>NW_026606111.1:1436666-2155000 GCF_029834395.1 Sorex fumeus
TGTACATGCGTATGTGCGTGCGGGTGTGTGTGCATGTATGTGTTTATGTGTACGCATATGTGCATGTGTGTGTGCGTGCATGTGTGTGCGTGTGCAAGTGTGTATGTGTGTATGCATGTACATGAGTATGTGTGTGCATGTGTGTGTTTGTGTATACACGTGTGTGTATGTGTGTATGTGTTTTGTGAGTGTGTATGCGCCGGCACATGTGAGTGTGTGCATGGACGTGTGTGTACATGTGTATGTGCGTGCATGTGTATGGGCATGTGTGTGTTTGTGTGTATGCATGTGTGCATGTGTGTGTTCATAAGTATGTGTGTGCCTGCATGTATGTGCACATGTGTATGTGTATGCATGTACGTGTGTGTGCACATGTGCATGTGCATGCATTAGTGTATTTGTGAGCGTGTGTGTTTGTGAGCACGTGTGTGTATGTGTGTGGGCATGTACATGTATGTGTGTTTGTGAGCATGTGTGTGTGTGTATGTGGGGGCTGGGGGGTGAGTGCCTGTGTGTGCACGTGTGTGTGCGGGTGGGGTGTGGTGGTGAGTGGTGTGTGTGCGTATGTGTGCTGCGTATGTGTGTGCATGTGTGTATGTGTGCTGCGTGTGTGTGCATTGCATGTGTGTGTTTGTGAGCGTGTGTGTGCTGCGTATGTTGTGTGCTTGTGTGTGCATGTGGTGTGTGGGGGGTTAGTACATGTGTGTATGTGTGCTGCATACGTGTGTGTGCGTGTGTGTTTTTGTGAGCGTGTGTGCGTGTATGTGTGCATGTGTGTGTCCCTTCACGGTTCCTGTGGTCACGGCACTCCGGAGGCCTTTGTTCTTTCCCTGCCCACAGCCTCTGGCCCTTTCCCAGAGCCCAGCGAGTCTGAACTCCCAACAAGCCTCTTCCCCCAGGGCAGTTTTGTGGTTCTGTGCCGGGACAAGCGTTGTCTGCAGCACATGGTTCAGGTGAAGGGTGAAGGCCGGTGGGACCGAGAATGAGCCGACCTGCACGGCCTGAGCCCTGCGAGACCTGCCCAGTGCGGTCAACCGGACCCCGAGCTCAACCACTGTCATTGTGGGGCTGAGGACGCGGGGGTGCGGCTGCCCAGAACACGGGGGGCCCTGGCGGGGTGGGGGCAGCAACTCAAACGGGGGGGGGCTCTGGCCAGGAGAGAAACCTTTAGGGGAGACGGAGACGCTTCTCTGAAGGGCAGAACATCATGGTGGATCTAGGAGAAGCTGGTCTTGAACCTGAGCCTTGGGCTCTGCCCCCACGGCCACTTAGAGAGGTGGAGGGCCGCTGAGGGGGCAGCTGGCTGGGCAGCTCAGACTGTGCCAGCCCAGGGTCGCCGAGAGCCCGGGAGGGGCCCTGTGGCCTTAGGGCTCCAGGGACAGTCCAGCACTAAGGGGCAGGGGGCTGGGCAGACCAGGCATCTCTCCAGCATGTGGCCAAGTTAATGGACTTAGTGCAGCCCATGAGGGACAGTGACCCCAAGTCCTCATTTGTCCCCAATGCTGGCAAAGTCCCGGCCTTCCCGCGGTGGATAGTGGGGTACAGACCTCCCTGAGGGGGTGGGGGCCCCTCCCTCCCTCCCCAGTCTCGGGGTTCCCCCCTGTAGCTCTGAGTGAGGGGGCACCCCCACCCAGCTCTCCCCCAGGGCCACCATCTGGGGGACGGCGGTGGCGGGCAGCTCAGGATTTCACACGTCCCCAGAAACTGCACTTAGAAAACAGAGTCAGGGATAAAATACTTTTTAAAAGTCAAACACAGTGGGACTAGAGCGATAGCACAGCGGGGAGGATGTTTGCCTTGCACGCGGCCAGACCCGGGTTCGATTCCCAGCATCCCATAGGGTCCCCTGAGCACCACCAGGAGTAATTCCTGGATGCAGAGCCAGGAGGAACCCCTGAGCATCGCCGTGTGTGACCCAAAAAGGAAAAAAAAAGTCAAACACAGGACCAGAGTGATAGTACAGCTGGAAGGGTGTTTGCCTTGCACACGGCTGACCCGGGTTCAAGTCCCAGCATTCACAGGGTTCCTTGAGCACTGTCAGGAGTAATTCTTGAGCCTTGCCGGGTGTGACCCAACAACAAGATTGCCAAACAGTCCTACTCGGCTACGCGGGTGTGCGGGGGCGCGCGGGCTCCCCTGCCGACCAGCCCAGCCCGTGCTCACCCTGAGTCACTCAGGGGCGTCTGCGCCACGTGAGTCCCTCCCTCCTCCAGTGGGATTTAGGCATGACGGGGATCCCGGGGTGCCAGCAGGCGGGGCGGGGGCCTGGGGGAGGTGCCGGGCCCCGCTGTCTCTGGCCGGGATCTGGGGGTGCCCCGACTTGGCAGGTGAGTAACAGAGTTTTGTTTTAATTGATTTATCCTGAAACTTGGGTTCCATCCAGCCCCCTGCACCCCAACGTTCCTCATTCTGGGCTCTCTGAGGGGTCGGCTGGTGTCACCCTGCAACTCAGGGGCTGCTGTGAGGTTTAACGTTCGGACAAAACTCCAGGCCAGAGGCAAGAGCTTGACGGCCCCTGAGGGGTTCGGGGCTTTCCTGGCACGTGGCTGACTTGGCGTCTTATGGGGTGACGCCCGCCACCCCCATCACTCCCGGGGGGGTCCCAAATGCCTCCTGCAAAACACCCTGTTCCCAGATGGGGGGTCTGGGTCTGATTCACCTGCCAATCACGGAGCCTTGCCAGGCCCTGTCCTGGGCCCGAGGGTGGGGAGGGACAGGCCACGCGTAGCCTGATGACACGGGCTGAGACAGCCCGGAGGCGAGCGTGTCCGGGCGGACACCCGGCTGACTCCGCTGGGCTGTGATTACGCGTGCTGACGTGCGGGCGACCGACGACGGAGCGGCCAGCCGAGCGTTCCTCGCAGCGTGGTGCCCCCAGCAGGCCGCACGTGGCCCTTCCTCTGGAGAGACGGGGGTGCCTGGTGTGAGGGGGGAGCCGGGGAGCCCAGAGCGCTGAAACCCAATCCCAGGGCCAGGGAACCCTGGGCAGAGCCGCCCCCCACCGAGAAAGCCACGGGGAGAGGCGACAGCTGGTCAGCCAGCTGCCCCAGGGACAAAAGCCCTGAGTCAGGGGACAGAGATGGTCAGAGATAGCGGCTCTGGGGCTGGACAGCTGCCGCCCCCGCCTCTTAGGGCCTCTTAGAACAAACACATTTCTGTCGGGTGAGAATCACGGGGTTCCTTACAGCGGCGCCCCTGGCCTTTGATGCTTGTGGGGTTCTTACTGGTGACCTCAGGGACACTGAGATTTCCCTCTTGTGAGTGAGCAGGCTGGAAATAAAGTGTGTGTGTGTGTGTGTGTGTGTGTGTGTGTGTGTGTGTGTGTGTGGCGTGGGGGGGAGGGCGGGTTGTTGGCTGAGGCTGGACAGTGAGGGCCTCTGAAGGGGCTCAGGGGCGGGGGCAGGGGCTGGGGCAGGAGTTTGTCGTCTAGGGCGCCTCATTGGCAAAGGCGGCTGCCAAGTTCTTGCCCTTGAAGTACTTTTCCAGGTCTTGATGCGCAAAAAAAGGTGTCACTTGACGAGGGCAGGCAGGCGGGAGGAGAGATGCAGACCGGGGAGGGAGCCATGCTGGAGGGAAACTGCACAGGAAGGGGAAGAGGGGGATGAACTGTGGCAGCCCCGAGGGGCTGAGCCTGCGGGCCCCTCTTCTGCAGATGAGCAGCATCCAGGGCCTTGGCTCGTCTGCCTGGCCTGCCTGGACGTCCAGGTGTTCCTGAGTCCCCTCCCCCATCTCGTGTTCCCCAGGCTGGTGTGTCCCCCCGGCTCACCCCAGGACGCGGGGCCCCACGCGCGCAGCCGCACACACTCATCGGCTTCCGGCCCACCCCGTCCTGCCCTGCAAGGCTCGGGCCTGTGGTGTCGCAAGCAGCACGCCCGGCTCCCCCACACCCTGGATGGCCGCCGCCGCTGAGTTCTGGGAAGGTGCAGGCGTCCTCACTCGCTCCGACGACGACGTGACATTCCTGGGCCAGAGCAGGAGGCCACTCCCCACTTCCTCCCTGCTGGTGTTACATCACCCTGACAGGACCAAACACATTCACTTGAAACTTACATGCCTTCCGGAGAAAAGGGCGGCGGGTGGGGGCACCCCACCCTGCCGCAGGCGCCTGGGACCCTGTGCCCCGGGGTCGGAAACTGTGACACGCCACGGAGTTGCTGCCCTGGAGACACCAGGAGCCAGTCGGGCAGCACTGGGGACTGCGTGGGACCCCCCAACCTGCATCCTGGGCCAGGATAGGAAAGTTCAAGGTCGCTCTGTGAAACGTTTGCACACCCAGCTCTCAGAAGAACGTCATTCATTAACTGTGCAGTTCACAAACAGACACAGTTTGCCAGCAGAGCTGTCCTGGGGTCCAAGGTCACAGGGAGGTGACAGCTCCCCCCTCTCCCAGAAGAGGGTTATTGCAGAGGGGCAAGGGGGGGCTGAGGGAGGTGAGAGACAGAAGGGGTGTCAGCCCTGCAGGCAGAGCAGGGGAGGGGTTGGGGTGGGATGGTAGATAGAGGGGACCCTAGCGGCTGGGGGAGTGTCTGTAGGAGCCTGTACACCCCAGAAGGTCACCCTGCAGGTGAGGGCAGAGTCAAGTGGGGACTGGAAGAGGCCATGGCCGTGAGGCCGGCCAGCTGGGACACACAGAATCCAAACCGTGTGCCAGGGGAGGAGAGAGGAGTGGTCAGGCCTGGGCCTCCAATGTGCAACCCCAGTGTGGTCTAACCCCAGCTCCACTGAGCCCATCAAGGCTGCCCTGATGTCCCCAGAACCTCTGGGCCAGAGCAGAACCATCCGGCCCAGGTGCAGCGTGTGCTCAGGGCGACAACAATGGGGGGAGCTGATGGTGTCCCCCCACTCGGGCCCCGACCCATGATGATGGGTGCAGCCGTGCGGCTGGCCGGAGCTGGCCTGAGACACACTGCTGGTTTCTTTCTAGAAGCAGCTGGGCTGCGTGAGCGCCCATGTGCGCCTCAGCGGGGCTAGAAGTGCCTGTTTCCATCGGGGGTCTGGGGACACCAACCTGCTTTGTGACCCGAGAGTTCTTCTGTTCTGTTGGGGGCCTCACCTGGCAGTGCTCAGGGCTTCCTCCTGGCTCTGCACCCAGGAATCACTCCTGGGGCTGCTCAGGGGATGGAATGGGAGGCCGGGGATCGAACCCAGGTTAGCAGCGTGCAAGGGAAATGGCCTCCCCACTGGACTATCACTCCAGCCTTAATACCTGTTTTTTTTTCTTTTTGATTCACGCCCAGCAATGCACAGGGGTTCCTCCTGGCTCTGCACTTAGGAATTACTCCTGGCAGTGCTCAGGGGACCACATGGGATGCTGGAAATCGAACCCAGGTTGGCCGCGTGCAAGGCAAACGCCCTACCCTCTGTGCGATCACTCCAGCCCACTGATGTATTTTCTAGGTCTCTTCTATAGCAAACACAGCCTGTCTGGGCAGGCGTATTTGCCTGTGAATTCTGTTTTAAGTGGAAAGAAACCGTTGCCAGGCTAAGAACCACGTCAGGCCGAGGACTCGGAAGGCGTCCGCGCTGAGGGGGGTCTGAAGGTCCTGACAGAAGGAAGAGCAAGGAAGCAAGGGTGGCCCCGGCCCCCACGGGACACTGACACACAATGTCCACCTTCTCCCCAGAGGCCTTAGGCTAGCTCCCTGGGCCTTCAAACTGCGCCTCCAGACACCTGTGCCAATCTGGGCGAGTGTGGGAAGGGCTCTGGGATTTTCAAAGATGAAACCACCATTTGCAGGCGACGCTTACGGATTTCCACCCAAGACAGTCGGTACCTGGGAGGGCTCCCACGGTGAGGATTGGGTGAGAGTGGGTCAGGAGGAGGTTGGGAGGCATCTCCGCTTCCCTGCGCTGGGCAGAGGCGCCTGCCCTGTGACCCGCTGTCCCATCAGCCCAGGCCTCAGAGAGTGACGGTCCCTCTTCCCGCCCCTCCTGCCTCTCTCCTGCATAAACATTCCTGGAAGGAGCCTCCCTGCCCCTGCCCCCAGCTCGTTACAGGTGTGGACTCTGCCCTCCCCCTTCCTTCCGCCCCCATAGTCCCACATGCCCCCAAAGCCCCACCCCCACACCTGCCCCGGCCTGGGGTGTCTGACAGAACTCAACCTGGAGGATTTGGGTCTGTTGATAACCAGAGGGAGCCGGAAGTGGGTGGTGACAGGCCCCGTCAATATCGGGACCCACAGCCTGGAATGGGCAGCCTGCCACTTACCCACCAAGAGGGGAGACCCCAGCACTCTGCATGTGACAACACTGACCCCGCCGGCCTGGGGTGTGGGGAACCCCCAGGGGAAGAGCTCCCGGTCACCCCACAAGGCTGTGTGGAACAGTCTGGGGTTTTATTTATTTATTTATTGCTTTTTGGGTCACACCCAGCGATGCACAGGGGTTACTTCTGGCTCTGCACACAAGAATTACTCCTGGCGGTGCTCAGGGGACCAGATGGGATGCTGGGAATCGAACCCGGGTCGGCAAGGCGTGCAAGGCAAACGCCCGCCCCGCTGTGCTATCGCTCGAGCCCCCAGTTGGGGTATTTTATTCCCCAATAAACCCATTTTGTGGCAAGCCCACCCCACAGTCCTTCGCTGCTCTCCCAGCACCCCCAGCTCTGCCTGCCTGACTCAGGCCCCCCAAGAGCTTCTCCGGCCCTTCAGGGCCTGGTTCTCACAGAGCTGGAAGGGAGGAACGTTCTGTCAGGTGGAGCCATGCCAATGTGCCAAGAGCTGTCCCCTGGGGGAGCATGGGGTCCTGGCACTGGGGAACCACAGAGCTAGGGGTGATGCCGGGCCGGAGAGGAAAGCTCGCGCACACCGGAGGGGTCTCAGACTGTCCTGCCGCAGTGGCCACTCAGCCCTGGTCACTCAGCAGGGGACAGTGTGGGACCCCGGGGACAAGCAGGAATAGTCGCGAGTGACACACACCAGCATCGCTGTCCTGATCCAATAAAGCGCCTGATTCATTCCGAGTACGTGGACGGGACACAGGCGGGGGAGGGGCGGGCAGGAGGGGACCTCAGAGGTCCCAGCTCGGGAGGCCGTGGGGATAGTGACTCTGCTGACCTCTCAGGCGCACTGTCCCGTAGGGCTGCGAGGGGGCGTGCCCCCGCCCCTAGCAGATACGTGTGTCCGAGTCTCATGTGGAGCACATGTGGCTGTCTGACCAACTTCGTCCCAGCTCGGGTGGGCAGGGTCCCCCCTCTACCCCCAGGGCCCCCCGCGCCCCAGTCCAAGCACATCCCTGCGGTCACGACGGGAGTGGCAGAAGGGCTGAGGTGTCCAAGGGACCTCCAGGCACCGACGCTGATCTGGAGGCGGACCCAGCCCAGAAGAGGGGCCTGTGGTGTGCCGAACCCCAGATGCCTCCCTAGGTACCCCAACTCCTGCTCACTGCCCCCCAGGTTCCCGGACTCCCCTCCTTCTTCGCAGCACCCCTGCTCCGAGCCTGGGGCCACAGTGCCCACCAGGGCCCTCCTGGAGACCGGCAGGCTCAGGAGCTGGTTTGGTCACGTGGGCGTGGGGGGGCACCAGCTGGGACCCCACAGGGAGCTGAGGCCCAACACAACATCTGAGGCATTGGCCCATCCCAATGTGGGGGGCTCGGGTGGGGAGCCACAGTCATTTAAAGGGGAAGGAGGAGGGGCTGGAGTGATATAGCACAGCCAGGAGGGTGTTTGCCTTGCATGCGTGGCCAACCCCGGGTTCAATTCCCAGCATCCCATATGGTCCCCCAAGCACCACCAGGAGTAATTCCTGAGAGTAGAGCCAGGAGTGACACCTGTGCAATGCAGGGTGTGACCCAAAAAGCAAAATAATAATAATAATAATAATTTAAAAATAAAAAATAAATAAAGGGGAAGGAGGAGTGATGGGATGGGGGGAGGGCACTGGCCTTGCACGTGGCCAACCCAGGTTCGACCTGAAGGCCGCCAGGAGTGACCCCGAGCACAGAGCCAGGAGTCAGCCCTGAAATCACTGGGAGTGGCCCCAAAGCCAAAAATAAATGAACAAATGGGCAAGGCCTGTGAAGATGTCTGTCGCCCTCCCACCCCACTTGGCGTATCTTTTCAGCGGTCACAGATTTTGGTCTTGGGAGCCTGGGGGAAGCCGCACTGTGATTTCAGCAGGAGGGGGCTTCCCAAAGACAGCCCCCAGGGCCGGGATGGCGAGGAGGGTCCTGGTTGGTAGGCGGGGCTCACCAGGAGGAGGGGAAGGCGAGGGAGACAGAGGGAGGCGGCGCTCAGTTGACCCCCCACAGCTGTGTTTGGAGAAGCAGAGTTCAGAAGTAAGGGAGGGTCCCCGCTTTCGGGGGGGGGCTGGCTGGGGGGTGCAGAGCCTATGAGCCCCTGAGCAGAGGCAGGCGGAGAGGGGTGCATGGGTGGGGGGCACGGAGGAGAGGTCGAGGGCAGGGAAATGGGCTCAGAGAGGACACGGGTCACCCCACGCCCTCTGTGCAGTGAAGGTCCTTAGTGGGACCAAGGCAGGGTCGGGCAACAGGAGGCAGCTGGTGATGGAACGGAGACTAGACCCCAGAGGCTGAGGGACCAAGGGTGACCCCTCGGCACCTCACCAAGGGGCCTGAGCAAGGTTCTAGCAACTTCCTCAGGCCTGACAGGCGCAAGACAGTGGGCTACTGCTGCATCCAACTAGAAAGCAATGTTGGATGCTTGACAGAAGGCAAAGAGGCCACCCCTCATGGACCCGGCCACTCCCTGGCCCTCATGCAGGATGGAAACTACTTGGCTGGGGCTGCAGCCAGAGCACGGCGGGGAGGGTGTTTGCCTTACATGCAGCCGACCCGGGTTCGATTCCCAGCATCCCATATAGTCCCCCGAGTACCACCAGGAGTAATTCCTGGATGCAGAGCCAGGAGTAACCCCTGTGCAACTCCAGGTATGACCCAAAAAGCAAAAATAAAAAAAGAAAAAGAAAGAAAGACAAAGAAAACTACTTGGCTGGAAGAAAGAGTGAAATCAGGGAATTGACTGCCCGGTGGACAGAGCTGAAGAGTCTCCTGCTGAGTGACGTGGGCAGAGGGGGCAAGAGGCACGGGACGGCCTCTCTCATGTGTGGGACACGTTTGAAGGGTTTTTAGTGGGGGGTTAAACCCAGTGTGCTCTGGGGTGGCTCCAGGCTCTGCACTCAGGGATCACTCCGGGTGATGCTTAAAAGAACATGCGGGGGGGGGGGGGGGTGCTGGAGCAATAGCACAGCGGGGTAGGGTAGGGCATTTGCCTTACGGTCGACCCAGGTTCAATTCCCAGCATCCCATATGGTCCCTTGAGCACCGCCAGGAGTAATTCCTGAATGCATGAGCCAGGAGGAACCCCTGTGCGTCGTCGGGTGTGACCCAAAACTCAAAAAAAAAACAAAACAAAACAAAACAAAACATAGGGGATGTGGGGATCGAACCCGGGTCCGCCACACCCAAGGCCAGAGCTCCGACTGCTATCCTGTCTCTCCGGTTGGCTGTGTGGGGGGTACAAGTAGTCCCCAGGGATGACAAGCCCCCAGAGGCGTCTGGTGGTGCGGGAAATACCTTCGATGCAACCCTGGTGGCACTTAGTAAAGTAGGTGTTTAAAAGTGCTTAAAACAGCTTTAGGGGCCTGAGCGATAGCACAGCGGGTAGGGCGTTTGCCTTGCACGCAGCCGACCCAGGTTCGATTCCCAGCATCCCACAGGGTCCCCCAAGCACCGCCAGGAATCATTCCTGAGGGCAGAGCCAGGAGCAACCCCTGAGCATCGATGGATGTGACCCAAAAAAGGGGGGGAAAGCAGCTTTATAAAGTGGGCTCGGAGTGGGGGTGCGGGCAAGGGCTTGGAGCACTGCACAGGATCCCGGCACCGGCACCGGCAGGAGTGACCACTGGCGGTAGAGCCAGGCGAGCGCCCAGCAGCGCCCGGCGTCAGCCCAGAGCCCGGCGGGGGAGGGGGAGGGGGACGAAGGGGGCTGGCGGGGGAGCCCCTCCCAGCTCCGCAGCCCTCCCCCGGCCCGCGGGGGGCTCGGGGCTGGCCACCCCGGAAGCGGCGTGAGTCAGCCGCGGTGCCCGGCCCTGCCCTGCGCGTCCCCGCGGGCTCCTCCCGCCGCGTCCCTGCAGCGTCCCCGCGGGTCCGCGTCCGCCCCCACCCGCCTCCGGCCCAGCAGTGATCTTCCCGGGCGGGCGGGACCCCAAACCCGGGTCGGGTCGGGTCGGGGCAGGGGTCAGGGCGCGCGGGCAGCCCAGGAGAGTGGGGAGGGAGCAAGACGTGCGTCAACCCCCGAGCAAAGGATCGGGGACGGGGGCGCACGGGCGGGGGGCGCACCGGACCGGTTTCGGTCCCGGCTCCCCATGGGGTACCCTGAGCCTCTCCAGGAGTGACCCCTGAGTGCAAACCCCCTCCCTATAAAAGGGGGTAGAGAGACAGCGCAGTCACTAAGGTGTGGCCTTGCATGCGACCCCGGGCACCGCCGAGGGTCCCCGGATACCCCAGGAGTGACCCCTGAGTGCAGAGCTGCAGGGCGCCAAACCAAGGAAATTAGCAACAGTACAGTGGGGGGTGGGGGGTGTGTTCTGCACGCAGCCAACCAGCTGACGTCCAGGGTTGGACTCCCCGCGCCCCACGGGGTCCCTTGAGCCTGCCAGGGTCATCCCTGAGCACAGAGCCAGGAGTCAGCCCTGAGCCCTGCCAGGTGTGCCCCCCCCCCCAAGAAAAAGGAAGGAAAAGGCTTCTGCGCTGCCCCCTGCTGGTGGGTCCCTTGCCCTGAAATACGCAAACTTGGGGGGTGTCCACACAGGGTTGGACTTGGGGGCAGCCGGAAGACAAAACTCTGGCCGAGTGCTTGAATCTAGGGGTCTAAGATCTGGAGTCTTGCTGGGGCTCCTGGCTTCCAGGCAGGATGTCGGATGATCAAGAACGCCTCGGCTCTGCCACCTTGGCCTGGAGCCGCCAACCTTCACTGTCCGGCTGAGCCTCGCCCTGGACGGCCAGGGTGGGAGACTTCAGGGGTCTTCAGGGCACTTCCCTCCTCATCTCCATCCCCGGCTGAAGAGGGGGGTCAGGAGTGTCCTTCCGCTTTGCTTTCAGCCTTTCCAGGAAGTGGGTCAGGGAGGTGCAGATCTGGGGAGCCCTGGGGGTTTGCAGGGAGATGGGTGGGGGGCCAGCACTGGCCTGGGGGCTTGCGGAGGGGCGGGAGGTGGATGTCCCCGTCAGGGCTGGATGTCCCCTCACTACCCAGGAGGGGCCGACTGGGACGTTTCTGTTTCCTCTGCTCTGGATTTCCACAAGGTTTGGAGGATCAAGGAACTAATTTTCTTTTGAATACCCAGGAGCTGGGACCCGGCCTGCAGAATAGGGGTAGGGCACGTGGCTTGCACCCACCCAGCCCCCCGACAGCAAAGAGTTCCCCAGCTTCTCCAGGTGTGGTCCTGGGGCGTCTTGGCCCCGTGCGCTGAACAGGCCATCAGATTGGCTGAGAATGGCCAGGAGTGGCCCCTGGACCCTAAACACCACTGGGAGACCCCAAATGCACCTTGCACGTGTACCCAGGCAGACAGACACCCACTGTGGGAGGTTTACTCCAGAGCTGGAGGCAGATGGTAAAAACAGGCAGAAAGATCCATCCACCTGACCCCCTGCCCGCCTGGACAGCCCGTGGCGGGGCCCTGAGCTGCCCAGACAGTCTTGGGCCAGGACAGCTTTATGCTCTGGGGTGCGTCTGGACCCAGAGACCCCCAGAGAGAGGGCTCCAGAAAGGCTTGGGAAATAGCCCGCCACCACTTAGCTTCTCCAACACACTGGCCTGACCAACGGCCTGGCTTCAAACCCACCCTCTTCCCGTTCTTGCAAGAACAAAGGTCGAGGCCCCAACGATAGGACAGTGGGGAGGGTGTTTGCCTCGTACGCAGCTGACCCAGGTTGAATCGAGCCCTGGAATCCCATGTGGTCCCTGAGCACCATCAGGAGTGACTCCCAAGTGGCGAGTCAGGAGTCATCCCTGAATATTGCTGAATGTGGCCCAGAAGCCAAAAAAAAAAACAAAAAAAAAAAAAACAAGCGCAGCAGCCCCTGCTCCAGGATGCGGGACCAGCTAACTTCTTCTCCACCTTCATTTCTCTCCGGCGATGTGAGAGTCCTCATAGCCGCAGCCGGGACACCCCTGCTGCTGCCTTAGCTTCCTCTGAGGGGCAGGTGGGATGAGGGAGAAGCCCAGCCCCCAGCCCCATGCTCGCCTCCAGTTTGGGTGCTTCCGGCCGTGGTCTCAGATTGGATTCTAGAACGCCTTCTTGGGAAAGAGACGTCCGATTTGTCATCAGGGTCTGGAACTGCTCAGAAAATTTCTTCCAGGTCTGTGCTCTACCCCAGCCGCGCCCCCTCCCCCAAGAGCCTCATTTCCTGAGTCTGGACACCATCAGATAAGACCTTGAGTCAGAGATTTCCAGGTTTCAAGGGAACAGATGTGGAGGCTTCTCTTCCTGGGAGGGGTTCTCTGGCCACACGGCCCAGTGGGTCAGCACTCGCTGTCCTCTGGGGCGGGGGCGGCGGGGAGGAGGAAGCGCAATGCTTCCGGAATAGGGTGCAGTGCTTCCCCGACTCCCCCCCTCCTCCGCCCCTTCCCCTCCAGGTCTCGAGCTGCCCCTCCCCACGTGTGCCCAGCCCAGAGCTCGTGCCCCCTCGTGTCATCTCTCCCAGGTACACGCAAGGAACAGACCGGGGACCGGCCCCTTGGGAGGGCTGCGGCCCAGAGTCCGGAGAGAGGACAAACCAATTCAGAACCAGTTGTGGGGTGTTCGAGAGCAGGGAGGGACAGTTCCCTGGAACCCCGGGCTCGCTCACCGGGACAAGACTCAGGGGCGCCTGTCCCAGCCAGGCCACGGGTCACAGACTGCAGGAGGCAGAGGGTGGCGACCCACGTCTGCGGCTGGAAGAGCAGGGGTTGCGTGTGTCTGCTGGGAGTGGGCAGTGATCCCCAAGACACACACACACATACACACACACCGACGCACATGCACACATACACACACAAGCACATATACACGCACATACACACACGCACATACACAAGCACATACACACTTGCACACACTCCACATACACACACAAGTATACACACTTGCACACGCACGCACATACACACAAATACACACGCACTTACACATATATACACTTGACATACAAACACACATGCACATACACACTTGCACACATGCACATACACACTTGCACACATGCACATACACACACAAATGCACATACACACATATACACACACTCATACATGGACATACACACATACAAACACATGGACATACACTCATACACATACATACATGCACATGCACACACACCTCACACACACACAAGCATACACACTTGCACCCACAAGCACATACACACAAACACACATACCCAAGCACTTACACATATACATGCTCACACATGACATACAAACACACATGCGCACACACAAGCACATACACACTTGCGCACATACACACACAAACGCACATACACACATATACACACATGGACATACACACACGCACACATCCAAACACATGCACATACACTCATACACATACATACATGCACATACACACCCCACACGCACATGCACACACGCACACACACCACAGACACACAAGCATACACTCTTGCACACACACGGACATACACACACGCACACATCCAAACACATGCACATACACTCATACACATACATACATGCACATACACACCCACACACACACATGCACACGCGCACACCCCCTGCGCACACACACATGCTCGCACGCGCACGCACACGCACGGAGCGGAACAGAGCAGGGCAGAGCTTGAGCCCCACAGGCCGCCCAGGGCTTCTGGGCGGGGGGAGCAGCCGGGAGGGGGTGAGTCACCAGGTGAGGTGACATGGCCTGGGAGATGCGCTCTCCGGGGGGTGGCCTGGATGTGCCCAAGACAGCAGCGCCTTCTGCTCCTGCAGGGCTGGCTCCCCAGACGGCCACCGTCCAGGAGCAGGCGCCAGGCTGTGAGCGTGGCCACCTTCTGCCTGGGGCAGGGCCAGGGCAGGAGGCCACTGGGGGTGCTCAGGAGGACGGGGAGGGGGGTGGCACCGAAAGTGCCCTGGGGCTCCGCGGGGGGCCAGGGGCCAGACTCAGACCCAGCAGGACACTTACCTGGCCGGGAGATGGGCGTCTCCAAAAAGGTGGGTGCCAGCTTATGGCCTGGCCGCATTCCTGGGGACCCAAGTGAGATTGTGTGGGCAGAGGTGGTCCAGCAGTGGCGCACATGACCCCTCCTGATGCGTGTGACCCGGACCCCATTTCTCCGGCCCCCCACCCTCGCCCCCCCCAGCCTGAGTGGTACCTGGGGATGATGGAGGGGAGAGGGAGGCTGTCCCTTTCGTTCCCGCCCCAACATCCTCCTCATGAACTGTCGTCCGGCTCAGTCTCCAGCCGGCGTTGGTCACTAAGCTTGTCACTAAGCTTCCCCACTGCCCCTTCCCACCCTGTGGACGGAAGTGGACCTCATGTCCAGCCCCTGGAGAGCTGGGCAGCTGGGAGGCACTGGCAGAGGGAAAGGGCCGGGTCTGGGGTGCATCTGGGGACAGGGGGCTGTGAGAGACCTCCCCAAAGGAGGCAGGTCAGAGGTGCTGAGTGCAGAGCAGGGGGGAGGGGGGACGGTCACAGGGCTGAGCGCAGAGTGAGGGGCGACGGATGTGGCCATTGCTCTTCGCAGGACTTCTGGGGAGTGGCAGACAGGACAGGGGAGGGCCTTTTTAGGTACACCTGGGGGTTGGTGGGAAGGAGGAGGGAGGGGGAGGAAGGGAGAAGGGGGGAGGAGGGGGGAGCAGCAGGGAGGAGGGGGAGTGGACGGTGACAGGGCTCTGAGTCACAGCCCACGCCTCTCTGTCACCAGCACCAAGATGAAGTCTATTGTGTATCTTCAAGGAAACGAAAGCACCCCGAGACTCGACACTTGGGGCCCCAGCCTGTGAGGCTGGGAGATCCCGGGCTGGCTCGGGCAGGTGGAAGCGAGGCCGAGGGCCCATGCAGAGCCTGGTGGGGGTCTCCTGGCCCCCGCCCCTCCCGACGGGGCACGCCAGGAAGCCCCCTGTCTCTTCCGTGTGGGGTGAAGGCCGCGGACGGGCAGAGGTGGGGAACAGTGAGGCACAGTTGGTCCTGCCTGAAGGGCCAGGGTGGCCTGTCCTCCGCCCGTCGGGGTGGACCCCTGCACCCCGCCCTGTTCCTTGGGGATTACAGCTCCTTCCTGCCCCGATTCAGGGGCTGGGAAACCAAGACAGAGAGGGAACCCCCGGGCCCCCACGTGCCCCGAGAAACGCATGAGTAGCTGTGTCCGTGGCTGGGCAGAGCTCAGCTGGGTGATGCCCGGCCCGTGCCACTGCCCATCCCGACCTCCCGACCCTGGCAGTCCTGGGGGCCTGAGAGGTCAGGGGCCGCCTGCCCCCAAGGCTAATGGGGGTGACAGAGGGGGTGAGAGACAGAGATGGGGCTCGGGCACCCCACGGGGACACAGAAGGCAGCAGGCACCCAAGAAGTGGACTGAGAGGCCAGGTAGGCGGAACCCAGGGCTCACGGTCTGGGGAGACTCCCCCCAGGTCAGCGGGGCAGAGCCAGGGGTCCAGCAGGTCGGGTGGGGGCCGTGGGGTCACCAAGGGAGGCTCCAGGCCAGCCTTGTCCCTCGGGGAGGTCTCTGGTGGGGAGCTCAGGGCGTGGGTGGGACTGTGGGGGCAGTGTGGGGACCATAGCTTGTCACCTGGTCACCCTGGAGAGCGCCTGCATCAGGGACTGGGCTGGGTCTGGAGACAGCGCTCCCAGCTCTGAGGCGCCACTCGATGCCGGCTTCTGGCTCTGCTTCCCAGATGATGACGCATAGCCACACTCAGCTACCCTGAGTGGGGGCCGTTCGGTCCCTGAGCTGGCGGGGGGATCCCACCCCACAGTGCCGCCTGGACCACACTTGGCGTGGGGGGCGGGGATGCTGTGTCCTGCCACAGGCCTCTCCCCGGACCCCCACGGCCTCCAGGTTTTCTTATTGGCTCAGTTCGGAGGGGCTGCAGGGCAGGAGAGGCCAGGTGGGCTTTTGTTTAAAGTGAGTCGGACACTCACTGGAACGGAGAAGGGGCCACTCAGACGATGATGGTTGGAGGATCGCCCGGGATGCGAGATGCGGGCTGAAAGTTGACCAAGGACAAAACATGAAGGCCTCTCAGTGTCTGTGTTGCAAACCATAATGCCCCAACTTAGAGACTAAGAAGGAAAGTACCTGCCACAGAGGCAGGGAGTGGGGTGGGGTGGGGGTGGCAGGTGGGACACTGGGAACAAAGGTGGTGGGGAATGTGCACTGGTGGACGGACGGGTGCTTGAGCATTGTGTGACTGAAGTGTAATCATGCAAGTTTGTAACTGTATCTCACGGTGATCCAATAACTATCACTGTCCTCCCGTTGTTCATCGATTTACTCGAGCGGGCCCAGTAACGTCTCCATTGTGAGACTTCTTGTTACTGTGTTTGGCATATTGAATACAGCTTCTTAAAAAAATTCACTGTCACTGTCACTGTCCTCCCATTGTTCGTCGATTTGCTCGAGCGGGCCCAGTAACACTGTGAGACTTGTTACTGTGTTTGGCATATCGAATACGTCACGGGGAGCTTGCCAGGCTTTGCCTTGCGGGCAAGATACTCTCGGTAGCTAGCCGGGCTCTCCGAGAGGGGTGGAGGAATCGAACTCGGGTCAGCCGTGTTGGCCGCATGCAAGGCAAACGCCCTACCCGCTGTGTTATTGCTTAAAAAAAAATAATTTAAAAAATAATAGTGGAATATAAAAATGCAGCACTGTAGCACTGTCCTCCCATTGATCATCGATTTGCTCAAGCGGGCCCAGTAACGTCTCCATTGGAGACTTTGTTGTTACTGTGTCTGGCATATCGAATACGTCACGGGGAGCTTGCCAGGCTCTGCCGTGCGGGCGAGATACTCTCGGTGGCTTGCCGGGCTCTCCGAGAGGGTTGGAGGAATCGAACTCGGGTCAACCTGGTTGACCACATGCAAGGCAAATGCCCTACCTGCTGTGCTAAAATGCTTAATACATGCCTCATTCATATCTTCAACCACCAAACAAATATAAAAATAAATAAAAAAATAAATAGAGTCTTTTCATTTAAACCAAGTTCCTGGACAGGGGTTTGAGCGAGTCCGTGGGTAGGTGCTGGCCTAGCACACGGCTGGCGTGGGTTCGAGCTGAGCAGAGCCAAGAGCAAGCCTTGAGCACAGCCTGGTGTGGCCCCAACGCAAAAACAGAAGAAAGGCAGTGAGACAGTGAGTACTGCCAGCATCTAGAAAGTTCTTAGAAAAGCAGTCACTGTCATGCTCCCCTCTTTCACCCCTGGGACGTGCTGGGTCGGGACCCAGCCCAGAGCCAGAGAGAGTCCCAGGCTGGGTAACTGGTGCCCGGGCACCAGCCATCGCTTCCAGATGCTTCCTGAGGCTGCTAGTCTTGCCGCTGGGGCCAGGACAGGTCTCAGTAACGGAATCCAGGCATGATGTGTGCGGGGCGGGTTCCCCAGGAGCATGGCCGGGGGTTCAGCACGTGGCTCCCACCCTTCTGGTCCTTTCCATCACCTTCCCCGCTTAGAAGGGGCCCCACGTGCCTGGTCGCCTTGGATGACCCCGCAGGGCCCTGGGGGAGGTGAGGACAGGATGCAGGAGTTGACAGGCCAGTTCCTTAAGGGCAGAGCAGAGAAATTCAGCCTGTAGTCTGAGAGTGGAGGAAAGCACACGGAAGCTCCTAGAAGGAAAAGAGGAACTGCAGGGCAGGTGGGGGTGGAGGGGCGCCACAGCGGGTGGGGCAGGGCGGGGAGGGTCAGGGGCCCAAAGGCCAGTGGTGAAAGGTCATCCTAGCCAGGGCACCCACCTTTGACATCTGCCCAACCCGTGGCTGTTGTAAATTCTAATGGCAGAGGGTCAAGAGTCAAATTCCAGAGAGCAGGTCACACCCCGGGGTGGGGGAGGGGGGTACCCAGCTACTCCCCAGTGGAAGGGTGATAAGGAAGCGCAGGGATGCCCACGCAGGGAGGAGGGAGGAAGAGGAGGCGGGGGGGGGGGGGGGGGGGGCACTGGGGCAGGGGCTTATTCTCAGTCTAAGCGCCCTGGGAAATCCTGGAGAGTTTGCAGAGCAGCTTGCTGGAAGGTGGGAGGGGCGACCACCCCTGCTCTGTCCTGGGCAAAACCCCCCAACCTCCCCACCTCGGGTGCCCAACAGCTTGTGCGAAGTAAACACTCAACACACAGGTTTACAGTTGCAGCAGGTGACTGGGACACAGGCTGAGCCCAGGTGCAGCTGTATTCTGATTTTGTTTCTCTCTGCGGGCGGGGCTCACACCTGGCAATGCTTTGGGAGGTGGGGGCTGCTCCCAGCTGGGCGCTGGGGTCCGGGGTTGGTACCAGACCTGCCATAGACGCGACCAATGCCGCAGCCCCTAGCCTGCCTCCCAGCCAGGTTTGATTTTTTAAATTTTATTTATTTATTTGCATTTTGGGTCACACCTGGTGATGCTCAGGGGTTATTTCTGGCTCATGCACTCAGGAATTACTCGTGGCGGTGCTCGGGGGACTGTATGGGATGCTGGGAATCGAACCTGGGTCGGCCGCATGCAAGGCAAACGCCCTACCCACTGTGCTATCGCTCCAGCCCAGAGGTTTGATTTTTTTTTTTTAATTTTACGAGCAGAGCAACGTCACAGAAAAGATGTGAAAACCCAAAGCCCTGCTGCACCCTCGTGTCCGGCCACCTCTGGTCCCTGGAGGGGAGGGGACCCGCCCCACCCACCCCCTGGAGCCCGGGTGCCCTGGGGAGCCGAGAGCCAGTGGTGCCAGGCCCCAGCGTGGGCAGGAACTGGAGTCACCAGGCGTTCGGATAAACGCCTGAGAGCAAAGTCTGCAGAAGTGCAGGCCAGAGGGGTCCTGGGCCAGGAACACGGGGGGGGGGGGGGGGGGGCGGGGGGCAGGGGGCTGGGCGGAGCTGCGGGGCCCCCCAGGCTCTGCACTCAGTCAGGGAAAGCGGCTGGGCCTCCTGTGGCCATGCACAGCCAGGGACTTTCCTCCTTAACAAACACAAATGTGCAGAAACCCGGGTTTAAGGATGCCCAGGCCACTCCATGGCCAACCACGGCGAGAGCGGCTGGAGCACGTGTGGACTGGGGCGACTCATGCCTGACAGCACCGGAAGGTCCAGGCTGTGGGCGCTGCATGAGGGACAGCACGTGCAAAGGCCCCTGTGGGGGACGTGACGGCAGAGCAGTGACCGTGGTTGACTCTGTGTTTTTGTTTTGGGGTCACCCCCAGAGCTGCTCAGGGCTTCCTCCTGGCCCTGCAGGGGGCCACATGGGATGCTGGGGATGGAACCTGGGTCAGATGTGTGCAAGGCAAACGCCCTACCTGCTGTGCTATTGTCCGGGCCCCATCATAACTGTAAAGTAGAAGGTGAGTGATAGCACAGTGGGTAAGGTGTTTGCCTTGCACGAAGCCGACCCGGGATCGATTTCCAGCATCCCATATCATCCCCTAAGCTCCGCCAGGAGTAATTCCTGAGCATCGCCGACTGACCTAAAAAGCAAATAAATAAATAAAAAGCAGAAGCTGAGTCTGCAAGTCATTTCTACTTTTGCTGTTGTTTTTGTTTGTTGTTTTGTTGTTGTTGTTCTTGTTTCTGCCATGTTCAGGACTTATCCTGGCTCTGTGCTCAGGGTTCATTGCTGGCTGGGCTCTGGGGACCAGAGGGGGTTTTGGGGACTGAACACATGCAGGCAAATGTCCAACCTGCTGTACTATCCCTTCAGTTTCATTACTACTTCTTACGTTTCCGTGAGCATATCTTATGTGTATCAAAAAGTATTCATATAGGCTATTTTGAAAGCTCAGAAAAATATGATTCACTAGAAATAGGTGGGAAACTTTTGCCAAAAATCTATAGCAAAAAAAAAAAATCACACTTAAAAATAAATGAAAGGAGCTGAAGAGAAAGTAGGGTGGGGAGGACGTGTACCTTGGTCCTCACATCCTACATGGTCCCCCGAGCACTGCCGGGAGTGATTCCTGAGTGCAGAGCCAGGAGTAACCCCTGAGCATTGCTGGGTATGGTCCAAAAACAAGCAAACGGGCAAAAACATTAAATGAAAACTGTGCCTTTAACATCAGGCCCCCAAACATTCCACCTCTACTCAACCCCGTGATGGCTAAGGCCAGAGAGAGAAGGTCGCAGAGAACTCACTGGTCTGCCCACGGTGCGTGGGGGCCTGGACCGCCCCTGGCATCATTTGGGCACCCTGAGCACTGCCAGGAGTAATTCACTCTGGATTAGTCCCTGCGTGTTGCAAGGGGCGGGCAAAGAAAGAAAGAAAAGAGAAGGAGAAGTAAAGTTAAGAGGGCTGAGAAATAATATAGGGTGAAGGCACTTGCCTTGCATGTAGTTATTCGTGGTTCAATCCCCGTCATCCCATCTGGTCCCCTCAGTCCCGCCAGGAGTGATCTCTGAGCATGAATACCACCAGCCATAACCCCTGAACCATAAATAAATAAATAAATATATAAGAATAAGCGGGGAGAAAGGGCTGCAAAGTTCAAAAAGAGAACTCCCAGAACGACCACCAACTGGGAACTCTTTGGCACTATTGCGGCAACATGGGAAGATGCCATTGTTGACAACATTGACGAGGAATATGATCGACTGGTTCAGCACCTCCATGAATGTGCGAGGAACGCCAAGAGAGAGATAGCCACAAAAAAATGCCTGTCTTCGAAAACTCTTGAGCTAATTCGCCAGCGTGGTTTGGCGCATGCCTCAGGCAACCGCAAGCTAACGTCCGAGCTCGCAAAGTAGTGTAGAGATGCGATCAAGGAAGACCTCAAAGAGAGAAGAGCAGAAGTACTGGTAGATGCGGCAGAAGCCGGGAAAAGTATTCGTTACGCCCGCCTGTCCTTCGCCAACTACAAGACCAAGATGACTGCACTCCGACATCCTGATGGATCCATCACATCCTCCAGAACGACAATGGAGAAGATTATCCATGACTTCTACTCAAATATCTTCGATAGCCATGTCCACTTGCCGACATACCAAATTCCACAGGATGAATATGTCGTTCCCAACGTTCTCCCTTCCGAAATCCGACACACCATTTCGTCGGTAAAGAAACAAACAGCACCCGGCCCAGACAAGGTCAGACCTGAACACCTGAAGAACCTGCCATCAGTACTCATCAATACACTGGCTCGGCTCTTCATTCGCTACCTGTCTGAATGCAAGGTTCCGTCCCAATGGAAAACCAGCAGGACCGTACTACTGTTCAAGAAGGGAGACATCCATGACATTGGCAACTATCGCCCCATCTGCCTATTGTCTGTCATCTACAAGTTGTTCACTCGAGTCATCCTAAATAGGATTGGCAGAACACTAGATGAAGGACAACCATGCGAGCAAGCCGGGTTCTGCAAAGGATTCAGCACCATCGACCATATCCACACAATAACCAAACTCATTGAGGTTTCTCAGGAGTTCAAGATGCTGCTTTGTTTAATGTTCATTGATTTAAAGAAGGCCTTTGATTCTGTTGAGACGGAAGCGGTCATTGAAGCCCTAGCCAATCAGGGCATTCAAGCCCAATACATCAAGATCCTCCGTGAGCTGTATTGTGGATTCACTACCAGGATCTCACCATTCTACAAAGAAGTGATCATTGATGTCAAGAGAGGGGTTCGGCAGGGTGATACTATTTCACCGAAACTCTTCAGTGCCACCCTCGAGAACATCATGCGACGACTGGAATGGGAAGGAATGGGAGTGAAGATAGATGGTCGGCAATTACACCACCTCCGCTTTGCTGATGACATTGTTTTAATAACACCAAACATCAGCCAAGCGGCACAAATGCTGGCCGACTTTGACCGTGAGTGTGGAAAGGTAGGACTACAGCTGAATCTTACGAAGACAATGTTTATGAGAAACAGCCTTGTTCCTGATGCCCCATTCGCTCTCAACGAAACGACCATCTCCGAATGCAACAGCTATGTGTACCTAGGTCGATAAGTCAACATGACAAATGACCTGGCACCCGAGCTGCGCAGGAGGAAGAGAGCGGCTTGGAACGCCTTCAAGAACATCGAAGAAATAGCTAAGAGGACGAAGAACCTCCGGCTCCGGGCACATCTCTTTGATTCTACTGTTCTTCCTGCATTAACATATGCCTCAGAGACCTGGGCCCTACGCAAACAGGATGAGAACGCTATTCAGGTTTCCCAAAGAAGAATAGAAAGAGCTATGCTTGGAATATCACCTTTCACTCAAATGAGAGAAAAAATCCGGACTTCCGACATCCATCGACGATCAAGAATCAGGGACGCTGTCTCATTTGCCAAGGTGTCAAAAATCAGATGGGCTGGTCACGTAATGAGATTTAAAGACGACCGCTGGACTAGAGCTATTATTGACTGGATTCCACGGGATGTCAAAAGACTGTGTGGCCGCCCACCTATCAGATGGTCAGACTTCTTCGTCAAGATCATGAACGATCAGTTTGAGGCTCTTCATGTTCCCAGAGCGAACAGATGCCATTGGGCTACACTAGCACGCGACAGGGACAAATGGAGACGTTACTGGCGCCCACTCGAGCAAATCGAGGATTAACGGGAAGTTAAGTGATTAAGTGATAAGAATAAGAAGGAAAGAAGAAAGGGGAAAAAAGAAGTAAGTTGTAGAAGATGGAGGAAAAAAATCCAAGTCATTGTACTTTATAGATGATTGATTACGCCGAGATCCAAGGAATCTCTGGGAATTTAAAAAAAAAGGTAACTGGGGGTGGCCCAAAAAGCCAAAAAAAAACCCCCAAAAAACCATTTTGGAATTAAGCGAGTTTATGACGATTGCAGAATTTCAGGCTGGTATGTGAAAGTCAAATGCATTCCTGACATCAGCAACCAAGGATGGACTAGAGAAAGATTGGAAAATTGCATTCATTCACTGCATGCCCAACCCCAAAGTGCCTTCCAGACTAATCGGATATTAAAAAAAAAAAAACGAACTCATTCGAAGAGACATTTAGGAGAATATTGTATTAAGGAAGGATTTGTTAGCCAAGACTCCACAAACACAAACAGTAAGTAAAGCTATTGACAATACATTCGTATCGGAAGGTCCATGGAGCTGCAAGAACAGAACAAAAGGACGTGACAAACCACAGACCAGGAAAAGGTTCAGCAGTTTATCATCCACCCAGGCAGAGCAGAGAATAAACAAAGAAAACCTTAGGGGAAAACTAAGAGTTGAGTAGAATTAAGGAAAAGAAAGATCACTAGGCTGGTCAGACTGCAGAGGAAATTCACCAAGAAGAAAGCTGCACAAAACAATTTTTTTAATGGACACTCAACTTTATGTATTTATTTATTGTGCCTTTTGGGTCACACCCAGTGATGCACAGGGGTTGCTCTTGGCTCTGCACTCAGAAATTACTCCTGGCGGCGCTCAGGGGACCATATGGGATGCTGGGAATCGAACCCGGGTCGGCCACGTGCAAGGCAAACGCCCTCCCCGCTGTGCTATCGCTCCAGCCCCTGGACACTCAACTCAAAGAATAAAGAAATGCCCATTAAGACCATCAGGTAAAGGATCTGGAGAGATAGAACAGTGGGTAGCGCACTTGCCTTACACATGGCTGACCAGGGTTCAATCCCTGCACCCCATATGATCACACACACACACACACACACACACACACACACACACACACACACTGCTCCCCCAGCACCACTGGGAGAGATTCCTGAGTGCAGAGCCTGGGGTGAGTCCTGGGCAATGCCAGGTGTGGCCTAAAGCTGGCAGGCAGATTAGCCTCCCCCCACACCCCAAAACTGGGAGAAACAGAAAGGTGTGATGGTCACAGAGCTGGAAGGCTGTGAGCAGCAAGGACAGCCAGCTGCTCTGGCTTGGGCCTTGGGGGAATCCAAGCAGCGAAGGACGTGTCCTGTGTGCACGGCCACTGCCACCCTGACACGCTCATACGTGTCCATGCCAAGAGGGACAGCAATCCGCAGCCCTGCTGCACAGCATCACCTCCCGCTGCCTGGTTTTATAAATAAAGTTTTATTGGAACACGGCCTGTAACACACCCATCTGTCTCGTGTGTGTGTGTGTGTGTGTGTGTGTGTGTGTGTTGTGTGCGTGATGGCCTGCATCTCCTCTGCTCCAGCACCCACAAAGCTAACATATTTGCAAACTGACACTTTTTTATTATTGTGGTTTCTTTAAAAAAATTCTCTGTATTGAATCACCTTGAGATAGACGTCACAGAGTTGCTCATGACTGGGTGCAGCCCTGTTTCCACACGGTCCCTTCGATACAGCGGGAGCACCAGGGCTGGAGCACCAGGTCACTTTAAATCCCCGCCCATGGGGCTGGAGCGATATAGCACAGCGGGTAGGGCATTTGCTTTGCATGCGGCCAACCCGGGTTCGATTCCCAGCATCCCATGTGGTCCCAGGTGGTCCCCTGGGCACCGTCAGGAGTAATTTCTGAGTGCAGAGCCAGGAGTAACCCCTGAGCATCGGCTGGGTGTGACCCAAAAAGAAAAAAAAAATCCTCGCCCAGGGAATAGGTAGCCAATCAGGATAGAGAATGGGGCGGCGGGGGTTGGGACCAGCTGCAGATCAGAGGAAGCCCCCAGCCCCAAGGTGCTGAGCACCGGGGTCTCACCCACGATGGCAGGAGTTGCTGGGGGGCAGAGCACAGGGGTCCCGCCCCGTGCCTGGCCATGGCTGGACCCTGGGGAAAGCACACAGGACAGCGCGATGCAGGGACAACCTCTGGCCGTAGGAGAGGCCGGAACCACATACTTTGTGTAATAAACGAACTTTCAATCTTCTGAGTTTTGCATGCAAACCTCATATGATTCTCAGGAACCTACCAGTGCAGAAAAATCCACTTTTGCACCAATATCTTCCCCGGGGTCCATTTCCCACCAGCAATGTCCCACTTCTCTCCTGCCATGCTTGCCTCAATGGCAGGTGCTTTGCCCCCCTCTCTCTCCCTCCCTCCCTCTCTCTCCCTCCCTTCCTCTCTCTCCCTCTCTCCCTCTCTCTCTCCCTCTCTCTCCCTCTCCCTCTCTCTCCCTCCCTCCCTCTCTCTCCCTCTCTCCCTCTCTCTCTCCCTCTCTCTCCCTCTCCCTCTCTCTATCCCTTTCCCTCCCTCTCCTTCTCCCTCTCTCCCTCTCCCTCTCTCCCTCTCTCCCTAGCTCTCTCCTTTCTCTCCCTCCCTCTCTCTCTCCCTCCCTCTCTCTCTCTGTCAGTCACTGCTAACTGACTCTATAGAGAAAATGTGCTAATGAATCTCATTCTTCCCCAGACAATACAAATGAAAACTGCTCTATTGTTCTTTAATTTTATTTTTATGAATTTGTTCACAATAATTCCTTACATTTAATATTCAGACACCAAGCCCACCAGAATCGCACCTTTCCAACCACCATATTTCGAATGTTTTCACCCCAAACTCCAAGCCGTGTCCCTAAAGCAGAACCGAAATAATTAATTTTGCATTGCTTGCTATGAATAATCCGTTAAAAATTATCCGATAAAGTTTCCCTAGAGGAACGTGTGTGAAAATGGTTGTATTCCATCCAGGGGGCCATTAAGCCCTTGTATGAGAGGTCACTGACATGTTAGCTGTCGCTGTCACTGTCCTCCTGTTGTTCATCGATTTGCTCAAGCAGGCACCGGTAACGTCTTACAACAAATTGTGAGACTTGTTACTGTTTTTGGCATATTGAATACATCACGCTTTGCCGTGCAGGTGAGATACTCCCAGTAGTTTGCCAGGCTCTCTGAGAGGGGCAGAGGAATCGAACCCGGGTCAACCGCATGCAAGGCAGACGCCCTATCTGCTGTGCTATCACACCAGCCCGACATGTTAGCTAATCCCTCAAATGTTGTGTGCTGCTCTTGGTCCATCAGTGGTGTGGAGTATGAGGCCACGTGGCTGTGAATGCGGCCTCATGTGCCAGGCCCCTATTCTTAGACAGATGCACTCGGTAGCACAGCGGAGAGGGCATTTGCCTTGCACACAGCTGACCTGGGTTCGATCCCTGGCATCCCATATGGTCCCCCGAGCACTACCAGGAGTAATTCCTGAGTGCAGAGCCAGGAGTAATCCCTGAGCACTGCCGGGTGTGACCCAAAAAGCAAAAAAAAAAAAAAAGACAGATGCACTCAGGCTACGTAGCTAACAGTGCCGGCCCTGGGTTCGAGACCACCTCTGCTGTCTGGGAGCTCCACTACTGCTCAAGAGTGTCCGAGTCCTAGGGCACCACTGGCTGTCCCCTCCACAGCAGAGGGCAGGGAAGGAGGAAGTCGCACGAGCCACCGCTCCACATTGCAACTCGTCTTCATCCCAAACGCGTCTCAGGGCAAGAACAAATGCACTCAGGAATCACTCCTGGTGGTGCTCGGGGACCATATGGGATGCCGGGGATTGAACTCGGGTCAACTGCATGCAAAGCAAACGCCCTACCCGCTGTGCTAAATTCTAGCCCTTCTATTTTGTTTTTTATTACTTTTCAGAATGCTGGAAATTATTTGGGGCTCCCCAAACAGTGCTCCCCAAACAGCCCGGAGCTATTCCTGGCAGTGCTCCACCAGCCAGGCGAATGCTCCAATGCTCAGCCGAGTGATTCGGTGCTGTTCAGCCCAGAGGCTCAGGGGACCCCCGGGGCCACGCAGGACCAGAGACTGAACTTGGCCCTTGCACGAACAAGGCATGTGCTCCTGACCTCTGAACTATCTCTCGGCCTCTGCAGATTTTCTTTTTGGGTGTTTTGCGTTGGGGGCCACACCCAGCGATGCTTGGGACTACTCCCAACTCAGTGCTCAGGTTTCTCCCTTGCCAGTGCCCTGGGGACCCTGCAGGACTAGGGCTCCAACCAGGCCCTCGGACAGGCCAGGCACGCACAAGCCTTTGTGCCTCTCCCGGCCTGGCTTTATGGTTTGATAGCTCTTAAGTCGTAAATCACGGAGCTCTCACGGGTTTAACGTCAGAGCCCCTGGCCGGGTGCCCGCTCCTCCGCGCGTCTCTCTCTGCACGGCCTCGGGTGGCCCTTCCCATTCGCGCCCTCGGTGACTCACCTGCCGATGGCCGGATAAGCACGAATGTGTTAGATCCACACCACAGCGTCCGGGGCGAGCCGGGAGGAAGGAAGCCCCGGCACCGCTGCCAACCTGAAGCCTGCGCCTGGCTGAGCCTTGGAAACGACGCTGGGTCCTGCATGACGGGGCCAGGGGCAGCTGGTGGCGGCCTGGCGCAGGGAGGCGGGTGGGACAGAGGGAACCATAGTCACCAATGACTGCGCCCATTTTTGGAATATAAAGCAATAGAGTGGGAGACGAACACCCAAGGACGGTAGAGATAAGGGCCAGGAGGATGGCTCCTCGGCCTGGAAGCCGGCCTCACGTGCTGGGGGGAAGGGCAGCTGGGGTGGAGGAGGGACCACTAAGAAAAGGGGGCTTGGAGGGCTCTCTCTCGGGATGGGAGATGCGTGCTGAGTAGACTACGGACCAAGCATGATGGCCACTTAGTATCTGTATTGCAAACCACAACACCCAAAGGAGAGTAAAAGGGAATGTACCTGCCACAGAGGCGGAGGTTGGGGTGGGGGGGATGGAGGGAGGGATACTGGGAACATTGATGGTGGAGAATGGGTACTGGTGAAGGGATGGGTACACCATATTGTATGACTGAAACCTAATCCTGAAAGTTTGTAAGTCTGTAACTGTATCTCATGGTGATTCATTCAAAAATTTAAAAGAAAGAAAGAAACAAAGAAAAGAAAGAAAGAACTGTAGCAGAGAGGTGCTGGTGGCTCTTTGGGGAGATAGAAACATCCTGAGGATGGATCACAGTGGGCGATGGATCGCGGTGGGATTGCACGATTCTGGGGTGTCCCCAAAGACCAGAGGTCCGGAAGCGGGAGAACGGGGGCCTCTAGAACTATCACAGGGGGACGCCGCCATGTTCCGAAAAGGAATAGCAAACAGAAGCATCAGCTGAAAAGGTGAAACCGGAATAATAACTGGGTCCTGTAAGATAATGGCCCTTGGGATGGACCCTCGCAGCCACCCATGTTCGTGCCGTCACCTTCCCGGTCACGTGACCTCCCGCTGGCCATGGGTATCAGCTGGTCCATGGTAGCAGGGGACAAAAGGAGCTTCTCAGAGACACCCAAAGGGCCTCCAGCTTTGCTGTCCTGACTGCCTTCTGCTGCCCGGAACCTTTCAAGGACACCTGTTTGCATCTTGGTGGGGGAGAAGGGGGTTCCTATAGGCGGGGAAGGTTTTCTACCAGCTCAAGCATGCAGGACTAATCCTCTGCCAGTGAAGCTTGATGAGACCAATGCCCCCTCCCCACGGCCCTCCTGGGCACCTGGAGGACAGACAGACAGAGCAGCCGTAGGGGTTGGAGCAATAGCACAGCGGGTAGGGCATTTGCCTTGCATGCGGCCAACCCGGGTTTGATTCCTAGCATCCCATAGGGTCCCCTGAGCACCGCCAGGGGTAATTCCTGAGTGAAGAGCCAGGAGTAACCCCTGTGCATCGCCGGGTGTGACCCACGATCACGATCATCCTGTTGTTCGTCGATTGCCTCGAGCAGGCCCCAGTAACGTCTATTCGTCCTAGCCCTGAGATTTTAAAAAATGCCATATTCAAGGCTCTTTCAGGCTTAGGAGAATGAGACCCATCATTGTTACTGGTATTTGGCATATTGGGTACGCCAAGGGGAGTTTGCCAGACTCTGCCGTGTGGGCAGGTAACATTTGGTAACCTGCCAGGTTGTTCAAAGTAAGAATGAGATAATAAGATGTCGCGCGGCCGCGAATGTGGCCATGCACTTCCGGGAGCTGGGTTTTATAGTCTCTGGGTCTTGGCCATTGATGGGATTACACGGCGCTGGGGGTGAGATGGTGGGTGTGACCCCTGCCTACTGGAAGATGGAAGATCTGGGTGGAGGATGCTCAGCCCCGATCCGAGCAGGCTTGGAGATCTCTTCCCGGGACCCGCATGCCTTTGTTCCTCTGCCGGTACCTTCATGCGTGTGGAGAGTGGTCTCAGCATGGTGATGGCTGGTACTGGAGATCTTCGGTTGCCGGAACTCTGTTCGGGGTGGGGAGGGAAACTCAACCCGCCCCCTCCAAAGGGCCCCGCCGAGGACAGCCAGGCGCGGGGGCAGGAGACTCTGCGCTGTTCTCTTCCAGGAACTGGGTTTTATAGTCTCTGGGTCTTGGCCATTAATGGGATTACACGGCGCTGGGGGTCAGATGGTGGGTGTAACCCCTGCCTACTGGAAGACGGAAGATCAGGAGTAACCCCTGTGCATCGCCAGGTGTGACCCAAAAAGCAATATATATATATATATATATATATATATATATATATATATATATCAGAGCAGCTGCGGACATGCCCAGGGTGTTTGTGGGGTCTTTTTCTGTGGAGACAGAGAAGCTTCGCTGATCTCAGCGTGAGCCCCTTTCTCCGTCACAGTGACCAAGGACGAATAACAACTTGGTGGCCTTGTCCGCGGCAGAGCTGGGCTGAGCTGGGAGGCAGGGCCGGACCCACTGGCCGGGTTATTGAGTCCACTGCGCAGAGGTGCCAAGCCAGCTGCAAACAGGGAGAGCCACGTGGGTTGGGTCACTCGAGAGCCCCCGGTTTGTGTCTCAGCAGCGAGCAGGCTTGGTCCCGGCAACCCTCAGCCTCTCAGAGCCTGGTGCTGGGTCTTGCCGCTGTCGGCCACAGCCTGCAACCCAAGGCTGAGCACTAGAACGAGAAAGTGTTTGTTCCCTGTCCTCCTCCCGGAACCCGCCAAGGGCGTGTCCTGCTTCTAGCTCCCACCCAAGGGTGTGCAGAGACACGAGCTCTGAGGTCAGCGAGCCGCAGGCCTGGCCTGGGGAGGCCTGGAGTGAGCTGGGAGTAGCCTTCTCACCCCAAGCACTGCGGGGCAGGGCCCAAGAACCAAGTGAATCTCCTGGGCTGGAGTTGCAGGAATGGGGCCGTCAGGGATCGAACCGGGGACGGAACTGGGGTCCTTGACGGCCCCTTTCCTGCAACTCCTTCCTTTGCTCAAGGGGCCTTCTACCCGTTTTCCAAGCTGCCCCCATGTGGGGCTTTCTAGCTAGATAAGAGTCCATTGCTAGGGTTGTTGCTAAAAGCAGGTAGAGTTGGAAGTGGGCTTCTTTGAAACTCTTGACCTTTGCTTCTGATGGATGCTCTTTCGGAAGGTGGGTCCAGCCCTCTCTGGTCTGGGCTGGCTGAGGGTTAACCAGATTAGAGGAAGGAATTGAGTGTCCACAGTAATTCCCTGCAGGCCCTTTCTGCGGGGTGGGGTTCCATCTCCTCAGGGTGGGCTTCCGGAGAAGGTCTTATCAGGTCTTGCTCTCTGTGCCCACCTGGGGGGTCAGACTTGGTGGCTTGGTTACTTCCCAGAACTCGCACTGCCATGGTGGCGGTGGGGGGCCCTTCCCTGACCCGCCTGCCTACATCAACCCCGAGGCCAGGGCGGGTGAAAGGACCCCAGAGCTGGGCTCTCTGTACCCCGCACCAACGGTCCACGTCCTTCAGATAATTGGGGAGCACCCGCGCTGCATCTCAAGTGCTCCCCACTCTGCCCTCCTTCCGCCCCAGACCACCTGGATGGAGAATTTCTCTGTTCCTTTCTAGAACACCCAGAGGGCTCAGAAGTGCAATTGCCTGCCGGAGCTGTGGGAGAAGAAGCAAAGAAAAACACCCCCGGCGCCCCCTTCTGGAGAGAGCGAGCAGGATGCCCCTGTGCCCCCCCGCCCCCACCCCAGTGTCTCTGGCCAGATCCATGGGTGGGGTGTCGGGGGGCTCTGCATTCCACTGTTCTAGGGATAATTGCACATATGCTTCTAAGACTGAACCGGAGCCTTAGGCCAGCGGGTGACCGCTGAGCACAGAGCCAGGAGTAAGCCCTGAGCACCACCGAGTGTGGCCCCCAAAACCAAAGTAATAGTGATAGTAATAGCTACTAAATAGATCTTCTAAGACTGGGCTCTGCCTGTGCGTTAAATCTTGCAGCCTCACCCCAAGGCACACTGGAAAGGTGGGTGAGAGGGATGGGGAGAGGGAGGGTGGGAGGGAGGGAGAGAAGAGGGAGGGAGGGAGAAGGGAAGGAGAGAAAAAGGGAAGAGGGAAGGAGGGAGGGAAGGAGGGTGGGGGAGAGGGAAGAGGGACCAAGTCCTTGGTCCATTCACATGCTCTTTGCTGCTGGGTATCAGGTGTGACTGCACGTTTCTGGATGCTCACCTGTTACCAGCCAATTCATCAACATTTTCTCCCTTTCTGTGGATGCCCTTTTTTTAGAGGCGGGGTGTGTGGGGGGGTGGTTACTGTTGTTTTGGGACCACACCTGGCTCAGGGGTCACTCCTGACGGTGCTCAGGGGAGCATATGGGGTGCCAGGGATGGAATCCTAGTTGGCCTCACACCAGGCCAGTGCCCTCCCTGCTGTCCTCTGGCTCGGCCCCTGCGGGTGCCCCTTCACCCAGAGGACACCGTCTGGCCAAGCGGCAAGTGGCTCCCCCTACAGGCACCTGGGAAGTCCCCTGGGCTGAGGCCAAGAAGAGCAGGCCAAGTCTGCGCCTGAGAAGGCAGGGGCGGAACAAGGTCTAAGACCCATGGACCGTCGAGGGGGCCCCAGGTCCCAGGAGACTGGCCCCTTTCCAAACCAGAACCAGCTATACAAAGTCCCCCGCGTCCTCGGAGAGAGAAGGAGAAACCCAACGTGAGACCCTCCCGTCTGCCCTCAGGATGCCAGCTCCCCCTAAAGCTGCCCCCCTCCCCGGCTCTCTTCAAGTGTGGACTCCAGGTGCAGCTGCAGAAGTCCGGGTGTGAACGGGCCCTCCCCTGGAAACTGGGCACACCTGCTAATCACCCAAGCTGCCCTGCCCCGGCCCTGGGGCGCTGTGAGCCAGGAAACCCATGACATCACCTGCGCCCTGGCGACCGGCAGGTTTGCATCCAAAGGTCGATGTTCAGGCCAGAGAAATGGTTTAGTGCTTTCCAGCCTGGCTTAGCACATAAATATTTATCACGGGAGGGCAGGAACTCACTGTTCAAGGCTTGTTTACCTTACGGGCTCTTACCTGGGGCTAAAGTCCACTGCCGGCTTCCCTGGACTTCCGGTCTCTCTGCCTGCCCACCCCTGGCTAATTACTTATGTGACAGAGCGTCCCAGCCTTTCCCTTTCTTCTGGGAATAAGGGCGCGCATGCAGGATGCTAAACAAACACATCCCACAGCCCGGCCCACAAATACCTGCTTTTTGGAGAGGGGGAGGTGCAAGGTTTTTGTTTGGGGGCCACGCCCGGCAATGCTCAGGGGTTGCTCCTGGCTCTGTGCTCAGGAGTCACTCCTGGTGGTGCTCAGGGGGCCATACGGGATGCCGGAGATCGAGCCCAGATTGGCCACGTGCGAGGCAAAAGCCCTACCCGCTGTCTTATCGCCCCAACCCCAGGTGCTAGATTTTGCTAGAAAGACGCCACCTTCCTTCCACCAGGGAACATCTTGTCTCCAAAGCTGACCTTGTTTTGTTTGGGGTTTTGAAAGTTCTCTGTGTACTTGATGGAATGTTCTAGCTCCTAATCGTGACCGGTGATGTAACAGAGATACGGTGGATTACAAGAATGATTTGTAGCAGGAAAAAAAAAAAACCCTTGCCTTCTCTTTCACTACTGTTTTCTGTGTTTATGCAACAGCAGCGTTAGAGAAACATTGGCCAAACTTACTTTAATCTGGCCACATATTTGTTTTGGCCACTCGGAGCTTGGATTTCGCAAGTTCTGCTAACTAGCCCGGCGATCGTTACATAAGCCAAGCCTGGCCGGGCTGCGTGCCCAAAACTCAACTCAGCACTTTCTGCCTGCTCACCCCTTTCCCCGCAAACGGGTCCCTGCAAAGTGGGGACGGAGGGTCCAGGTCTCACGGGACCCTCACCCGCCCCCGTCAGCTGCTGCTTCTCCCGCCGCCATCTGCCTCAGTGCCCTGTTCTCACCCACCCATCGTTGGCGCCCCGTCCCCACTGTTGAGTGTCTGTTTCATATTTCTCAGCCTCGTCAACCTGTGAAGCCGGTGACCCTCAAACCAACTCCTGGGAACTGCATTTCTGTGTTTTGATTTGCATTTTCATGGTGTCGGAGAGCAAGAGAGTCGGGGGACTAAACTGGGTGCGAATTAAAATTCCCGCAACTTTCTGTAGAAATTAATCCCCGGGCACGCGTGAGGGCCTTGTCTTCCTTTCCCTTCCTCTGGCCATCGGAGTTTCAATGTCACACGGATCTGCAGATTGTCAGGAACGCGACATTTCCATCGTGGTATGTCACCAGCTCGAGACTGAGCAGCTCAGGGACTGGCGCACCCACGGGCGGGCAAGCACAAGGATTCAGCCCCCGGGTCTCCCCGAACCCCAGTCCTCCCGGCCCCCTGCACTCACGGGGTGAGTCTCACACTAACAGCTGGGAGCACTCCCGCCAGGAGTTGTGTGAGAGCCAGCAGTGTCCCCTGGGAGCCCCACAGCTGAGCTTGAAGCACAAGACACCCCCAAACACACCTGTGGGCACCACAGCAAAAGGACCCCTGGGAGGACGCTGATGGGCAACTCGCGCTGCAGCTAACAGACTGAATGCTGAGTCCTGTTTATGTATGTTTGTGTGCATATGAGTGTACGCACACTTGTGTGCACATGTCTGTACACATGTGCTTGCATGTGTGTGCACGGGAATGCATGTGGACATGAACGTGTGCATCCACGTATGGGGGTCTGCCTGCATGTATGCCTTTGCGGGATGCCGGGATCACCTCTGGGTCGGGCACATGCAAGGCCAGCGCCCTGCCTGGCGTACTGTCGCTCCAACCTCAATGCAATCATTTTAGATGTATGTGATATCCGAGGTCACTGCAGTCACATGTGCATGCATGTGTGTACATGTGCGCATGTGTATATATATAAGTGTGTACATGTGAGTATTTGCATGTGTATATATACACGTGCACATGTGTGCGTGTCTGACATCTGTATGTATGTGCATGCACATGTGTACTTGTGCGTGTATGCATGTGTACATACGTGTACACGTGAATGTACACATTGTTTACTTGTGCACATGTATGTGTGTACATGTGTGGGTGTGTACATGTGTATGTGTGTGCATGTGTGTACGTGTGTGCATGTGTGTGTACATGTGTATGTGTATGTACGTGTGTGCGTGTGTGTGCGTGTGCGTGTGTGTGCCTGTGTGCATGTGTGTGGGAGGACATGCCCCAGCTGTGCCTTCAGCGCTGTTCTGGGTCTGAGCGTGGCGGTGCCCACGGGAACGGGCGCCTGACGTGCTTGCTTTCCCACAACCTTCTGGGCGTTGCCACCGGGTCTCCCACACTGGGGCACTTGTCCGGGTCTGTCCGAGAGGCGTTCTGGGCTCTGACACCCAGGCGGGCCGGAGGGACCCCACCCCAGGGGCAGCCTCCACACTCCAGCCATGTGCACCGGTTGGTTCCGTGTCCTGAGTCACGTGGTCCCCGGGGCTGGGCCTTGGAGGTTCTGGCGCTTAGCAGGGGCGAGGGGGGGCATGGGGTGGGGGTGGCCCTTTCACAGGTCTGGGAGGAGTTGGCTCAGGCCCTGCACAGCCATTGCCACTTGGAGCGACCTGCTTGGAGTTTGATGAGAAAGGGGACCTGGCATCTGCCCAGCGCCAGGGAGCCCTGAGCAAGTCCGTGCCCCCCACAGCTGCTTTCTCAAGAGCACGAGTGGAAGGAGGAGCTGCGGGTCCACCTGCCCTGCCTGGCCCTGAGCTCCCTTAGGGAAGTGTCTCTCTGGGGAAGGGGCCCAGAGCGGGCAGGGCTTGGAGACACCAATGCCACCCTGGGGGCCAGCCCCCGGCCACACGGCTTCCGGGTCACCCTTGGAGAAAGAGTTCAGGACTGTCCTGGCCTTTGAGTCAGCCGAGTTCCTGCTCCCCTGAATTCCTCCCAGGACTGTCCAGGTCCTTGCGGGGGATGGGGGTGGGGGGGCACAGGGTGCCCTGCCCTGCCCGGCCTCCTTTCTTGTTTGTCCAACCCGACTCCAGCCTCCTTCCTGCCAGCACGCAGGAGAATTCACAGGGATTGTTCTGAGATCCCCGAGTCTCCCCATCCCAACCTGGTCATCCTTCCCAGGGGTCACCCACAGCCTGCCTCTGCCGCCCGCCCCTTGAAAACTGACTGTCCCATCCCCAGCCACTTGGTCCCAGTCTCCCTAGACCCTGATGTTGTGTCCCAGATGGGCACCAGAGCTCTTGACGTCCTCAAGCAGCCTCAGACCCACCGTCCCCCTGGAGATGCCCACAGAGTCCGGGACCCTCCGACAAACCGCCTGGGTCCCCAGGAGCTTGGGAGGGGAGAGGGGGCAGGGGATCAGGCTCCCACACAGACAGGCATCTGGGTGCCCCATCCCGGCTGGGTTCCTGCACTCAGCTAGGAACACTAGGGGTGGGGGGGCAGAGACCCCGCGCGCACCTGGCATGCCCAGGCCGTGCCTGGCAGCACAGTCGAAGTCACAATGCACCCTGGGACCACGAGCACCAGCTGCCATCAAAGCTCCAGGGACACCCACACCCGAAGTTCATGGCGATTCAGCTCTGCTCTGAAATGGAGGGAAATGGACTTGATTCTCCTCCGGGGACGCAGGCGGGGACGTTGCCTGAGATGGCTCCATGAGCAGCTGTCGTGACCCAATCACATCCCACAGGATCCTGGGTGTTCTTGTGTTGGTTCTAACTCATTTCAGCACCTTGTGGTTTACAAGACTGTCCTTGGGAGCTGGGGACCAGCTGATCTTCGATTCCCAGCATCCCATATGATCCTCTGAGCACCGCCAGGAGTAATTCTTGAGTGCAGAGCCAAGAGTAGCCCCTGAGCATCATCGGAGGTGACCCAAAAAGCCTCATGGGGAAATGGGAAAGTGAACGTGTGTGAGCGCGAGGGAGGATTTGCCAAGCGGCCTCAGCTCTCCTGGGCTTACAAGAAAAAACATTTTAATCATCAAAAATGACTTTATTGCAATTAATGGGGACAGCAAGAACTTACAAACCAAAGTAAGGCTAAGAAAATGATTCTTGGGGGTTGGAGCAACAGCACAGCAGGTAGGATGTTTATATGGTTGGGAATCAATTCGGGTTCGATTCCCAGCATCCTTTATGGTCCTCTGAGCATCGACAGGAGTAATTCTTGAGTGCAGAGCCAGGAGTAACCCAAAAAGCAAAAAAAAAAAAAAAAAAAAAAAAAAAAAAAAAAAAAAAAATGATGCTTAACAGTTTGAAAACACCTTGATCTCAAAGTTAGGTCCCCAGGCTAGAATGATAGTACAGCAGAGAGGGCACTTGCTTTGCACGGGACCAACCAGGGTTCAATTCCTGAGCACCACTGGGTGTGCCCCTCCAAAGCAAAACAAAACAAAAAAATTATATCCATTAGCCTGTTTAATGATATGCATAAAAGAGTATTTGCCATTTGAAGCTCAAAAATGAGGAAAGATAAATAACACTTTTTTTTTTCTTTTTTGGGTCACACCTGGCCATGCACAAGGATTACTCCTGGCTCTGCACTCAGGAATTACTTCTGGCAGTGCTCAGAGGACCCTATGGAATGCTGGGAATCGAACCCGGGTCTGCCACGTGCAAGGCAAACGCCCTACCCGCTGTGCTATCGCTCCAACCCCACTAACAATTTTAAGTCATTCAAATTTGCCAAATCCTGAAGCTTGGCCAAATGTGGTTTCCAAAATTCGTAGACTGAAGACAGAGAAAAGAAGTTGCTTATCAAGCCAGTTAATTAAACAGGACATTTCAGTAAATTACTGTTGTGATATACTTGATAATAAAGGTACAGAGTTCATCATAAATACATGGCACGTAAAATATTTTGCAAATCGTTAATGGAATGGCTGTTAGTTGAGTAGAAGCCGAGAGGATTTGGTTGATTTGGTTTGAGTTTGCGGGCCGTGCGTGGCCGTGCACAGGGCTTACTCATGGTGACGCTTGGAGACCACACTCGGGCTGGACACTGAACAGGTGGGGGGGAGCTCTGCAGGAGAGCTCAGTGCCTCCCACTGCACTGTCTCTGCGAGAACTTCCCCAGGGAGAAATGATCACTACCAAGTATGACCCCAAAACAAAAATAAGAAAAGAGGGGCCGGAGAGAGAGCATTTGCCTTACGCCTGCGACCCGGGTATAATCACCAGCACCCCACTTGGTTCCCTGAGCCCCCCAGGAGTCATTCCTGGGCACGTAGAGCCAGGAGTCAGCCCTGAGCACCCCCGGGTGTGCCCCAGAAACCAAACAAAATGAAAGAAGGTGAGTGATGTCCAAGAGCTTTTGGGGTCATGGTGTGCTCTCAGGACGCGCTCTCAGGCGACAGGGCTGAGAAAAACGGGAGGTAGGGACCCCATGGGGGGCTTGTAATGGCAGAAAAGCTGGAAGGTGACTGTGGAGGCTGAGTTGGATGGAGTGCCGCCCCCAGCAGCCCCCGGCTCCCTGCGGCCCCCTCCCCAGGTTGGAGCGCCACAGTACCCTAAAAGGGGCATCAGGTCCTCTGCAGCCTGGCAGCCCAGCTGGGGGTCTCCAAAGGGCTCCGGCAGGGGTCCCGGCTATGGTTCCAGAGGGAGGGGCTGGGGCCAGGCAGGCAGCAGAGGGGACAGTGTGAGATGAGGGTGGCCCTCGGGATAGCTGTCCCCACAGTGCTGTCCTAGCAGACCTCACCCTGACCCCCACTCAGGAAACTGGCAGTGTGGCCAGTCTGTCAGTACGTGGGCCAGGGGGTGGGGGTCAGAGGCCAACAGGCGGTGCCTGGGGGGACTGAGGGGTGCCGGGGAGCGAACGAGCCCCATCCCCCACAGCCTGCTAAGTCCCCCCAGCCCCTAGGCAGGGTTTCGTTTTTTTTCTTTTTGGGTCACACTTTGCGATGCTCAGAGGTTACTTCTGGCTCTGGACTCAGGAATCACTCCTGGTGGTGCTCGGGGGACCATATAGGATGCTGGGAATCGAACCCGTGTCGGCCGCATGCAAGGCAAACGCCCTACCCCCTGTGCTATGGCTCCAGCCCCTAGGCAGGGTTCCTGGGCTCTGTGTTTTGGGAAGAGGGGACCCCTGCTGGGCGTGCTGAGGGGTCACTCCTGATGGGGGGGGATGTTGGGAGGTGCCTGGACTCTGTGGCGACTCCATGTCCCGCTCAGTGCTGAGAAGCAGCTGATGGGCGAGTCCTGCTGGGGGTTCAGTCCACAGTGGGGGGCTGAAGCTGGCACTTTCACGGTGGTCTTGGCTGCTCCACCGTGCTCTGAGCCCCCTGAGTCTCATCTGCCGCTCTTCCCCTCCCCCACACTGCCATTGCCCCCCCATGTGACCCCAGCAGGTAGTTTTGGGGTGTGCTTCTGAGGGGTCTCGAGGGAGCCTCCGGGTGGTCTGAGGGCATCATGGCTCTGGTGGGCTTTCCTGCTTGTCCCGTGAGTGTGTCCTTCTGCCTTTGCCCCAGCTGGTGAGAGCCACAGATGCCTCCTTTCCGATGATGGGAGCCAGGGGTGAGTCCCAGCATGTCACCGCGAGTCCCTGGGTCTCCCTCAGCGTCTGCCCCCACCAGACTCACGACGGGTGCTGCCCACCCACCCCCGCTGGACCCTCAGACACCTCAGCACCTAGATCCTGCAGGACAAAATAGGAAAGAGGGGCCGGAGAGAGAGCACAGCAGAGAGAGCATTTGGTTTCTGGGACACACCTGGGGGTGCTCAGGGCTCTGCGCCCAGGAATGACTCCTGGGGGGCTCAGGGGACCGAGTGGGTGTTGGTGGTTATACCCGGGTCGCAGGCGTAAGGCAAATGCTTTTTTTTTTCTTTTTGGGTAACACCTGGCAATGCTCAGGGGTTACTCTTGGCTCTGCACTCAGAAATTACTCCTGGTGGTGCTCAGGGGACCCTATGGGATGCCGGGGATCGAACCTGGGTCAGCCGTGTGCAAGACAAACACCCTACCCTCTGAACTATGCTCCAGCCCCTTGTTTAAGTCTTAAGCAGGGAAACTGACTGTGTTTTGGTCACAGCCCCTAACAGAACATTGACCATGAAAAAAACTGACTTCTTCAACAGAGTTCTTGAAAACTCCCCCGAGACGGCATGTTAAAAACCAGGAACTGAACACCAGGGTGGGGAGTGGGGCCAGCCCCTGCGGAACTGAATGGGGGGCCCAGGGGGGCACGGGGGGGGGGTGGAGGCGGACGTGGGGTCCGTCCTGAACGCAGCTTCCCAGGCTCCCGGATGCGGCCCTTGGCCAGTCTGGAAGGATGGATTGTCTTGCATGGGGACGGAAGCACGGGAGGAGTTAATGTCCCCAGCGCAGACAGTGGCCAGGCATTCCCGGGCCAGCTCCCCGGCTCCTGACGGGACAGGCGCTCTGCAGAGAACTGGGGCAGGAATAAATCTGCAGCTCTTTGCTCGCCTCTGTTGGAGTCCCCGCTCCCAGAAAGGGGGTGTGCGCGCCCTCCAGCAGGCCCAGCGCGCCATGGAGACGCAGGGCTATAAAAATGTCTGCTCCCATTTTCAGGATTAATAAATGTGAGCCTCCCCAGGAAGCAGGCTCCCGAAAGGAAACGGGGCCCGGACCGCGGGCAGCAGCTGCCTTGCCCGTGACCCTCCGCGCCCGCGCTGGGGCCAGAACAAAGGACGTCTTGGAGGCCCGAGAGAGCGCCATCAGCCTGCGGGTGGTCTTCAGTGTTCAATCCCTGTCATAAAGACTGCGGATCTGTTTTTAATTTAATTTAATTTCTTTATTTTGGTTTTGGGGCCACACACCCAGCAGTGCTCAGGGCTGACACCTGGCTCTGCGCTCAGGGATCATTCCTGGTGGTGTTTTGGGAATCATACGGGATGACAGGGATCGAACCCGGGTTGGCTGTGTACAAGGCAAATGCTGTATTATCGCTCCGGCCTCTGATTTTATTTATTTGTTCATCTTTTGGCTTTTGGGGTCACATCCAGTGATGCTCGGGGGTTACTCCTAGCTCTACACTCAGGAATCACTCCTGGTGATACTCAGGGGAACATATGGGATGCCAGGAATTAAACCTGGGTCAACCATATGCAAGGCAAATGTCCTCCCCGCTGAACTATCGCTCCGGCCCCATCCTCTGATTTTGTAAAATTTTGTTTTGTTTTTGTTTTAGGGCCACACCCGGTGGTGCTCAGGGCTTGTTCCTGCTCTGTGCTCAGGGATCACTCCTGCGGGGCTTGGGGGACCATATGGGGCGCCGGGGATGCCCTGCCCACTGTTTGGTCTCTCCAGCCCATCAGGAACCCAGTGATGGTTTTTGGCAGTAGGTGGACAAGAACACACATACCCTGGGTTAGACGCCAACCCCAGTGGTCACTTGCGGTCAACACGCACATGGGATCCCACATGTGGGCCACTTTGGGGGGGGAGGGCTGGGACTTCCCGGCAAGACAAAGGGACACTGCTGGGGAGGGTGGGGTCCTTGGGGGCTGGGATCCATGGGGGCTGCGGTCCTTGGGGGCTGCGGTCCTTGGGAACTGGTGTCCATAGGGGCTGGGGTCCATGGGGGCTGGGATCCTTAGAGGCTTGGGGTCCTTGGGGGCTGGGTTCCTTGGGGGCTCCTTGATGGTCTGTTTCTCTGATTTCCTGGGTGACCCACCAGGCACCATCTGAGACAGCCCTGAGGAGACTGAGCCCACACTCAGGTCCAGCCAGTCTCTGGCGTTCTGCCCCGCCATGGCCGGAAGCCAGAAGAGACCACCCTGCTCTGTCACGGGCCCCCTGGGGCCCCCTGGTGTGTCTCTGGAGGAGCAGACCAGATGCTGGGGGAGAAGCACAAGAGCCTCTTGGCCCCTTCCTGGGTGGGTCAGGCTCAAGCAGCCAAAGGTCTGCCCCGCCCCTGCCTCCCCAAATGAGACATGCCCCCCCAGAACAGCCCCTGCCAGGACATGGTCTGCTTCCTGCCTCAGTCTCCATGCGCCCACCTTTCCCGCAAACCCCCGCTCAGCCCGCACCTGCTCAGGTAGAATTCCACAGTTGATGGGTCCGTCCTCACACAGACATCACCTCCAGGAAGGCTGCCAGCTGCCGCTTTCTCTGCCCGGGGGCTCTGCTAGCACCGGTTTCGCTTCCAGAGGATTCACACTGGCTCTGCCCCAGGCCAGTATCTTAGGCCCTGGAGGAACCAGGCCCTCCCAGAGTGGGGCACGTGGCCTCAAGGGTCCTGCCTCCGGGCGGGGACTGGGGGACCGGGGACACTGGAGCAGTGGCCCCATGAGATTCCAGGAGAGGGCCCTCGCCCAGAGAAATTCCCAGCTGGGCAGCTGACCCTGCAAGCACAGAGAGGCAAGCGCAGCCCCCCTGAGCAGGGCAGAATGGCGGGGGGTAGGGGCGGGGGATAGGGGCTTGCTTTCCCCAAGTTCCTGAGCATGACGCCGAAGGCTTGTGTTCAAGTTCCTGGCGGCCAGCAGAGGCCCCAGTGTGCACTTGTAGTGGGTGATATTATTGGGCCACTCTAGAACATTCTAGAAAGTTGTGCATAGAAAGCAGAGGCACGGGCTGGAGCGTTGATCAGCTTGCCTGGTGTTCCTTTCTCCTGTGCCCTGGGGTGGGATGGGGTCCTTGTCCTCCGGCACCGAGGGCGGGAGTGGGGCTGGGGGTCTTCACCAGCAGCATGCAGGGGTGCTCCCAGCTCCGTGCTCAGAGCACTGTGTGCTGCTGGGGATTGAACTGAGCGTTTCCCCCGGGGCCAGGGCTGGTGGGTCTGAGATTCCAGCAGACCCTCGCGGGAGGTGGTCTCTGAGACTAGTGGCATCCAGATGGGGGATCTCAGACGCTGCCTCCCCGGTCCCCTGCCTCCCCTCACACCCCTGCAGCTGGGGTCCAAGGCCTGGGCAGAGCTCTCAGGGGCTACCAGAGCCCCAAAGGCCCCAAAGGCACAGACCCCGCGGCGTGGCCCCCGAGGCTGGGGCTCGTGCTGCCACCGCGTGGTGGAAGTGGGGAAGAGCAGGCAGAGGTGCTCGGTGGGGAAAGAGGTGACCCCCACGGGGCTCGGGGCAGCGCCGCAGGACAGGACCTCCAGACCGTTTTCTGTGAAGGGACGCGCCTCTCTTCCCCAAGGTCGGTCATTCACAGCCACACTGACCACTGGACTGTCCGGTCGGCCGGGGGCTTTGTCCACTGTGTCTGGGCGCGGTCTATCTCCTGTGGGTGTAATCCCACCTTCAGCCCACCCCCACCTCCAGAAGGGCGGTCACTCAGCCATGCCAGCTTAGTGTCGCTAACAGGTGGGTCAGATCCATCTTCAGTCTCTGCTTGGAGGGCAGGAGGCGTGAGCGAGAATTTTTCACCTTCCCCCCCCCTTTTGGTATTTGGGCTCCATCCAGCAGTGCTCAGGGCTGACTCCTGGCTCTGTGCTCAGGGAATCACTCCTGGAGAGCCTGGGGGAGTGTATATAGTGCAGGGACTCGAACCCAGGTCAGCTGCATGCACGAGCACTGCCGTTCCTACTGAGCCATCTCTTCTTTTTGAGGGACTCCTGTGGCCACGGCCTCTTGAATAGGGACCAGGGGGTCCCCTCCCTTTTTTTTTAAAAAAATTTTATTTTAATGAATCACCGGGAGATACAGTTACAGACTTACAAACTCGCATGATGACGTTTTGGTCACACAATGTTCCAACACCGAACCCTACACCCGTTCCCATTCTCCATCACCAATGTTCCCAGTATTCCTCCCGCCACCCCCCTCTCCCCACCCCCGCCTCTGTGACAGGCACATTCCCTCTTCCTCTCTCTCTTCTCCTGGGTGCTATGGTTTGCAATGCAGGTAATACTAAAGAGCCCATCCTGTTGGTCCATAGTCTACTTTCAGCACGCATCTCCCATCCTGAGCGAGCTCTCCAACCATCATTTACTGAGTGGTTCCTTCTCTATCCCAGTTGCCTTTTCCCCCATTACATGAGATCGGCTTCCAGGCCGTGGAGCGATCCTCCTGGCCCCTGTCTCTATTGTCTTTAGGTGTTAGTCTCCTATTATGTTCCCCTCCCTTCATAACTTGTGAGTCTCTGTCCACCGCCAAGGCTGGGAGGAGCTTTAGAAGTGAAGCTTCGCTTTGAAACCCTTCCAGCTGAAACCGAGTCAGAGAGGCTCGCGCCTGGGGGAGCCTTAGGGGGGCGTCTGCACCCAGCTCAGTGCTCCGAGGGGCCATGGTGGGGCGCCTGGACCCAGGACAAATACGACAAGGCTCCCCACGCATCACCTGTCGGGGGAACCAGGCACTGAGCACGGAAGCTGTGTCAGTGAGTGAGGCTTCGTGGACGTGTTTTACTCCGGCCGCGTCAGAGCGAGCTGAGTTAGAAACTGCCTGAACCTCTGCCGCGTCCAACCGCAGCTTGGGTGAACTGGCGGCGTCAGAGGCGTTTCTGTGCCTCAAGCTGCGGCTCTCTCCATGCTGTCCTGTGGCTGGACGCGTGTCCAGGAGCCTCAGGGCGAGGGGGTGGGGCACGCTTCGTGCCCAGCTCCAGCTGTCAGCATGGGTGCAGCCCTTAACCTGGGAATCGGGTCTTGGATGTGTACCCCTGGGGATCCATCCCCAGAAGGCAGGCCGCCAAGACAGAAAACCCCAAAGCCCCCCAAGGCCTGGTCACTACTCGGGGCAAAACTCAGTGAAGCAACACTCTCCGCACTGCCATGGGCTGGGCAGTTCCCTTCCTGCCTCAGGACCCAGAACTCTCAGCTCCAAAATTTTTAAGTCTTCAGGCTGGAGCTATAGCACAGCGGTAGGGCGTTTGCCTTGCACACAGCCAACAGGGCCGACCCGAGTTCGATTCCTCCGCCCCTCTCAGAGAACCCGGCAAGCTACCGAGAGTATCTCGCCTGCACGGCAGGGCCTGGCAAGCTCCCCGTGACGTATTCGATATGCCAGACACAGTAACAACAAAGTCTCCAATGGAGACGTTACTGGGCCCGCTCGAGCAAATCAATGATCAATGGGAGGGCCAGTTTAAAACGTGTGATCAGTGACCAGAGAGACGGCACAGTGAGGAGGGCGCTAGCCTCATACAGAGCTGACCTGGATTCGATCCCCAGCTCCCCATCTGGTTCCGTGTTCCCTGAGCTCAGAGCCAGGAGTCCGCCCTGAGCGCAGATGGATGTGCCCAAAAAACAAAAGCAAAGAACCTAAAATTTACCTAAAAAAAAAAAAAATTAAATTCTACTAAGTGAATTTCAGGAAGAAACGCAGGTGAAATTACAGAATAGCTTGAAAAAGACGGTGATGAAAAAAAATCATCAAAATGTGTGGAAACGCTGCAGGAAATCACATTCAGGAACTACAGTCATAAAAAGGGAGAAATGAAAATGAATGAGAGGGCCGGGAGAAATAGCGTAAGCGGGTAAGCGGGAGGGCGTTTGCCTTGCACCCGGCCAACCCGGGTTTGTTCCCCCACACCCCATAGGGTCCCTCAGGCCAACTGACGCAAGGCAACCGCCCTCCCCACTGGATTATCACTCCGAGCCCCCAGGAATGTTTTTTTTCTGGTCTGGAGGCTGAGGCTCCCTCCTGGTGCCGTCAGGCTGTGAGACAGGCCTTCGCCAGCCCCTCCTCATCAGGACTGGGGTCTCCTCCTATTCCTCACTCCTGGGGGGCCTGAATGTTCATCCTCCCACTCTGAGGATCTTCTCCCCCAGCCACCCAAGCTCCTCTGTAAAAAGCATTCCCCCAAATGCCGGGCAGTTTGGGGCGTTAGGAGTGAGATGCAGAGCCTTAGGCATGGGACACACAGAAGTGAATGTGGGCCCAGCACAGGCGGGCTTCACGCAGGAGGTGGCGCCCTGGACTGCCGGGCCAAGCACTGAGAGTTTGGGAGGAGCCAAAATCGAAGAGGAAAAGAAAAGAAAGAAAAAGAAAGTTCTCTGAAGTCCATGAGAATTTAAATAAATTAAAGAAATAAAGGAAGCCCCCAAGCCGGAGGGACTTGTGGGTCCTGCGGGGGAGTGGGGGAGGGGGCTGGGTGTTTCCTCTCAGGGACTTCTCCCTGAATGCGGCCCTCGCCTCATAGAGCACTGCGATCCAGGAGCACCTGTGCAGACGCTGCCTGCCGAGGTGGCGGGAGCACCCCAGAACACGGCTGCCGTGCGTCATGTGAACATCCACAGCATTACAGTGACCCGCGGTCTGAGGCGCGGGGACGGAGCGGGTGCGTGTTCTTGAGCCGGCCTCCCTGGGTGCCGTTGTTCAAGCCTCTAACACAGCCCCTTAGCGCACTCTGGCATAGACCAAAAGGCCCTGAAGCCCCATGGGGCTTGTCCTGGCTGGGGGGGGGGGGGGGGGGGGCGGGTGGCCAGTGCCCAGGCTCGGCGGCGGGGCTGCACCCGGAGGGCAGGTCTGTCCGCCAGACAAGTCACCACCCACCCAGAGGAAACATGGGCACACTCACAGCGGGGCCACCAGGGGCCACCATCTGTCCCCTCCCTCCTCCCTCCCTCCCTCCTTCCCTCCTTTCCTCCTTCCCTCCTTCCCTCCCTCCCTCCCTCCTTCCCTCCCTCCTTCACTTCCTCGTTCCCTCCTTTCCTCACTCCCTCCCTCCTTCCTGCCCTCCCTCTCTCCTTCCCTCCTTTCCTCTTTCCCTCCCTCCCTCCCTCCCTCCCTTAGTCCCCTTCTTCCTTCACCATCTGCCTCCGTGTCTGCAGGTGCCTGGCTGCAGGGGGGCTATGGGAGGCCAGGGGTTGTCCCATCCCTGTGGTGACAGCACGGCCGCGGGTTGAGAACCACAGTGCTGTCCTCTGTTCTTCCCGGAAACACAACTCCCCGTGGACATGTGTGCCTCCTCCGCGCATGTGTACTTGCAGCATGCATATGCCCTCACTCATGTGTTTGCGTCTATCTGCATGTGTATAATGTCCTTTACACAAGTATACCCATGTCAATGTGCAAATGTGTGCATGTGGGCATGTACATGCCCTTGTACATGTGTTTACACATGGGCATGCATACCTCTTATGTGCACATGTGTACACATGGGCACATATGTGCCCTTGTACTTGTGTATTCTTGTGTGCATATGTGTAAATACATGTGCCTTTGTCATTGTACGTGCCTATGCATATGGGTATGCATATGTATTTTACATGTGTAAAATGTATACGCATGTGGATACATGTATGCCTTCTGTGTATGTGTCCTTTTACATGTGTGTTATTCTGTTGTGAGTTACCTTGTGCATGTATGTGCATGTGCATTTGTACATCCACGTGTGCATGTTCCTGTACACGTGAGTATGCATGTCCTTGTATGTATGCTTTTGTACATTTATGTATGCCGTGTGTCCTTGTACATGTATGCATGTCCTTGTATATGTATGTGTGTTCTTGTGGGTGTGTGTGTGTGTGTGTGTGTGTGTGTGTGTGTGTGCAGGTACGCATTGCCCTGTGTCAGTGTATGAGCATGCAGGCAGACCATGTGCATCCTTTGTGCACTCATGTGGGTGTGCATGCACCTATGAGAATGCACAGGTTCTGTGTACCTGTGTGCACGCATGCATGTGCCCTGTGCTCTGTGTGTGTGTGTGAGTGCGAGTGTGTGTGAGTGTGGACACCTCAGACGCACAGGAACAGTGAGAAGCACCTTCCCCTCAGCTGTGGCGGCGCAAGCAGTTCTGCTCCACTCACGGCTCTGGGACCCAACCCAGGATAGAGCCTGAGCGGAGGGGGTGGCAGCACCCCCTTTCAGGTCCCCATAGCAGCCCCTGGAAGCCCAGGAAGGTTCCCCCACATCTGTGCCCTGAGGTCACGGGGCAGCGCCCCAGCCAGGGTCGGGTCTCCCTTGGGGAGAGCTGATGGTGGGTAAAGGGAGAAGGGGTGATGGGGGAGCCCCCGCGTGGCGGTGGGGGTGGGCGGAGACAGTGGAGGGGCAGCACGTGGTCGGGGAGAGCAGCGTGGAGGTAGGAGAAGGGGTGCGGGGACCCCCCAGTGGGAGGCACTGCAGGGGTGAGGGGCATACGGGGTAGAAGGCGGGGGCTGAATGCGGAGCCGCCTTGAGCACGGGGCGCCCAGGTGGGGGCGCGGGGCGGCGCGGCGGGGCCGCTTTAAGGATGCTCGCGGGGATGCAGGCGTGACGTCACGGCCCCGCCCCGCGGGGTGATGCTGCAGCCGCAGCGCAGGGCCGGGGGCGGCCAGGCCGGGAGGGAGGCTGAGGCCGCGCGGGGGGCAGGCGGGACCCCGGCCTCGGAGAGGGATGCCTCGGCCCCGCACCCACAGGTACGGCTTCCCCGGGCGCCCGCGCCTGGGCCCCAGGGCGACCCGAGGGCAGGAGCGGGGCTGGCGCCTGGACCTTTGTTCCCCGCATGAACTGGCCTGTCCCGAGCTCTCGGGACACTCCCCGCCCCCCACCGCGCGGTGGCTGCAGGAGACGCCTGTGCCCAGGGAGCAGACACTGGCCTGGCCCCAGGCCTGACACCTGGGCAGGTGTCATCAGCTTCCGGTTCACTCAGAGGCACCCGGCCGTTCCCCGCCCCGGCCCCCAACAGCCCCCGCCTGTCCGGAGCCCCCAACTGAGGGTCTTCCCCAGCGATGACTGGGTTCACCGGCTCACGTGATTCATCCTCCCCAGCTTGGAAGGGAGCAGAGATGGGCGCAGAGCACCCCCAAGTGCAAGGAAGGTCTGGGCTGGGCGAGGCTCAGGGGAGTGAAGAGCCGAGAAAGCCCCCTGGGCCTGTCTGTTGCAGTTGCCTTGAAGTGTGAGCCTGAGGCCTGGCAGGAGAGGTGGGGAGGGCCAGTGCCCCCCAGCCTGGGGAAGTAGGCGGGTCTCCTGGGGAACCGCAGCCCAGATGAGGGACCTTACCTCTCTGAACCGATGACCCAGAACAAATGACAGCTCTGGATCCGTTACAGAGAAGTCCCTCTGCAGGGCGGAATCCACACAGGGGCTCTAGCTGCAAACTCTAGGGTCGCGCTCTCCTCGGAAGAGTCTCCCGGGCACTGTGGTCCTCTATCCACCCGCCTCTGTGTCTTAAGTTTCCCTTTTATAACATTCAAAAATGCACTTGAGGGCTGGAGCATAGCACAGCGGGTAGGGCACTTGCCTTGCTCACAGCCGACCCGGGTTCGATCCCTGGCACGCCAAGCACCTCCAGGAGTAATTCCTGAGTGCTGAGTCAGGAGTAACTCCTGAGCATCGCCAAAGGTGGCAAAAGAAAAAACCCCACAACTTGTGTTATTTAAAAAAGTGCACTTGGGGGCTGGAGAGATAGCACATTGGGTAGGGCGTCTGCTTTGCACGTGGCCAACCCGGGGTTCGATTCCCAGCACCCCATAGGGTCCCCTGAGCACCACCAGGAGTAACTCCTGAGTGCAGAGCCAGGAGTAACCCCTGTGCATCGCCAGGTGTGACCCAAAAACCCAAAAAAAAAAAAAAAGTGCACTTGAGTTAGGGGGCCCCCTGGGAGGTGCCCGTGTACTATTCGTGGCTATTCGTGGCTCAGTGATTGGGGGTTGCTGCCAGAGATGGAACCCGGGGCTCCTGCATGCGTTCAACTGACTCCCCAACCCCAAAGGTGATTTTTTTTTTTTTTTTTGCTTTTTGGGTCACACTTGGCGATGCACAGGGGTTTGGTTCTGCACTCAGGAGTTACTCCTGGCGGTGCTCAGGGAACCATATGGGATGCTGGGAATTGAACCCAGGTCGGCCGCGTGCAAGGCAAACGCCCTACCCGCTGTGCTATCTCTCCAGCCCCGCAAAGGTGAATTTTAAACTTCTTAAAGTTTGCTTTCACGGTCAGCTCTTAGAAGCAAATTGTCTGTTTGGGGGCCACACCCAACGATGCTCAGGGCTTCCTCCTGGCTAGGCGCTCAGGATTCAGTCCTAACAGGGCTTGGGAAACCATATGGGGGTGCCGGGAATCGAACTCAGGTCAGCTGCGTGCAAGCATCCTATCTCTTACTATCTCTCCAGCCGCAGAAGGTACATTCTTAAATGAAAACAATAGGACTGATCCCCCCTTCCCCCCCAGCTTCAGGCCTTTTCTCTGAGCTCAGGCTTCATTCAGCTCAAAGAAGTGGCTGAGGGCTTCCTGGAGGAGGTCAGCCTTGCTGGGCCTGGCCACGAGCTGACTTTTGAAGCTGGGGGTGAGGGGTATGAGGGTGAGAAATGCTCAGCAGAGGGGTGCAGGTTGCCCACCAGCTCCCTTTTAAGGGGGGCTCAAAAGGTCCCCTTTCCAGAACCATCGACTACCACATGTGGCTTGTCAGTCTGTCCCAAGTGGACCCAGAGCTCACGAGGGTCTGGGAAAAAGGGACAGTTTCTAGTGCCCAGGACAGAACTTCCCTTCCGTGGAGTGAACGGCGCACAGGAGGCCCGCGAGACGCTTGGAGGGAGGCACTCGCCTCGCTTGCAGCTGAGCCAGGTTCAGTGCCCGGAGCCCTGCCAGGGTGGCCGTGAGCCAGTCAGGAGTAAGCCCTGAACACTGCGGGGTGTAGTCCAAAACAACCACCACAAAATGAAACGAAGTGTTCGCTGGAGAGGCAGAAGCAGAGATGCTGGGCGCAGTTCCGGGTCAGGGCAGGGGGAGGCGGAGCCACTGGCCAGCGCTGTGCCAGCCGGCAGTTTCCTTCTCTCCGAAGGGTCAACGAGGCCTTATCTGGAGCTGGCTCTGGGATTCTAGTGAATGGTGCCTGGGGCTGCTGACTGTTTGGGGGTGACGACCAGCAGCTGGCCGGCACTTTCTCTGGAGTCTTGATTCTTCAAGGGCCTGAGCTGGGCCACGGGGACCATAATAAGCCTGGAAGTGAGAGCTCAACATTTGTTTCCTTGGTTTAATCTTTACAATTGCTTCTGCTCCAAGGGATCTTACCGGCCGGCGTTGTTTGTAGGGTCTTGCCTGGTTTTAGAGGCGAGCAGACCTTATTCTAAGGTCAGGCAATAAGTCATTAGAAAGGTGAGACTTGATCGAGTGTCCGGCTGTCAAAGTGCAAAATCTCTGCCTCTGCTGGGCATTCCCGCTGCCTCCCGCTTGTCTCCCCTTGCCCTGCTGCCCCCAGCCTGCAGTGCTCTCCCCACCGCCGGCCCAGCCAGCTTAAGGCTAGTCCTAGAGTCTGGGCTTTTTCCTTTGATCTATGAGATCACTGTCCTGTGAACAGTACTCAGTACCCAGCAGTCAGCTGAGTGGAAGATGGATGGGGGGTAGGTGCACGGATGGGCAGCTAAAGGAGAGGAGGGTGGGTGGGTGGGTGGACGGATGGACGGACGGGTGGACGGATGGACGGATGGACGGACGGGTGGATGGATGGATGGATAGATGGATGGACGGACGGATGGGTGGATGGATGGATGGATGGGTGGGTGGACGGATGGACGGACGGAAGGATGGATGGGTGGACGGATGGATGGACGGGTGGATGGATGGACGGACGGACGGGTGGATGGATGGATGGATGGATGGATGGATGGACGGACGGGTGGATGGATGGATGGATGGGTGGGTGGACGGACGGACGGAAGGATGGATGGACAAACGGGTGGATGGATGGATGGATGGACGGATGGGTAGATGTGTGGGATAGATTGGGGACAGATGGATGGGCGGGTGGGTAGAACAGCGGGGTGGATGAAAGGGTGAATGAATGATGGATGGATGGATGGGTGGGTGCATAGATGATGGGAAGATGGGTGGGTAGGTGAATGGATGGTGGGTGAATGAGTGGATGGAATGGTGGGTGAGTAGGTAATGGGAGAGATGACTGCACGGATAAATAATCACGGATCAGTGATTAATGAATGAATGGGCTGATGGGAGGGAGGGAACGATGAATGGATGAATAGATGGATGAATGGATGGAGGGATGTATGGATGGACAGATGGATTGAGGGAAGGGTAGATGGATGGATGGATGGATGAAGAGAAGGAAGGATGGATGGATGAATGGATGGATGGACTGATGGATGAATAGGTGAGGGAAGGATGGACAGATAGATGGAGGGAACGAATGATGGATAGATAATGGATGAATGGACAGATGGATGAATGGAGGGATAGATGGATGGATGGACAGAAGGATGTTTGGATGGAAGGATGGGTGGACAGATAGAGAGCCAGGCAGTCTGTGAGTCAGCACAGAGCTCTGAATCCTGCCGCAGCATCTCTTGATGGAGTCACTGCCCTACTGCTGTCTTCTGGAGAGAAGGAGATTCTCTGTGAGGGGCTGGGGTGGGGGTTGGGGTGCAAGTGTGGGACGGTGAGGAGTCTGAGGGATTCATCGAGAAGCAATCCCGTAGGGTGAGGGAGGGTGCTCTGAGTTTCCTCAGGGCCTCATTCCTTAAGTCCAGGAGGATGGAAAACAGGCTGAGGGGCCGGAGCGATAGTACAGCAGGGAGGGCGTTTGCCTTACACACAGCCATTTGCTTTACACGCAGACACAGAGGTTCGACCCCCAGCATCCCATATAGTCCCCTGAGCACCGCCAGGAGTAATTCCTGAGCGCATGAGCCAGGAGTAACCCCTGAGCTTCGCCGAGTGGGACCCAAAAAGCAAAAAACAAACAAACAAAACCCTTAGAGGCTGAGGAGGCCCCTGTCAGGAAAGGCCCCGCTGGGCAGTTGTTTGGCCTTGGCCTGAGGACTTCTCAGGAAGGACTTGAAGGCATCAAGGCAGCAGTGAATGCGAGAGGAAGCACCGTGGACAGGGCCTTGTTTCGCATGCACTGCCGGGTGTGGTCCTCAAACAAACACAAAAGGCAGCAGTGAGAGCTTGGGAGCAGTCTAGACCCACACCCCACTGTCTGCCCCTTCCTTCCTCCCTTCCTTCCTTCCTTCCTTCCTTCCTTCCTTCCTTCCTTCCTTCTTTCCTTCCTTCCTCCCTCCCTTCCTTCCTTTCCTTTCTTCCTTCTTCCTCCCTCCCTCTTTCCTCCCTTCCTTTCTTCTTCCTTCCTTCTGTCCCTCCCTGCTTCCTTCCTTCTTTCTCCTCCCTCCCTACCTCTCTCCCTCTCTCCCTCCCTCTCTCCCTTCCTCCCTCCCTCCCTTCCTTCCTTCCTTCCTTCCTCTCTCCCTTCCTTCCTCCCTCCTTCCTCCTCCCTCCCTCCCTCCCTCCCTCCCTCCTTCCTTCGTTGCTTCTCCTTCCTTCCTTCCTTGCTCCTTCCCTTCCTTCTTCTATAATTTCCCTCCTTCTGTCCCTCTCTCCGCCCCTCCCTCCTTTGCTCTCTCGGGCAGCTGGGCTGTGTTCAGGGAGGGGGGTCAGAGCATCCCCTCCGGGGAAGAGGGCAATGCAGCTGAGGGGTTCCCACCTGAAGGGGGTACTGCCTGGGAAAGCCCCCCAAGTCACTGTGCTCCCCGATGCCTCCCTGCAGGAGTGCCCAGCAGCCGCCCCTATGATGATCCCCCCAGCGAGCAGCACCCCTCCCCCGGGAGAGGCCGTCCTCCCTGCCTGGGGCCCCCAGGACTTCTGGAGGTCCCACGTCTCGGGCTCCGTGAGCCAGCACATCAGCCACCGGGCCAACAACTTCAAGCGACACCCCAAGAGGAGGAAGTGCATTCGGCCCTCCCCACCCCCGCCCCCCAACACCCCGTGTCCCATCGAGCTGGTGGACTTGGGCGACCTGCACCCGCAGCGCTCATTGAGGGAGCTGCTGTCCAACGGCTGCATCCTGTTCGGCATTGAGTTCAGCTACGCCATGGAGACGGCCTACGTCACACCCGTGCTGCTGCAGATGGGCCTCCCCGACCAGCTCTACAGCCTGGTCTGGTTCATCAGCCCTATCCTCGGTGAGTGCGGGACACCGGCTGCCTGCGGGAGTAGCTCTATGCCCGTCGGGACCGCAAGAGCAGCACCTGGGTGCCCTGAAGTTCTTCTCCAGGCGGCGTGGGGGGGTGCAGGAGGTGGCGCGGGGGGAGGACGGGAAGGCCTGGCGGCCTCTGCGCCCGCTGAGTGGGTCCTGTGGCCCTGTGACTGCTCCTGTTCCCTAAGTCCCAGGACGTTTGCTGCAGGTGTTTCTGGGATGGGGTTGGTTGTTCCCGCGTGACCCTTGCCTGCTGTGTTCCAGGCTTCCTGCTGCAGCCTCTGCTGGGTGCCTGGAGTGACCGATGTACCTCAAGGTTTGGAAGGAGACGCCCTTTCATTCTTGTCCTGGCGATAGGTCTGTTGTTTGGCATTGCCATCGCGTGTGAAGGAGTCCGCCGCCCGCCGCTGCTCTTAGGGAGTCAGAGAGTATTGAGCAAAACAGTCATTTAGATGATCAGACTCACACACACACACACACACACAGACACACAGAAACACACACACAAACATAGACAGACACAGGCACACAGAGACCCACACAGATACACAGAGACACATGCAGACACACAGAGACACGCAGACATATACAGGCACTCAGAGACACACAGAGATGACACAAGACACAGACACACACACACAGATACACAGAGACCCACACAGATGCACAGAGATACACGCAGACACACAGAGACACACGCAGACACACGCAGACATGCAGATACACACAACAAACACACAGACACACAGATGCACACAGATTCACAGACATATGCAGACACATATAGACACACACAGATACACACACAGACACACAGAGATACACACAGACACACACAACAGACACACACAGACACACAGATTTACAGACATATGCAGACACATGTGAGCGTGCGCGCGCACACACACACACACACACACACACACACACATACCAGGGAGATGACTCAAGTTACAGAGCAGACAGGTAGCATGCGTGAGACCCCAAGTTCAATCCCCAGCACCCCATAGCTCCCCCAAGTTCCCCAGCCTCTTCCTGTTGGCTGAGAAGTGGCTCCCCCACCTCAGCACCCATGTGGCGCTTAGAAAACCCCAAACTTCCCATGCAGTAGCTCACACTCTAAGTCGGGGTGCGCCCGTTCTCCTGACCTGTGGCACGGGCGCCCCGCCTCACCCTTTCCCGGCGAGGGGAGAGCCCCCACTTTCCTTCCCTGCGCCACAGTGGGGTGTGGGCGGTGGCTTTTCCCACGGGCCCTGCTGGAAGTGGAAAGAAACGGAGACCTGCGGGAAGCTGGAGAGCCCAGACGGAGGGGCTGGGGTGGCCGGGCCGCGGCGTGTCCCCGCATGATGCTGTCTCTGTCCCAGGGGTGCTGCTGGGCCTCTCGCTCCTGCTCAACGGCAGGGACATGGGCGCGGCGCTGGCTGACACAGCCACCTCCCACAAGTGGGGGATCCTCTTCACCGTGTGCGGGGTGGTGCTGATGGACTTCAGCGCCGACTCGGCGGACAACCCCAGCCACGCCTACATGATGGACGTGTGCAGCCCTGCGGACCAGGACCGTGGCCTCAACATCCACGCGCTCCTGGCAGGTGAGGCCCCGCCCAGCGGCGGGTCTGGCCCCGCCCAGCGGCGGGTTTAGCTCCGCCCAGCGGCAGGTCTGGCTTTGCCCAGTGTCGGGTTGGCCCCGCCTATTGGCAGGTCTGGCCCCGCCCAGCGGTGGGTTGCCCCCGCCCATTGGCAGGTTTGGCTCCGCCCAGAAGTGGACCTGGTCCCGCCCAGCGGCGGGTCTGGCTCTGCCCAGGAGCGGTGCTCTGGGGAGGCCACACCCCATTCTGATTTAGAGACGTCTTGATTCCTAGGCAGCACAGTGGATAGGGCACTCGCCTTTCACCTGGCCGACCCAGGTTTGATCCCCAGCACCCTAATATGGTTCCCCAATCCATCCAGAAATGATCTCTGAGCACAGAATCAAGAGTATGGCCTCCAATTTCCGCCAAACAAAGGAAAAAATGTTGCTGCTTTACTGGAGTGGGTAGCAGATACTATGGAAATGCATGATGTCTGTGCGCACTTGGCATTGTCCGCCCACGTCTATGGGTCGGTAGCTTTCGGCCCGGGGTGCATCGCCCCCACCTCGCCACCAGCCCCTGGGAGATCAAGCTCCCACTCTGGTCATGTCAGGGAAGGCGCGGCTCCCTGACCTCGTTTCTGCTGAGAGTTGTGTGCGACGTGAGGGCACCGGCCCTCTCCAAACCCAGCTCAGGGCACTGAAACGAGGCGATGACCACGCACCCAGTCAGTCTCACTCAGGACGGGGAGAAGGTGGGCGAAGTTCAGCAAGGACCCTGAGGGAGGCAGCGCCCCACCCCCTCTGCTGAGCGCTGGGTCCACCCTGATTGGGGGTTACCAACCAGTTCCAGGGAGCAGGTCAAGTTGCAAATATGGAATCTGGGACTAATGCAGATCAAGTCTGTGTGTGTGCCTGGCATGCGCGACTTTATGCCAGGCATGAGAGCCACAAGAGGACAGGGCAGGGCTCAGCGGCAGTGCTGGCCTGTAGGTGTGGGGTTCTGGGTTGGTCCCCAGCACTGCACACGTACATCAGGAGCCCAGTAGGGGGACCCAGACTCACATAGCCTCCCGATCCGACCAGCAAAAGGGGGCGGGAGTGAAGTTCATCTGGATCAAGGACCACAGAACAGCAGCTGTGTCCTCTAGGGCTGATGCTGGGGGTGAGGCCTGGTGGGCCGGAGTCATCCAGAGAGGCGCACAAGGACAGGTTGGAGTGAGCGAGGGAGGCAGAGCTGCACTGGGAGACCCGGGCCTTTGGGAACCATGAGCATCTGTCACACACAACTCCACTGAACTGTGTGAACCAGTTTGACAGTTGCCTGGAATGCAGAAGAAAAGGCTGGATCTCTGCAACCCTATTGTTACTTGAGGGCCTGCTGACCCACACAGAGGGCTACCAGAGCAGGTCCAGCCTCCGTCACTATTAGTAGGGACTCGTGGGATGGGGGGTGTGTGTGGGGTGCACCTGAGGTTTTTGTGTCCGCTGAGTCTGGGGTGGAGGCTGCAGGAGAGAGGGTCTTGCATAAAGCAGAGAGGAAAGGTGCAGCTGGGGCAGAACCAGCTGTGTACAGGTGGTCTTTGTGCCACTGGCTTTGGAAGGGGGGACTCAGCAAGGTCTCGGCAGGTGGGGGTCCCCTGGGAATCTCGTTCTCTTTCGTGAGAGTTTCTCTAACGGGGTCTGCCTGGGCAGGGCTTCAGTCAGCGCCGTTCCCTACCCCACTCCCCCCGGCCCCGCAGGTCTTGGCGGTGGCTTTGGCTACGTGGTCGGTGGCATCCACTGGGACAAGACCAGCTTTGGGAGAGCCCTGGGCGGGCAGCTCCGCGTCATCTACATCTTCACGGCTGTCACCCTGAGCATCACCACCGTCCTGACGCTGGTCAGCATCCCCGAGAGACCCCTGAGGCCCCACGGGGAGAAGCGGCCGGCCATGAAGAGCCCCAGTGCGCCGCTACCCCCGTCGCCGCCCATGCCGGCTGAGGAGAGTGCAGGCGAGCCCGTCCCCTGCCCCGCGGGCCCTGGCCTCTATGCCAGCTTCTCAGGCCCCGTGTCGCCGCTCAGCCCGCTCACCCCCAAGTACGGCAGCTTTCTCAGCAGGGACAGCTCCCTGACGGGCCTCAGCGAGTTCGCCTCGTCCTTCGGCACGGCCAACCTGGACAGTGTGCTCATCGACTGCTTCACGGGCAGCTCCGACTCCTACCTGGCTGTGTCCGGCAGCGCCCCCCGACAGCCGCTCAGCGTCAGCTTCCCCCGTACCCCTGACGGCTTCTACCGGACGGACTGTGGCGTGGGGGCCCAGCTGGGGGACGCCCTGACCGCCGGCCCTGAAGGGGACATTTTAAGGGTGGGGTCATTGGACACCTCCAAGCCGCGCTCGTCGGGGATTCTCAAGCGGCCGCAGACCCTGGCCATCCCCGACGCGGCGGGGGGCGGGGCCCCCGAGACCGGCAGGAGGAGGACCGTGACCTTCAGTCAGCAGGTAAAGAGTGAGGGGGCCGCAGGGCTGGGGGGGTAGGGACCCTCAGAGGACAGGGTGTCCCGGGGCCCCGGGGTCAGTGTCTGAGCCCACGAAATGGTTCATCTCTGGGCCCCGATGCACGAGAACCCACCTACTGAGTGGGAGAGGGTGTCTCGGGGACCCCCGCTCCCCACGCCGGCCGTGGCATGGCGACCACAGACTGGCACATGATTGGTGGTGATTCTCGCTGTGTGCAGGGTGCTCCCAGCAACACCATGAGGGTCCTGGTGCCCTCCCACCCACTCTAGGACAAAGCGTTGACCTGCTCCCAGAAGCGGCTTTTGCATCTCAGGGCTGCAAAGGCAGAGAACTCTCCGGAAAGCTGTTTAGGGTGTGTTGGACGCCCTTCAATCGGGCCATAGTGCTGGCCTGTGGTGGCAGTTCTGGGGCAGGAGCACTAGACGCAGAGTACCCTGCCTGCTGGGCGGCCCTCAGGGGGCCCCTTTCTCCCAGTCTCAGGGCAGCTTTGCTCGGCTCAGGGGTCATGAAGCCGCTGGTCGGGCCGTGAGCTCAGTCCTGGAAGGATCTGGAACCTGGGCTCACAGCCTGGCAGCGTGTCCCTGGAGGGGGCCTCCTCTGTCCTCTCTGGCCACCGGGTCCTCATCATAAAGCCTGGTTTCTGCCGGCTGGTCGTGAGCAGGGTCACTCACTAGCTTCTTTTTAGGGGGGGTTGGTTGGTGGTGAGGGGGCCCCACCAATGGTGCTCAGGGCTAAATCCTGGCTCTGCCTTCAGAGATCACTCCTGATGGGACTTGGGGGGGACACGTGGGGTGCTGGGGATCAAACCCAGATCTGCTATGTGTGCAAGGCAGGTATCTTACCCACCGTGCTATGGCTCCAGGCCCTGCGTGGTAGTTCTCTGTGGAAAGTAGAAACGGAGTGAGGCCGGGCGTGATGGGGCCTCACAGAAACCCCGCGGACTGGGCAGCCGCTCTGCCACGAGTGCTGGGGGTTCAGCTCCCCGCACCGTGGGCTCTCAGGGGTCAGGTCGCGAGGACCTCTCTGCTCCCCCAGCTTTGCAGGGCCACGGGTGTGGCGCCTTGTTGTGGAGTCAGCTCTGAGCGCCGGGAAATCAGCCCTAGAATGTGAGCACTTAGACTCCACCCTGCGTGGTGGCCCGAGCACTTAGACTCCACCCTGCGTGGTGGCCTCACGTAGCCCAGAGCAGGGCGCCCCCTACAGAGAGAGGGGGACATGCACAGAGCCCCCTGCTGCCTGGAGAGATGCCCTCCAGCAAAGATGGGGCTCCACAGAGCGTACCCAGAACCGCCTTCCTATATTCCAAGTCAGCTGCACCTACCGTGGGGTTCCACTCTCCTTTGGGGGTCCCGAGAGGAGGTGGGAGGATTAGCCTGCTCTCCCTGTGCTAGGCTGGTGGGGGTGGGGACACTGACTCGGGCTTGGGGGGGCCCTTGGCAGGTGGCCAACATCCTGCTGAACGGAGTGAAGTACGAGAGCGAGTTGACGGGCTCCGGGGGGCCGGCCGAGCAGCCGCTGTCCCTGCGCCACCTCTGCGCCACCATCTGCAACATGCCGGCCGCGCTGCGCAGCCTCTGCGTCAACCACTTCCTGGGTGAGCTGCCCCCACCCGCTCCCTCCGGGGTCACAGGCAGAGCCCACTGCCCACTCCCCAGGAAGAGCAGGCAGCTCCGAGACGCACCCCTCTTCCCGTCTCCATGGAGACACTTGCTACCTCCCTCTTTCTCTTTTTTCTTTTTGGGTCGCACCCGGCGATGCTCAGGAGTTCCTCCTGGCTCTGCACTCAGGAATCACTCCTGGCAGTGCTCAGGGGACCCTATAGGATGCTGGGGATTGAACCTAGGTTGGCCGCGCAGAAGGCTAACATCGTCCCTTCTACCTCCCTCTTGGGGTGTCTCACCACCCCCTTCCTGCAGGGGTCACCCCAGTCTGGCCTCCCCACAATCTCCCTGCACCCCCAACAAAACTCAGGGTCCATTCTCCCCTCATCCCCCCACCAAAGCCAGCAGGGAGTGGCTGTGCTGGCATCTCCCACACTCTGCTGCTGAGAGGCTGGGAGGGAATCTTGTCCTAGTCTTGGGGACAAGGACCCCCGGCGGCACCTGACACTCCCGTCCCTGGCAAAGATTGTGATACTGTCTGAGAGCTGGATCCCGCGGTCCCAGGAGGACACTGCAGGCCGAATGCAGAGCAGAGCGGGGCCTGAGTGGCCAGCGCTGGGCCTCCGATCGTGAAGTTCTGTCCTCATCCGAGGGCCTGGGAACAACTGGGACACAGCATAGGGGGCTGTGTCACTATTGGGGTCTGGGCGCCAGTGAGTGCAGCCATCTGCTGTCAGGGAACAGAGATGCCTGTCGCTTCCTCCTCGTCACCCGCGGGACCCCCACCCTGGTTGGGTTCCCCCAGCATTTTTCTCTTCCCCATGAGAGGGGGTGGAAGTGGGGAGGTGTCGAGGAGGTGGGCGCCCTGTTTTCTTCTGGCAGGAAATGCTGGGGCCCCCCTTAGTGTCTAGGGGTCCAGACGAGGGCGCGGCCCACTGAGACTCAGCCCCTCCTGCAGGCTGGCTCTCATTCGAGGGGATGCTGCTCTTCTACACGGACTTCATGGGGGAGGTGGTGTTCCAGGGGGACCCCAAGGCCCCGCACACGTCGGAGGAGTACCAGAAGTACAACAGCGGCGTCACCGCGGGATGTTGGGGCATGTGCATCTACGCCTTCAGCGCCGCCCTCTACTCAGGTACGGCCGCCCCGGGGGCAGGGACCCATCCATGCACAGCGTGCCCTGCCGCCATGTACCACATCCAGGGGTTGTTACAGCACACATGTACTCTGTACCATGCATATATACATATATATATATCCACATACACACACACTACATATCACATGCTATATGATGTAATGCATACTACATACCACATACCAGTTATGCAACAGATGCCACGTACAGTATACAGTTTATTTATTTTTTGCTTTTTGGGTCACACCTGGCGATGCACAGGGGTTCCTCCTGGCTCTGCACTCAGGAATTACTCCTGGCGATGCTCGGGGGACCCTATGGGATGCTGGGGATCGAACCCGGGTTGGCTGCGTGCAAGGCAAACACCCTACCCGCTGTGCTATTGCTCCAGTCCCCAGTCTACACTTTATATCACATAAGTGTACATCATATACCTCATACATGTTAATACCGTATTACATACATGTGTTATATTGTGGTATGTACATGACATGTGTAATATGCCACATATACAAGTATCACATATACCACATATAGATATTATTCACCATATGCGAAGACCACATACTGTATGTGCTGTATCACATCTGACTGGTTCCATGTACTGCTGCAGACACCACATGGTGATGGTCTCTCGAGCTATTCTGAAATCTTCCATTACGGACCAACCTCCACACACCTGAGGGTATATGGTTGGCCATGTCCCTGTGCCCTTGCTCCCAGGGTGTGGAGTCTGCTGCATCCAGGAAGCTGGTCTCTGCCCTGGTTTTGGGGTGGTGCTGTTTGATCATCCTTGAGGATGTCCTGGTTGGGTGGCGGGCAGGGTCAGGTGTGTGCAGATCTGTCCCCTGGCAGAGGGGCTGCACCCTGAAAGCCCAGAGGCGGGGTACTGCCCTCCTGTGTTCAGATATCCAGGGGCAGGGAGGGCTGGAGGCCCAGGAGAGTCCAGGCTGCCAGTGTGGCCACGGGGCACATGCTGGACTCAGGCCAGAGGGACCCTCAGGGACCTGCAATAGACGTCCCTTTGACTGGCCACAACCCCCGTTCGTTCTCTCAGGCCTGACAGCTGGCACTGCCCGAGAGGTCTGGAAGCCAGAGACCCACACTGGGCCACATTCCTTGCCTGGGCACGGGGCCACCCTGTCTCTGGTGCTGTCAGATGCCAGCGCCCCTTAGCTGCTGGTGCCGGCGGGGTGGGGACTCTGCCCACGTTGCTCGCTTTCTGGGTCTGGCCAGGGCTTGTCTGCAGGGGCACGGCCGGTCCCTGAATGAGCCGAGCCCTTAGCCCAGGCCCCCTGGTCTCCACAGCCATCCTGGAGAAGTTGGAGGAGCACCTGAGCGTGCGTACCCTGTACTTCATCGCCTACCTGGCCTTCGGCCTGGGCACCGGGCTGGCCACGCTGTCTCGGAACCTGTATGTGGTCCTGTCGCTGTGCAGCACCTACGGGGTGCTCTTCTCCACGCTCTGCACGCTGCCCTACTCGCTGCTGTGTGACTACTACCAGAGCCGAAAGGTACGTGCTGCCCAGCCTGCCTCACCCCCGCATCTCCGCAGCACAAGGAGGCCTCTGCCCCTTCCACCCGGCCACGCGTGGGAAGGGCTGGGGAGGGTGGAAGGGGAGGCCCCATCTCAACCCCCCACCACCAGGTTCTGGGGTCCCCGAGGAGGCAGGTGGGCACAGAAAGCAATCAATCAAGATGCCACAGTCCCGGGACCCCAGGCACCCAGCGGTGGTGGGGGTGTGCTGTGGGGTTTCTCTCAGCATGGGGGTGACGCCAGCGCTGTCAGTTCCCAACATTACAAAACTCAGGCTCGCTCCCGCAGGCCCACTCCAAGCACCCCAGAACCATCCGCACTCATGGGCATTGAGATGGACCTCCCTGGGGGGATTGGCTGCACCCATGTCTTGGCGTTCTGCTGTGCCCCCAGCCCCGAGGGGGCAGTTAGGTTTGGTCTTGTTCATTTCATTTCCCATCTCTTTCCTCTGTGGCTGTGACGTCTGGGCGTCGCACCCTACTTGGTGCAGGTGGGTGAGGGGTGGCTACAGGGTCCCTCACCTGCCCGCCAGGGCTCCCTCCTTCAACTGTGGTTTCATACATGTGCTCATGGAGTTCTTCGGGCACTGGGCATCGAGGGGGTCCTGCGGGTACCGGGCAGCGAGGGGGTCCTGCAGACACCGGACAGTCAGGGGGTTCTGTAGGTGCCGGACAGTGAAGGGGTCCTGCAGGTACCGGCAGCAGAGGGGTCCTGTAGGCACTGGGCAGTGAGAAGGTACTGCGGGCACTGGGGGGGTCCTGCGGGCACCGGGCAGCGAGGGGGTTCTACGGGCACCGGGCACTGCACTGGCGGCCTCGGCTGGCAGAGGAAGCTGCCTCCGTCCGGGCCAGCTCCCAGCTCTCCACCCTCCTGGTTCCGGGTTCGGGTCTGGGGTCCAGCAGGGGCTTCCAGAGCCCAGAGCTATTGGGTGGAACCCCTCCCCTCTGGGACCCCTTCTCTCTGCCTCAAGTCAGACAGGCTAGGCCCTGGGGTTCCACTTTCTCTGGCAGGAACCGAGGGGGAGCCACGAAGGTAGCCGAGGGCATCTGGGCTCCCGCTGGACACATCCACGAGCTCAGGGAAGGGGCCAATCCTGTCTCCAGGCTCCCCACGGCTGTTCCATGCGGCTCCTGGGCCCTGGCACTGGGGTGGAGGGGCACTCCAGGTTCTGGGCCATTCACCAGATTCTGCTGTTGCTCGCACACCTATGCACTCTGCTGCCTGGAACCGTCTGATGACGCAAAGTCCCCAGAATGCAGGCTGAGGGCCCGGAGGCGCCCACCCTTGCTGGCTTGAGGGTGACAATTCACAGGACCCCAGCACAGTTCCCATGGGGGACAAACTGTCCTGGGGACAGGGCGGGGACCCGCCTGCCTCCTATCACCCTGTGGCTCTCCCTGAGTGTGGCGGGTGGCAGGGAGGGACACAGTGTGTCCCAGCTGGGGCGACGCGGCTGAGCACTGAGGTGGACTAGGCTGGGGCGCAGGTGAGGGCAGGGGAGCGGCGGTCCCATGGGGCAGGTGTCTTCTAGGGGGTGGGGGAGCCAAGGGCTAGTGCCCCAAGCACGTGCCTAGCGCGGCCTAGACCCACACCCAGTGTCTCTTGGGGCACACACACGTGGGTCCCGAGGCCCATGTCCTGCTGATGTGCGTGTCTTTGCCAGTTCGCAGGGTCCGGTGTGGATGGCACCCGGCGGGGCATGGGTGTGGACATCTCCCTGCTCAGCTGCCAGTACTTCCTGGCCCAGATCCTCGTCTCCCTGGTGCTGGGGCCCCTGACATCGGCTGTGGGCAGCGCCAACGGCGTGATGTACTTCTCCAGCCTCGTGTCCTTCCTGGGCTGCCTCTACTCCTCGCTGTTTGTCGTGTACGAAATCCCGCCCGGCGAGGCTGCTGACGAGGAACACCAGCCCCTCCTGTTGAATGCGTGACCCGAGTTCCAGCTAGGATGTAAATATGTGATGACATAATAAATGGCAGCCACAAACCTGGCATTTTCCTATGTGGCTCTCCTGGGGGGGGGGGGGGGATGGTGTCCTGGGTCGCAATGGCTTCTTGACTTGCAGCTTGGTGGTTCTTGGCGGGGGGGGGTGAAGGGGGGTGGGGGTTGTCCTCATCTGCAACCTGAAGGCTGCTGCCACCTGGGGCGCAGGCCAGTCCCCAATACCAGGTCCCGAAGGTCAGTAGTGCTTGGTGGCAAGGCCTGGACTAACAGACCACTCACGCTACACATTGCACCCACTCACCATCCAGCCATCTACCACTATTTATCACCAGGACACTGACCCAGCTGTCCATCCAGGGATCCCTCAGTCAGGAAGTCAGTTCCCAGTCAGCACCCATACACCCAGCCACTCAATTGTACACCCACTCACCCTTCATCCACCCGCTCACCTCCCTGTTCACCCATCCATATGTTCACCCATTCAATATCCAACCATCCATCACCCCCCTTGCATCCATCCATCCACACCCCCTTCCAACCATCCTTGCACCTACCCACTCATCCTTGCAGCACCCAGACCCCCGCATCCATCCATCAGCCCACCCACACGTTCATGCCTCCCTCCCTCATTCACAGCCACCCGGCGCACAGCCCCCCTCCCAGTGCCCATGGACACGGGTCTGGATGCAGCTCCGGCCCTCCACGGGCCAAGGCCCTTGCCGAGACCTCAGTGCCTTCCTCCTCACTGGGCAGCCCCTCTCCCCAGTATGGTGAGCACTGGCTGAGCACTGTGGGAGGAGGCATAGCTGCTCACTCCTGTACTCACCATCTGAAACCGGGACAGCCCCTGGCTTGGGGGACACACAGGACACACTGGTCTCAAGACCCCAAACGGCAATGGGGGATGCGGGCCTGCTGCCTGCCTCCAGAAGTCAGGGTTTTGAGCACCTGACATGTCCCTTCTCCTGCTCTGGGCACAAGACCATCCCCCCCATCCTGTGGACTGACACCTCCTCACCTGTCACGTGCTGTCCCCGCCCTGGGTCAGGATCTCTGCTCACCCCTGCCTCCTTACATCTGGGGATCCTCAGAGAATCGGTTGAAACTCTTCATGCCTGGCCTGGTCCCATCTGTCTCTTGAGGTCTCCATGTTTGGGCCATGCTCTCCAGGAACCTCTAAATGGTTTTGTTCCCACAGAGCCGAGCGACAGTACAGCGGGTAGGGCATGAGTCTTCCATGTGGCCGGGTTCCCTCCTCAGCACCATATGTGGTTCCCCAAACCCGCCAGGAATGATCCTGGAGTACTGAGCTAGAAGCCCCGAATACTGCCAGGTCTGGCCCAAATCATCCCCCGTCCCCTTTGCCCACCGCCCCCCCCCCCCCGAAAGAACAAAAACAAAACCAAGTTTTGTTCCCAAGCAGGAAGGTGCTATGTCCGGCAGAAGGCGTGAGCCAAAGAGTCCCCGGAATCTAGTTTCTGGAGGCCCGAGTGGGGTGAGCTTATGCCCCGAGTATTGGGCACATGCAGGGTACACAGGCATCCTTCTGCGGCCACAGTGCTTGAAATCACCTGTTTAGACCTGCTACCCACTGGGTGCAAGTGCCTACTGTGAGCAGCCCTCTGGGTCCCTCATCTCAGGGACCCCCAGGTCCCCTCCCTACCTGCAGGAGACACATCCTTCGCACTCCTGACCCCTGAGCTGCAGGGAATGCGCTCCTCCCCACCGAGCCCACAGTCAGCGCCAGGCAGACATTGCCCCCTGGTGGCCAGGTCTGGAGTAGCAGCAGGGCTGAGTGAATCAGCTCTCCATGGGCTCAGATATAAGGACCCTGAAGTTCCTTGGGTTTTTGTTGGGGGGCCACTCCCAGCAGTGAGGGGGCCTCTCTGGAGGTGTTTGGGGTGGGGGGCATGTGGTGCTGGCTGGCATGAAACAGTGTCCCCCACAAGTGCTGAGTGCGCAGCGCTGTAAGGCTGGGTTGGGTAGTAACCGAGTACTCTGGGCCGCTCTGATTTTGTGTCCTCCATACTCGCGGGACTCAGGTGTGGCTCAGGTGAGGCCCGAAGCTTTGGGAAACACTGCATGTAGCGGCTCAGCAGGGGCAGCAGGCCCACCCTATCAGGGCGACTCAGATCTCCCCGGGGCAGAGGAGCTACTGTCCATCCACTGGACACTGCCCCACAGGCTGAGTGAGGTGACTAGCAGGGTCTGGGATGCAGGGCAGGGACGCGCGCGGCGAGGGCTCGGGCATGCCTCCCGTCCCCCATGACACAGTCCACTGGATGACGCCCTGCTGTTGTAGTGTAGCTTAGTTTTATTTATGTCCACAAATATTTCAAAAAAATTACAAAATACTCAAATGGAGAGAACACAGAAGTCACGATTTTGGGGTGTCTACTCTGTTCACACTGTGTTATCTCATGGCAAACTACTCATATATATACATTTAGCTTCCAGATATATAGAAACGTAGCAAACCGGCATGTCCGCGCTGCTTGGCGGCGGCAGGCAGGGGAAGCTCAACCTGACGACATTGAACAAGGTACAAAACACAGGAAGGAGAACCAAGGGGACCCAAGGGCCGGCTTCAGGCACCGGGGGTGTGGTTGGCCAAGCGGTGGGTTTAAAGTGGAAGAATCTCATTGTTTCACCTTGGGAAAGGGGAGAAAACCCAAACGGAACGAGATAACGCCTTCAGACAGCTTTCAAGCAGACTTCCAAGCACTTCACTCTCTCTTCTTTGGAGAAATGGATGACAGAGGAGAAAAAGGTTTAAATGAACACGGGCGTGGTGTTGCCCGAAAGTAAGATCTGGGAGACGTGGGGGCGCCTGAGGGCAGGCGTCTTGGCCAGGGCCACAGTCTGGGGTGCAGAGCTCCCCACTCCCACTCACCCTGCTGGAACGGGCCTCCCAACAACAAAGGATTCATCTGAGCCTTGCCTCCCCTTTAAGGAGCTAAAGTTAAGGCAGAAATGGAATGAGAAAACGCAAGGAAAAAAACATAGAACATTTTTAACAGACACAATAATCCTCCATCTGTCCCAACTGAAACCAAACGGTTTGAACAGAACCGAAATGCCCCTGATACAGGCCTGGAGTCGGGAGCCAGATCCCAAGCCAAGCTGCTGCCTGCGGGTTCTGGGTCCAGGCGTGGCCTCCCCTCTGCCTCGGTGGCCCCGCTCTCTGGCCGCCACCCACAAGTGTCTTCTCATGGTCTGTTCCTGGACGTGCCCACATGCACACTGGCAGAAAGAGCCTGCCAGAGTCTGGAGAGGAGAGTGGGGGCATCCTGGAGAGGCGGGATGGAGAGGTGCCAGCGCCCCCAGAATAGTCTCACCCTCAGGCTCTGGCCAAAGTGCACGACGTCAGCCTCTCAGGCCGTGGGGCCCGATTCCGGCTTCCCCCTGCTGTTGCCTCCTGTTCCTCCTCCACGGGCTCTCCCGTATGACGTGGGCCCCCAGGCACAGCGCCTGCCCCTGCGCAGAACTCAGCAGCCCCAACAGGCCGGTCTAGGGGATCCCTCACTCCAAACCCCTCATCCAGAAGATGCCAATGGCGCGCGTCACAAGGGAACCTGGCGGTTCTTCCGGCAAGCAGAGACAGACAAGTGCCGAATCACTGCGGGGAATCGGCGCCTTCAACTTTCCAGGATGTCTATGAAACGACTGGAGTACTAACAAGTTAGGCAGCTCACTCAGAACAACCGAGTGTGCGTGCAGAGCGAGGGGAGGGACTCTGCCATCGGACACGCGATCCGCCCTGCGCTCTGGCTGACAGGGGCCACTGAGGCTGAGCGCGAGCTGGGACAGGCGGAAGGAAACCAAAGCAGCAAGTCAAAGAGTCTATGATATTGTCCCCTGCAGACCCTGGGATGCGCGCCTGCGACCTGACCTCATCCCAAGCTCTCGCCCGTTTGTGATTAGCAACGGCCACCTGTGCCCTTTAATTAAAGGGATAATTATATATAACTTTTATAAAAAATCAACTCTGTATTCTGTCAATAGCTGGTAGGAATTCACACTTAGTGACATGGCTGGGAAAAATAGATCAGAATAGTAGTTTGTGGAAGGAAAAAAAGGCTGTTCTAAAATTATTTATTTACAGACGTAAAAAGCCATGCTGCAGAACTTTCTCAAATTATGAAGATTTCCTACAATGTATTAAAATAAAAGATCTTTTAAAAATTATAGCTCTTGGATTCCAAACTCATATGTCATCTAGCTGCAAACCCTGCGGGTTTGGGAACACACCAAGCCGAGCTGCCTGCACGCACAGTGGGGAGCGTGGGCTGGATTCTAGCACCTACAAAGAACTCAAGAAGGAAAAGAAAACGAAAGCCGAACCCCAAGACTGCAGGAAGGTTTCCGAGTGTTCAGCCCCTCCCGGGACGAGCTGCCGGGGGACCGTCATGCAGGGAGACCGCGCCGTCTCCGACTCCTCTCTACAACGACACTAGTATGCTGAGACATTTTTAGTTGTGGGCTTTTAAATAGGTCAAGAAATCTCTTTAGAAGATACTCTTCGCTTTGCAGCTCCTCTCGTATGTAAAAAGTCCTGTTTCTCCCCCAGAACTGGGGCTTCCACAGCCGGCCTTAACAAATAAATAACTTAAAGCTGCTTGTCCCCTTCTTTCTTCAGTCGGCTGCAGAGAGTGAAGGAGAGCGCGCTCAGCCTCAGGTGTGGGCAGCCCCCCGCACCCCCGGCTCCCCAGCTGGGTGCTTCTGTGGGCTCCCGCGCAGGGGACCAGACAGCCTTACCTGTAATAATCCTCCTGGCTGGGGAGGTGGCCGCCGTGCATGTGGGGGTGTCCGTGCAGCCACTGCTGCTCCATGGCCAGTCTCTGCAGCTCGGCCGACTGGGCGTGCATGGCCTGGAGCTGGTGGGCCGCTGACATGGGTGGTGGGATGGCCCCGGGCAGGTCTCGAGGATAGGGGGTGCCTGGAACCCAAACAGCCTCCGCTGTGGAAAGGCCCCGACAGCCTGCCAGGGCGCTCCCGTGCTCCCACAGGAGGCAGAGTCCCCGGGAGGGGCTGCGGGTGCCAAGCAATGGCCGGACTTACCGAAAACTGGGTGACGCAGCATCTCGTGCTCATGGGGGGGCTGTCCCAGCAGAGGGTTGGGGAGGGTGCCGGGCGGGTATGGGAAGCGAGCCAGATGGGGGCCAGCGGTCAGGGGGTCGACCAGTGGGTGGACTGGGCCTGCAGAACCTGGGGAGAGAAGTGTCCAGATGCTGGTGGCGCTGGCCTCTGGCCCAGAAAGACCCGCTGCCCCCACATGACTCCAGAAAGCAGCCAAGAGGCAGGAGCGGCGCCCACCGGGTTCTGCCACTCCCGGGCTCCAGCTGGGGCTGCCCTTGCCGGCTCTTCTGACAGGCCCACACCCAACTGTGCTCAGGGCTTGCGAGACCATCCGGGGTGCCTGGGGTCGGCTGCGTGCGAGGCAAGCGCCCTCTCCGTGGCACTGTCACTCCCACTCCACCAGTGCTACCTGCACAACTGCTGAATGGGCCCCGCCAGCGCCTGGAGAGGCTGCTGCAGCGTCCCTGGCCCCCCAGGACTCGGCACTGCCTAGGAGGGGGCCCAGGGCAGCTTCTGCCCCTCCCTCTGCTCAGCCCACCACGGCTACTCTAGGGCAGGGCCCACTGTCTGCCCACCTCCCAGATGGGAAAGCAGCGGGCACCAGAGGGAAGCATAGCTAGAGGGTGCTGGTGGAGCCCTGGCTGGTTCAGGAGAAGCAGGTGGCGGCACCGTCATGTGGATCACCCCAGCTCCACGGCTTCCGGACACGCGCCCAGAGAATGTCAGGGCCAGGCCGGGCAGCCTCCCCCAACTTCCTGCTGGGGAGCTCCGCACAGGACGACTTCTGTGGGGAAGGCACCCCGTCTACTTGGGAGCACGGCAGTACTGACCCCTGCGAGCAGCCTGGGCCTTCCCTGGCCGGACGCGAGTCTTGAAGCCCTCAAGAAGCCAGCAGAGGCTGGACCCGGCCCTCTGGGGGATGGCTCCAGTTCTCAGCGACCGCAGACAGCCCTGGCTGCCCCCATGGGGCTTCCCCGAAGCTGTCACCAGAGGACCAGGCCACTTGCCCACAGGGCGGCCAAAGCACCAACGTGTGTGCCGGCCCCACAGAACAGACCCTGGGCACCAAACTCTCCCTGGGCCGATGCCCCCCGCCCCCCGCACGCAGCCGGGCGCCCACCTTGGTGGAGGGGGTCCTGCTGGTGGAGGTGGAGGTGGGAGTGGATGTGGGAGTGCTGGTGGTGGTGGGGCGTCACGTTGAACATCTGCAGGCGGGCCAGGGGGTCGCTGGTGAGCGAGGCCATGCGCTCGGCGTGGATGCGCTCGGCCGCCAGCCGCTCGGGGTAGCTCATCTCGGGCCGCAGCTGGGGGCCGGCCAGGGTCAGTCTCTCCCTCTCCAGGGGGTTCAGGCCCGGGTGGAAAGAGGCAAAAGGGTGGGGACCCGCGGTGGGGGGGATGGTGAGGGCACTGTGCCGGGCAAAGTGCTCCATGGGGTTGGTGGCAGGGTGCAGCGGGTCCAGCTCGGGCGGCTTCACCTCGAAGCCCGGCTTCATGCGCTCGCGGATCTCGCGCTCGCGGATCTCACGCTCGCGGATCTCGCGCTCCCGGAGCTCGCGCTCGCGGATTGTGGGGTCCACGTTGTAAAGGCCCGGCATGTGGTAGGCCAGCAGGGGGTCGGTGGGGTTGAGCGGCATGTAGAAGGGGTGGTTGCGGTTGGTGGGCGACATGACGTGGGGCCGGGCGTACTCGCTCAGAGTCCGGAGGGCAGGCGTGTCGGGCCCGATGTAGGGGGGCACGGCAGCGATGGTGGTTGGGGGGGGCTCGAAGGATGGCCGCATGTGGCCCGGTCCACTGAGCTGGGGGTCACTGAGGCGGCCCTCATGTGCCGAGCTGGATGCTTTCTGCAGAGGAGAGCCGCGTCAGGGGCAAGTGGCAGTCTGCCTGCAGAGGCCCCTCCCAAGCCCCGCCCGTTTCCCGCAGCTCCCTGAGTCCGTGGGAGGCCCTGGCAGAGCCCCCCAAGAGGGTCACTCACAGCTGCTCGCTCGGCCTCACGCTCCCGTTCCCGCTCGCGTTCGCGCTCCTTCTCCTTCTCCTTCTCGCGCTCACGTTCTTCCCGCGCCTTCTGCTCGGCCTCGCGCTTGGCCTTCTCGATGGCTTCTTCCCGCTTCTTGGCCAGCTTGGAGCCCGCCAGTGGCATGAAGTACAGGTCCGTGCGCGCGCACGAGTTGTAACCGCGGTCCAGGTGCTTGGAGAACCTGAGAGGGGCGTGCCTGTGAGGCCTCGGCCCGGCCCCCGCCCGGCCCGCCCTCACCCGAGTCCAGGGACAGTACCTGGCGGACTGGCTGGCGTGGCTCGGGGTGTCCACCACGGTGGGCTCGGGGGACGGGCTCCTCGGCGGGGGTGGGGGGCTCTCGGGCTCCTCTGCGTCATCCAGAGCCTCTTCTTTGATCTGGACGGTGGGGAGTGGGCAGGCTGCCCCCCCAGATGTGCTGCCCCCAGCAGACACCACCGCGGAGCAGGGGGGTTGGGTGGAGGGGCCAGGGCCCGCAGGTGGGGTGGAGGTCGAGGGGCAAGTTGGAGGAGTGATGGGAGGAGGCCCCCCGGGAACAAATGGGTGCTGAGTGAATGGCGGCTGCGGGGGCACCTGGTGGAGGCTGGCGGCAGCGGGGGGCAGGCTCTGGCTCTGGGTGAGCACGGGGGGCTGTGCGGGCGAGGACGGCAGTGGCTGGCTCTGCGGCATGAGCTGCAGTGGGGGCGGGTGCGCCGAGGGCGGGTGGTGCGTGGACAGCGAGCTCAGGGGCTTGAGCGCGGGTGGCGGCGGGAGGTTGGCGTTCATGGAGAAGGGGGATGGCCCCGCCAGGTGAGGTGGGTGCTTGTGGGCCTGCGGGGCGGGCAGCTGGGGGATGGGTGTGGTGGGGGGTGGCTTGATGTGCGGCATGGCCAAGGGGGCCGGGGGCAGGGGCTGCTCCCGGGGTGGCTGCTCCCGGGGCGGCTGCAGTGTGGCCTGGGGGGCGGGGGGCGGCAGGGAGGCGTGTGGGTGGGCGGCTGCCGGTGAGGCCTGAGGGGGGAGGCCGAAGGGCTGGGGGGGACCAGGGTGCTGCAGCAGGGCCCCCGCCTGTAGGCTGTGGGGGCCGGCCGGGCCCTGGCCATGCAGGGGCGGCTGCGGATGAGCCGGGCCGGAGCTCGGGCCGGCTGGGCCGCTCAAGGGCTGCAGGGGAGGGTGCGGGGAGGGCAGCCGCTGCGGGTGCAGGGCCGGCGTCTGCTGGAGGTGGGCGTGGGAAGCAGAAGGCGTGGGGGCCTGCAGCTGGCTGGGGGGCTGGGAGGCCGAGGGTGAGCCCTGTGGGGGGATGGCAGAGGTGGACGGCGTGGGCCCTGGCGTGGGGAGCTGCGGGGCGCCCAAGGGGGCAGTGGGAGGAGCCGGGCCAGCCCCACTGGGTGCCTGCAGGGCCGAGGGCTGGGCCTGTAGCATCTGCTGCTGCTGCGCCGAGGAGTCCGAGTCACTCTCGTTGTCCTGGGGGCTGGGGATGCTGGGGGACGTGCTGCGATTGTCCTGGTCGATGTCTTTGGGGTCGCTGCTGCCCTCATCGTTGACGCTGCGGCTGTCTGAGCTCTCGCCCTCACCCTCGGATGGTGAGTTGGGCCGGCTGATCTCCTAGGGCCGACAGGAAAGCTGGAGGCCCGGGGCGCCCTGCGCTGCCCGCCCGGAGGCCAGTCCCCACTCGAACCCCTGCGCCCCCTCTCTGCCGGGGCAGGAGCTGTCGGACATAGGCGCCTGGGAACTCACCTGGGTCTTTGTCTTCTTGGAGCTGGCCCTGTCCGCCTCCTCTGTGTCCGAGGCCACCTTCTCCCGCTGCCGCTTGGTGCTCTTCAGAGGGGACGAGGCCTCCTCCTTCACCTTCTGCAGAGGGAGGGCCACGGGGGTGAGCGCCTGCTCCGGGAGCAGGAAAGCTCTGGGGGGCCCAGTGTAGTCGGGATGGACCAAGAATCTGAAGATGGTCATCACTTGGCTTTGGGGGGAAAGTGATGTGCCCTTCCCCCTGCTGGGGCACACCTTAAAATGGAGGCGCCCTGAAGGCTGTGGTGGGAGCCTTGGGGAATTTCCTTTCTCTGGGCTCCAGACTAGGATCTGGTCTAAAGGCGGAGGCCAGGGCAATGCCAGGACCGGGCGCCTCACCTTGGCTGACTTCTTCACGGTCTCGGCTTTACTGTCGTTGCTGGAGGTGCTAGCGGCGCTGGGTGAGTTCCGGCCACTGGAGCGGATGTCCTCATTAACGGGCGAGGCCCGACCGTCAGGGCTGGCTGGCTGCTTCTTCCGACCACTGCGCAGTGTCGACATCTGCCCACCCAAGCCAGGACACGGTGAGACCGAACACCAGACCTCACAGGGGCTGCCTGAACCAGGCCCAGGGAACCCCCAACCCCAGTCTTATGGCACATGACAAGGGAGCGGGTCTGGGCCCAGGGGGGAAGAAAATGTTCTTCTGCTGTCTGACCTCCAGAGCACCCACAGCCAACCCCACTTACCCGGGCTCAGCCCACACTCTCCCTGCCCAGGCAATGCTCATCTGAGAGGGCGGACTGTGCCCACAGAAAAGCTGAACACGGCCAGTCCTGTAGCTCAGCTCCTAACCTGAGCACGGAGCAAAGCCACGATGCTTGGCAGAGATAAGAACATCCTAGCACCAGAGCAAGAACACCCAGGGCCTTGCTAGGAGACAGGTCAGAGGAAGGTGCCAATCCACCAGCCTCAACAGACCACCAGGGAGGCCAGTACTGGGGAGAGACCCTGGTGGTGTCCTTCTCACTGGCTCCCCAAGACTCCGATGCAGCCCTGACCTGGAAGCCAAATCTCCCCAGGAGAGACCAGCAGTGGAAAAGCGAACCTCAACATTTCCCAAAGTGGAAGACGGAGATTAAAGCTTTGCACACAGGTGACCAGGTTCAATCCCTGGCACTATATATGATCCACCGAGCCCTGCCAGGAGTGGTCCCTGAGCACAGTCAGGTGTGACCCAAAAAAGGATCAGAAAATTTCCCAAATAGACCAAATGCTGAAAAAGAGTCAGCCACTGGGCCACAGCGGAAACAAGTCCCAATGCGGCGACTGGGTGACTCAGCATGGGTCAGGGGAGGCCCAAAGGCTGAGTGCCTGCACAGGAGTGACATGGTGTGGCTGGTGCCGTAGACCCAGGGGGCATCTGTGGTACCAGGGACTGGACCCTGTCAGTGGTATACAAGGCCAAGATTGATCCTGGTATGGGAGGGCCTCCTGAGCACCAAGCCAGGCGCAGCACTGCTGGTTGTGGCTCACCCCCTGCACCCCAAACCCCAGAAGGTACCCTTTATTGGTGCCTGAGGAAGAGACACGGTTGAGCCAGCACACAGGCCTGTTGCTCTCCCGTGGGACTCACCGAGCCGCGACTCCGCCGCGTCCTCATGCTATGCTTCCCACTGAGCCCGTCATCTTCCTCTTTGACGGGTTTGAACATAAATGGTGGGGGGTCCACGGGCTTCTCAATGGGGGGGAGCTCGCCGTACTTCTTGAAGTGGATGCGGCAGTCTGTGCAGAGCAGGATGTTCTCCCGGCCGCCGTGGTGCCAGTCTTTGGAAGCTGTGCAAAACCAAGGCAGCAGAGGGTCGTTAGCCCGGTTCCCAGGTCTCTCTGCCTGCCTCATGCAGGGCTCCACGACACATGGCCCCTGGCACCCCTCCCGGAGCCACTTACTGGTCGTGAAGCAGTGGCGGCAGGCGTACCCCTTCAGCTCCTGCTCGCTGTCCTCACTGTCAAAGTCATCCTCGCTGGCAGAGCTCAGGTCCACTGGGTGGAGAAGACAGTATCATGCTGGGCCAAGACCAGGGTCTCTTGTGACCTCTGGGCTGCCCGGGTGAGGAGGGACAGTGGCCATGACTGACAGTGTGTATTGGTGGTGGTGGTTGTGGTGGGGCGGAGAGGCCAAGTGTGAGGCGGGTTACTATGGAAACGCAAGTATGCTGAGCACTCCCAGCCACTAGGGGGCAAAGAGTCCCTATTCGCAGCCGAAGAACCTCTCAAAGCAACTGTTTGGTAATTGGGGGCTTGGCTACCCCTGGCAGAGGCCCGAAATAAGCGGGGGTGGGCTGCATGCAAGGCAAGCGTCTTAACCCCTGTATCATCTCTCTAGCCCGAGACCTTATTAAAACTTAAAATCGGGCTTGGCCTATGGCTTAGTGGGAGCACGACTGGCTTGGTGCCAGCACAGGGTCCTTGCCACCACCAGGAAGTGACCCCCACCATGACATCAACAGAGGCTCATCTGCACAGCTCTCCCAATGAATCCCAAGTCAGTGTGACCTCTGGGCAGTGCTGCCCACTGAGAGGCACCCCTTGAGCCCTGGCGGGCACCTAGCCGACGAGGATCCCCACTCACAGAATTCACTGGAGGGAGGCCTGGAGGGTGTGTTGACCGGTGTGGACGCAGTGCGAGTTTTAATTCTCCTGAACACAGCCTGCCGGCGGTGCCTGCGATGAGCCCGGGAGCTGGCGGCCTCGGGGGTTTTCTTCCAATAGTAATAGAAGGTGATGAGCTCGCCCTGCAGGAGAGAGGGCACGTGAAGGGAGTGCACCGGGGTCATCACTGCTGCAGAGGTCAGACACTCATTCCACAGGGACCCGTTTGACTTTTCTCCTCAGAGCCAGACTGCGTTGTCTCAAACACAATCAACAGGAAGGAAAACCGCCCTCAGCAGGGCATACACACCCATGTGCACGAGACGTTTCCCTCCCAGCAGCCCAGAGAAACCCTACAGGCTGACCAGAAATGCCTGGCCAGTGTGGCTTTTCCAGAAACCGCCACCACGGACCGGGGAGGGGCCAGGTGGAAGGTGGGAAAGGCAGCGCTGGCCTAACAGCCTGACCAAACCACAGCAGCTCAACAACGACACGCAGAAAACCACCACTGTCTTGGAACCGAAACGACTCATGTCACAAGGTGAGCTGCTCATTTTTAGGGTCCAGCACAGGGAGGCAAGGTGCCCACAGCCAAGAAGACACAAAACCAGATGAGACAGACAAGCAGGGTGCTCTCTGCCTCCATCTGCCCCAGGACCCTGGTCGATAAAAGACAGAATCCTTCAAACACTCCAAGGTAGAGAGAGCCTCGTGAAAATTTTAACTACCTACTATGGCAGTTAGGTGCCCAACTCAACCGGTCTCTGATCAGATTAACACGTATGAGCCAAGTTAGCTAACATGCAGACTACCATATTCTGAGGAAGCACCTTGGGGAATCCACCTTGTGGAACCCCAAGGTGGGAGCACTTGTCCAGAGCACCCAACAGCCTCCCAACGGTTCACGGTCAGGTGACTGGGTGCCAAAAATGAGAGAAGCAAAGATTCTAATTGGCCAGGCCAGACGAGAAGTTCAAGGGAGAAGGCGCTTGCCTCGCATGTGGCTGTACCATCTCAACCTTGGTTCTTATCTGGTACCTGCATCTGGTCTCCAGGAGAGATCCCGGAGCCCGGACTAGACCAGGTGTGCCCTGTAAACCAAAAATCCAATAAAGAGACTCTGACAGACAAAGCAGCTTAGATGCTACACAACCGATGAAGAGGACAATGGTTTCTCAGTTGCCGATTCGACTCACATGAAGGTTCTGGTGCAGAAAGCTGGCATTCCCACTCCTCCCCGAGCTGCCTGGGCCTCACAGCCACTGCCTATGCCACCAAACCTTGTGACCCACAGGAGCACACGCTGAGGGGCCATGCTCCATCAAACACCCCCAGCAATGACAGCCTTTGGACACGTGTCATGTAAGTTGGCACTGAAGTGGGCAGTTCTTAGCAATGGTCTGCTGGGTAGATACTGCCCATGCGGAGTCTGTGGCCCTCAGAGTGGGACCAACGTCCCGGCTCAGGATGGCACTTGCGGTTAGACACTCCATGGGCGCATCAAGGAAGAACGACTACGTGACCCCTCTGGCCCCGACGATGCCTGACCCAGGTCACAGAGCCAGGCTAAGAGTGGCGGAACTACCCAGTGGTGTCTGACTGGCCCGCCCGCCCCACAAGGGGCTAGGAATACGGGCTGGCACTGTCCCTTCTGGAGACAGGAGCACCTTCAGCCCCAAAGGTGAGCTCTGGGATGCTCCGACGTGGAACAGCGTGCCGGCCCACTCACACGCCAGCCACCAAGGCAAAAACAGGGACACACTGGCAACGGCACACACGGATCTCAAACGCATCTCTTTGCAATAAGATAGCCAGGCACAAAGGGAGACACACTGCTTGATTCCATTTGAGAAAAGAAGGCTCTATAATCACAAAAAGGATAATCAATGGTTGCCTGGAGCCCGGGAGGGGGAAAGGAGGGGAGGACGGTGTGTGTAAAGAAGACCCCTCTTGGGGTGAACGGAACATTCTATTAATTGATTTGTGCTGTCGTTTATGCAGATATACAGAAATTCAAAAGACGCGTTTTGGTGATGTCTACGGTATGCATGGCACTTAAACATCAATAAAGTAAATGGGGGAAACAACAACAAATCCAGGCCAGGTTTTATGAGCTGCCTCTCAGCCCCTGGAAGGCCTTCGGAGGGAGCACATCTAGGAGGATTAGAGCAGCGTGTTGGGGACTGCACGGGTGGCTAGGTCTGGAGACAAACAAAGGAACATGGCAGGGAAAGCTCTGGGTCTACAAACAGGGAGGGAGCCTGCTCCAGGCCTCGCCAGGAAAGAGTCAATGGCACTGGAATCAAACATGCAGAGAGTGTGCGGCAGAGACCCGTTGCACATAAATTCAGGGAACAAAAGCGGTTGCAGAAATCAATAGCTTACTGAAACATTAACACAGGCAATCATTGATCAAAAGGCAGCTCCACAAAGGCAGCCTTGCAAATGAGCTGGAGCTTTTGCTTGCAAGCAAACACAGAGGTATAAATGTTGCCGACACGAAGGCCCATAATGATCATTTTGTTCCCCGGGCTCTCACCTCATCTCACAACAAGACCTCACAGTCAACACACCTCCTTTTTGAGGCGCTGTAATTGCACACAGCACGGCAGCATGACACACCACAATGGGTTTGTATCTGGGTGAGAAGCAGGGGCAGAGTCCTTTCCCCGTGCTGGCATGCAGGGCAGCAGCTCCTTTCTTTTTGGTCTGGGGTGACACCCAGAGATGCACAGGGGACCATCTAGGATGCCGAGGACTGAACCCAGGTCGGCTGCAGGCAAGGCAAGTGCCCTCCCCGCTGCCCTGTGGCTCAGATCCCAGGGCCGCTGCTCTTGCCAAGACACATGCTCAGGCTCACTGGGCCCGTCAGCAGACACGCTCACTCCCTAGCCCGCAGTCATCCCCAACAGCCACCCGTACAGCCACTGGTGAACAGCGCTGCTCCCCGGCTCAGCTCCCGATCCAAGGAAGCCGCCCGCCCCTCCCAGCCAGAGTTCAAGGCCTCAGCACTGGGTCTGGGCCTCTTGGGTTTCCCGTCAGCAGAGAAGCACAGGGTGGCAGAGCCGCGCCAAACAAGAGCAAGATGGACGGATTCCTGGTTGCCAGGGCAGAGCTCTATCTGGATAACATAACATGGGCTGGAAGGCGAGAGGACAATGGACAGGAAAGAGGGTAAGGGTGACAAAGGCAACAGGACACGAGTGAACTGCAGGTCACTTGGTTTCATCAGAAGGAATGGCTCCGTTTCTCAGCAACTACAACAGCTCCTGCCGTTCTGTCTGGGCTAAAGCAAAACCGAATGGGGTCTCCTCCGGTCACTTGGTCCCACCAACTCCCTTTTTCCAAGCTGCCTCAGGGATGCCAAGGAGAGTTCTGCTGGCACAGCCAGCTGACGGAGGAGAGAAGAGATCTAAATCTTGGGGGTGAACTCTGGTTTGGTTTTTGGTTTATGGGCCATATCTGACCATAGTGGTGTTGGGGTTGAACTGGGGTTGGCACCTTCACCCATGCACTGTCTCTCTCCAACCCCCAAGCCTGGGTTTTCAGGGCGCCCATTCCCAGGGGGGCAGTTCTAAGGAGATGGCTAAGAAACAAGGCTTCCTTGGCGGGAGGAGCAGGAAGGAGACCGGGACAGCTGTTTCTCAGGCTTTGTTCCCCAACAGTGGTCCAGGTTGCCAGGAGATGTGATCTGAGTAGGGGGGCATCCCGGGAAACTTGCAGGGGCCACTGTCCACTGACAGTTTGAGCTGTAGAACTTTGCTTTTGCGGCTGAGCTGGGCGCAGAATTAGGCCATGTTTTGAAACAAAACAAGACAAAATGAAGCTTGCTCAGGGGAGAGCCCCCAGCTGACCCAGAGCAGCCATGCCGACAGAGCTTTGCCCAGCAGGCAACCGGTGGTCTTCCAGCAGTGCCCTCCCGGGCCTCTTCCGTTAACAGAAGCCCATAATCCCTCAAGGCGCCCCAAAACTCAGCGAGCTCTGCTGCTAATCGCTGAACACTCTGTGGCCTCGGCATATCTGAAGAGCACCCAGCCGACCCAGTCTTGCCGGACTGAACTGGCCACCAAGAGGGGGCCCCCAAGGGCACAGGCAGCTTCCAGCCAACGGGACGCCCTCTGGCCATGCGGATTCCAGGCCAAGGCAGCCAATGCGAGCCAACCCCTACACTGCCATGCTGAAGAGTGCCTGTTTAGATGAGGTGGAAGCTCTTCTGTATTATTTCCAGCTAGAAACATCTCTTTCAAGAAATGGCATCACAGGTGTTCAAAATTGTGTGACAGGAGATCCAATGGCATGGCCGTCCTGAGCCTCCCACGCGATGGCCACCTTCCTCAGCTCATTAAAAACCTGTCAATGGGTTTTTCCCCTCTAAAAAAGTCCATGTTTTCTCTTGAACACATCTTTCTCTCTCTTCCCCTTCACATTTCTCTAAATTTCTTTTAATAAAAACTTATTTTAAAAATAAGTCTTTAAAGGGGCTGGAGCAATAGCACAGCAGGTAGGGTGTTTGCCTTGCACGCAGCTGATCCAGGTTCGATTCCCAGCATCCTGTATCATTCCCCAAGCACCACCAGGAGTGATTCCTGTGTATCGCCAGGTGTGACCCCCCCCCAAAAAAAAGCAAAGAAAATAAGTCTTTAAAAATTTAAATGACACATCAAACAGAAGACTCTTCAACTAGCCAAAAAGGACACCAATTGGGGCTGGAGCGACAGCACAGGAGGTAGGGCATTTGCCTTGCATGCAGCCAACCTGGGTTCGATTCTCAGCATTCCATATGGTCCCCCAAGCACTGGTAGGAGTAATTCCTGAGTGCATGAGCCAGGAGTAACCCACTGTGCATTGCCGGGTGTGACCCGCCCCCCCCCAAAAAAACCATTTTTTTAAAAAAGGAGATTTGGAAAATCCTGTGCAAACAGAGACTGGGTGGCCAGCACAGAGCGGGAAGTCCGGGGAAGCCCAGGGGGACCCGCCTCTGCGAGGGCGCTGCAGGTCTGCTTCTGCCACGCTGCTTATTTCAAGAGAACGACTGGAGCTAGAGAGGAAGTACGGAGCGATGACACTTGCCTTAGTGGCCAACCCCAGTCCGACTGCTGGTACCACATATGGTCCCAGACTCACATTAGGCATCATCCCTGAGCACAGAACCAGGAGTGACTCCTCAGCACCACCAGGCAAGACCACCCCCCTCAAAAAAAAAAAAAGTTTCAACATTTTAAAATTTAACGCCTGCATCAGGAATCCCATTTATTGATGGAGATGCCAAAACCCTGAGAACTGAATGGCTCGAACCAGAGCTCTTTTCTATACTGAATATTCTCTTATTTCCTTTGCTGAGTTCAGCAACGGGGCAGGCGGGGCCTAACCGCCCGTGGTTCTATCACGGCATCACCTTTCCGAGTGCTTTCCAATTCCTGGAACAAAACCACAATTCGACAGGAAAACAGAAAGCCGTAAAACTGTTAAAGCCACCATTCTCCATCTCGTAAACATTTCTCTATTTATTGGCCTTTCATTACGGGCGCAATCTCATTATCCCCGCACAGTATCAAAGTGACATCCTTCAGGGTCACCCTATAAAATATACATTGGCAATGTAACATTTAATGACAGGAAGGGAACAAAAGATGAAGGATGAGAGAGGGTGGCAGGCAGCGGGATGCTTTAAAGGGATCATCAGTTATATCTGCGCATTTCCCCAGGTGATAATTGAATGACAGGGGCTGGAGGGAAATCCATTTTGAACTCAGAGAGGATAGTTAGGAGAAAAATGTTTTTGTATTGGAAGCATGTAATGACTGCCAGGAAATGAGAACCGCGACTCGAGCAACATCGCTTCTTGTAGTTTATGGCTTTTATGGACGCACAGCAAATTGTCAAGTACAATCCATTTCTGCCAGTTCAATTTTTAAAATAAAGACCTCCTCATTACCAGGAGGAGAAAGGAGTATTTAATTCTGTCATCATATCCCACTTGTTTAATACCAGGAGATGCACAGATTTCCTCTTCAGAGCACAACCAAGACAATACCTCTCCCTCCTTCGGTGTGGAATGTGCCATCTTAGCTCCAATTCAGGATTCAACCTACTGCAAAACCCGAGGGAAAAATCCAGATAGGCTTGGGAACCAAATTTACATTTATCCATGCTCTTGTCATGACCAAATGACAAGAAATCATTTAAATATTTAAATAAGTAAAATGCAAATTAGCACAAAAGAAGTCCAAGAAGGGTAAGGGACCATAGCTGTATTCATACACACCAAAACATCTCTCAGAAGGCCTGGGCACAAGGCAGCGGCACACTCCCCAGCGGGGCTGGGGTGGAGCGGGCAGGAAGCAGAAAGGAAGAGGACCCTTGGATGCACAAACAGTGGCTGACAAACCAGGGAAGACCACGCTGGTTCCTCCTGCCACAGACCACGGCTCTGTGGCCCGGGTTTCGAGGAGACTGTGCTGGGCTGTTCACAGGGCAGCCACACGGCTTTATGGTGCCAGGTGCAAAGAGTCTGTGGATTCTATAACTGCAGCTGGTGCAAAGGGTGCGCTAGGGCTTAGCACCAGGAGGGCTGGGGAACCAGGATAGGGTACCAGGCTGGTGGTAGGGTCCCTGAGTGGCTGGGGAGCCTGGGACAACTCAACACTGACCTGTCTGTCCACTGAAGAAGCCCCGCCCCAGGCAAGTCTCCACCCCCATGGGCATTTAGGGAGATCGTGCTGCCACCCAGGGCAGAGACAAGCACTTCTTTGGCCACCAGACACCCGCCTTGGCAAGGAAAGCAGGACAGATGTAGATCTGTGAGGCAGGAAGAACTTCCAAGGCTGAAGGGCTCCCCTTCACCCCGCCCACACACCACACTACTCATGATTCCGTCAACATCCTGGAGCTAACGTCACGACACCATGCCACCATCCGAGGTGACCTTGCCCCCATGGAGGTGTGGCAGCACATCAAATTGCTTCCAGGGTATCCAACACCCACCCCCAGTTCTGGCTGAGATTGATCTGAGACAGTAATGTGTTCCGGGGTTGCTCTCAGCATGATCCATGTGCAGTGAGATGTGGACATGCTTGGTGCCCAACAAAAGCTCCCAAAGGAGGGACATAGATGAGTGAGCTCTGCATTTGGGGGTGAATGGCTGAGACCTCTCGCAGCAGTGTTTTGGGGAACTGTGTGGTGCCGGAGATCATATCTGGGCTTCTGAGCATTGTCTCCCCAGCCCAAGAGTTCTGCATGCTTATCACTCAAACCGGGGAGTCCACAAACACTAAGAAATCAACTTTATAAATTCAAGAGTTTTAAAAGAGTAAGGGTTTCCAGTTGCAGAAAGCCTCAGTAACTGGCCTTTATCCAAGATCTTACTTCTCCAGCTAAAGGGGAAGTTTCTCTGTAGGCTTGAGTCTGAGGGGCCCCATTCTGCACCCAGAGCCGTGAGGACACAACGGCCCTGGGAAAGTGTCTATAAACCTGCCAGGTCCTCCGCAGCTCCTGTTTCACTGCGGGCAGGCAATGGGCAGCTTGCCGAGGAGTCACCTCTCCTAGGCTCCATCATTTGGCGCCTCTTCCTGGGGACACTGGCTGACAGGTGTGGCCTGGAATCTCCTCTCTCCCAACTGCACTGGAAATGACCGGGCCCACAGGGATGTCTGTGCCAGATCAGGACGGGAATTGTGCGCTGAGAAAGAGGCAGGCTAAAGAGCCATCCATGTTCAGAAAGATCAACGGTTCCTTCCATCTTCGAAAGAAAAAATGTGGCGGGCCTGAGAGACAATAGTGCGGCAGGGCACTTGCCCTGAAGCGGCTGACCTGGGTTCAATCCCCAGCACCACATATGATGCCCTGAGCTGCACCAGGAATGAGCCCTGAGGTCAGAGCCAGGAATAAAACCTGAGCACTGCGGGGTATGATTCAACACCTCTGCCCCCAAAATCTGGAAACTTCTCAGAAGCTTTTTCAAATAGAGGAAAATGAGTGGAAGGAAAATTAGCAACAAGGATCAAAACTCTTCAAGATTAAGTGTTTCCATAGGTGTGCCACAGTGAAAAATAAACCAAGAAACAGAAACAAATCCTCCAACTTAGAGGAACTCTTGGAAACACGAATATCTTCCCTGTTCCCAGGTTTGGGGACTCTGAACAGCACTGGGAACCCACTGGCCCCAAGCTTCCCATCTGGGGATCTTGTCAGGAACCTCACGGACGATGGCTGGCCACCGGAAGGGGTGGGAGAATTCCAAGGGCTGTAGCACCTGGGTTCAACCCTCATTCCCAATCTCCAACACAGCACAGTTCCCCACGCACTGCTGGGAGCAATCCCCAACCAAGAGGCCAAAAGTGGCCCCTGGGCACCACCAGAGTGAGTGACCCCAGCTGCCAAACACAAAGTAAGCTGTCTAGAAAGCCACATCGGCTCACCAGCACGCCAACTGAAATCACAGCTTCCCTCTTCTGAGCTGGGTGTCTGCTCTTCTCTTGCAGTAAGAAAGTTCTGGTTGTGCCTTCGGTGCATTTAAGAAGGCATCTCTAGTTAAACCTTGTCTAGGGGTTGGTGGAGACACAAGCTGAAAGTGCAAAGGCAGGAAAAATGTGCTCTGTGTTTCTGAGCGCTGAGCTCACACAGGCCTTCTGGGGCAGTGCCCCGGGGCTCTGCTCTGGGTCTCACTGTGTTGCGAGATTCCGGAGACCAAACCCAACCCAAAGACGGGCAACAGGGTGATGACGGTGACAGTGACCTCTGTGCCCACCCAGGGGCCAAAGTGACAGCAGAGCGGGGAGGGCACTTGCCTTGCATGCGGCCAATCCAGGTTTGATCCCCAGCATCCCATATGGTTCCCCGAGCTCGCCAGGAGTAATTCCTGAGTGCAGACCAGGAGGAAGCCCTGAGCATTGTTGGGTGCGGCCCTGAACCAAACCAAACCAAACAAAGGAAGAACATGGTGGCACCCAAAGGTCCTTCCACATGGATTAGAAAATCCACCTGGGTGTAGTCTTGGGCAGGGCCACGTGTGTGTGTGTGGGGGACAATGAAGCATCACTTGCTGACTGCTCAGCCTTCTTCCGCACTGGCTCCTCTGATCCCGACAGTTCCGAAGGCCAGGCTGCAATTCCCTGGTCTTGGCCACAGAACATGCCTGTGGGCACAGTAGGTGCCCAGCCACTGGCCGTGCAACCTCGCATCCTCCAGACCTACTTCTTCCATTGGAAAATGGGAGAACCATCACCACCCGACTCATTAGTTGTGAAATTAAGAGCTGACACTTAGAAAGACACACACAGTCCAGTGCTCGGTGTATTGCAGATACCAAGTGGGGGGGGGGGTTTCTTTTGGCACTCATAACACTAAAACACCAAAAGGTCGCAGTGGTGGAGGCTGAATGCAGCCCGACTGGAAAATAACTGCGTCACCATCACAATGACACACAAAGAGAATGCAAACGAACCCAGTATTTTTAGAAATAGCCAAACATTAAGTATTTTTAAAATTCTGACTCAAAACAGAAATGAGTGAGAAAATAGGGGGGAAGAGTACAATTATATTTAAGGAGAAACAAATCTCTCTGACAGGTCCAAACGTTTATCCTGGCCCTTGAACTGTCTGCGCGCTGGCCCCTGGGAGTTACAGACACATCAAGCTATGTTGATGCTAGGATGTCACCCATGTACCTAAGATCAATGGTCATCATGGGGTTGGAGAGAAAGCACACCGGTAAAGTGCTTGCCTGCAGCCAACCTGGGTTTGATCCCTGGCACCACACATGGTCTCCTGGGCCCATCAAGAATAATTCCTGAATGCCAAGCCAGAAATAAGTCCTGAGTTCTGTGTGGCCCCAAACAAACAAAAAACCAACTCCCCCGCCACCACAAAAAAAATCAAGCGGGTTTTTCTCTTCACAGCACCTGATGCTTTAAATGACTTCTCATCTGCACCCACTAACTTTTGGGGGATCATACCTCTGGTGCTCAGGGCTTACTCCTGACTCTGCTCTCATGGATCAGCCCTGGCAAGGTTCAGAGAACCATATGGAGTGCTGGGGATTGAACTCATGCTGGCCATGTGCAAGGGAAGTGCTTTACTTGCTGACCTATCTCTCCGGCCCCACACCTAGTAGCTTACAATAAGCACAAACCAAAATGCAGTGAGGTGGAATTTCCCTCTGAAATCCAGAAGCAACATTACACAAGACTGGGGCCAGCCGGCTGGGGTTTGATCCTTGGCATCCCATATGGTCCCCTGATCCCTGCCAGGAGTAATTCCTGAACACAGAAATAGAGTAAATCCAGAGCACAGCTGGGTATGGCCCCAAACAAAAACAAAAGCAGACTTGTCCTGCCTGGGGCCAGAGACATAGTATAAGGGTGAAGAGCTTGCTCTACGTGTGCCAACTGTGGGTCGCTGAGCCCCAGGAGTACCACCAGCCAGGATCCCTGCCCTGCACTAGCTTCTCCCAGTTCCCACCCTGTGTCTGTGTGTCCTCGGGACTGTGAATTACCCTGAGACTCCACTTCCTCATCTGTTAACCAGGGATTGTCCATTATAGGGCTGGGTTGGATGTTCAAATAAGCCAGCTCTTATTGATAACTGCTTCCATTTGGAAAAATGACCAAAAGCTTAAAAGTTCAATGTAAAGGACTACTTCATTTTTAAATTTTCATATTAAAGGACTATTTAAAATCGACATAGTTTAAAAAAAAAACTTTCCCAGAATGATCTCTCACTGCCTGCCTCTCTCGTCTGCCCAGACTAGCAAGTACCTGACTGCTGAGATTCAAAGAATGAAAGAGTCAGGCACAGGGAATGGCTGTGGCGCCTGGGACTATCCCCCGCACTCGCCTTCTCCCAAATCCCAACCAGAAGCAATGGAATGACAGAGGTGCCAACAGCCTCATGGATGCAATTTAAATGGGCTTGTCTCTGCCCAGTTGTGGCATTCATTCTTAGATAATCAGCTAGAACAGCACAGTGTAATCACACAGTTCAGCAGAAGGAAGAACACAGCCAAAGGACGCGCCTGCTAATCTGCAGCTGCTCTTCGGGGTTACCAGACCTACACGTCACCGCAGACCTGGCTTTGATGGGTAGATTGGAAAGGTCCAGTTTAGAGAACTTGCAACACCCCATTATTTAATTTCACGACAGCGTAACTGACAGCGTAACCACACAAGACAGTCAAAGAACATATATTTAGACTATGTTTGGGCTCCACAATCTGTCCCTTATTCTGCTGTCCTGCGCAACGTCATCAGGAACGGGTGAACTGGGACGTATGTTGGATGTAGCTTCTGAGCTAGTTGTTTGCTTTCTCTGCTGACCTATGTGAATTCTGGAATGCTTTCCCATGACACGGACTGCACTAGGATACAAGCTAAGGCACCTACTACAAACGCAGCATCAGAGAAAAAGTAAAGCTACTCTGAAGAAACCAAGCGATCAGGGGCCTGGAGAAGGTACAGCGTGGTGCGGTGCTTGCCTGCAGCCAGCCTGGCACCACAGATGGTCCCCTGAGCCCACCAAGAACGATCCCTGAATGCAGAGCCAGGAATAAGCCTGAGTTATGTCAGTTGCTATGCCCCCCCCAAAAAAACCCCAAAGAGTCCCACAATTAATAAAAACAGCCATCACAGGTGGCAGTCAATAGAGGGAAGAGCGAGCGCTAAAAACAAAAGAAGACTCAATCCATAATCCATACCAGATGCTTGGAAGAAAACAGCACGGTTCTCTTTTGTTCAAGTAAGCACTTAACTTTGTATTTCTTTTGATTTTTTGTTGTTTGGTTTTTGGGTCACACCTGGCTCTGTGCTCAGGGTTCATTCCTGGTAGATCCAGAGGGGACAAAATGGGTGCTGGAGATTGAACCTGGGTTGGCCATGTGCAAAGCAAGCACCCTATCCACTCCAGTAACCACTACAGCTTTAAGAGACTTAACTTTGTAAGCAACAAGACAGGCTAATAAAGAGGGCAGGTCACAGGCTTTTCAGTTTCAATGAACTTAGATCTTACCCCTATGGGTACAATTTAGTATGGCAGAGTGGGTCTGATCTCTGAGTACAGAGGCTGGAGTAAACCTTGCACACTGCTGGGCATGGACCAAACCCCCAGCCCTGCAAATGAATATGAAATGTGATTAGTGCCCCCCCCCCCCCCGGCATGCTTACCAACTGATGCCCATATTACTCCATCAAACCCTGAAGTTGAGCTTAAAGTTGTTTCCTACAAGACCATTATCTGCCAGAGAGTGGCAGGATCCCAATTAACATCTTGAACGACAATTCCTGGGTCTCAAGCAGCATGCTCAACCTTTGTCCACTTAAGGATTCAAGTTCGCCTTAGGAATCCATAGGTAAAGCGGAGTCTGCTAAGTCACAGGTCATCTAAGGAAAGCCAGGGCTGCCTCCTATGGACTGAGCAGAACAAGCTACATGGAGATTAAACCCTGCATATGTTAAGTCACAAAGGAAATACAGAGTGCCAAAAGGGCTCTTAACAACATCAGATCATGTACTAAGCTCATGATGGCAAAACAAAACAGAAGAAAACACTACCAAGCAAGCCGAGGGCCAGTGAGCTAGGTCAAGGGCCAGAGTGCTACTGTGCATGCTGAGGACCACGTCTGAGCAGGTGGTCCTGAGCCCTGCGGTGGGACTCGGAAACTGAAACAGAAACAAGCCAGAGTCTGGGGCCGGGGGAGGCGTCTCTACAGAAAGGCGACTTACGCATCCACCCACATCCCCCTCAAAAATCCTGATTCAGATGAGTGAAAACAATAGTAGCTGTGCTAAGCTGTTAAGCAGGTAAGGAAATGAACTGACAGACTTGAGAATATCTATCCCAAGCGATTGATTAAAATATCAGCATATGGAAGAAAACTTGTGATAATTTAACCTCTACTAAAAACAAATTCTTTAGCATCAGAAAGGGAAAAATAGTGTTGCATCCTGTGAAACTCCTAAGGGACAAACAGCAGAGAGAATTTCCCAGAACGACTCAGAGTCCAAGCCAAGAGCTACTTGCCACCTGTCTGTTTCACTAATGAAGGACTCTTCCTGTGCCCCTCAGTGAACACACGACTGACAGACATACTGAAGGCAACATGGGCATGGCCTCCCCTCGGCAGACCGAGATAGCTAGGCCCCTTGCTGGCCATGGGCAGCAGCCACAGGGCGGTCCCCGTTCTTCTCGTCGGAGTCCCACATTTACTGTGATGGAAGAGACAAAGGGCCTGAAATCTAGGCTACATTCTCCGGGGCAGCTGTGACATGGGGGTGAGGAAAGCGTGCGGAAGAAATATTATGTAACGCGGCTGGAAGGGCTATCCGAGGGTGCAGAGGGGGACAGCTAACAACTCCAATGGAACTAGGGGCCGGGTAATGGGAGCCAATCCCACTCCCAACTGATCTGTTTGTAGACCACCAAAACTTAAAAAAAAAAAAAAGCACTGGCGGGGACAGGGGTGTGGTGGGGCTAGGAGGTGGCAGTGGGCAGGAGATCTGCCTCAACAGCAGGTTCAAGCCCCGAGGGGCCGCCACCAGGAGGGAGCCCTGAGTAGGAGTGACCCCAAAAACCCAAACCCCAAACTGGGAAGCCGCTGGGGAAGCGGAACAGGCTGGCACGTGTGCTGCACCCCCGCCACCCCGTGCGCTGCACAGACCCCGGCACCACCGGGGCAAAGACGAGCCCAACCCAAGATACTCCTGAAGAACAACAATCTCAACAACTGAGATTAAAATGAACACGAGGGAGCAACACTGGGGGCAACAAACGGACTGAGGGACAAGGCAGAGGCCACGTAAAGACGCACACGTTTCTGGAAAACCCACCGACAAAGCAGGGAATACAAGCCACAGACAGAGAAAAGGCTGAACTCTCAAAAGGTGGCAATAGGAAAGGAGATATGCTTTAAAGGTACACAGAACCTAGAAGAAAATTACCTCATGCTAGATACAATAATCCTGGATGGAGGAGTCAAGACTTAAATAGGAAAAAGAAAAATAGCACAACCCACAAATGACAATAAATATGAAACTGCCTGTTCATGAAGAAAGAAAGGAAGTAAAGGGATATACACGATAACCTTTCAGTACCTGTACTGCAAATCATAGTGCCCAAAAGGAAGGAGAGGGAGAGAGGGAGTGAGGGAGGTAGAAAGAAAAACAGAGAGGAAAAGTATCTGTCATGGGGGGCGTGGCAGGAGAGAAATTGGGGACATTGATGGTGGTAAAGGTGCACTGGTGCACTGGTGCAGGGATGGGTGTTGGAACACTATGACTGAAACCCAATCACTCACAACTTTATAACTGTGTATCTCACATGATTCAATTTAAAAAAAGCATGAGGAAAAATTTCCTTTTGGGGGTGGGGTGGGCTTTGGGAGAACTACACTCAGTTGTGCTCAGGACTTATGGGGAGACCGTATGTGGTGCTGGGAACTGAACCTAGGCCAACTGCGTAGAAGGTAAGCACTTTACCTGTGGTACTACCACTCCTGTCCAGGAGGAAAAACTCTTTAAAATATATACGTACTTGTCGACAAAGGCACAATAGCATTACCATACACAGGAAAGAAGGAGGTAAGTGATAAATTAAAGTACACGGCAAGTATCCTTTGAATACGGGGGTCCGACAGACAGAATAAAGTTAGGTACTTGCCTTGCATGCAGCTGACCGGGGCTCAATACCTGGCACCCCACAGGTGTGGGGTGATGCCTGGAGGTATTCAGGAGATCTGAATGAGCGTAGTGTTTAAGAGTTTAAGCCCTGCTGGGTTTGGCATATCATCCTCCCTCCCCCATAAGAAGTACCCAGAATTATTTTAATTTGCGGGGTTAGGGCTTACTCCTGGCTCTGTGCTCAGAGCACAATATATAATACCCTGGATTGAACCAGGGTCCACACATGCAAACCGAGTGCTTTAACCCTGTACTATCTCTGGCGCTATGGGCTCCCAAGAACCGTACACATTAAAAAGAAAATCCAATAAAGATAAGCAAGAGACTGACGGCACTTCCAGAAAGGAGCAATGGCCAATAGGCACATTATAAGACATTTAGTAGGAAACACTGGCAAATACCTTTATGCCTGACTCTATCAAATGTGAGCAAAAATATAAAATTACTGGAACTCATATAGCTGGTAAAAAAAAAATGGGTGTTGGGCTGGAGCTATAGTACAGCAGATAGGGCATTTGCCTTGCACGTGGCAGACCTGGGTTCGATTCCCAGCATCCCATACCGTCCCCTGAGCACCGTCAGGAGTAATTCCTGAGTGCAAAGCCCAGGAGGAGTAACCCCTGTGCATTGCGAGCCTGACCCAAAAAGAAAAAAGAAATAAATATTGGGTGTTATTGCATACACAATGGAAAGCTATGCAGCTGTAAGGAATGATGAAATGACTCAATATGCAGCAACAAGGATGGAACCGGAAGACACAGCAAATGAAGCCAGGATGATACCACTTACACGTGACACTGAGAGTAAGTGGATGAGGGAATGCAATGTTTTCAAAGAAGGATGCCTTGATCACCGAACTTTGAAAAGTCCCGGTCAAGAGGGCAGGCATGGGGGTGGGAGGTGTGGGAGGGAACCTGTTGCACTGGTGAAGTTGACACTAATGGTGATATTGGTGCTGCAGTGTTGTATGTCCAAAGCTCAATTATGAATAACTTTGCAGACCAGATTTTTAATCAAATTTAAAAATCTACTAAAGAATAAATAAATAAAAGAAAGAAAATAGAGGGCACTATTGAGCACGAGGAGCTACACGCACCCACAGCTCAGATTATATTCCGAGGTACAGCCTGAAGGGCTCCCTCGCACTCACGGTTCCCCATGCCCATCCTCAGGATGCCTCCCCTGCCTGTGTGGAGTCTTCACAGCCGAATGTGCACCCAGGAGACTGTCTCTCTTCGTGTGCCCAGGGCCCCAGGCATCCGTTCCCTGGACTGCTGCACTCACTGTGCGCTGGGAAGGGCACATGACCTTCCCCCAACTCAGTCTTCGGAAGGTGATGGAATGTAATGGAAATCTCTAAGTAGTGGAACCGGGACTCTTCATGAGACTAAGAAATAACTACTCTGAAAAAGCCAACCAACAATTTCCAGGTTCAGATGATACAAAGGTGTCTGCGGATGGGCAGAGAGACAGTACAGCAGAAGGGCCTTGCCTCGCGAGTAGCTGACCATACATACAAAAAGATATGGCTCCAAACCTCCACGCTCACCTCTGCCCCTCCCCTCACTCAGCTTCACACCTGTCCTCACACACCTTTAGTTGCTTATGGCCCAGTCTCCACCCCATTGGGAAGATTTCTTTTTTCTCTTTTTCTTTTTTTGTTTTTGCTTTTTGGTCACATCCAGCGATGCTCAGGGGTAGTTACTCCTGGCTCTGAACTCAGGAATCACTTCTGGTGGTGGTCGGGGGACCATATGGGATGCCGGGGATCAAACCTGGGTTGGCCGCGTGCAAAGCAAATGTCCTACCTGCTGTGCTATCGCTCCGGCTCTTCTTCTTCTTTTATTGGCCAAGCCCGCCTGTGCTCAGGGCTTACTCCTACCCCTGTGCTCAGGAATCACTCCTGGTGGATTTATAGAACACTATGGGGTGCTGGGACTGAACCTGGGTTGGCTGCTACATTTCAAGGAGCAAATATTCAAAGTGAAATTTGTTAATGCTACTAAACCTTCTGATAAGGTATCTCAGTACTTTCTTCAAATAAAATACAATTTACAACCTCCCAAATAAGTCCAAAATAAGTCAATAGAAAACTAAAAATAAACTTAATAATGCTAAAGAATGAGCAGTTTTCTTGATGGCCTTGTTCGCATTATTAGTTTCGGAAAGAAAGGACCCTATTTCCTGCTCAGCTGTGCAGGCATCTGAGGACACTTGAAGCTGAAGGGAGAGAGTTGGAGAGGGGCCACTTGGTTTCCAAGAGTAGCACGTTTGCTACAAACCCTCAACAAGGTACTTTGAAAAGGCTTGTTCCATTTTTTGGCAAATAGGTTAATTTCCAAAATTCTTCTGTGAGATGGAAGACATCTGTGCTTCTAAACAGAGAAACACGCACAATCTTCAAAGGAATGTCGGTCATAAAAGTGCAACAAACAGGAAGGATGGGGGCTGCAGTGGAGGGGCTGGTGAGCCGCTGGCAGAATCAGTGTCATCCCAAGGAAACACAGGCGGGGCTGCAGCCAAAGAAGGACGGTATGGGGGGCACTTGCCCTGCATGCAGCCGATATCCAGGTTCAATCCCTGAGAGCTACTGGATATTGCCCCAGAACAAAATGAAACACAGGCAGACAGAAGGAAGCACAAAGCATCATTTTAGCAGGAATACTCTGTCCCAAAGGGCATGGGGCCAACTCTGCCCTCTCTGCGTCTGATGGTCACTACACCAAGCACTCACCGGGCACAGACTCCAGAGAAAGAGTACTGCCTTCCAGGAAGGCTGATGACACCAAGCCAGTGCTCTGAGACTTAGTGACTCACAAGATGCACAAAACAACCAGGTCAAGAATTCTCTCTGTGACACAAGATGATATCTTTATCCCTTTGTGTGCAGGGACCACTCCTGACCTCAGTGGACCATACAGGGTGCGGGGGTTGAACCTGGGTCAGCCACATGCAAGACAAGCACCCAAGACAAGCTGTATTTGATCTCTGGCCCGACCAAGTCCTACACGGAAGGTTCCTGATAACTGTGGGTTTCAACATGGCAGTTTGTCATTTGGAACATTTTATGAATGTTCATGACGCAAGAAGGTGGCCTCCATTTCCCCCACCTTGAACGGTCCTTTTACGGCTGTGGTATCAAGGGGAAATGGAATCTTCTGGGGGGTGTGAGGGGCGGTGGGGGCAGTGTTTCTCCTAGTCCTATTCTGCAACAAGAAATAGGTAGAACTCGTGTGAAGTATCTGGTACAATCCTCCTGCAAGAACACTTGGGGCTGGTGAGAGAGCTTAGCCATCGAGTCCGTTTCTGTACTGACTCTTGGGATGGGGGCTCCTGTGACTTTGGTCTCTGCTCAGAGCTCCTGGCAGTGCTCAGGGGACCACTTGGTGCCAGGGATTGTGCAAGGGTTGGCTGAATGCAGGGCAAGTGCCTCAATCCCTGAACTATTTCTCTGGCTCCCTTTACTGATTATTAATAAGGTTTCTGTTTTAAGTTGACTTTGTGTCACTCCTCAGAGTGGCTCTATTTCACTGATAGTTTGGTTTTTGGTTCACAGGTGGTGCTGCTCCAAGACTGTCTCTGCTGTGCTTCGGGCACTGGCAATGCCAGGTGAGAACCCAGGACTTCTGCATGCAGAGTATATGCCGCAGTCCTTGAGCCACCTTCCAGGCCCAGCTCTCCTGTTTCTGACACGCTTTATGAACGGTCTACCTACACTCTTATCGTTCCATCCAATGCTGTCTACATACGCCTTTCTCCTGACCAGTTTCTGCTTCATTTTACTATTTTTACAGCTCTCATCTTATAGTGCGGGCCGTTCACCAATGCCTGCTGTTACCTTTAGTATTTCTTATTTGTACTGCTTCCTTCAGTCGTTGTTCTTTTTCTAATTTAATACAATGCTTAGTTTTAAACTTTTTGATTCTGTCAGGGTTTCTAGGTTTAAAAATTTTAAACAGACCCTCTCCTCACCAGTATTAATCCTTACATTATCATCTTCTCATGAATTACATTGGGTTTTAATTCTGATCTGAGGAAATGAGGAAAATGAAAGTCTCACTTTTAAGCAGAAAGTCCCAGAGATTCCAAACTGAGATCACGTGTATTTAGCTCCTTTCTCCATAGTAACCGTTAACTATCCTACTACTTTACTAATGAAAACAAACCCTTACTAAATGCAGGAGAGAGAATGAGAAAAAGATCACCAGTAATCCAAAATGACCTTTAAAACAAACCAAGGTCCTAATCCGTGGGCCAGAGAGACTAGGGCAGGTGGGGTGCCGGCCATGCATGCAGCCTGACTCAGGGTTTGATCCTCAGCACCTGCCAGGATGACCCCTGAATTCAGCTGGGAACCCAGAAGCACTGCCAGGCATGGCCCCCCAAAACAAGGTTACAATCCACTGGCTGGTTCCAAAGGTGATGGCACCAATCTGATTCCTGGCACCACATATGGATCCCTCAACACTGCCTGGAGTGATTCCTGAACATCACTGGGTGCGCCCCCAAAACAAACGAAATGAACACTCCAGAGCATGACAGCTGGTGGGTAGGAGCAGGCTGCCTGTCACCCGCGTTCTCTCCTGAGGACAACGTGGTATGGACTATGCATCAAGCGCCTGGAAAATGACACGGCTTCACAATAACCAGCTTTTACATGTCTTAAAGAAATAAACTCGGGGGGGGGGGGGGGGACAAGTTAAAAAAAAAAGCTAACAGCAATAATAAAAGCACAAACATGAAAAGTGGAAATAACAAAGTTCAAAACTATGGGGACCAGTGATATAGTACAGAGGGTAGAGTGCTTGCCTTGCACACCACATATGTCCCCCAAGCCCTGCTAGGAGTGATCCCTAAGCACAGGGCCAGGAATAACCAGTGGGTGTGGCCCAAAAACAAAGTTCAAAATTGTAGAGATAATGAAAATTATTTTACAATGTGACCATCAAAAAGGACACTGACACATGCCTGCAGCCAAAGATAAAAATTAAAATTTATAGTTCCCCAAGCATCACCAGGAATAATTTCGGAGTGCAGTGTTGGGAGTTACCTCTGAGCACCACTGGATGTGGTGCCCAAACAGAAACAAACAGGGTACAGAATACAACCAAACCATTTCTTGGGACAAGACAGAGTCCAGGGGTTAAGGTGCCTTAAGCACTGCTGCCCCCTTGTGATCCCCAGCACCACAGCACTTCCAGGTGGGCCCCAGCCAAAGTAACTCATGTTTTATGAACTTACATCATATATGCAAAACATGATAGCACAGCAGGTTGGGCGTTTGCCTTGCAAGCGGCTAACATGGCTGAACCGAGTTCGATTCCTCCGCCCCTCTAGGAGAGCCCGGCAAGCTACCGAGAGTATCTCGCCCGCACGGCAAAGCCTAGCAAGCTCCCCGTGACGTATTCAATATGCCAAACACGGTAACAATTGTCACAACGGAAACGTTACTGGGCCCGCTTGAGCAAATCCATGAACAACGGAAGGACAGTGGCAGTGATTTATCTATCTGTAAAGGTAAAGGTAAAGGTAAAGGTAAAGGCCCTCCCGTTGATCGTCGATTTGCTCGAGCGGGCCCAGTAACGTCTCCATTGGAGACTTTGTTGTTACTGTGTCTGGCATATCGAATACTCCCGGTAGCTTGCCGGGCTCTCCGAGAGGGGCGGAGGAATCGAACTCGGGTCGGCCATGTTGGCCGCTTGTAAGGCGAACGCCCTACCCGCTGTGCTATCACTCTAGTCCTATCTATCTGTAGAAGAAAGAAAATGACTAAAAATAAGCAGGCTACTGTTGGTTCTATTCCATTTAGAATTCTAATCTGGTATTCTTAAAACCTAGCATTGCTCATATATATAATTTTAGACCAAATTTTCAGCTCAGGCAAGGATCACTGCATCTGTGGGAGAACTAAAAGTGCCCCTGCCACAAACGCTGACAGAGAGCACCCCAAAAAGAATCTTAAATATTTAAGCTAAATATGGTATTTCGAGGACCAGAAACATAGCATGGGGTTACTGTGCGTGCTGAGCCATGAGGCAGACCCCAGTTCCATCCCTGGCATCCCATAACCCTGTCAAGCACTGCCAGAAGCCCCTGAACATTGCTGGGTGTGGCCCCCAAACCTCCCAGAGACAAATAGCTTTAGTTCACATTACTAAGTCTCTGGATAGCTCAGGAATGTGGAGGGTCAAAGTTCGGGGGAGCATGAGAAGCGGGATCAGTCTCTGCTGACTCACACACTTGAGCACGCTCCGTAAACAGGCTTTCTGTTGTTTTTGTCGCTGCTGTCACTGCACTGGGGGGAGGAGAATGTGGCTCTGGGGGCTGACACCAGGGTCTTAGACATGCCGGACGGGCTCTCCACTTCAGCCACGTCCTGGGAGTTGAACCTGGAAAAAATGAAGTCCTACCAGCTGTTACGGGAGTCTCTCAGGTGACCAATCCGTACCTTGCAGCCAGGACTTAACCCAGGATGAAGGAGGGCCCTGTTTCCCAGGAGAAAGGGATGGCAAATTCTGGGACAATCAGACACAATTTTCTACCACAATGCCCTGTTTGCTAACTAGTGTCCCAAAAGCTGTAGGAGTGATTCCTGAGCACAAAGCCACGAGTATCCTGAGCATTGCCAGGTGCAGCCGAAAACAAACAAATGGGGGTGGAGACAATGCCAGGGGTAGAGCATGTGGCATGTGCAGGATCCTGAGTCTGAGTGTGGCCCAACCACGGCTGGGTGTGACCCTCCGCGCCAAAAAAAGAACCCAACGGAGAATAAAGAATTTCCATGATACCGAAATCTCAATTTCCTCCTTATAAAAATAAAAGCGACCTCCAAGTCCAAGCACTCACAAATCCTCTGCTCTTGCCAGACACCCTTTGTAACTGGAGAATGCCTTCAGGACTCAACGTAAGTGCCACTTTGCCTCAGTTTCCTCTGAGGGCTTGTGCAGTGACACCAGCACACTCAGTGAATTATGGGGGAGATTGATGAAATCATGTCTGTAAAGTTTTCTCATCTGCAAGGATGAAAAGAGCTATAAATACAAAGTCAAAGAGGCAGCCGCTTCAGAAGGCTGCAAGCCCGCGCCTCCTTTGAAATGGAGCCGGGGATCAAAGGAGGGGCCATTTGTTCCCACTGTTCAGAGGCTCCCTCTCACCTGCAGGCACCCCAGGAGGGGCTGCAGGATCCTTAACTGAGGAAAACTGCACTGGTTTCCTGGGACGCCTGGAGCAGAAGACACGAAGGAAGGAGACCACGGAGGGTGGAGGTGGCTCAGCCTCCAACGAAGCAGGCGCTGAGGGCAGAGAGGGAGCAGAGACTCCAGTCTGACCGTTGCACTGCACACAGGCCCCTAGCACTGCCAGAACTGACCCCACCCCCCAACCCAAAGCCCAGAAGCGGCCTTGGCTGAGGAAACTCCAACCACAGACAGGCAGGCCCGGCCTCCTGTGTCCGGCCACTGTGTCCGGCGCGTGCAGGCCGCAGTGGTTAGCGGAATAAAACGCTGAACCCTGGCTAAGTTAACCTCCTTAGCCATAAAGGAAAACAGGGGGGAGCAGAATTAAGCTTACGGGAAATAAACCCAATCAAAGCTGAACTGTATCAAAGGGCACCGAAAACATTTCTACTGTGTCACATCCCACGGGCTGGCCAAGAGCCCGGAATTTTCATTACAACTTTTCAAAGAGGGAGAGAAGGAGAAAAATATTTCACAAAACCATTATCAAGGCCCCAACCCAGGAGGCCTTGCTGTCCAACCCAAATTTGTGGGAGGTCGGCCTTTCAGGGCGTCAAAAACTCAGCGTGTGGAAGCGGCAGGCCTTCGTGTCGGAGGAGGGGCTTCAATCCACTTCTGCTCTGCACTGAAGTCACGGAGCTTCACAGATCATTAAAGGGTCTGAACCGCAGAGAAAGGAGGGCAGAGTCAAGGAAATAAATCAAAAGTTCCTCTGGGATGCACAAACGTCTACTTGGAATGGGCTTTCAGCACAAATATCCTCCACATTAAACAACAGGGAGGATTTTTCAAAATGAAAGCAGAAAAGAAATTCATGTTGTTATAAGCAATACTCTTCCTTTTTGGTCTTACGGCTATATGGACGATAAAAAATGACTCCCACTGTGAGTGCTGGGGCGGGGTGCAGTGTGTGTGTGTGGGGGGGGTGAGGCGACAGGCTGAGCGAGGGACAGTGAAAGAAAACATGTAAAAGTGAACAGAAAAGTCAAACAGGAAATGCTTGGGGGGGGGGCACACACATAAACAAGTTAAAATGTCCTGTAAGATTTTAGCAGTAGGCTATGAGGTAGGAGGGTGGCATTAGAAAGTAATTTCTAGCCAAGTTATTCCTTGGCTACAAACAGATAATTTCCCCTCGCCACAGAGAACGGTTTTGCCACCCTGAGGCAGGGCCGAGGTTTGTGAGGAGGCACTGGCAGTCAGAACCAGCAGGGGGAGCACAGTGTGACAGGCACGGGCAGGGCCAGAAGCACAGCCGGAAGCGCTACTTCCACATCCCTGACCTTGTGCCCGGGTCACCAACGGTGGATGAGAAGCAGACTGACGGTGAGAACAGCGCCTCGAACGGGCCTGCGGGTTCCAGCCAGAGGGCCGAGGGAGAAAAGCCGACCTGCCCGCACCTCGACTCTGATGGTGGGGGGCTCGAGGGGGACAGGGATGGGGAGGAGATAGGACAGGAGGCATTTGGGGTTTAGGTAAAGCTCAGGAGGAAGAAAATCCAATTTGGAAAATTGACAGCAAGGGTAATGATTTTTATCTCAAGAGCCACCATGCTGCAGGCTTAACTGCCGGAGAGCCCATTCCCGGAGGCTGGCCAGAGGCGGAAGCAGCAAGACAGGAAGGCCGCATGGACTTCAGCAGGTGCCACCCGTTAGGCAGTGCCTCGGAGATCAGGAAGGAGGTTCCTTTTTTAATTTTTTTTTGCTTTTTGGGTCACACCTGGCAACTCTCAGGGGTTACCCCTGGCTCTGCACTTAGGAATTACTCCTGGCGGTGCTGGGGGGACCATATGGGATGCCGGGGATTGAACCTGGGACAGCTGCGTGCAAGGCAAACACCCTTCCCACTGTGCTATCGCTCCAGCCCCAGGGAAGGAGGTTCTTGCGGGGGGTTGGCGGACTGTGGTGGTGACTATACACAGAGGTCTAGCCCACGCGCCCGACTGTGATGAGGCCAGGGAGTCCGCAGCCCTTTCCTCAAACCCTAACCCAAACACCTGAGGACTCTGGGAACAAAAGCTGGGCTAAAATGGCCCACTCAGAGCAGGACCGCTCAGTGGAGACAGTGTGTTCCACTAGTGCGAGGCGTGGAATCCGAGGGCCTATTCTCAGCATAACATACAAACCAACCTCATTCAAACAGAGCATGTGTCCATCCCGGGTTCGATCCCTGGCTCCCCATATGGGCCCCTGAGCCCTACAGGAGCGCAGAGTCAGGAGCCTTGAGCACCAAACAAAAGATGTGCTCATTTCAACACAAAGCCTGGTCCACTCGGGATTGTGGGTTAATGCAGTGTGGCTGTGGGATGACAGATCCCTGACTGGATGGTGCGGACGCCCAAGTCTGCAGACAACTGACCCCAGAAGCAGGGGGAGGCATGGCAACAAGTCACGACAGGCAGGAGACATGGTACAGGGGAAGGGCACTGGCCTTGCATGTAGCTAACTCGGGCTCAATCCCTGGCACCCGATATGGTTCCCCGAGCCCCAGGAGTAAGCCCCGCACACCACCTGGTGTGGCTGAAGCGGCTTAGCTCAAAACCACCCCCCCCCCCCCCCCCCGCACTGTCCCCTCAAAAATGGGATGCTTCAAGGCCCTTCCTTAGTGAGGGCATCTCAGACCCGGCTCACACTTTTGCAATGTGTCTTATGTTTTGGAATGTTCCAGCCCTCGGTGTCACCTTCCAGAGGCACCCAATCCCCTCAGCTCTCGTCTCTGCCCCTTGACACCCGTTGTCATTTAATGTTTGTGCCACACAGTTCAGCATTTAATGTCATGCCAACTCGCACTGTGGTACCCAAAGTGTTGGAGAGAACCCCAAAACAGAGCCCCGGATCCACTCACATCCCCTCTCAGTCCGGAGTGCCTAGGGTCACTGGGACCAGGAATGATGGGTAAACAAGTGCATTCCCCTCTCTCTTCAGCCGGAATCTTGCACGCCTAATCAGTACACAGCATCAGGGAAACCAGAAAATAACACAGACCACATGGAAAGCAACACGCTTCGGTTGGAGACAAATACACTGGACAAACTGGTCCCCAGCCATGACTGGGAGCATGCACCTTCTGCCATTGCAGAAGCACCCAGTCTGTGACTGGGTCATTCTGCCTCATCAATTGATGGGCACGGTATGGGTCAGAGAAGCCCGGAGATTTCGCCTTAATCATCCGAGGCCTATTGTGGTCAAACCACGTAAGAACTTCAGTTCTGATATGATCAGCCCACAGGACAGAGGACACTGCGAATTTTAAGCTTTGCTTCCCCCCCCCCCACACACACACACTCTGGATTCTCAAGAATGTGTCACAGGGTTAGAGTTCAATGGTACAACACTTCACCCCCATGCGTGAAGCCTGGGGTTTGATCTCAGCACCCCATCAACAATGTCCTAGCGTCTGCCCAGGCCACTTGCAGCCTGCTCTCCTCCACTGATGACCATTACATAGGCAGATGCGCACCAGACCGATTTCCTTTAGGATTTAGCTATTCTAGGGTCTCATATTTTCCCTCCAAAACTTAAATCCCACTTTTGACAAGTTAAGAGCACAAACTTCTGATCGTATTCAATGTAACTTATTAGCACATTTCCAAAACAACATTTGTGGGAAGGAGAATCAAGTTCTAATTTTAGGAGGGGTATGTGCTGGTCAAAAAACCACCAAGTCCCAAAGGCATCGAGCCTCTGCAACAGTCCTCAATCCAACACACAGTAAGAAAGTCCCATTTCTTTCCGCCTCCTGTACCAGGGAACAAGACACCATGACTGGCTGAAAACTCTTCACTGGAGCACGGGAAAACCTAGTGTCGCTCAACCTCCTCAGTAGTGCTTCCCTTGCACAGCAAAGACGGGATAAAAATTCCAGAGACTGTTTTTAAGATAATAAAATGGCACATGATGGTGACTCATAACAGACTGAAAGGGAAAATAATCCATTAATTTTCACAGGAACCTCACAAAGCTGTAGAGATCTGGCAACACGAACCCCTCCATCTAAATTTCACACTCACATGCTCGCATACAGACATACACGCACACGCACACGTACTACAACTGTCTAATGACTTCCTCTACTGCTTAGGCACGATTATTTTATTCTTAATTCAATAATGAACCTGCTGCAGAAAAAGAAGTTCCAATAAATAATCTAGAAAACAGAATTGCTGTGCAAACATTACAGCTGATTTATTACAATAAATAGAATGGTAACGGCACCCCAAGAATAGGCAGAGTGAACCCTAAGTCTTAATCTATAATGTGACAAGGACTTTCTGTCCATTACAATCTAAGATCTGACACATCCATCAGGCTCTGACTGGTCTTAGGCAGCGACACAGAGGCCCTGCACGGGTTCCAGTCCCGGCACTACAGAAGACCAAACCTTCCTCTTCTCCCACTCATCTGGGGACAGGGAGATGGCTCAAAGGGCCACTGCATGTGCTCTGCTATCGGTCTGGGTTCCAGCTCTCCATGGTCCCAGAAGCACCCCTCTCAACACCCCCAAATTCAAGAGAGTAGCTCCTGAGCATTGCCACGTGTGGCCAGACACCAAAGTAAGTAAAGTGGCATTGGGGCTGGAGATAAAGTACGGCGGGGAGGGCACTTGCCTTTCATGCAGCCAACCTGGGTTTGGTCGCGGCATCACAGAATCCGCTGAGCACGGCAGGAGTGATTCCTGAGCCCGAGTTACCCCTGAGCATCCCCCGCAAAAGCATCAAATTAGGTCCCAAAACAGCGGCATTTGAAGATGCTAAATCAAGAATAGATTTTATTTCTTTGCTTTGTTTGGGGGGTGGGGGGGTGGCACACCTCTCTGCACTCAGGAATCATTCCCGTAGACTCAGAGGACCATATGTGGTAGCAGGGATGAAATCCACGCCAGCTACTGACAAGGCGAGTGCCCTACTGTGAGATGTTTCAGGCCCCACATTTTAAATTTTGATAAAAACAAAAACCATAAAATCCTCTGGCTTTGAAAAATAAAGACTCCTCCAAATAATTTTATCTAAATGAAATCTGTGGTCCATTTTCAACTCATCTGTTAATGAGGAATCAAGGGGCTGGAGTACTAGCATAGTGGACAGGGCGCTTGCCTGGCACATGGCTGACCCAGGTTCCATCCCCAGTCCCCCGAGCTCACCAGGAGTGATCTCTGAGCGCAGTCAGGAATAAATTCTGAGCAGCTCAGGGTGTGGCCCCAAAACCAAAATCAAAACTAAAGGAAAAAAAAAAAAAAGGAACCTTAGGCAATGTTCAAGTCAAACACAGGCCGATCCCCGCTTCCCCTTTTCAGTTTTCTCCAGTCCACGGGAGTATCTTGCTCTTTTCTACCCTGACCCCCCCAACTTCCTGTGCCCAGCGACCCTGTCACCCTGGTTCCTGAGGTCTCTTTTCTCCATACCATAGCTCTCAACTTAAGGGAAAAGCTTGAGCAAAATATGGTGGGAAAGGATCTCTATCCCTTTCAATTCCAAGTTAGTTATTTACTCCTCTGTTTTATAAAAACTTTCTGGAGGGGCCTGGGGGGAGAGTACAGGACTAAGGGCACACTTTAAGGAAGTGCATACTCGACGGGGTATGCTTTATAGAGCTGACCTCAGTTTGATCTCCAGTACACGTGGACGCCTGGGCATCCGCCAGGTAAGCCCTGCCCCCCACTCCCCAAGAACCACATCCTCAGGCCCTTGCCCGACTCACCAGCTGGTGCCCCGAGCCTCCCAACATGCCTGAAATCCTGGGGGAACAAAAATTCTGGAATCCACACCACTGTATTCTGGGGCAGCAAAGATTCTGCTGCTGTCTTCGCTCTATGAGAGCTGGAGGCCGAGGCCTCCCTGGATTCGAGCTTCTCTTCTTACACCAAGTCCATGCAAATACTGTCAATTAGCAGGGCTGGAAACAGTGCAGCAGGCAAGGCGCTTGCGTTGCATGCGGCAAACCAGGGGTCAATAGCTGGCACTCCATAGAGTCTCCAGAGCACTAAAAGGAGTGATCCCTGGGGCTGGAGCGATAGCACAGGGGGTAGGGAGTTTGCCTTGCATGCGGCTGACCAGGGTTCAACTCCCAGCATCCCATATGGTCCCCTGAGCACCGCCAGGAGTAACCCCTGTGCATTACAGGATGTGGCCCAAAAAGAGAAAAAAAAAAAAAAAAAAAAAAGGAGTGATCCCTGAGTGCATAGCCAGGAGTAAGCCCTGAGCACCACCAGGGGATGTGTGTCATGGCATTTACCAACATATTTCTACCTACTTTTTCTTGTTTAATATGTTGACACCAGCAACCCACACTTGAAAGTGATTTAACACAAATTGCAGTGCCATCATCAATGTGTTAAAAAAAAAGGAGGAACCCCCCCAACAGAAATAAAAACCAAAAACCCAGTAACAAATGGGGTTGGCTGGAATTAGTACAGGAGTTAAGAAGCTTGCCTTGCCCTTGGCCAAACTCATTGTAATAATCCCCAGGACTGCATGTGCTTTTCTGAGCACTGCCAGGAGTGATCCCTGAGCACAGAACCAGTGAGCTCAGGGTAATGCTGGGTGTGGCCCAAAAACTAAAGAGCAAGAACAACAAAATGAGTGTAAGCTGCTTTGTTACAATAAAATGAAATATGTGTACACACAATAATAAATGCTTTATGATTTCAAATACATTTTAAAATTTACGGTTAATTTTTAACAGAAACAGATGCATGTTTTAAAACAGTAGCAAACTAGATTTTCAAAGTTAGTATCGGATCATAGATTTCGTATCTCTAAAAAATTGCTATTGCTATTCATGATCTAGACTCCATTTAATCTAACCTCAGTAATCCAAACTCGAATATTTGTTTTGTTTTCTGTTGGTTTGGGGGCCACATGGGTGCCAGGAATCTAACTAGGTCAGTTGCATGCTATAAGTGCCTCACCAGCTGTACTCTCCGGCCTCCAAGTCTTTTCACAGGCCATTTTCAAAATTGCCATTTGCTTTACTCATAGTACGGGTAAATCTATTTAGACTTCAGTCATAAATGTCTCCATCCAAAAGTTACTAGATAAGCAAAATTTAAATGGTGCAGGGGCTCCAAGCAAAACCCAGACCTTGCATACATGAGACCGGCTGTGATCCCAAGAACTCAAAAAAGAGGGAAGTTAAAAGACAGGAAAATAGTAACAAACAACTTTTACTGATAAACAACAGTATGCTGAGGGCATACTTGGATGACATTCCCACCAGTTCTGCATGTGGGCTAAGACCAAGGATAGGTTTCACGGAGAACAGCAAGTATCCAAAGGCATTGTTAATTCCGAGAGCATCGCCCTAATTCCAAGTGCACAGTGTGATGGTCAGTGTCATGGCCTGGACAGGCATTTGGAAAATGTCTTCCACTCTGACCCAGTATGAGCTGAAAGGAGTGTACCGAAATTGTAACCCATGGAGGCATTATGCTTCCTGAGAAATTGCAAGGAAAAAGTAATGCACAGTTGGATGGGGCTTTAAGGCAAAAGGGCAAAGAAATTCCACCAGGTGATGTCAAAGTTGGAGACAGACCCTTATTCTACCAGAATAATGAGGCACTGAAGTGGCTCTAGCTGCCAAGCATTATTTCTTATTTAGATGGTGACATTCTTGGAAAGTATGTGGATCGAAATAAGTGCCATCCATGAAGCTGCTCTTTCCGCCGAAGCTCTGAAATCTTCCATTATGTAATTTCCATGTATTTTATTATCAACTAGTGACATATCCAAACTAATGACATCCAATGTCTTTTAATTTCACTGTGCTGATGTAAACACTTAAATAAAAACATATATAAACGGGGGAGAAGGTCCCTAATTTTTCAAGACCCTTTCCCCCAACACCAGGAACAGAATTTTCTTGCATAAAGATTTCATAACTCCTTCACTGTCAATTTCATAAGGGGATCAATCTGAGATTACCCTTGTCCAAATTATCCAGTTTAGATTTAAGCCTTTGCTCTATTTGAATGGAACCCCCCTCTCCACCCCACCACTGGAATCACTGTAGGGCCACGCAACTGCTGCCAAAATGCAGCCGGTCTGGAGTGGCAGTCACTTTCTTCTGTAGCGGAAAGTTCCAACTCTACCTGCAGCTACTAACGCACTCAAGGTCAGGAGACTAAAAGGGAAGGTACAGAAATGCCTTTTCTTGAACTTGTATTGCCGGCATCTCGAGGTCTATTTCTCCTTTCTGTGAGAGGCACCAGTGGAAGAAAGCAACAACTGAAAACACTCAAGTATGTGCGCTTCCTGCGGGTAATGGGAGATGAGCCTTCCAAAAAAAGGCTTTCAGCAGAAATTTAGACACACATATAGCCTAGCCCAGCACATCCTATGACTGGGAGACACAAAATAAAGAGGACAAGTTTGTTTGTTTTGGGGCTATAACCAAAGGCTCAGGCTTAGTCCTGGCTCTGTGTTCAAGAATCACTACTGGTGGTATTTGGGGGACCATATGCAGCACAGGGGATCAAACTGGGGTTAGCTGCATGCAAGGCAAGTATCTTAGCCTTCTAATCTCTTTGATACAGACAACAGTGTATTTCTGTTTTGTTTTTGGGTGCTCAAGTCTTATTCTTGATTCTGTGCTCCGGGGTCACGCTTGGCAGGACACAGTACCATATGGGGTGCTGGGCATTGAACCTGGGTTAAATGTAAGGCCAAGTACAGTTTGTATCTAAAATACAATGAGGTATAATTATGTCCCCAAGGAAAAGTGGGAGAGGGGTGGGAGAAGCTATATTAAGAATTTTTTTTAAATTTGTTTTTGGGACACACCCAGTGATGCACAGTACTCCTGGCCCCGTGCTCAGAAATTACTCCTAGCTTGAGGGATTAAATGGGATGTCGGATTTCAAACCCTGTGTCAGCAGTGTGCAAGGCAAATTCCGACAATTTGTACTGTTACTTCGACAATTATTTAGTATATCTGTGATAACATATAAAAAGAACAAAGAAAGAAAAAATAGTTTTAAAAAAGAAAAAATAAGTTCAATTATGTGGTCAGAGCAATTGAACAGTGGATAAAGAGGATAAAGCCTTGCATGCTGCCAACCCCGGTTCAATTCCTAGCCAGGAAGCTTGGAAAGAGCCCTTTGAAAAAGAAACTAAGCTGTGAAGAAGGTTAGATATATGTTTGCATACTTAGGAATAAGAGGAAAAAGAAACCAAGTCTAATAGTGAAAAAATTCACAACTTGAACAGAAAACTGTCCTTTGGTGTTTGGGCCACACCCAGCTGTCACCTGACTGCACCCAGGGCTGCCACCTGACTCGATGAGGGATCACTCAGTGCAGGGTGTCTGATTAAACCCAGCTACTGTGAGACCCGCAAGCACCTTATGGCTGTGCATGAAGAATAAAAGAGAATGCATTTGTGGTACAGACTCCGCCTCCCCCCAGACCTCTGTAGGCACAGCAGGCCTCACTCCACGTCACTTAGCCTGCATTCCACTGACCCAGGGAGCTTATTAAAATGCAGATTCTGGTCCAATAGGCTGGGCAGGAGCCGGAGAGTCTTCGATTTTAACAAGCTGCAGGTGAGGGTGATAATGTTGCCCTGAGGACCACACAGAGAGCAGAGCACACACTTTTAGGTGTCTCTGGTTTAAAACCAGCGGCTTTGTCAAGATTTTTGGTAGGAGTATTCAACAGTCTCAAACTATTCAGGAAGCCCATACTCAGTTATGCAACACGAGATTAAGCATTAATGAGGCTAGAAAAACTTTATCAAAGGTTATAATCTGAAGTTAAATAAAACTTCATGCTGCAAGCTCATACTGAATGCTTATCATTTTTAACCTCCTAATATTAACAGGATCTCGATTACTCTGTCTCCAAGCCTGAAAGAGAGCTATTCTTTTGGTTTGTTTGTTTTTTGGGCCACACCAACTTGTGCTCAGGGCTTACTCAATGATTTTGGCTCTCTGATCAGGGATCATTCCTGGCAGAACTTGGGGGGAATGATATGAGGCGCCAAGGACCAAACCCGAGTCAGCCCCATGTGAGGTGAGCACCCGGTCGCCAGAGTGACTCTCCGTCCTACTGGAGGTCTTCTCTGCTGGAAGATGCTCTATGCAAAAGATGTGTTACCCAAAGAATGAACAATGCTCCAGTAGTTATGCACATATTTAAGTCTCAGAAATGCTGTGGATGGAAGAAAGGGGACACTGGCAAAGGGATTAGTGCCCACTTGTACACCTGAAACCTAATCATGAATTACTTTATAATTCAGTGATTCAATAAATTTTTTTAAAAAAGAAATGTGATGAAAAAGGCTGATTGCTTTCCCTTTTGTGGGGGGCAGTGGGGGGATCACTCCTTGGTGATACTCAGAAGTTACTCCCGACTCTGTGCTCAGGAATCGCTCCTGGCAGTGCTTGGGGGAACAAATGGGATGTGGTGATAGAACCCTGGTCGGCTGTAAGGCCAACACTCTACCACTGTATTATGGTTCTGGCTACAAAAGTTGGTTGTTTTTCTTTTTCTTTGGTTTTTTAGGTCACACCTGGCAATGCTCAGAGAATACTCCTGGCTCTGTACTCAGGAATTACTCCTTGTGATACCTAGGAGATAATATAGGATGCCAGAGATCAAACCTGGGTTGGCTATGTGCAAGGCAAATGCCCTCCCCACTATACACTATATTGCTCTGGCCTCAAGCTGTTTTTCTTATTATTTTTCAAACTAAAATGTTAAATACCTAATAGTTTTTATCCAATCCCCGAAAGTTAAAACAACAAAAGCAATCTCCAACATAAAATCCCTAAACAAAATCCCAACAACCCATCCCACCTTCCCCGCACTGGGCGGTGTGTGTGTGTGTGTGTGTGTGTGTGTGTGTGTGTGTGTGTAAAAAAGGAATACATTTTTAACAGTCAGAAATCAACATAAAATGTATGCGTCCATCTCAGAAATCACACTGAAATCCAATTTTTGGTCTCACTGTAAAAGTGAACTATCAAGAACCTTCTCTCTGGACTCCGTCTTCTCCTACTAGAGGACATCCCTGTAGCTTCTCAGATGTTCAATTCTCTTCAGGGCAAGGCTTCAATGATTCCACAGAAACACTGTGGACAGTACGTGAGCCCCTCCAAGTTGGCTACAAACTGGCCAAATTCGACTGTTGGCACCCGAAGCCTCCCCACTGCGTGCTCAATAGCTGTGGGCAGTTCCCGATTCCCGTCTCCATGCCTTTGCTTAGGATTATTTCCTAGAGCAGCAAAGTCACTTTTCCTCCACTTTTCCAACCATGAAGAAGAGTCAAAACCATTCATTTCCTTCCTCACTGTTCAGTTCAGACCACACCCCTCACTGTGCCCAAGGCTCCAGCCTTTCCCACTCCAGGAGTCCGAACCGAGGCCTGCAAGGGCTCCTTTCCTCAGGGCACCGCTGTCCGCTACTGAAGGGGGGGGGGGGGGGGGCGGCGAGACTTTGCAGCTCTCTGTAGACACCCCACCCAGTACAAGGACTCAAGTCTTAAGAGTCCCCAAACTGAAATAAAAAACCGAACTCTACAGAGGTTGAGCCTTGAAATGGGAGGTAGGTGAAAACGAGTTTCTAATTTAGTAAATATTACAGTACTCGCAACCGTGTTCACAAATGTTCACAAATAGCTTAGTCACTGTTGGTTTAGGTGATCAAAAATAAAACCGAAGAGGGGCTAGAAGGTAATACAGCAGGGAAGGCACCAGCCTTGCATGTGGCTGAATTGGGTTCAAATCACAGCAACCAGCCAACAGAGCCAGGAGTTAAGTCCCGAGCACGGCTGGGTGTGGTCCCCAAACAAACATGAGAAGCCTGATGCTATCATAAAGACAGTAAGTGTGTACACCTTTCTGCCTCCCCTCCGGAGCGGACAGTCGCCTCTCTCCACCCACGTGGGACAGATTACTGGTCTCCGAAAGGGAGCAGCTGAGATAAGTGTTTCCTGACTACAATCCAATATGAGCCGAATCTGCCGGAGTTAACAGCAGTCAGAAGTCAGCCAGGTTTGAAGGGGGCAAATCAGTGTCAGACACAGAAAATCTGGTTCAACAACACAGAAAAAGTTCTCAGTGTGATACCTCAGCGATCACCTGAAAATTCTGTGAGTTTGTTTTGTGTTTTGGGGGTCACACTCTGCAGTGCTCGGGGACCACACCTGGCGGTGCACCAGGGACCATATATGATGCTGGGCATCAAACAAGGCTCTGTCACCTGCAAAACAATTGCCATAACTCTTATAATAATTACCTCTCCAGCTCTCATTTTGTGATTTTGTGTTTTGGGGTTCTACTTTGTAGTGTTCAGGGCTTAAACCCTTAACACTCCTGGTAAGGCTAGGGGACCATGGGAATCACGCCTGGTAAGGCTCAGGGGACCATTATGTGGCCCCAGGGGCTGAATCTGGATTGGCCATTTGCAAGGCAAGTGTCCTTCCCTCTGTAATGTCTCTCTAACCCAATCATATGATTTTGAAGAAAAACAGTGCTGGGTGCAAAAGAACCAAATGAAAAATTATTTTTGGGACACCCATAACTTTATATTATTTTTGGTATGGTTTCTTCCTTGTAATTAAAATTTGACTCTTATAAGTTTCCTAGGTTTTCAGACATTACCTTACCTTACAAGGTCAGTTTATTTTATCAACCCAACACACAAAGCAGAATCGGGAAACCAGCCTCCCCACCCTCTTCACAGAACCTCAGTTATGGGACACCCGCTGTGATTTTTCATTTGTCTTTGGAGGGGGAGGGAGAACTGGGGCCACACCTGGGATGCTCAGAGGTTATTCCTGGCTTAGTGATCAGGCAACCACCTGGGTCCAGGGAGCAAACCACACTGCAGGGCACGCGCCAAACCCGGTACTGTCTCCTGTGGTCCATGCCCTGTGATCTGTACAAATATACCAACACTGGAGACTCAGATGTGGCTTAGGCCAAAGTGTCATCAGAGAGAAGATAGCAAGAGACCCTGACGTGAGGTTCTTGGCAAAAACTTAAAATCCTAAAAAGCAAAGTGAAGTGGCCGGAGCCATAGTACAGCGGGGAGGGCACTGGGTAGCATGCAGATGACCTGGGTTCAATCCCAGCAGCCTATATGGAGCCCCATGAGGAGTGATACCTGATGCAGAGCCAGGACTCAGCCCCAGGCATAGCCAGCTGCAGTCCAGAAAAAGTAAACAAGCAAATTGCACATGGCCGACCCAGGTTAGATTCCCAGCATCCCATATGGTCCCCTGAGCACTGCCAGGAGGAATTCCTGAGTGCAGAGCCAGGAGTAACCCCTGAGCATCACTGGGTGTGACTTTCCCCCACAAAAAATAAGAAAACAAAACAAAACAAAAAACAAAAACAAACTGAGGGAAGAAGATGGTAAAGGAAAAACAGAATAATAGAATCGTTGGTTATTCGCACTACAAACATACTAAAATATTTGATTTGCAGTTACCCTCATGGACAACAGTGTTACTCCAGCTCCATCGACAGTCGGTTTTCTGCACACGGCCCTTTACACTTTAGGGGCCCCACTGTAACCGCCACGGAAACCAGAGCCAGGAGAGCTGAAATGAGGGAACCCAGAAACTTGTCTGTAGGACCGCGCTGGACTAGTAAACAATGGAGTCTTCTTGGGGCAGAGAGGCAATACAGGGGAAAAGGCACTTGCCTTGTATGCAACTGACTCAGGGTTAATTCCTGGCGCTGCACATGGTCCCCCAGCCCTGCCAGGTGTGATCTCTGAGCACAGAGCCAGGAGTGAGCCCAACTCCCAAACAAAAAATATTAGCTCAAAAGCAAACAGGTAACTTCTTTCATTCATATTAATAAATTTTTATACAGAAGTTACTCTTTTTTAATGGAAAGTATTTTTCACAGCACTTAATGAAGGACTAGACATAGATTGGGAAGAACAATCACTTTCAAGAGCCTTTATACATATTTTATGAATATTTTTAAGTATTTCATTTAAATTCTCAAAAACAATTTTAAGGGGTAGGAAGGATAAAGGTAAAGGCCCTCCCGTTGTTCATCAGTTTGCTCGAGCGGGCCCAGTAACGTCTCCATTGGAGATTTTGTTGTTACTGTGTTTGGCATATCGAATACATCACGGGTAGCTTGCCAGGCTCTGCTGTGTGGGCGAGATACTCTCGGTAGCCTTATTTTAAAGGAGAAAGGATGATTTTTCCCTATGTCCCCGAAGTAGGAAAGCGTCAGAGGAGGCCAGACCAGGGGCGGGAGAATACTGTGGGTAAGGTGCGCTTACCTTACAAGCAGCCATACAAGGTTTGATTCTTTGTCCCCCAGATGGGGCCCTAAGCTGCCAAGTCAGGGGTGATCCCTGAGCGCAGAACCAGGAGGAAGCCCCAAGTACTGCAGAATGTGAGCCAAAAGCAAACAAACAAACAAAAGCCTGCTCTCCCGCAGAGAAACACGCTTGAGAGAAAACGGTCTCCTAGTTGTTATAAGAACTGGACCTGATTTTCAAATGATCAGCTCCAAGCAAACTGCAGTCAGCAAAGATCCGAGTTACTGGTAAGGCCAAGAATAGACCACAGGCCGGCTGACCCTGGTGCCCAAGCCCGAACTGGCATGTTCTTTTGGATGCGGACACCCTACTGAAGTTTCAAGTCAGTAAGCCGAGACAAGTAAATAAATGAGTTAATAATTCTGGTAAATAGAAGAGAAGGTGGGAAGGATCCAGATTAGAGGAATTTTCTTTCTTTTAAAATGGCATGACCATCTGAGAATGTCTATGAAGCAAGTTTTGAACAAAAACTTATATTGCAGAACACTGTCCTTGCAATTTCTCTCATCTTCTGCAGCAAATTTAAAAAGAACCTTTGCTCTACCTTCACTATGACTCGTGAATGATTACCTCTGCTGTGCTGATAAGGAAAACGAGTGCCTCTCCTCGCTGATTAGAATCCTTAGACTTCTCCTACCCAGTCCTCCAATTCTCTGCCACAGACACCTGGACACTAGCAGGGATCAGCCGATTTCAGCTGAAACACATCCTCCATGCCAATGATCCTAAGTAGTAGCTGAAAAGAGGAAGTCTGTTGGGTGCCAGAGAAGCACCGTGGCTGGGAAAAACGGGATAGAAGAGTTGTGATGGGGGAAAAATGTCAATAAGGAGATACATTCAAATACCTGAAGCACTCAGAACTTCCCTATGACACAGGGAGTGAGACTATAGGTAAGAACAAGGAAAAGCCAGAAATGGGGCTGGAGCAAGAGGGGAAGGCATCTGCCCTGCATGCAGCTAACCCAGGTTCAGCCCTAACACCACATATGGTTCCTTGAGCCCTTCCAGAAGTGATTCCTAGGCACTGTCAGATGTGACCCCAAAACCAATAAAAAGCCAGAAACAAGGTTCTTCCTTAGCGTAAATTAGGGGCTGGAGAGAAGGCGCAAAGGGCTGATGCAGGCTTTGTGTGCGGGCGGCCTGGGCTCAGTCCCTAGCACTGACTGCGTGTGTGTGTCACCCTGTCCCATCCCCCACCTCACTCCCACGCCAAAAACCACACTACTTGGGAGATACCCACCCTGAGGCCTCCAGGTGTGGCCTGGTAACTGCCATTTGGTTCCCCCCCCCATATATAAAAGTTGTTCAGGTATATTTCCAAGAGGGAAATATATTGCTAGATAAAAATGTCTGCATTTCCAAATGCTCGAAAAATTTCAAATGAAGTTTTAACCTTGCTATTTTTTTAAAAAACATAAAATGTAATTGTTGAGTAACTTCTTGTATCAAACTCTTCACAGTTGGTAACTTAGCAGAGCACAGGGATAGATCAAACCTGAGGGGAAAGGTTATACTCTCGCCTAAGCCACCAGCCAAATCTACTCCCAACTAAACTGTCTGGCACCCCGACATCTACGCAAAATAAGGCCACAGCCAAACTTCTACACTTGGCTTAGGGATGGTGATTTCCGGGTATGTGGTGGCTTGTGGGGGGCGGGGGAGGGTGACCCTGGGTTGTGGCTCTGCAGGGCTCCTCAAACCACGGCATTTCCGTTTCTGAAAGTATCTATGAAACTTCAAATAACTGAAATCTTCAGAAAACTTCAAGGCTGTTTGGGTGGAGAATGTGGCTCAGCAACAGTGAGCACAGCCCTTGAGGCCCAGGGTTCGATTCCTGGCACCACAAAGAGTTCTTTTCACTGATCTACACTAAATACCTCTTTTCCAACATGTTCTAGAAAGAGCAAAATATACGACTACATAGCATATTTTACTTTAATGTCTGTAAAGTTCTTATTTATGGTTATGGGGACCACACCTGGTAGTGACTGGGGCTTACTCCTGGTTCTGCACTTAGAGATCACTCCTGGTGGTGTTCAGGGGATCATATGGGGTGCTGGGATCAAACCTGCATTGGCCGCATACAAGGCAAGCACACTGTCTACTACACTATCTCTCTGGCCCCAAACTTTTAAAAACCATCTCTATATATCTAAATATTCAAGTTTTTTTTTTTAAATTTACTTGTTGAATTGCTGTGGGAAAAGTTACAAAGCTTTCAGGTTTAGGTCTTGGTCATGCAAATATCAATCACATTTCCCTTTACCAATACTTATTTTTCACCACGAAGAACCCCAATAAACCCCCACCCCCCACCCCCTAAATATTCAAGTTTTTACCTAATTAAAACTGCAAAAGAAATCTCAGTAACTTCTTCCCCATTTAGAGTTCTTGTTCTGGATGCACCTTACCAAAAAATAAAATAAACTTCCAGAAACTTAATTTTTAAAAGAACAAGATTAGCATAACCTTTTACCTATATTGTAAACTACAATGCAAAGGGGGGTGGAGAAGAGGAGGGGAAGGAGGGAGGGGTGGGGTGGGGGGGGAGAGAGAGACAGACACACAGCTGGGAGGGGGACTAGGGACAGACAAGCAGTGGGAAATGTACACTTGTGAAGGGTTGGGTATTGGAACACTGTATAACTGTGACCCAAACAAGAACAACTTTGTAACTGTGTATCTCATGGCGATTTAATAAAAAAAAAGGGGGGGGTAAATCATGAAATAAAAATCAATAAACAATTAGAAAACCAAAACCTAAATAAAACAATGACCAGAAAGATATTAGGGGGGAGGGGGGCTTGGGGCGGGTAGGGTGTTTGCCTTGCACAAGGCCAACCTAGGTTTGATCCCTGGCACCCCATATGGTCCCCTGAGCTTCACCAGGAGTGATCCCTGAGCACAGAGCCAGGAGTAAGCCCTGAACATTCCCAGTGTGTGTGCCCCACCCCCTCAGAAAAGAAAATAAGAAATCAAAACAACTCACCCTATTCTATCAAGTTTCTTCCTCAAAGCCTCCTTTCCTCCCTATAGGAACTGTCCTTACACTGAGTAGGGAGATGAAATCTTCACACCCCTCCCCCAGCCGACAGCACTTCCTGTGCCTGCTCTGCAGCAGTGACCCCCCCACTCCAGTCTCAGTGGCTGCCAAGGCAGAGGTCAGCTTCCCTGCTGACTCCAGTACCACCTGTAGAAAATTACAGGTAAACAGACAAAGCCCGTTGCAGCATCTCTTCTGTATACTAGTTACTTCTTCCATATATTCCGGCAACCCCCTCCTTCCCACTTTTATCAAGGATAATCACCAGATCAGATTCTCAGCTTTCTGAACTACCAGTGAAAAAACTTTTAAAGGCACTTGCCCCTGTTCTAAGTGCCATAAGGTAGGTTCTTGTTTATTTTGGCTTTTTGGGTCACAGCTGTGATACTCAGGTAACTCGTGGCCCTGCATTCAGGAATTACTCCTGGTGGTGCTGGGGGACAGGGGGGCCACATGGGATGCTGGGGATTGAACCTGGGTTAGCTGTTGTACTATCGCTTTGGCCCCACTGTCATTCTAAAGACTCCTTTAGAGCACTGTTTAAGACTCCTTGTTTGTTCAATGAAAACCGCACCCTTCTTCCTCCACCCCCTAAAACCAAATACCAGAGAGATAGTACAGCAGGTAAGGCCCTTGGCCTGCCTGCGGCTGACCCAGGTTTGAGACCAAGTACCACATATGACACCAGGCACTGCAGCGAGTGACCCCTCAGTGCTGAGCCAGGAAGCACTGGGTACCTCTGGGTAAATCCCCAAAACAAAAGCAAAATCAATGAAAAGTGCCAACCATCACGCCTAGGAGACAGAGCAGCATTACATAAAACCAACATCAGAGGGAACATCCTGACAGTCCAAGGCACGATGACTTACACTATCTCTTTAATGTTATTGCTGGGATGAATGTTTGTCAATAAGCACAAACTACTGATAAATGAAATTTCCTATTTCAGCCACTGTACTGAGAATCAGGTATTACCCCCCACCCCTTCCAACTGAACCACTCTGATACCAAAGGCCACTCTGTTCTGACAAGGAAGTCCACTTTTTAAGTGTAATCTGTTACTTTACTAAAATCGTGAGCCAAAAACTAAAAGTGAAGGAAATAGAATGAATGGAATTCTCCAGGGCCCCCTAAGTCCGAGAACTGCGCTGGCGAAAGGAAACCATTTCATAAGAGCAAATGCTGAGAAGCAGCAGGAGCGAAGAGGAAAAAAAGCGAGTTACATAAAGTGCAATTGTACTCACTGTTTCCTTATTGGGAAGCAGCTCCTTCCGAATTCTGAAGAAGTTCTTGCCGTACTGCCTAAGCCCCTTCACGAAACGTTTCTGCGATAAAAAGAAACAACAAACGGGATGTTAAAACCCAAAACAAAACAGGATGTCAGCAAAGCCGAGAGCTCTGCAATCAGCAGAAAAAGCGGCAGCCGCGTGTGCGCCGGGGGGGAATCTGGCCCGGCCGGGAGAGGCTTTGGCGGCACAGCTGGGACCCGCGGGCCCGCTCGGACCCCCGCCGCCGTCCTCGCCGCCCGGTCCCGCAGCCCGCACGCGCGGCGCCGGGAAGGACGGACTGCCGGGCTGGGCCGGGCAGGGGGCCGAGCCGCAGCTCTGCGCCCTCCGCGCCGCCGCTCGGACCGTCCCCGCCGGGGCCCACCGAGGCATAAACAACAGCGCGGCCCGGGTGTCAGCCACGCCGCGCGGCTGCGTTCCACCTGGGGAGGGCGGGAGGCGGCTTCCCCGAAGGTCAAGCGGGAGCCGGAGGACGGAGCCGGCCCCGGACACTTTCCTCCGGGCGGGCGCCCCACGGGGCTGGGAGGCCCGAGTCGCCGATCGCAGGAATTCACCCGGAAGGCACCGGGCTCGCGCGGGCCTCGGGGGAGCCGACCCCCGGCGCTCGGGCAGCCGCGACCCCAGGAAAAGCCCCTCCGCGGCCCCCGACCATCTGCACCCCTTCGTTCCGCCCGGAGACCCCCGCCCGTCGCCCGGCCCCGGCGAGGCTCGCCCCCGGCCCGGGCGGACTTTCACTTTGTTCCCTTCCTCCCGGGCAGCCCCGCCCCGACCCCCACCTCGGGGCTCCGGCCGGGGCCGCGCGGCCGCCCCCCGCGGCACTTCCCGACCCGGCGCTGGCGGCGCCGCAGCCACAGGTACGCCGGGCCGGCGGCCGCCGCGCTCGGGGTCCCGGGCGGCTCGGGGCCGGGCCTGTCACTCGGCTCTGGCTCCGGCTCTACAAAGCGCAGGGCGGAGGCGGCCGGGGGCGGCTCGGCGTGTGACCGCGGCGGGGCCGCACGGCGCGGGGCGCGGGGGGCGCGGGGCTGGGGCCGCCGCCGCCGCCGCCACCGCCGGGGGAGGAGGCTGGAGCGCGGCGCGCCGAGCCCGGCGCGGCCCGGGCGGCTGCAAAAGGCGGCCTGGATCGCCGCGCCGCCCGCCGGCCCCCGCCCCGGGGCTCTGCGGAGAGGCCGCGGCCGCCTCCCGGGCCGCAGTTCCCTCCTTCCGAGCGGCGGGAGCGGATCCGGCCGGGCACGCGCAGAAACTTCCTCCGTACCGGGGCGAGCGCGGGGCCGGGCCCTTCTCGGGCCGCCGCACCGTCTCCAGTCCGGCCGGGGCCGAGTCAGCTGAGCTCCGCTGCACGCCCGGCGCCCCGAGCCCCGGCGACGAAACGCGGGCTGGCCCCCGCACCCCCCGCGGTCCCTTCCGGCCTGGGATTGTGGGCGGCCGCTCCCGGCCCAGGCATTTGCCGGCACCTCACAGGGCGCCGTTTCACAACTAAATCACCGCGGAAGCTTCCCAGCCAATAAATCACCTGCCCACCGGGCAGCGCGGCCCTCCCACTCCCCGGGCTAGGGCCCAGCCGGGCAGCGCAGCCCCGAGCCGCCCACACCCCGCTCCTGGAGGTTCTGCATTTTCCGATTTCGCCCCTCAGACGTGACTCATCACTGTCAGCCCTCTGGATAACTCGTCCAGTTCAAAGGGAAAATATCCGTCCAGGCACCCGAAGGAGGCACGTCCTCCCGGGCTGCGGGAGTGCCACTCGGACTCCCGCGAAGTGCCCTTCCTGGGCTGCTCCGGCCCGGGCACGGCACGGCCACGGCGCCGGCCTGCCCTCAAGGAGCGGGGGGCTGCGGGTGGCGGGAGGGGGAACAGGGAGCTCCGGGCCCCTAAGAAGCTGCAGAGGAACAAAGGGCACTGGGTGGGGCGGGAGGAGGAAGCTAGTTGCACGCGGGGCTGAGGGCTCAGGAAGCGGACCTGGAAGAGCCCCGCCTGCCCGGGGGCTCGGCAGCCCTGCGGGCCACCAGGACAAATTCTGGGAACTGCCGGGACAGGCTGTGCAGGAGCGGGCAGCAGATAAGAGTGTAGGGGCAGAAGGATCGGGTTGCACAGCCTGGCCGGGGCCAGGGCAGACGCTAAATCACAGTGCTAAGCTTGGGCCAGAGACGGTCAGGGTGCCGCCTGCCCGGGTGCCTGTGGAGCATGCAGGCTGATGGGACAGCCCAGATAGCACCATCCTGCTTGTCAAAACACTCCAAGTGCCTAAGAGTTTACCGACACTCAACAACGGAGGGATTTTCAAAACAAGAAGCAAGATCTTTCTAGTGTATGCAGTCATTACATAACAGTGAGGCTGACTTCTCCCAAGCAGGAGGTGGCCAGGCGCGCTGCTCAGTACAGCAAAGTAGCTGAGGGTTCCAGGGAATCGGGGCTCGCGGCCACGGCAGCGGGAACACCACAGGGCAGTGGGGAAGGACTGACAGCACTTGCCATGGGGAGGGCAGGAAGACTGTCCGGATGGAGAGAGAGTAAAAGGTTAGGGCTGTGTGTAGGGAGCCCACACATACTCCAAGTGTGCCTTCTGGGGTGAGGCCAATGTCTCTCCCAGCACCACCAGGCAAGCTGACGAGTTCAATGCCAACAGATATGCACCCTTCTCCCTAGGCATGCAGAACAGTGAAGGCAGCACCTGGCAAAGGCTGAACCGAGGGCATCAAAGGAATGTGGTGGAGGTGTGAACAAGAGTTCAGATCCTGGTTCACCAACTTGTTTGGATGAAATTCTCTGAACATCAGCCACTCCATTTCAAACTATTACCTACTAAGGCCAGGAGACTTTCGTGTATTAGCTAAAACCCTTCACAACCTCAAATACAGTATCTTACTGTCTCCATTTTATAGATAAGGAAACTGAGGCACAGGGGGTTAAATGACCAGATCAGGGTCACAAACTCCTCAGGCAAAGGCAGCCTCCAAGCTCAGGATGGGCGTCTAGGCCCAGCACGGACGCCCAAGGCAGGGCACAGCCCATCCAGGCCAGCAGGAAAGGGCTGCTGCATGTGTGAAGGTCGGGTTTGATCCCCAGTAATCCTCCCCCAAAGAGACCATTCTTGGTCACAGTACCTCTAGCTGGGATACCAGTAGTCCTTTCTTTGGAGCAATGATTTGGGGGGCTGTACCTGGAGGTGCTCGTTGCTTGGGACTGCTGCCCTGTGGTGTGCAGCAGCGGTGTGGCCAGGGGTTGAACTGGGGCCTCCTGCACGTCAAATATTCATCCTGGCCTTCGGGGTCATCGCCCCACGCTCTACTGGCACTGGCATCATGCTCCCAAGTCCTCAACATTCTTCTGAAGAAGGTTTTGCAATCTCCGCCTTGACCATCTCTGTTCTAGGCCCCAGTCAAGTCCCCAGGTGAGCCCGTCTCCACAGCTACGGCCAGGGAATTTTTCAAAGCCACACTTTACCTGGTTCTGCAGGGTGCCATACTGTACTGCCCAAAGCAAGGGGCATTCTTCAGTCTCTTCAGTGTGGTGGGTATGCCCCTTTAAATCTTTGAATTAAAGATCCTTCAGGACACTGTTCTGCCTACCCGGATGCCAGCTGCCCAGACTGTGACATCGGTTTGAACCACAGACTCTGGGATGACTTTCCTGCTCCTCAGCCTACCCCCAGGACACTTCTAACTGACCCCAAGCCCCTCTACTCTGAGATGAAAGCACCCTCTCGACTGTCTGGCTTAGGCGGTACCCAGCTCCTCTCAGCTCTTAACAGGCAGGCATTGTGAGGGGTGTCCCTCAGGAACCATAACGGCACGGGCCTGGGCTAGGGTGGGCCGTGGAAACAGACTGTGAACTGACAACAGAATGGGCCACAAACTCTCCTGCCGGCGCTCCACAGGCTCTGAACTCCCGACTGCCCAGACTCCAGTAGAATCTCCATTGCTCCCACGGCTCTAACGTACACGATTCTCTCAACTTCTTTCCAGGCTAACTCTATGGTCCAAGCCCACTGGGAACATTTTCTTGAATGTCTCAAACTAACTTCTTTCAGAAACCTAAATTTGACATCTGGTGATGAACACAGCCCACTGCGGTCAGCATACATCAATGACAATACGATCAATTGTAAAGCACCACTGATCTCAAAAAGAAGGAAGCAAAAGCTCCATGTGGCCTATACTGTTACTTCTCCATGGAAAGCCACAAGGCCTCAAAGCTGGCAAGACATCTGCTCCTCAGAGATGAGCTTTTACCTTGTGGTTTACCAGAAATGTAGAGTAGCCTCTAAAATCCAAACACTCAGGCAGTCAATGAGTAGAGTAAGTCAGTGTGTTAAAAGTTTAGCTTAGAATAGTCGAAGTTCCATCCCCTAATTCATTTCTCTTCAAAGGAAGAACATGAAACTCTGAGACTTTAATTTAAAAATTAAGAACTATCAACTTATAAATAGATACTGTGAAATTTCAAAAGCATTTCATAAATTGAGTAACTGAACTGTAATACAGCATTTCCAGTGCTGAAATTCAAGGTCTCATGAATTATTACTCTGCCCATTAGTGTTTCTGTCTCTGACACTGCATAGATATTAGGGTGCTAGGATGCCAGAGGTGAAGGAGGATTGTGGTTCCTTTATTTTATTTGGTTTTGGGGCCAAACCCAGAGATACTCAAGGACTGATTTTGGCAGTACTAGGGGAACCGAACTGAACCCGGGTCAGCCACATACAAGACAAATGCCTTGTACAATAGCTCTGGACCCAGAGGTGGTTCCTTTAAAGGACAGTCACTTGCGGCTGGAGAGAGAGTACAGCAGGTAGGCGCCGCTGACCTGGCTTGGATCCCTGGTGCCCCATATGTCCCCGAGCCTTCCAGGAGTGATTCCTGAGTGCAGAGCCAGGAGGAACCCCTGAGCACCACTGGGTTTGCCCCCGAAAACCAAACCAAATTGCAAAGGGCAGTGACTCTATTCACCTCTGCTCCGTCCATGCTCGTGCTTTCTCTGCACTTATGCTCTACAGTCTGGTTTTTCGTTTATTCGCTTTGGTTTCTGGGCCACCCAACCGTGCTCAGGACTTACTCCTGGCTGTGCTTACCACATGGGGAGCCAGAAATCAAAGCAGGGTCGTCCATGTGCAAGGTAAGCATCCCATCTCTCCAGTTCCCTATGTATATTTAAAAACTTTGCTTTGCAGTGTAGGGGATGGAACCCAGGTCCTCAGGAATGAAGGCAGGCACTCAACCACTGGGCCACACCCCCCACCTGGCCCCACAGGCTTACAGCAGAAACACAGCCACTGGGACACAAGACCTGAGGGCCATGAGGAACATACAAGTTTCTATTTCTGAATCCCAAACAGGATGACATCAAATATAAATGAAAATTTGAGTCAAGATTTTTCTTTTGCAACTCAGTTTGTGACTGTGGTCCAGCTTTTACTTACTGAAATATACTGTGACATAAAAAATTATGTGTATGGGGGATGAGGGCTGGAGAGACAGTACAGTGGGTAGGATGTTGCCTTGAGCACTGCTGACCTGGGCTCAATTCCCTGCACTCCATATGGTGCTCCAAGCAGCACTAGAGTGATACCTGAGCAGAGAGCCAGGAGTAAACCCTCAGAACAGCTGGCTGTGGCCCCCAAACAATAGCAAGAACAACAAAAAAATGGGAGGGGAGGGTAGAAGAATCAGGAGATACAGATTGATTCTTGGCACCATGTATGGTCAATCCCCAGCCCTGCCAGGAGTGATCCCTTGAGCACAGAGCCAAGAGTAAGGCCTGGGAACTGCCAAGTGTGCTCCACCCCACCCCCTGAACTATGGCAGGGGCAGTTGGGGAGACGGGGGTAAAGAGAGCAAAATGTTTAAAGCATTTCCTTGCATGTAGTTGATTCCAGTTCAATGCCTGGCACTACGTAAGGTTCTCTGAACACTTCCAGGGGTGACCCCTGAGCACTGAGCCAGGAATAGCTCCTGAGGACTACTGGGATGTGGCCCATAAAACAAGGGATAAAAAAAAATGATTAAAAAAATTATATACAGCTGGAGAGAGTACAGCAGGATGGGCATTAGTCTTGTAAACAGCTGACCAGGGCTTGATGCCTGGCACCCCCCACGGCCCGACCAGAAGTTATTTCTGAGCACAGAGCCAGGAGTATGCCCTGAGCACTGCAGGGTAGCCAACAGCAAGACCCCTCCTCCCAAGAAAGAATTCTAAGGAAAAAAATATGTGTAGGGAGAAGTAGTACAGGGATTAAGGCGCTCACCGTGCATGTGACCAACTGCAGTTCAGTCCTCAGTACTCCAGAAGGTCTCCTGAGCACCACCAGGAGTGAGTCTCAAGCAAAGAGCCAGGAGTAAGCCCTGAACACCACCATGTATGTCCCCAATACCCCCCAAACAAATCAATTAAAGTTTATATACAGGGCTGGAGCAATAGCACAGCAGGTAGGGCGTCTGCCTTGCATGCAGCCGACCTGGGTTCGATTTCCAGCATCCCATATGGTCCCTTGAGTAATGCCAGGGGCGATTCCTGAGTGCAGAGCCAGGAGTAACCCCTGTGCATTGCTGGGTATGACCCAAAAAGCAAATATAAATGAAATAAAAAATAAAATAAAATTTATATACAATTTTGGCAGGGAAGATGGATTAAAGCATCGGTTGGAGTACATGCTTTGCCCGTGGGAATCGCAGGTTCAATCCCCAAGCACTGCCAGCAGTAAATCCCGAGCACACTGGGAATGGTCCAAAAACTCCCCTCACAAAAAAAAGTTCTAATCTGACAGATGTATTACATGATATTATAGTGATAAGTGGCACCTCAATCACATTACATAATTACACCCCAGCTTTCAGAGAAATTGCTAGTTTTCCATGACTGAGCTGACATTTACATCACTATCAAGAGTTACCTACCAGTAAGCTGCCAACAGAAAAACTCCTCAGCTTTAACCAAGTGAGCTACTCAACAACAATACTGTGATATGTGGGTTTTATTAGAATTTGGAGTGTTTTATTTAAAATAACACTCAAACTCTAAATTAATTAATCAACTGATTAGTTGAGCCTGCTCCTCTCGTCCATGAAAACAAATTTTGACAAGGCTAGAAACAGAGTCACTTTCGAGATGGAAGAAACAAGAGTGGGTTCAAATACCCTGACATTCTCTCTCATGACAAAGCAATGTGTCAGGGAGCTTGTCTGGCATGTTCGGTCCCTGGTACCCTGTATGGGGCTGCATTCCTGGCAGGGCTCAGCGAGTTAGTATGTGACACTGGAGATGAACCTCACCGGCCCACATGCAAGGCAAAGGACCTACCCGCTGTACTCTCTCTAGCCTTACTTTTAAATTTTACTCCAAGTATATATTTGGTTTTAGATCACACTCTGAGTGCCAGGCTCAGGAGGCTGAAAGTAGCACCAACAAGCAAAATCATATCCCGAAGTGGCCGCACACAAAGGAAGTGCTTTGCTTCCTTGTACTATCTCGCTGGCTCTGGATTTTTCTTTTTTAATTTTATTTATATTTTTTTGCTTTTTGGGTCACACCCAGCGATGCACAGGGGTTACTCCTGGTTCATACACTCAGGTATTACTACTGTCCGTTGCTCTGGGGACCATCATATGGGATGCTGGGAATTGAACCCGGGTTGACCGTGTGCAAGGCAAATGTTTGCCCTACCCGCTGTGCTATCACTCCAGCCCCAACTTTATTTATTTTTAAATTTTTGGGTGACACCTGGCGATGCACAGGGGTCCTACTGGCTCTGCACTCAGGAATTACTCCTGGCAGTGCTCAGGGGACCATATGGGATGCTGGGAATCGAACCCGGGTCGGCTGAGTGCAAGGCCAACGCCCTACCCACTGTGCTATCACTCCAGCCCCTGTATTTTTCTTTTTTTAAAAGTCAAAATACTTGGTTTTTAGTTGCAAAAAAAGAAAGAGCAAGAAAGAAAGGAAGAAGGAAAAAGAAAGGAAAAGGAAATGAAACGAAAGATGCCGAGACTGGGACTGGAGCGACAGGCAGAGCACTGGGCTGGCCGAGCACCCTTCAGAGATGCTGCTCCCCTCGCTGCATGCAACATCCCAGCACTGCTCATCTCTCGGGCCGCAGAGAAGAGGCGCGGTGAGAGGCACTCTGCCACAGAAACACTGGCTGAGCGATAACTCTGCATTAACCCCTGACCGAGAGCTTTCAAAATTAACTCCCTCTGGTGAATTTTAACTAGTGTGTCACAGTCAGAAACTCACTAGGACTTCGAGAAAGTGACTTCTCCTCAGTCCTCTTCTGCAACTGTTTGGAAAACACTGTAGGTATTAAAATGATTCCCACTGTGAAAATGGCTCCTTCTATTCTACCCTGTTTTCTGCACAAAATTTTATGTTAATAACTTGCTCGTTCTCCAGGGAATGAACAGCTGGCAGATTTGCAAGTAAGTAAACCACAGCTCCCCCCAGTAGTGATAGCAAAGCATAAGCCCAGGAGCCAGGTATTGAAGCTACGTCTTAAATGTGGGCCCTAGGCTAGTGTGTGGCTGGTGGGAGTGGGGGTGGGAGAGGGGGTGAGCTGCAGGAGAACGGATGCCAAGCCTAAGCAATAAAAGCTTTTCAGAACATCTGTGGGACATGGTGTCGAACTGCTCCTCAGTGGCTCCTACTGATCAACTACAGATGAGTTTGTTCAAGATTCACTTCATTCCACACCACAATCATATTCCTTGGGGGATGAGAGAGAATACAGTGGGTAGGGCACTTGCCCTGCATGCTGCCAATCCCCAGGTTCAATCCCCAGAACCACGTAAGGTCCTCTGAGCCCTGCCAAGAGGAAGCCTCGTGTATGGCCACCCCCTGTTCACCCCAGGAACCGCACGGTTCCCAAGCACCGCAGAGGGGGTCCCAAGTAAACAAATGGTAGGATCCACCTCGAGTCAGTGTCCAAAGAACTCCTGTCAGATACTAAGGCAAACATTCAGAGTGAAAGGTTGCAGGAAAGCACTGGCAGACAGTAACATAGAGAATGGGTAGGAATCGCGAGACTGACAAGGAATGTTTGGTGTGCAGGCTCAGTGGAATACGATGCAGCTGATCAAGAGGGGGAAGCAGTGACTTCTGAGACAGCCAAACTTACTCAGGAAATGAAAGACGGCTACATGGTGGTTTCTAGAGGAGAAAAGTGAAGTGGGGCAAGAATGGGCAGAGGGGCCACTCAGATACGGGAGGGCACTGAACTTTGGGCGAGTGGGTGAGACTTTGACACAGAGAGATGTGAAGTCGATCCCCAAGCCTTCCCAGTTCAGAGAGCTGAGGGAAGGCAATTTCGGGTAGATACCACTTTCCACTGGATTATGCCTCATGAAAGGGCTCAGAGCTTCAGACTTGCACTGCAATCATGAAGTCTCATCTCATTGCAGCTGAGAAATTTTTTTAAAAAATTGTTTTAAGTTGGTGCTATTTTCATGAGATTATTTTTTTAAATTTCTGAAATGCAAGATGATAATTTAGTGAATTAAACCATATAAATGAAGGATCAGAATCAGAAATAGTAGGCAGAAAAAAAGAAAAAACAAACAAACCAACCCCCCATAACCTACTATGCACCAGGATCTGAAAGGAGTCCTAGTTTGAAGTTTCTGGAAGGCAGGGAGATGGTGTCAGGAGGGAGCAAAGACGATTCTCACACACTCTTAACTGGGTCCCTCCTCAATGAGGGCTCCTGACTCACTGGGGGGGGCAAGGGGACTTAGGGAGGGTGTTGAGACTCAGAAGAGAGGAGGAAACAGGAACTTTCTACTTCACAATTCCTGACCTGAGGAAAAGACATTCAGCCTAAGTGGCTAAGACTTGGGGACATAATTTGTTAGGTAGTAATGAAAAAAGACAAGCTTTATTATAAAAACCTCTAAATACTCTAACCTCGTGCTAGTACTCCTATGAAGTGATTTAGAATCTCCCGAGTGAGACTTCCTCAATCTGCACGCCGTGTCTTTCCCTATAACCTTACTCGGCTTTATTTCAGCCGACTCATTACTGGGTAGGATGCGACGTCGAACACACAGCAGGCCTCTCTCCCGAGCACCGACAACAGACGATCTCCAGGCAAGAGGCTGAATGAATAAATGAAGTGGGCTGGAGGTCAGCTGACTGGGTCTTCCCTAGTACTAGTACCTCTCATTCATCTCCCATCCTACTTAATTCAATGACTCTTGAGACCTGATCACTGTTAAATTTCTCTCTTTAATTACTGCCGACAAAATGAACTGATTCTACCATTCCTGTGTGTTCACACATACACATCCTCTGAGAAAACAAGCCACCCCACTCCGAGACGGGCCTCAGCACCCTCACTGCAGCTGATGGTTTCTTTGCTGACACACGCACAACCCTTCCCAGTTGCCAAATAAAAGTTATTCTACTTCTGGGGCAGGAGTAAAAGTACAGGCGGGGAGGGTGCTCGCCTGCATGCGGCAGACCCGGGTTCGATCCCTGGCACCCCATATGGCCCCTTGGGCTCCAAGCCAGGAGTAATTCCTGAGTACCACTGGGCACAGAACCCTCATCCCCCCAAAAGAGTGATTATTTTTAGTTCAAAGACCACAAGCCCAACAGGAAAATGACTATATTGCCTGGTTTACACAGCAACTGGTCCCACTAGTAAAGCCACCAAACCATTACATCTCTGTCAAAGCCCTTGAGTCTAAGTGAATATGCTGAATACACGGAAGTCTGTCATTATTGCAGGCCTAACTAAGCATTGCCATCAGAGCACGCTTCGATGCATTTTTTAAGTCCAATGAGAACTGGCTAGTTAAGCAGCAGCATTAACACGAAGAAATACTGCCAGCTAAAAACCTCCTGCCAATTGTGGCTGCCCAGTTACATCCAAAATAAAAATAGCCCCAGACTAATAACAGAACCCTAAAGGGCATAACATATCTCATATCGTATCAAGGATGAGGAGGTATCTCCAGACAAAAGCAAACAGGAATAAACTAAAGTTACAAGAGATCAAAGCGAAGAAGCTTTAGAGAGGAAAACAATCTCCGAGAAGAGTCTGGAACTGAGGAGCAGGGCGAGCTCAAAGATGGAGTGTCCCGGTTCCATCTGAGGGCTATACGCCCCCCTCCCCCAGCACCTCTACTGCAAGGTGCGTTTTGCTCCCCCCAATCCATGCACTGGGTTTAGCCAGTATAGCCCCAAAGCAAAGAAACTAGCAAACAAAGCCAAGAAGTCTACCCAAAAAATCCCCCACAAAATGGCAGCAACAGATGGGACCCTACCGGTCTACTTGAACTTTCTAGTAGCTATTTTGGAAATGGTGGGGTGTGGGGGTGTGGCTGGAGAAAGATCATAGTGGAAGGAACCTGTCGTACAGGAGGCCAACCTGGTTTGATACCTGAGCACAGAGCCAGGAGTAAGCACTCAGTACAGCAGGGGGCGGTCCCAAAACAAAATAAAACAAAATGGGTACCTTTTATTTATTCATTTTTGGTTTTTTAACATAGGTTGACCTTGTATAAAGTAAGCACTATACTTGCTGTACTAATGCTCCAGACTTGTTCAATCCCCAGCATCCCATATGGTCCCTTGAGCACCGCCAGGAATACTCCTGAGTGCAGAGCCAGGAGTAACCCCTGAGCATTGTCAGGTGTGACTCAAAACAAAACAAACAACCCCCCAATACTATAAAAATACTATAATTTCAACACGTTATTACCATAAGACTAATGAAATAGTTTACATTTGTTCTTCCTACCCAGTCTGGCAAATTTAATATAATTTTTACAAGTACATAAAACTGAACTTACTCCACATTTCAAATGTGGTTACCATACCGGGCAGGTCTAGAATAGTCTCATCTGTATGCATGTGTGTGGAGGGGGTGGGTGGGAGCTCACGAGCTACTCCTATGCTCAGAGGTGACCTCCTGGGGATGGCCAGCTACATGGAAGGCAAGTACCTTGCCCCTTAGTATTATCCTTTTGCTAGAACTTTTTTGTAAAACATTGAAACAGGGGCTGGAATGACAGCACCGGGGATGGGTGCTTGTCTTACACGCATCGATCCCCAGCATCCCATATGATCCCCCAAGCACTACCAGGAGTGAGCCCTGAGCACAGAGCCAGGGGTAAGCCCTGAGCACCACAGATGTGGCCCTAAAAACCAAATCAAAGCAACATTAAGAGAGCAAAGCATCAAGATCTTTCTACTGGAAGGAAAACTATAGAAACCACAAGTCGTAAACAAAATTAAATCACAGAGGTTTGTTATTTCAAATTAAGTGAAGCTTGTCTTCCAAGGGAACACCCTCTAGCCAGCGAAGTTGCTCAGAGGTAGAGCACATGCCTTGCCTGTGAAGAGCCTGGGTTTGATTCCAGAAACTATTATGACCCACCACTTCCCAAAGAGGAGGAAACTGAGGCCTGCCCGAACCAGCCCCTACAATTAGAAGGCGGTCCTGGACTGTTTCCCAGTCACATGACACAGGCCAGGGCGCCTTATTTAACTTGATCCACTTCAAACAATCTCCAAACAGGGAAAAATCTGTTCGAGAGTTTGGGGGTGTGGGGGTGGCTGAGGCGTGCATTTCAGCCCTGAAAGGCAAAGCCCCAGTCTGTCCTTCAGCGACCACTATTTCCCAGGGAGCCTGGGAGCGCAGCAGGTCCCACCTGCTTTCATGCCTGAGGGCATCACACAGTCCCTCCAGGCAGCAGTCCACCCCTGCCCCACACTAGTACTGAACCCCACCAATGGGCAATTCTGCTGGCTTCTGTTTGGAACAACTGCACCCCCGTGATACCTCTGCTCATACTGAAGGCTCTGGTATTAAGGGGACATGAGCACAGCTGTGTATAAATTACACACACAAACAGACTAGATCTGTATATTTATAAGGAATACAAACATATTAATAGCACATTTACATACACAGCTGGATACATCGGCTGCACAGAGAGTAGACTTTGAGTTCCACAGAATTTCCCTACTATTAAAAAAGCTTAAATCCCTGAAAGTGCACGGTGTCCCGAGCACTTCTGCGGGCAGCCCCTGAGCACTGCCAGGTATGGCAAACAAAGGAGAAAAAGGCTAAGCCCCGCCCCGCACGCAGGCTGCCCCGGAAATGGAGTCTCTTCACTCTCCTTTCCAGCAAGGAGAAACCATCTGCTGCTCCCTAACCAAGAGGCCTCCAGGAGAGGTTTCAAAACCCACTTTACAGACCAAGTACATTAATGTGGGGTAGTTTTCATGACTATGAGATTGTAACTATAAACTGGATGGCGGAGCAGAAGTGTAGGACGAGCGTGTACACTGACAGCCCTCCCTCACCTGAGTGCACACCTGTCTCCCACACATGCCACTAGCGTCACCTTCCCTCTAGGAAGGCCCCAGTTGCCTCCGCATCCCAGATCTTTCCCGCTCAGGCTCAGTTTTGGAGGCAAACTTTCAGGTTCTGTTGCCTCTGTGTGTGTGGTGGGGGAAGGGAATGTAGGGGGGGTGTCTATCCTCTCTCCTCAATGACTCCACCCAGTTGCACAAGACCCTCGAGTCCCCTAGCAAACAAAAACACCTAGAAGAGGGCAGGGGGCATAGCTGGTGTCCTCAGAGTCGACTCCTAGCTCTGTGGTCAGGGATCAATCCTGGTAGTGCTGGGAAACTGTACGTGATGCCAGGGATTAAACAAAGGTGAGTCACACACAAGGCAAGCGTTATAGCCCCCAACTAAAAATATTCACCTAGGGGACAGGAAGGCAGCTGGAAGGTGGGAACACAGGCCCAGCCTACACTGGAGCTTGGATTAGTCTCTGCTGCCACCTGGGCCCCAGGGCAATGCTGGGGGCAGCACTGCTGGCTCCAAGCAGTCCTGGGGAGGAAGTCCCTATGGGCTTTAATTACCTATACCCACATGGACACAAATCCACTTCAATGTTTGTGTGTTTTGTTTCTGGGCCATACCCAGTGGATGATTCCTGGCAAGGCTCAAGGAACCACATTTGGTCAGGCACGTGCAAGGCTATTGTACTAGTGCTCTGGGGGTAATTTTACTCTTGGAAATGACAAGAATTTGGAGCAACCCCCGTAGCTGATACACCTTCTCTTATTTTTTTTTTCCTGATGTGGTTTATATAAACCCTGGTTTATAAAAAGAAAGAGAAAGGATCCATTTCTCGGGTTTGGGCTTACCACGCCGACAGTTCCACCAATAAATCATCTCCCAATCTGGGCTTGGAAAAGAACTGGCCACGGTTTGATTGCTCCAGCCCCAGGTTGCCAGGCAACCAACACCAGAGGGAAGTCTGAGAATGGCTGACAGATAGCCAAGTGGCTGAAACAACAGACTTCTCTCTGTCAAAAATGTGTTTCAGAGAGCCACTTCCTCACCTCTGCTCTCTGCTAACACTACAGGATTGTAAAATCAAAATCAAAAGGCCACTGTAATAAAAACACACTTCCTGCTCAATTACTAATTGTTAAAAAGCTGTGGGGAGGCCCAGATCACACAGTGTATGGCAACAGAAATGTGAGCCTGTAAATGAGATCAAATCAGCAGCATGTGAGAAACCTGAGCTAAATGCGGGCCTGTAGCTTCAAATCAAAGGGCCTGGTGTGTGGGCACATCGGGGGCTGAAGCGAACAGGAAGACTGTCATGAACTTTGACATGTGAAAGAAATAAACCAAACAATAACTAAGAAGCCACAGGTCCAGATTACTTAGTAATAAAACCAAGAACATTCTCATTGTTGTAAAACACAATCCGGAGACAATGAAAGCTTCCTCTCTCACTGAAGAGTTTCCTGTGGTCGAACGGGAGCAAAGACTGTCCACAGTGGGTGGTTTCTGATGCCCCACGATTGCACCTGCGATGCCCGTCCCCGCTCTGCCAGAGTAGCACCTCTCTCCCCGGAGTCCCCCGGGTGAAACCGTTTAGTGGAGCGGTCAGCAGGTTGTCTCTGCAGACTCTATGCAGGGTGCTCCGGGAGACCATGCGGTGGCAGGCACTGACCCTGGGCCTCCGGCTTACGAAGCACGTACTTCAGTGCACTGCACTAACTCTCCAGCCCCAGGGCAGTGCTTACTCCTGGCTCTGTGCTCAGGGGTTCCTCAAGGCAGGGCTCAGGGGAACATCTATGGAGCCAGGGGTTGAACCTGGTCGGGCGGAAGTAAATCAAGAGCCTTCTGCATTGTGCTGTCTCTCCAGCCCCAGCGCCCAGTTCATTTTCTTCTATCAGGGCCTTCGGTGGTCTTTTAAAGTCTAACCTCCTGCTTCTTGTTTTGTTTTTGCAGTGCAGGGATCTAACCTAAGGCCTCACACATAGGATGTATGTACCTTAAGGCTGAGCCATACCCCTCAGGGTAACCAACTTCCTCAAAAATTGGGTTTTATTAAATGTCTAAAATAAAAATACAGGAAATTACAAAAAGATATAAATTATATAGAAATCCGGTCATCAAAACGTCAACATTGTAAACATATGTCTTATTATGTTACATATAATATTAATATATAATGTAATACATTATTTTATAGGTAAAGTAACAAGATCTAGCCCAGTTTCTTTTCCGGAGGAGGGTGTGTTGTTTTGTTTTATAACATGCGCTCATATTACAAACTCCTGCAGGGCAAGGACTGTCATTTTTTCATCACTTAGTCACCAAAGCAATGTGCATGAAGCCTGGCCCAGGTCCAAGGTGAACCCACTGAATCCCAGAAGGAGCTGCGGACTCGTAGGCTAGACTGGCCAAACCACCAGACCTGGCCCGGAGGAAGGGCTGAGGGAGCAGGGTAGAGAGAAGGTAACTTTCCCGAGTCTTTTCCCATGCCCAGAAATTGGCCCAGCAAGCAAGAGTCGGTGTAAGTTTAGCACAATCTGCAGGCTGGGCGGTGCGACACGAAGACTCTCCCGAAGGGATATGGGCTGGACTGGTTTTAAGGAAATTTGTTTCCAATCCCTCTGTTTCTTGTAGCTTTTTTGAAGCTCCCCTAAACAGCATCCTTCCTGTAAGCAGAGGGCCACCCTCCTCTTCCACATTCCCTCTCTCAAGCCCCCCCCCCCCCAACCCCCCCCCCTTTCAGCCTCTGAAGAGCCCGGCTCATCTGGAATGCTTGCAGTTACTCCAGACCGGGAACAAAGGGGCAATTCAAATACTGATGCTGGTATTGACACAGTGACTAACTCTAAGGTCACGCTAAGCAAAATTTATGAATGTCAGGTACTTTCCAATTCTTTGCTTTCAACAAAAAGGAAGACGCATCTATCGACTGGAGGTTTCCTATGGCAGACTGCTTGATAACCGTGTCTTGTGATAAATTTTACCTTGGCACTGTTACAAAAGGAATTAAAATCATTGAGTGACACTGTAACAAAACTATAATTCCCATGTACTTATTAATGTAAACAAGGTTCCTGAACATTTATTTATATCTACAAATAAAGAATGAAATGCAAATATGGCCTCATTCTAGAAAGAAGTAATAATCCAAGAATGAATTGTTTTTCTTTAAGCAAACAAATTCAGGGCTGGAGAGATAAAACAGGAAGTAAGATACTTGTCTTGCATGTGGTGTCAATGGCCTCGGCCCCCAGTTCAAATCACTAGCATGTCCCCTTAGCAACCGCTGGGGTCACTTCTGAGCACAGTGCCAAGAATAGGGCCCAGCAGCACTGAGTGTGCCCTCAAACCCAACCACCCTCCAAAACATAAACCATAAACTAGTTTAAATTATTAAAAAAACAAAGTCCAGGAGCTAGAGAGAGAGAGAGAGAGAGAGAGAGAGAGAGAGAGAGAGAGAGAGAGAGAGAACAAGGTAAAGTGCTTTGCCTTGCATGTAGCTGGACCAGATTCGATTCCCGTGCCATATATAGTCCCCCCAAAACGACTAGGAGCAAACCCTGAGCACAGAAGCAGGAATAAGCAAGCCCTGAGCACTACTGGGTGTTTCACTGCATACTACATAACGGAGTGGGGTTTTGTGGGGCAGGGGGTCACACTGTGGTGTTCAGAGACCACAATCGGCTCTATGGTGAGAGCCCATGCCTGACCCGCACAAAAAACCTTGTGCAGTGCTGGGATTTGAACTGTCACTGTCATGGCCACAGCCACGTGCGAGGCAAGTGCTTTAACCTCTGTATGGTCTATGGCCCTCAGACAGCTTTTATGAATGCTTGGAGACCTACTGCTAAGTAAACAATTATATACACAGACGGAAGTACAGATAACAGAGATTTGACATCAGATCCTCAAGCACACAACTGTTATTGCTCAGCCAGGGAAATTATCCCAGGACAGTGTGAGGTATGGGCCACATGCAATACCACGTGACCTCCCAGGTGCTGAACAGGAGCCCCTGAGCATTGCGTGGCAGAGGGGCTGGAGAGACAAGACTAGGGAGTGTGCTCCACATGCAACAGGCCCCAGTTCAATCCCTAGTACCATACAACATGGTGTCGCCGTGGAGACCCCAAGCCTGGCTCAGACTGCAGACTGGGAATGTGTGATCCCAGCACTGAGTCAGGTCACAGGGAGGAGCACTCAAACCTACACATGTTTAACCAAAACTAAAAGAGAAGAAAGAGGGGCCAGAGAAAGAGTACTGCAAGTAGGGTGCTTGTCTTGCACTCCGGTCACCTGGTCCAGATTCCTGGCACTACACTGGGGTCACTCCTGAGCAGTGCCAGGAATGGCCAACACCACAGGGCACGGCCCGAACCCCCCTCTACTCTCACTTTAAAGCCAAAAAAAAAAAAGGGTGTGTGTGTGCAAGAGGTACATTTTCACTGATGAAACAAACATACTAATCTATTTTTAAAACAAATGTTTGTGGGCCAGAGAGTGAACTTGGGTGTACTTGCCTTGCACACGGCTGACTGGGGTTCAATCTCCCATACCCAGTATGGTCCCCTGAGACTGTCAGGAGTGCAGAGCAAGGTGTAAGCCCTGAGTACAGTGGGGTGTGGCTCCAAAACAAACAAACAAAAACAACTGGGGTGCAGAAGGCTGGTTTGCCTTGAATGTGGCCCATCCCTGTTAAGATTCCTGAGCCGAGTCAGGAGTAAGCCTTGAGCATAGCCAAATGTGGCTCCAAAGCCAAGATAAATAAAATAAGGGCTGAAGCATACCAGTACAGCAGGTAGGGTGCGAGTCTTGCATGCGGCTGACCTGGGTTCAAGCCCCGAGCACCATATATGGCTCCCCAAACCCAACGTGGAGTGATCGCTTGAGTGCAGAGCAGGAGTAAGCCCTGAGCACTGCTGGATGTGGCCGTCAAACAAACAAAAATTGATGGTAACAGCTATGCTTAACTTCCAGATCCACTGAATTCTCTATTTCACCGCAAAGTTATTGCAGATTCTATGCCAAAATTTGTTTTTGGGCCACACCCACTGTGCTATGCTCAAGACTTTCTCCCAACTCCACACTCAGGGATAATTCCTGGCAGGCTTCGGCAACCTTCTGTGGTGCCAGGGATGGAACCCGGGCCAGCTGGGTGCAAGGCAAGCATCCTACTCACTGTACCTATTGCTCTGGCTCCATCGATGCAAAAATGGCAGAGTGGGGGGCACACCCAAATGTGTTCAGGGCTTACTCCAGAGATCACTCCTGGTGGGCTCAGAGACCACCTGTGGTGCCGGGGATGGAACCACAAGCAAGGCAAGAGCTCTGCCTGCTGTACTCTCACCCTGGGCCCTCTACACCAAAATCTTTGCCCTCAAAAATGGGCTTTTGCCCATGATGTGAGACTGTTGGGGGGTTGACTTTGGAGTAACAAGAAGTGATCAGGGATTCTGAGCATGTTGAGGGGATCGTGTGCTGGGGCTGTAACTGAACCCGGTGATACATAAAGCAAAATGTTACCCTGTACAAACTGAAGACAGCTTGCTGTATGTATGCACCTATGTGTATATGGACATTTTTGGGCCAGACTCGGAACTGCTTAGGACTTACTCCTGGCTCTGTGTTCAAGGACTGCTCTTGGCGAGGCTCAGAGGACCAGATATGGTGCCAGTGACTGAACTGGTATTGGACAATTTGCACTTTTACTACAGTACAATATTCTGAGGCTATTTAAGATTGTGCCATTGTTACTGGAAAAAAAAAAATACACGTGCCCCAGCCCATTCAGGAGCCCTGGCTCAAATGCAGTTTTCAACTGAAGACAGTTAGAGGCTTTTACTTCCAAAGTAAACATCCTACCCCCTCTTATGTAGATAACATCAGTCTGTTCTAAACTCTACAAAACTCTAAGCCCTACAAGTTTTAATTTAGTTTTTGGGCCACACCCAGAGATGCTCAGGGGTTACTCCTGGCTCTGTGCTCAGGAATGATACTCCTGGCAGTGCATCGGGTACCATACAGGATGCTGAGGATGGAACCCGGTTGGCCGCATGCAAGGGAGGTGTCCTACCTGCTGTACCATCACACCAGCATTTAAAAGCTTTATTTAGTCCCGACAAGGAACATTTTAAGGTGATTGAAACATGATACGTAGAAGTTAAGTGATTTAATTTTTTTGTGTGTGTGCTACACTTGTAGGTATTCAGGGCTTACTCCTGGCTGTACTCAGAGATCACTCCTGGTGGTGCTCAGGGGACCACAAGGGTCGCCAAGGACTGAACCTGAGTTGGCCTAAAGTAAGGCAAGTGCCCTACTTGCTATACTACTCTTCAAATCTGCGGTTAAATTTGAATTACTAGAAACTTTCTGAATGACTGACTTAATGATTAGAGAAAGGACACGCCAGATTTACTCCCCTTTACTCTTCTTTTAGATAAGAAGGAAGCCACTGGGCCACAGAAATATGACAGGGGCTAAAGCACTTACTTGCCTTGTGTGCGACTGACCCTGGGTCAATTTCCAGCACCACGTATATGCTTTTTATAGCTTTTTGGGGAGCCACATCTGGAAGTGCTCGGGTTAACATCTGGCTCTGTGCCCAGGATCACTCCTGGCGGGGCTCAGAGGATCATATGGGGTGCCGGTGACAGAACCCTGGTTGTCTGCATGCAGGAAAAGCATCCTGATTGCTCTTCTGTCTTCGTGGCCCCTATATTTTATTTTTTCGGTTTGATTTTGAGACCATACTCAGCATGATCAGGGCTTAATCCTGGCTCTACTTAATCCAGGGACCACTCCCGGTGGGATTTGGGGAACCATATGGAGTGCAGGGATAGAATCTGTGTCTACCATGTGCAAGGCGAGAGCCCTTACCCACTGTACTATCTCTGGCATTCCTAGCACCTCATATGGTCCCCTGAGCATCTCAGGAATAACCCCTCAGCAGAGTCAGAACTCCTGAGCACTGCTAGGTGTGGTCCTCCCCACTTTCCCCGCTGCTACACTGAAAAAGGGTGTCCACAACTGCGCAAACCCTCCTCCTGGTGCTCCTTTAAGAGGAACCAATTTTGCTTCCCAGCATCTTCTGGATATGGTGACACTGCCTCTCTGTCTCCTGTAGCCCAGGAGAACAAACTCCCTGTAGTAACTGAGTCGGCTGGAAGGACTGTGCAGCCGCTGTGTGACTGAGACAGCACATGCGACATAAACCCTGAACCCCGACTCCAACTTACCACCTTAAATTCGAGATATTCCTCTAGTTACAAAATCCTTCTAAGACGCAGTAGTGCACGTTTCAACAGGGCAAGATTTAATGAGCCCCGGGGACGACCCTGCAAGGAAACATGTCACCTGGCTAGACAGGGGCCCCATCCACAGCATAAAACGCTCTCCTGCCTGCCTTCCTCGTACCCACACCTGCCACACCTCTTCTCACTAGGAACCCTGATCCCTAACGTCTCCACCTCGCTCCTCATTCCATATAGTCCACAGACCTGTTGTACCCGTTCTCTGTTCTCCAAATGCCCCCTCCCTCAGATTCTTTGTGCTAAGATCCACGCAACTTCCTGCTGAACCCCTTTCTTGTTCTGGGCTAGCAGTGCTCTGGGTTTACACCTGGCTCTGTGCCAAGGGTCACTCCTGGTAGGATCGAACCTAGGTCTGCCGTGTGCAAGGCAAGCGTGCTCCCCGCTATAGGATTACTTGGACCTCACCAGCAGTACAAATTTTGTCTTATCAGATCGCCCACCATTCCACTTGCTTTCCTCATTTCCAACAACCTAACCAGCCTTCCTAATTATTTCACTGATCCTGAACCTAGCTGAAAGTACCTTTATTTTTTTTGGTGGCAGTGGTAGTGGTGGAGGGACACCCCAGGTGGTACTCAAAGGACCCTATGTACTTGGGGGATTTGAACCAAGCTTGTGGCCACATGCAAGGCTTTACTTTCTGTACTTTCTGCCAGCCTCCAACTTGTGTTTTTTGGGGGGAGGACTGTTGAGCCACACGCAGTGGTGCTCACTCTCAGTGAGGCTTGGGGGACCCTGCGGTACTTGGGGATAGAACCTGGGGCTCCCCACAAGCAAAGCACAAATGCCAGCCTTCTGAGCCATCTATCGGCCCCTCCATCCTATCTATCTCCTGGCTATACTCCCAGGGAGAAGAAAAACCTTGTCCAGAGCCCTCCTGATATGCCATCTGCATCTTCCGCACTCAGTGCCCCTCATTCCAACCAGTCAGCTACGGAAGCTAGCCCTGGCAGTCAGCAGCTGCAGCAGGAGACTACAGAGTTCCTGCTTACTACTCCCACTGCCACGAATCCCACTGTCTTTTCTTCTTCGTGTCCTGATCCCCCCTGCTCTATCCCCCCCAGTCCTGGTTCCCCAACTCTGCGGTTATTTCTTTGACACTCCCAGACAGGCCTGGGCATCCTGACTTTGGGCCAAGCTCCCCCGAGTTATGCTGAGGAAGAGCAGTCCCTTCTGCCCACATTTTAAAACATGCAATTATTCTGCATGTCCTACTGAATATGAAGTTGAATAAATCAGGCAGTACAGTATAAATGTCTCTCCTGACTCACGGGTTTCCTCTTTGACGAGTACCTGGTCCAAATTTCTGCCCCTCAATTTAAGAATTCCCTCAGCCTCAGCTGCTCCTCGCACCATGATCCTACAACTGAGGGGCTCTGCACCCCTGACCCAGCAATGAAGCTCTTCCAGCTTCTTCAGAGAGGGTCTTCAGAGAGACCTGAACTTCCATTTTCAGACCTTTATTTCTAATGGCGTCAACTACCTGCATCTCCTGCAATCACTCTGAATTCAACCTAAGCTCTCCTACTGCCTATTACAAGCAATTCTTCTGGTGTCAGGTTTTTATTTTCTGGTCTGTTGTGCAGTGTGGGCACTAGGATCATTTAAGGGTCCAGGGAGGGCTGGAGAGATAGTTTTAGGGGTTACTGCACTTCCTCTGTATAGTCAATCCCAGATTACTGCCCTGCATCACATGGGCCCCGAGCAAGGCAGGGAGCAAGCCCTAAGAACAGAGCTAGGAACAGTCTCTGAGCACCGTAGGGTGTGGCCCTCAAACCTAGAGGAAAACCTGAAATTTTGGAGATCTGAATGTGCAGCTAGCTTATAGAACTAGCAGCTCTTCTCTCTATTCATTTCAGCTTTTTAGAAAATTTGTGGGCCACGCAGTGGTGACAGGGGCTATTCCTAGCACTGTGTTTAGGAGTGACGGTGGAGGTAACTTAGGGGACCACATATGGTACAGGGATTAGAACCAGGGTCATGCCAGCCATTGTGGCCACAGGCACGGCAAGCACTTTAACTCCCGGAAGATGTCTCAGGCCCCCCTATTTCAGGTTTTGCCTGAGTCCTGTGTTCTCTACATTCAAAAAGATGTGACTGTCTCTTATCTCCTATTAAATGAAACTTCTCAGTCCACAGTGGGAAGGTCTGGGGGCCAGAGAGAGATAAAGTCCAGCAGGTCAGGCACTTGTCTTGCACATGGCTGACCTGAGTTCAATCCCTGTCACCAAATATGGTCTCCAGAGCCCTGTTAGTAGTGATTCCTGAATGCTGAACAAAGAAAGCTCTCAGCATCTCCAGGTGTGGCCCCCAAACCACACAGACAGAAACACGCACACACCACACACACACACTGAGGGAGGCGCTACGTAAGTGGTCATGTGCACTCCCCCCCCTTCCCCGCCCACCTCAGCCATCAGCTAGTATGAATCACGGCCACCCACACTTTTCTGTTACCCTCTCTTAGCTGGGTTGGGTGACGTCTGCGCTACCCTCCGTGGTGCTTCACAAAGACCAGCTCGCCATCAGAACCCACCATGGTGAGTTCTACCCAGCAGAGCACACCGCCGGGTGCACAGGCACTGCAGAGGCATCAGCTAGGCAGCGGCCAGCCCTCCTAGCTGCTGTGGAGATGATGTCCGATTCAAGTGCTCATTTACACCCTCTGCCCAAATCAGTCAAGGGTGCCACACTGTCAGGCAATTATCAAGGTTAGTGGGGACACCCGCAGAGATCTTAGCCATTAAAGAACAAATGGAGTTTATTAGTCTAAAGTCAGCAATAAATTCCCTTTCTCTAAAGGAAAAGGGAATTAACGTTACTTTATAATCTTGTTTCTAAGAAACTAAGACACAGACACACACACACAGATACACACAGACACACACAGACACAGACACACACACACACACAGACACACACATACACCCTTAAACTGAATAGAAGAACACACTAGCTACAGTGGGAACAAAAGATTTATCTAGAGGAGACTTCCAGTCAATAACCAGGTCAGAAGTATCCAGAGGCTGGCTGGCACAGAGTAGGAAGAAAAATACACGGAGATTAGGGCCTGAGTGATACTGTCGGGGAAAGGGCGCGTGCCCTGGCAATGCTCAGGGGTTCCTCCTGGCTCTGCACTCAGGAATTACTCCTGGTGGTGCACAGTGGACAATATGCGGTGCTGGGGAATCAAACCTGGGTGGGCAGCGTGCAAGGCAAGTGCCCTACCCACTGTACTATCTTTCCAGCTCTTAATAATTATTTGATAGCTCCTGTTTTGGACTGGAGAGACAGCACAGGGAGTAGAATATTTGCTTTGCAAGCTTCTGATCTGGATTAGGTCCCCCCTAAGTACCACCAAGGGTGATTCCTGAGCACAGAGCCAGAAGTAAGCCCTGAGCACAGTTGGGAATAGTCCCCAAACAAAACAAAACTGAAAGTTCCCACTTTCAAAATAAATAAGCAGAGCTGGGGAGAGAGCACAGCAGGCAGGGAGCTTGTCTTGCACAATACTGACACAGGATTGACCCCTGGCACGCAAGCACCGCTGGGAGGGATTCCTGAGCAGAGCCAGGAGAAAGCCTTGAGCACTGCCAGGGGCAGCCCACAAACAAACAAACAAACAAAATAATAAAAACGGACAGTCAATTGTGCACAGTCCTGCTCTCCTAATTCAGTAAGTGAGCTGGGACACAAAAATGACTAAGATCCGGCCTCCAGGTGCCTGTTTGGGAAGCAGTTACTTAGCAACTTTGTGACACCTCACAGACTTTCCCAGCTGCTCAGAGAAGATTCAGAGCTACCGGAGGACACAGGGTTGAGGTGACACACAGTGGTGCCCGGCGCTGATCATCCTTCTTCCCACGGAACATCCAGTGTCTGCTGTCTAGAAGGCTGATGAGAAAGATTAGGCCTGAGAGTGGAGGGAACCGAAACTGACAAAACCTGACCACAACAGGAAGAAGAGGGCCAGGCCCTGAAGTAGGCAGATCAGCCAGGAAGGCTGTGACACGAATCCAGGCCTCCCCACTACGAACACCACCACTAACACTGCTGTCACACACGAGCGCAGCGAGAGATCAGAACCAGCGCGCCTCTCTACAGAAGGAAATACCTGAGCTGGCAGTGCTGGGGTGGGGTGGGATTGGAGTTGGCCACATGCAGGGCCAGCACCTAAAACCCCGTTTAGGGGTAGACGTTCCCTTCTCCGCAGAGGCAGCTGCCAGCCCCCTCCACATTCTCTCCCTCTCGGAACAAGCACTCTCTTTCTCTTTGCCATCTCCTCTCATTTCTGTTGTTTCCGTTGTCTGGGTGACGGGCTGGGGACTGTACCACGGTTGGCCACATGCAAGGCCAGCACCGATCCACGAGATTAGCCCTCATCCTATAATCTATTTTCTTCCTCACCAGAATGTCAGATCCATCGATTTTTTTACCCTGTGCCTGGAGGGTGCTCCCAGGCAGTGCTCAGGCAATCCAGGCATCATTCCAGGCCATTCCAGCTGCACAGGCCCAACTGTTCAATGTTCTGTTCTGGTGGTGCTGGGGGCTGCCACGGCCACACCTACTGGTATAGGGAGAACAGCATAGTGGCCGGGACTGAACTTAGGATGTCCACTCGCCAAGCATGTGCTCCAACCCTTTGAGCCATTTCCTAGGCCCCTCGGTGCCATTTCCGTTTTCTTCACTGCTAAATCACCAGGACAGAAAAAGGGCATGCCCTCATCCCCAGAATGCTGCATATTCTTATGTATGCGCACATAATACTCTATCTATTACATATGTTATAATACTATATTAACATATGGTTAACGTAAATTTAAACAACAAAAATAGGCCTTGGTCTTCATGCCCATGTTGACCCTTGAACACACACCTCACGTGCTTGTTTCTGTGTGTCTTTGCTTATTTCCAGCCTGGAGACACCTGTGTTCTCCCCTAAACACATCTCCTTTCTTTCCTCACATCTTTCAAAGCAGGTTTTATTGAATAAAAACTACCCTGAAAATAAATAAAAATAAAATACAAACACTAGATAGTACAGTGGGCAGGGCAGTCTGCTTCTTAATACTCTTGCTGCCTATACAAGGAAATGCGCTGGGATCAACCCACAGGAAAGTACTGGAGAAAAGTGTTTTAAAGCAAGCACTGAAGTATCAATGTGTAGCAGCAGCATACATATGCATGGTGAAGTTCTTAAGAATATTTAAATAACAGGCTGGATTCGAAGAGGGCAGCAATGAGAGCCAGGAGCCCTTTGTCACTTCACTTGAGAGACACTCAAATTTAGGACACAAGAGTGCCCAAAAAGCTCAGCGCTTCAGGTAGGTCACTTCCTCTCCTACAGGGCTCTCCTCCTCACCCCAACCCTCTTCCCATTCCTGAATTCCAGTAGAGTATGTTTCCCTGTGAACCCAATAAACCAAAGTTACTACACAAAGATACACAGTATCTTTACAGCACACACAGTATAACTGACTCCCTTTTTGTTGCTAAGAAACTGCAGAAGGAAGGGGTATTCCATCCTCTTTGTTTATAAAATAAAGAACAAATGCAATCTCTGAAGTCCCTTTGTGTCTTGATCTCATTTTTAAAATGAATAGAGAAAGATGATGGAGCGCAGCTAAAAGTGTATGCTATCTCTATTTTTTTACACGCCCTTGAAAATGAGATGGAAAACATGGTTCCAATAACCTGCCGCACCAGAGTTTATTAATCTTCCAAGCTGAAGATTCTTTCTCTGCTCCCCCAACCCCACTTCAAGAAAAAATGAAAAAATGGCCAATAGAAATTACTAACTTCAAAAGATTCTCCTGAGCGGCGAGGAGCGTGTTAGGAAGTGCCTGTTTTCATCGGGGGGCTCTACCTACAGGTCAGCAGTGCCTAGGTTCCGATACTGCACAGACGGGCCCCAACAGATAGCACAATTTATCAATGACTTTAAATCAGGCTAAGAGGAAATACAACTTATATGAGAATTTTTAAAGAAGCACTTTAAAAAGAAAAGAGGAAGAAGGCCCATCACCTTCTCTGAGGGGCGAGACAACGCATCTGATGGATCAGCTCAGCAAGATCATGGCTGAACTACAGAGCCAATCCCGAGGCAAAATTGACTGATAGAATAATGAAGCTGTTTACTTTTTGGTTTTGGTCCACATACACTTCAGTGATCAGGATGATTCCACGTTTTAGAGATCAAATCTGGGCTCTCCAGGCATGGCACATAGGCCAGTCCTAGGACACAGCTCCCTCAGGCTAAGAGGAAAGCAGGCAGGATGAAAACAGGAAAGGTGGCCAGAGAAGAACCCCTGAGAATGGGCCCAGGATGCGCAGCGCAGCTGGGGACAGAGCAGAGGATCCTTTCACACACCCTGCTCTTCCTCTGCCCTTTTGTCTTCTTCCCAGCTTGCACGTCTGAAGACCAGACTGCTCACCCATCTGCCCAGTAAAAAGAATATAAAAAGAGAAGGACTGGGACGGGAGGTGGGCAGCAAGATAATACAAGGGAAAGGCATTTGCTTTGCAGGAAGCCAGTTTCAATTTCCAGCACTTCGTATGGGGGAGAGAGGGAAAGGTGGGGAGGGACAGAAAGAGAGGGACACACACACACACACACACACACACACACACACACACCCAAGACACCTGAGACACTTTGAGCCAACTCCCAGGCCTTGAATTACACACACACACACACACACACACACACACACACACACATACACACACACACACATACACACACACACACACACACACACACACACACACACCCTGAGACACCTGAGACACTTTGAGCCAACTCCCAGGCCTTGAATTACAATTTTGAAATCTCTCTCCCCTTGTAATGTTTGGCCATTTACTCAAGAGTTTTAGGGCAAGAGACAGTAAAGGAGGTAAGGCTTGCCTTGCATGTAGATGACCCCAGTTCAAATCTCTGAACTATACAATCTCCTGATCACTGCCAGAGTCACTTCTAAGCACAGAACCAAATGTTGCTCTGGAGTAAGTCCAAAAACAAACAAACAAACAAACAAAAAGAATTAAAAATACATTTCTCTGTTGAAATCCAAGTGATCTGGCCCAGGGCTTAGGGTGCTTGCCGAGATGCAATGGAGTCCTGCTCAATCCTGGGCACTCCATATGGTCTCCAGAGCAGCGCCACAAGTGATCCCAGAGGCTCAGAGCCAGGAGTAAGTCCTGAGCACTGCCAGGTGTACCCACCTCCGCCCACCCAAATACAGAAATCTCTTTTGAGAGCTTGATGGACAGGAGACTCTTTTGCAAACTGACGAAATCGCCATACACTAACTTTTGCACAAACAACTGATTTTTCTTTTACTTGTATTTATTTTTGGTTTGGGACTGAATGGAGACAGACTGAGAGATGTGCTTTAACCTGTACTCTGAGGCCCCATAGCTGATTTCTAATCTACCACCTCATTGCTTTTTCTTTTCTTTGGGGTGGGGGAGGAGAGGCTGGGGTCACATCCAGCAGGATGTTTGTTTGTTACTCCTGGCTCTGTGCTCAGGGATCACTTCTGGTGGGTTCTGGGGATCAAACCCACCATCCTGCATCACTATCTCATTTCTGAAAGATCTTGAAAATCACAAAACTAGATGAGACTGGAAAAGCTTTAACATTCCTTTAGTGTCTCCATGAGTCTATGAAGGGGGAAACGAATATAACATTTACAAATAGAAAGGAGTGGAAAACAGGCTCTGCTGGACACAAGAGGGCTAGCAACTCTGAAATGTCTCTATTTCTAAAACAAGTGTTCAGGTAAATCTTCCCCTTTCTCATAAAGCTTAATTCCACCAGAGATTCAGGCCACGGACACCACCCGTGGGGACAGCAGGCCTCCTGCTCGCATCCCCTGGAGCTTCAGGGCCACCTCCCGGCGTGGGCGAGACTGCCTGTGGCTGCTGCACAGTCAATACAGTTCACTGCAGTTTTGCCCCACGACGTGGCTCTGTGTTCTGGCACATCCAGAGGCCTGGCTGGAAAGGAATGTTCTCGCTCTCTTTGGAGCGACAGTACAGTGGGGAGGGCGTTTGCCTTGCATGCGACCGATCCAGGTTCGATCCCTAGAATTCCATATGGTCCCCCCAGCACCACCTGTAAGACCTGAGCATCGCTGGGTGTGACCCAAAAAGCAACAACAACAACAACAACAACACAAAAAAAAAATGTTCTTTGGAGCAGTACTTCAGCCAGGGCAGGACATAGGCGCCTATAAAGTAGGGCTGGCGAAAGCCCCTAGGCTATGTGTAGAGGTTCCCTGACCAGCCAAGCTGGGTCTTCAGATTACCAACACTCAGAAAATGACTTCATCACACCATATCTATTTTAAAAGGATTTGAATTTATGTGTATGGTAATGGAGCTGCAAATTCATGTTTATGGCCATTTAAGACTCACTACCACCATGTGTTAACTAGTTTTGGATAAAAATTGGGGTGGGTGGCACATGCATTGGGACTGGAAGACATGCTTTACATGCAGGAGACCTGGGTTCACTCCCTGGCACACATGGTCCCCCTAAGAAATCCCAAATGTAGGCTGGGAACACCAAATTTCAGAGTCATTTATTCATTTACTTGCTTAGAGGTTGCTTACCTCTAGACACTATATTAAGTTTGGCATAAACTGTTCAGACAGAAGCATGTTGCAAGAAAAAATTTAGTTACCCAAGATGAAACGGAAACATGTGGGAGGCACAAATCCTTCCACCTTGCTGGAGCAAGAGACCGGAGGGCAGCAGGGTGCTATTAGCGAGAGAAGGGAATGCCAGAGAGGGGCTGGGTGGGGGAGGGGACGTCTCTCAAGCACCCTGCTCTTTCTCCAACCCACTTCTTTCTCCACCTAGCAGGTCTTAAAGCCAGTGCAATGTGCCCACCTATCTCCCTACTTAAGAATATATAAAAGGAGGTTTTTCACCTTCCTGGGTCATCCTACTTAAGGAGGCCCCATGGCCCAGCATTCCTCTCCTTCCCTTCCTTCTTCAAATAAAGTTTCTACTGAGCTCGGCCCTCTGGCCTCTGGTCCTTTGTTTTCAATCTTGACAGGAACCCCAGCATGCTACAACAACCTTATGAAACACCTGCCTTTTTGCTGAAAGTTAATTCCACATGAAAATTATTTTTGGAGCTAGAGGTAAAATTATTTCCGGAACTAGAGGAAAATTATTTCCGGAGCTACAGGAGGTAAAATGCTTGTCTTGCAGGAGGCCAATGCCTTTCTGAATTCTTGGCACTGCATATGGTCACCAAAGCACGGCCAAGGGTCAATCCTGAGCAAAGCACCAGGAAAAACCCCTAAGCACTACAGGGTGTGGACCCAACCTTCACGCATTCCCCACCCCCATCCCCCCAATTCAAGAATTTCCAAAACTAAACATGGCCAAGTGGAAGGGAAGCAAAGAGTAAAATGCGTCTCAGTGGAGTACCCAATCTTTGAACCTTGTAAGTCAAGCCAAACTCTACAAGGAACATATAGGTCCTGAATTTTAAGAAGAATTAAGTTAGCACCCTCAGCACTTCCATAATCAACAGCTGAATGCTTATAAGGGGCATAGCCTCTAGCAGCAATGGAATCCCAGATCAGTAACAACACAACAAATGCTAACTTTGGTCTGCAGGCCTAAACAAACAGAATTACTACTGGAGCACAGAAGGGTACCTTAATCCTTTCTATAACGTCCAGTCCAGTCCAGGGTTTTTGTGTTGGATAAGTGTGTTTAGGTAAAGGTAAAGGTAAAGGCCCTCCCGTTGTTCATCGATTTGCTCGAGCGGGCCCAGTAACGTCTCCATTGGAGACTTTGTTGTTACTGTGTCTGGCATATCGAATATGTCATGGGGAGCTTGCCAGGCTCTGCCGTGCGGGCGAGATATTCTCAGTAGCTTGCCGGGCTCTCTAAGAGGGGCGGAGGAATCGAACTCGGGTCGGCCATGTTGGCTGCGTGCAAGGCAAACGCCCTACCACTGTGCTATCGCTCCAGCCCAAGTGTGTTTATCATGTTTAATTAAAAAACTAATAATGTAGCATCCGCTCCAGTCCTTGAGTCATCTCTCCAGTCTGCCAACGCAACTTGAAAATGCAACTGACAGGGCCACAGAGGTAGTACAGTGGGTAGGGCGCTTGCCTTGCACATGGCCAACCCAATCCCCGGTCCCCCCATATGGTGCCAGGAGTGATCCCAAAGCACAAAGCCAGAAGTAAATGAGCACTGCTGGGTGTGGCCCAATAACAAAACAAAAAAGAAAGCAACTGGCAACCGTGGTTCCATTCTGGCTCATATCCTTGGTATTAAGTAAGACTCACAGTATCTTTTTCTTTCTGTGCCAGGTTCTTAGGGCAGAGCGATAGCACAGCAGGTCAGGCATTTGCCTTGCACGTGGCCGACCTGGGTTCGATTCCTCCGTCCCTCTCAGAGAGCCCAGCAAGGTACCAAGAATATCCCCGCCTGCACGGCAGAGCCTGGCAAGCTCCCTGCGGCGTATTCGATATGCCAAATACAGTAACAAGTCTCACAATGGAGACGTTACTAGTGCCCGCTCGAGCAAATAGATGAACAATGGGAGGATAGTGCTACAGTGCTACAGTGCCAGGTTCTTATACATGCAAAACATTTGCTCTATCAGTAAGTTACATTCTTACTCCATAAATTTCTTTTAAAAACTCTGACCAAGTTTTGCTGGTGGCAAAGACTCTGTGTTGGGAACAGCTCCACTGTGTTTCTTACCATCCAGCCATTAGAGCACTATGTCACTGAACTGAAATGGACACAGATTAGGCTTCAGTTCAGCAAGATTCCAAGTATCTTTGTTCCACAGCAAATGAAATAAAAAATATACTACTGATACTCAAACTGTCAGGAATTACTAAGAAGTATCAGATGAAAGTCCCCTACTATGTTGGGCCAGGGTGATAGTAAGTGACTAGGGCTCTTGCCTCGCATATGGCCAACCCTGGCTCAGTCCTATGGCCCCCCCGAGCCTCACCTGGAGTGACCCCTGAGCACAGTCAGGAATAAGCCTTGAGCACCTCCACTTTGTGCTCCTAACACCAACACCCCCCCCCCAAAAAAAAAAGAACAACAACGAAAGACAGACAGACAAGAGATAGGCAGGCCTCCTAGTGTACAGCTTTGAGCCTAAGAAACAGTGACACGGGCTGATATGGGTCAAAGGCTAGTGAGTGGACATGTTTTGCAAGTTGGGGACCCAGGTTGGATCCCCAGCATGGCACGGTTCCCAAAGCAGCAGGGAGAAGGAGCGGCCCAACTGAGTTTAGTCCTCCGCATCCCCTATGATCTCCTGAGCACAGTTACAAAAGGTGTGGTCCAAAAGCCAAATAAAAAAAAAATCAACAAATTAAGAGGGCAAACGATCCAGCTGGTAATGACCACACTGAGGTCTGAGCAAGGGGCAGAGGGCTTGCTTCTGCCGGTCAAGAACACAAACACAGCGGTGGGCAGGCAGAAGCCTGAGCAACAGCTGGGTTTGGGTTGGCAAGAACCCGGGACCTGCCAGAGCAAAAGGTTCCCAGGAATCCACCCTGGGGACTTTCAATCAACCCTCTCACTTGTTTTTTGATTCATCTCAGTGCAAAGTAAAACAATAATGAAGTCAAATCAGCTGATCTTAGATCAGATGGACATACTGGAGACAAGGGAGTTTAAAAAGAACTAAATGACGGGGCTGGAGCGATAGCACAGTGGGTAGGGCGTTTGCCTTGCACGCAGCCAACCCAGGTTCGATTCCCAGCATCCCATATGGTCCCCTGAGCACCACCAGGAGTAGTTCCTGAGTGACGAGCCAGGAGTAATCCCTGAGCATCGCTGGGTGTGACCCCCCACCCCCCAAAAAAAGAACTAAATGTCCAAGTACATAGAAAGCTGAGACGAATAAACAGGGAACACAGGCCCATATTCTCATCTATTCTTGTATTTTGTTATTTCTTTGATTCTTGGGTGAGAAAATATGTGGAATTCAGCAGCGGGGGTTTGCATATGCAGAACAAGCTTCTTTGTTCATTTTTGGGCAACACTTAGCAACACTGAACATTGCTTGGTGCTTACTCCAGGTTCTGTGTTCAGGGGTCACACCTAGCAGGCCTTGGGGAAACATCTGGTGCTAGCTAGGGATAGAACAGGGCCGGGCAGGTGCAAGGCAAGTGCCTTACCCACATCTCTATCTCTCACAGAGCATTTCTTACAGAGCTCAGGGGATTGATCATATGCAGTATCAGGGATCAAACACTGGTTTGGCCGTGCAAGGTAAGGCAGCTACCCACTATACTATCTCTCAGACTCACAAAACTGGCATTTTTTTCACAATCAAGGCCAGTCTCCAAACAGGCACAGAGTCTTGAGGGTTTAGGCATCTTGTCACAAAAACTATACAAAGATCTGATGTGGATACATTTATCAGAATCTTCCTTTGTCCAATCAATTATTGGCTCTCTTTCACTCAAGGTTTGAGAGTGAAGTTTAACTTCCTATAAGGGGGGACCCTATGCTCCCCAGGCTTGGAGGGCTACCAAACACTTCTCAAAATGCAGACTGATACAAGCAAACATGAGAATGAAAAATCAGCCCAACTCACAAAGTTTAAGGATCATCATCCTTCACTCAGAATATTCAAAACTTTATTAATTTATTTTGGGCTTGGGGCAACATGTTGCAGTGGTCAGGGCTTACTTCTGGCAGGGTTCAGGAGATGATATAGAATGCTAGGGATTGAACCTGGGTCAGCCATGTATAAGGCAAGGGCCCTTCCTGCTGCACCATGGCTCCAAGTCCTCATTCAGCACTCCCATCAGTCAAGTTTCATTTCTCAAAATAAAACCAGCATTTTTCTTAGGTGTAAGAATCCCCATTCCATCCCACTATCTCTTCAAGTCCCCACAAAGCAGCACAGGAAAGGAAGCCAAAATCTGTTGGGGGGGTGGGGAGGAAGGATGGAGTGGGGGATGGGGGTGAAGCATATTCCAGGCTGGCTGCTCAGGGCATGGACTTCCAGGGACAAAGTTGTGTGCCTGCCCAAGACAGCTGTTTTTCTTTGTTTGGTTTTGGGCTGTACCAGGTGGTTCTCAGAGGACCATATAGGGTACCAGGGATCCAACTGGGGTTGACTGTGAGTTTTCACTAAACAAAGACACGGGCACATGGGACACAAGTGGCCGGTGATTGAGAACCATTCCCATGGCCGGCTCACAGACGGACAGACGAAGGACTTGGGGAATGGAGAGAAACAGGGCCTGCGCCCCAGGCTGGTTGGTAGTCAGTTTATTTCACTCTCCTCCCCAGCATAGTCCAATTTCCCCCTTAAAGCGCAATTGTAGTTGTAGTTTTGGTCGTAGTCCCAGTCATCAAAGTTCCACCATCCTAGTCTCCTAGTAGATCTCAAAGACTTCTACATAGTCCTCCTAGTCCTCACAGTCACCATCTTTTGAGTCCCCTCTTTCCCTCCTGCACAGTTATGTAGCAATCATGAAGGGTGGGATACACAAAGGTGGGACCAAACATTGTCATAACAACATCGGTAAAGCCACTCCTTCAGGGGAAGTTCTAGGGAATTAACTCAAGGACAAAATCTCATCTGAGGGTTACTCCAGATTACTAAGAGATCTGCTCAAGGGCGGGATTCCATCCAGGGTGTATTGCTTTCTCCTTTCCTCAGCTAGTAATCCATTTAAACAATCACAGTAAATTTACTTCTTATAATATCGAGAGTATTCGATATGCCAAACACAGTAACAACAAAGTCTCCAATGGAGACGTTACTGGGCCCGCTCGAGCAAATCGACAATCAATGGGAGGGCCTTTTTACCTTTGTATAAACACAGTAAGAGATGTACTTAAAGGGTGGTTCTTCCTGGGGACATCTCGCTATATATTCCAGACCACAGTCCTCAGGCCAGGTTAGTCTTTCCTAACCCCAGCAGGTAATGACAGAATTTGTTCCGTGACCATGCTCTTAATGTATTGTACTTATGGTCCTTAGCTTGTCCCTTTTAGATGCCAGGGTAGCTTACTGCTTGCCCTAGGTCCATCCAGTCCCTTCGTTAGGATCCTGCTTTTGGGGGTGTTAGGAAGAAAGGGCAACTGAGGTTAAAGTCAAGTAAATATGATGGAAGCCCAGGAGTAAATATTTGGAGTCAATTAACTCCCATGCTACAAAAACATAGCACCAACCATCTTCCTGTGTTTATACGAAATGGACATTGCTAAATGAACCATGCAAGTGACATAAGGGAAAGAGAAAAGCAATACAGGATTATCAGCGCTTGATGGGCTTGGGTGTGCCTCAGGAGCACTGTTGTGGGAGTAACTCAATAAACCTAAGCTCCCTTGGGAGGAGCAAGGACAACCCAATGTTATCCAACAGTTGGCCGTGTGCAAGGCAAGTGCCCAACCCGCTGTACCATCTCTACAGCCTCAAAACAAAACAAAAATTTTCCTACACCCAAGGAATAGTGCCAAGCTTAGAGACCTGCCTTGTAACCAAATGGTCACAAGTTCAAATCTGTGTCCCAAGTGACTTCTGAACATTCCTGTGGAGTATGTGCATGTGTGTGCACACACACACGTGCACACACATGTATGTACATATACATACACCAACATATATGCAAGCTTTTTAAAAATAGCAAGAGTGGACTGGAGAGATAGTACAGGAGGTAGGGCGCTTACCCTGCACATGTTTGAATAAGATGAGATCCTGGGCACCACCAGGAGTGATTCTTGAGTGCAGAGCAAGGAGTAACCTCTGAGCACTACTGGGTGTGACACCCGAACAAACAAATAAAAATAGTAACAGAAACTTCATCCTAAATATGAAAAATTAGTCTTAAGGGACTAGGAAAGCTTCCGAGCCATTTCAGTGCAGGGTGACTGCCTGCTGTCCCCAAACCCCCTCCTCTCAGTGCCCACCCGTGCCCACTGACAGCCATTCCTGAAACAGCCTCCTGTTTCTATAATGACGCAGGGCCTTGTAACAAATACCAACCAGCTGAACAACCAAAATTCTTTCCACCCCCCCACCTTTTTGGGGGGCTTTGCTCAGAGCTGATGCCTGGCTTTGTCAGGCATCACTTCTGGCAGTGCCTGGGAGACCACATGCGGTGCGAGGAATAATTTCAGGTCAGTCACCTGCAAGGCAAGTGTCTTATCTGTTGTACTATTTTTCTGGCACAAAATTTACTTTTTAAAAGAAAATAATATCTTTTCTCTTTCTTTCACATTTGGGGCTGGAGCGATAGCACAGCGGGTAGGGCATTTGCCTTGCACGCGGCCAACCCGGGTTTGATACCTCTGTCCCTCTCAGAGAGCCTGGCAAGCTACTGAGAGTATCCCGCCTGCACAGCAAAGCCTGGCAAGCTACCCGTGACGCATTCAATACGCCAAACACAGTAACAACAAATCTTACAATGGAGACGTTACTGGGCCCACTTGAGCAAATCAATGAACAACAGGAGGACAGTACTAATAGTGCTTTGATATCTAGGAAAACTCTTCCAAACATCAGGCCAGAGATGCAGTTCAGGAATTGGGACTGGAGTGATATTACACTGGGTAAGGTGCTTGCCTTGCATGCTCCACACCTGGGTTCAATTTCTGACATCGTATATGGACCCCTGAGCAGCCAGGAGTAGTTCCTGAGAGCAGAGATAGGAGTAAACTTGAGCATCACCACATATGGACCACCTTTGCACATCAAATGTAGCACTGTAGCACCATCCTTCCATTGTTTATCGATTTGCTCGAGCGGGCACCAGCAACGTCTCCATTGTGAGACTTCTTGTTACTGTTTTTTGCATATCGAATATGCCATGGGGAGCTTGCCAGGCTCTGCCATGTGAGCAGGATACTCTCGGTAGCTTGCCGGGCTCTCCGAGAGGGATGGAGGAATTGAACCTGGGTTGGCTGTGTGCAAGGCAAGAGCCTTACCCACTGTGCTAGAGCTCTAGCCCACATCAAATGTAAAATCAAACAAACAAACAAACAAACAAACAAACAAAAAAACCCTACTGGAGCTAAGGCACATGCCCTGCACAGAGCCAGTCCAGTTTGATTTCTGGCAGCACAAGGTCCCCAAAGCACCACTGGGAAGAATTCCCAAGCACAAAGCCAGAGAAGAAACGATGCAACACCAAACCGCAAAATTCAAAGGCTATTTCCCATTATCTGTGCTACATAAGTGGATGATGCTCAAGTCTTTTGTATGGTGATGAGTCTGAAGGGTTCTCTCCTGGCCCGCTGCTGTCACTCACAGTCCACACAGAAGACCAGTCTTTGGGGGGGCCCACCCCTCCCGTCCCCGAGCGGCAGGGAGACACCCTGATGAAGCAGACACATGGTGAGTGCCCGGCTGTGCTTACCACTTCGTCCTCCGTCCAGCACTTCTCAATCAGCTTGGGCACGGGCTTCTTGACCAGGCGCTGCAGGGCTTTGCCAGCATCATAGCCACTTTCATGGAGCTAGAACGACAGCAACAAGAGCGGTGAGCAAACTGCACCAAAGAACGGGACACAGAGCCAAACCCAAAGAGGGGACCGCCCCCCCTCCCCGATGAGCTCCAAGGCAAGCAGCAGGGGACCAAGCGTCATTTCAGTCTGTGGGATAATCGGTTCTCACTGTACACCCACCTTACACCCACCCTATTCCCCCACTGCAGCTGTCCCGGGTGACAGGTAAGGGAGAGAATGTTCTGGCAGTAGCAAGAATAGAAGTACGAATAACAATAACAAACACATACTGAACATCTGGCCTGGCACTGAGTGAGGCCCTTTCCAGAACCCTGGGGCGGCATTTGCTTACTTCATCTTTTGGGCTGAGACCTCAGCGCCTCCAGGAATGAGGGCAGTCAAGCGTGGAAGGCGCAGAGTTGGGCACTCCCCGACACTTGTCCCATTCTCTAAGGCAGCCTACAGACATGCAGCTCACATTCTTTCTCTTTTGTGTTCATGACTTCAACTATAGTAATTTTGCTATTTAAAATTTTATTAAAAAATTTTTTTTTTGCTTTTTTAAAAAGAATACCTAAAATATAAGAACTTTAGGGGGAAATAATTTAGTAATACTAATGTTCTTAGTATGAAAACATTTAAGCCCATAGCTGTTGGCTAAGCCGGACATTCCCTTCAGGACTAGCTTCCCCTCTGATCCAAGCTAATATACTTTCCCACTCCACATCATTCCACTCTCGGCCGTGCCTAAGCTATAGCCCTGACTTGTCCTGCAAACATATTTTCCTGTCTTAGCTTCTGGAACTCCATCTCCCCCAAGATCCTGAATCTCAATTTGGCAACAATGGAGAGAAGCAAGTACAAAAATCTTGCTCAATCTCCCTCCAACAGTGGCTGCCCCTCCAAAACTCCTGACCCCTTTCTCTGACCCAAGCCTCTCAATGGCTCGGTGAGCACGGCCTGCAGTGCCAGTGTCTACCGCAGCATGCAGTATACTCCAAAATCCCTTGGGAAATTGGTCAATGTCTTCACCTAGACTGAAACAAGAAGAGTCACCCCGCTTTCATTAAGTTAAAATATATTTATATTGGGGTAGGGAGTTTGGGCCACACCCAGTGGTGCTCAGGGCTTACTCTTGGCTTGGTGCTCAGGGATCACTCCTAGCAGTGCTCAGGGAACCCTACAGGTGCCTGGGATTGAGCCTAGGTCAGCAACGTGCAAGGCAAGTGTCCTCCCCGCTATACTATCACTCCAGCCAAGAACTTCAATCTCTTAATTGAAAAACTCACTGGCAACTGCACAACACTCAATAAAATTAAGGAACAGATCCTAACTTTTTCTGCAGGAAACTCACTAAGAAGTGGGAGTCCAACACATACAAAAGATCAGAATCAAGGAATGTGGAATAATCACAGTTGCTGAGACAATACGAGACAAGAGAGCCTCACGTTGCCACTCTCCTGGAGGAGACTCAGAAGGAACCATTCCTGTGCAGTGCTGGCAAGCAAACCCCACTGGTGATATGCAAGGCAAGTGCCTCTTTCCCGCTAAATGGTGCTAAATCTGAACTATGTGAGTCACTTTAGGCTACACATTAACTAGAGCAATAAGCCAATTACCTTAAAACAGAATAAAACTTTGTTTCTTTGGATTTTGGCCATACCCAGTGGTGCTCAGGGTTTACTTCCTGGCTCCAGGCTCAGGGATCACTTCTGGCAGAACTTGGGGGAACATATGTGGTGCCAGGGATTGAACCTGGGCTGGCAACGTGTAAGGCAAATGCCCCTACCAGCTGTACTATTGTTCTGGCCCCAACAAAACATTTTAGTGATGATCGAAATGCTAGACTCCGCTTTGGTGGTAAAACTGCATCGTGAGGGTATGGGGGAAGGGTGCACGATGAATACAAATGTTAAATATTAACTGATTATACTCATCAATAGACTACTTATAAAAATACTATAGTTTGTGAATGTTTGAAAATTAGTCAATCTAACCTGCTTGTAGAGGTGTAAGATTACAATCAAGTGATTTTTTTTACTTTGCCCAATATCTAGAACAAGCAGTATTTGTCAAATTCTATTGTATATGAAATTTTCTAATAAGATCTTAGACACATGAATTGAGTAAAAGGAAAAACTGCTTGTTTAATCTTTAAACATCTAAGTGATAATATGAAATCAGTTCAGCTTGACAAATGATACATTTTAAATTAAAAGCTGAATAACATTTTGTTTAGTTATAAAGAGAAACACAGAAAAACTATTGGTTCTGGAGTCCAACGATCTGGGTTTGAACTCTAGGTCTACTTACTATTCAAGTGACATTTTGTAAATAACTTTCTCTCTTTGGGTCTCAATTTCATCATCTTTAAGAATGAGTTAAAGCAGGAGCAGGAGAGAGAGTACAGCCAATGGGGTGCTGGCCATGGACAGGGTCAAACCCCTGGTAACCCATATGGCCCTCTAAGCTTGCCAGGAGAGAAGGCTAACTGCAGAGCTGAGTACTGCCAGGTGTAGCCCCCAAACAAAAACAAAGAGTAAATGGGGTAAGCGAGATAGCTTAGGGGCAGAGCACAACTTGTGCATGCAGAAGGCCCACGCTGGTATCTGGAAGAGCCTTGGTTCCCTGAACAATGCTGGAGTAGGATCAGAGACACCAGATCTGGCCCCCAAACAACAAGTAAAAAACAAAATAAAACACACAGATTATATATCAAAACCCTGCAGCTAATATCCCACTCAGTAAGTGAAAACCTGAAATTCCTTCCCTCTAAGATCAAAACTGTCCATTCACAGTAGAGTGAGAAGTCCTGGAAGCAAAATGAAAAAGTGCTATGAGGGATTCAAACTGGGAAAAAAACAAAACACCCCATTAATATCATTATTCCAGATAATTTTTTTTCTTTTTTTGAACTACAACTGGCTGTGTTCAGAGGTTATTCCTAGATTTGTGCTCAGGGGTCAATTCTGGCGGGGTTTGGGGATCAAACCCAGGTCAGACACATAAAAGGCAAGTGCCTTATATTGGGCAAGTGTAGTAAAAACAGAAAAAACTCAAGGATTCCATTAAATAACTCTTAGACACAATGGTATGGTAAAGTGGAGGCTACAAAATCAAAATGCAGACTTCATATTGATTTTCACATACAAACAATTAGGCAGAAGAGAAAGATATGAAAGACATAATTCCATTCATAAGTGAGTTGCCGCAAAATTCAAGTACCTGGGAATTAATTTAACAAAGGAGGCAAAAGACTTACTCAATGCAAACTATAAATTACTGTTAAAAGAAATAGCAGATAGAAAGAAATGGGAACATATTACTTGTTTATGGTGGAAAAATTAACATCATTAATATTATTATCCTTGGAGCCAGAGCGATAGTATCGCTGGTAGGGCATTTACCTACCCAGGTTCGATTCCTAGCACACCATGTGATCCCCCAAACCTGCCAGCAATGATTCCTGAGCTCGGAACCAGGAGTAAGCCCTGAGCACTGCTGGGCATGACCCCCAAACCAAACAAACAGGAATTATTACCTTAGGGGCTGAAGAGATAAGACAGGGCAGTTGCTTTGAATGTAGCAGACCCCAGTATGATCCTAGTTACTGCCTATGGTTCCCCAAGACTTCCAGGAGTGAACCCTGAGCAGTCAGGTTTGGCAGCAAAACCACCTACCCTCATCAAATGATCATCTGACCCAAAGCACACAACTTTAAACACAAAGTTCTCATCAAAATTAAAATTTTCATAGCATTATGAAACTTAAGAACAAGGAACAAAACCTGCTATAATAACTCTCCCCAAATAGCCAAAGCAATACTGAGAAAAAAAGAAGTTGGGAGATTTTTCTCTGTGGTTTTAAATTATATTATAAAGCTCTTGTAATCAAAACTGTGTGGTAAGGCCTAAAGGCAGACTCTAAGACCAATGGATTAGAGAGCCAGAGATAAACCTCCAGATACATGGATGATTAATATATGACAAAGAACATATGTGCATGAAGTGCAACAAAGAAAGCCTCTTCAACAAAGGTGCTGGTATAACCGGTTAACCAGCTACTTGCAAAAAATAAATCTGATCTCTATCTCATACCATATACAAAAGTTAATTCAAAATGGACTAAAGCCCTCAGATTTAGGGGCCTGAGAGATAGTACAGCGGGGAAAGCGTTTGCCTTGTATACTGCCAACCCAGGTTTGATCCCCAGCATCCTACATGGTTCCCTGCACATCGTCAGGAGTAACCTCTGAATATCATCAGTATGATCCCCAAACTAATCTCCCCTCAACTAAAAAAAGATTTTAGATTTAGACCCAAATCTACAAAATTTATCAAGGAAAGGAAGCAGCCGCTCCACCATTTTCATCAATGTTCTAGGTTAGATAATTTTTTCCAGAGACAGGGGGAAAATGGTATAATAAAAAACCACTTATGTTTTACTTAACTATTCATGCTAATAATTTATGAAGTTTGATTAAAACTTGAGTAAAGTATACAAGAAAAAAGGTTTTGAATCGTCTACAACTGATAATAGGCAATTAAATTTAAAAACATAAAGCCCATTTCTAAAGCAAAGAGCTGAGTAAATGGAGTTAAATCAAATATCATTAATCCTGAAGCCATTCCTGGCTTTTAGTGACCCCAGGAGGGCTGTAAATGACGGTGGGAAGGAAGAAGTGCTCGAAAGTCGTTGCTGTGGTTGGCCTTGCATGCTGGAGAGACCGAGTGGGTGTTTATCACACACCCACTGAACACGGGACCCCAGGAGCACAGGATCCATGTGTCCTCTGCAAACCTCTACTTCAGATCTTGTGTTTCCATGGAAAAGCTGCTGCAATTTCTGTGGGAGCCGTTGCCTGCTGCACTGTACTTTGATTGAGAGGCGACCCCTCCTTCTTTTGACCCACTATTTGTCCTTTCATGCTATAAACCCAGTAAATATTAAGTGCCTAACCTCGTCCACCCAGATACAAGACACACTTGAAAAGTAAGAGTCGTGAGGTTACTTACAACAGTGATGAAATATTTATTGAACAAATTAAGTCAGAGCATCACTGTGCTGTTATCAATAATTCATAAAGACCACTGCAAACACAAAAAGAGCTGGGGCAGGGATCTTCTGACATGCCCTCCTCTTTTTTTTTTTCTTTTTGGGTCACATCCGGTGATGCTCAGAGTTACTCCTGGCTCTGCACTCAGGAATTACTCCTGGTGGTGCTCAGGGGATCATACGGGATGCTGGGAATCAAACCCCCAGTTGGCTGCATGCAAGGCAAACCACCCTACCTGCTGTACTATTGCTCCAGCCCCCTGACATGCCATCTTCTTGGGGACCAAGAGGAACCTTTCTGAAAAGTTACCTCCTCAATTTTTTTAAAAAGTAAAAGTCACGCAGTTTTATTATCAAAGGGGAAAGAGAACAGAACAGACAGGAAATCTGAGTGGGAGAGGTCTAAGAGTGGGTTGCCAAGGGGCCACAGTGATAGTATAGTGGGCAAGGGTGCTTGCCTTGTAGATGGCTGACCTGGGTTCGATCCCGAGCATCCCTTATGGTTTCCCCAAGTCACCAAGAGTAACCCCTGAGTACAGAGCCAAGAGGAAGTTCTAAGAATGCTAGCGTGGCCAAAGAAAAGACTTCCTTCCTTCCTTCCTTCCTTCCTTCCTTCCTTCCTTCCTTCCTTCCTTTTCTTTCTTTTCTTTCTTTCTTTTCTTTCTTTCTTTAATTTTTTTTTTTTTGGCCACATCACATTCTGTGCTCAGTTACACCTAGCCTGGCTGGGAGACCAAATGCAGTGGTTGGATTTGAACAATCATGGGGGCAACAGTCACACGCTGGCATGTGCATTAGCCTCTGGACTATCTCCCTGGCCCATTTTTATTATTTTTTTTAGGGGAGAAGGAGGGCTTGGGCCACATCTGGCAGTTCTTGGGGCTTATTTCTGGACAAGCTTGGGGCAATCAAAGTGGGGCCGGCTGTGTGCATGGCAGGGCCCTTTTCTGCTAGGCTATTTTTGTGGTGCCTCTGGTTCTTCTTGCAATGTTCTATTTCCTCCACCTGTTATCCCCACTACCCCTTAAAGACACTTTCCAGCAATGATCTGGGGGCTGCATGCAGCAGTGACTAGAGCCACTCCTCTACTTGACTCTGTGCTCAGGAGTGACCCCTGGTGCAGGGACCAATGAGGTACAAGGGATTTGAATAAGGGTTGGCCACATTAAAGTCAAGGGCCATCCGTATTATTATCACTCTGGCTATCTAGGACTCTTGCTAGAGAAAATTCTGAGTTCAAGTTGTTATTTACCTGTTGGAATTTAAAATTTTTTGGTTTGGTGCTCAGGGCTTACTCTGCTAGGGATTGAGGGAGTAGATGGGGTGCCAGAGATCTCATCTGGGCCAGCCACGTGCAAGGCAAGCACCATGCATGCTGTATTATCACTTCAGGCCACAAGCTTTACATATATCCCTTACTTATTAAAAACAAACATTTAACATAGGGAAAGTTGTTACTGTCCACACAGCTTCATAAGAACAATTACCTTTTGGTCACTTTGGGGGAAATTACTGGAGTTCAAAATATTCTTCATTACTTCCACAAATGTGTAGAGTACTAAACTGTGCCAGATATTATACTAGGTTACAGTCATACAACAGTCATACAACTAAATTATCATACTAGGTATTATTATACTAGGTATATATACTATATTAGATATTATACTAGGTTACAGTCATACAACTAAATTGTGCCAGATACTATACTAGGTTACAGTCATACAACTATGACTATGACAGAAAACATATCAAGAATGTGTGCCTTGGGGTATACCGGAGTGATAGTACAGTGGGTAGGGCACATGTCTTGCACGTTGCTGACCCCGGTTCGATCCCCGCCATCCCAGATGGTGCTCCAAGCCTGCCAAGAATGATCCCTGAACACAGAACCAGGAGTAAGCCCTGAGCACTGCCGGATGGGGCCCCCCAAACCAAAAGAAATGTGCCTGAAATGCACCACCTGTGTTTTAGTGTAACACACAGAATCTAGTTGCCACACAAGTGCACCTATACAAATTTATCCACTGTTCTATCTCTCTAGCCCCTACAAGGTCCTTTTATTTATTTTTGTTTGGTTTGGGGCAACACCAAGCAACGTGGGGCTATTCCTGACTCTGCTCTCAGGAATTCCTCCTGGGGATGCTCAGACGACCATATGGGATGCTGAGGATAGAGATTTGGTTGGCTGTGTGCAAAGCAAGCGTGCTACCTACTGAGCTATCTCTTCAGCCCCTAAATGGTTCCTTTAACAGAAAATTTTCTATCACTCCCCTAGAAAAGATTGTTTAAAGAACTTACAATAAAGATGGGTGTTATGGAATACTTAAATGAATGTCTGTTTTGGGGAAGTGATTCTTGGCCAACCTGGTGATGCTTAGGGGTTACTCCTGGCTCTGTGGCTCGGGAAACCACATGGGGTGCGAGGGATCGAAAGAGGGCAGGCCCCGTGCAAGGCGAATGCCCTCCCCACTGTAGTATCTCTCCAGCACCAAATGAATGCCTTTTAGCTACTGTGGAAAAACAATTACTCGGAAAGCTATAAAAGTAAGATAGTAAACCTTTTTAGTTTATAGCCAAGGCAGACTAGTGAAATCTGGGATTAAGTGTAATTTTAATCTAACGCATAGAGAAATGAATCATCTATGAACTACTGGTAAAAGGCCATTGTGAAAAACAGGCATCAAGGTCGAGCACCTTTCGCTAAAGCAGTTTTCAACCTTCACGAGATTGAAGGAAGCTCTAGTATCTCGCACTCTGGACCTCACCCCACCTGCCACAAAAGCAAAACCAAAACAAAGAATCTTGGTTTGTTTTTTTTTTTTGGGGGGGGGGGAGGGGGGTTTACACCCAGCAATGCTCAAGGGTTACTCCTGGCTCTGCACTCAGGAATTATTTCTGGTGGTGTTCGGAGACTATATGGTGTGTGCAGGAAATCAAACCCGGGTCTGCAGCATGCAAGGCAAACACCCTACCCGCTGTCTAACCGCTCCGGCCCCACAAAGAATCTTGTATCTTTTCCTACAACTGTCTTCTTTTCCTTCATTTTCAGTTGCTTCACTGCAAAAGAGCAAACAGTAACCTTTCCTCAATTCAGTATCCCACATCCTCAGCTGGCATCCTTTTTCCATACCCATGAGATCTGGTGGGTTGTCCCAGCCCAAAGCAGGCTGCTGGTGCCATGTTCTCTCTGCCTCTGATCGACCCAATGATGTTACTGAGCAACTCTCCAAGCCAGACACTATGCTAACCATGGGAGGAAGTATGGCGTGAAAAAACCGGCCTGGGTAAACTACCAGAGGACACTTGGGAGGGTGGTGGCGCTGAAAACAACAGTACTTTCCGAGGAACAATATCCTGGTTTCAATCGCTGGCAACAGAGTCCAAACCCCATATAACTGGGCCTGTTTAGCAGCTACACAGGCTGTCCCAGTCCACCACTTCTGCAGTCCAGTGAACAAGGTGCAAGATTTAAGGCAGGAGCTATTATCAGCTTTGCCCCAAAATGGATGGGCTGAGGTTTCCATTGGTTAAGTGGGCCTACCAACTGCTTAGCTGTGTCCGAGGACAACAGAAAGCTTTCTATGTGACATGATGTGGGTCAGAGAGACAGTGCAGTGGGTAAGGTGCTTGCCCTGGTACCATATGGTCCCCCAAGCCCTCCAGGAGTGATCTCTGAGTGCAGAATAAGCCCTGAGCACTGGGTGTGGTACCAAAATGGAACAAAAGAGTGAGGTGAAGTGACATCATGAGACAAGATACTATGCAACGTCAAAGAGCTAACACGGCCGTGGCATCACCACAGGGAGCACTGTTTTAAGAGCTTGACTCTTAGGCTGCCGGAGGTTCAGTGCATCCACAGTGCTGGGTTTACACATCCTCCGGTGGTTTCTTACTGCCCTCTCAGGATTCACAGGAAGCAAGGCTCAGGCCACTGAAGAAAAACACATTTCTGCATAATTGCCCAAGTTAAATCTGTTCCTCTCACTCGGCCTGACAAATCATTCCCTGCTTATTACTTTCTATAATTTAATATATATAAGTGCTTTACTGGCAAGCTTCTCAAAAGAATAAATAATACTTAATGACTGCCTACAGTTTAATTAACTCATGATTGAATTTCTCATGGATTGCTATAAACATTAAATTATATCCTTCCTCAAAGCTACCAGAGATAGAAATCTTGTTTTAAGTTTTAACTCCCTGTCTAAACAATTCTAAAATTCCAGCAAATTCATATACCGGACAAAGAGGTGTGAGAATCAACTGTAATACATGATCGTAAAGTGTATTATTTTATGGAGCAAGGATGAAGTCTTAATTTAAATAAGACTAAAAATGTGCACAGATCCCAACAGCTCATTTATACTGCAGCAATCATTAACCATCTCTAGATCTGGGCAATCTGATTAGCATAAGCTCTGCGTCTTACCACAAGGTTTCAAGTTTCCACCCTGGCTTCTCATCTGAGCTGCCATTTTCTGTCTGCGTGATATTGCAAATAAATTTTCCTTTTGGCATGGCTCAGCTGTCAGGGCCCTCTGTTCTATAATGAACCCATGAATTACATCTCCCTACTCTGACATCTCTGGTCTCACACATCAAAATATTGTTCTTCAATTGTAATTTATAACTTAATTTAAATGTCCCTCTGACTGTGACCTTTGTGGATCAAATGGCACTGCATCTGGCAGTTTCTATGACACCAAAATATCCTTTGACAATTATAACCATTTATAACTGCAGAAAAAGCCTATCTAAACCAGATTGTGATTCGTGCTAAATATTAAATATTTGCAGTCCACTGAGAACAATATTAAAACTCAAAGTCTTTTGCTACATAAAATATGCAGTTTCTTGGCAAGAAATTGCCAAAATGAGAGAGAAAAAAAAAGGGATGTGGAAGAGACCTTAAAGTTCTTCATGTAATATTTAAATTTTTAATTTCTCTTTTTTTTGGTGGGGGGGTACAACCGTGGTACTCAAGGTTTACTCCTATTTCTGCACTAAAGGTTCACTACTGGCAGTCTTGGGGAGCTATCTGGGGTGCCAGGGATCAAACCCGGGTCAGCCACATACACAAGGCAAATGCCCTAGATGCTCTATTATTGCTCCAGTCCTGATTTTTTTTTTTTTTGCAAATTTTTGTGGCAGCTGCCAAACCTGGTAGTGGTTGGTGGGGAAACCCAGGCAGCATGGGGGTCGGGGTGGCAACAGGGAGCCCAGACTTGGGCACGGACTTGGGCACTGCTCTACCATCCCCCAGATGGTTCCCTCGCTCCCTCCCATTTTTTTAGCCACATCCAGCAGTGCTCATGGCTTATTCCTAGCAGAGCTCGAGAGACCACATGGGGTGTTGGGGCTTGAACCCAGGTTGAACTTGTGCATTATACTATTGCTCCAGTTCAGTTCTAATTATTTCAACCAGTAACACAAATGAGAAAGAATTTACTGAAATATATGACAAGTTTAACCTGTAACTTGCAGATGTCAGTACATTTTCATTCACACCTCCATCACAAACAACCTGGTATCACACTCAACATACAAAGCATGTAGACCTTACTAAGCTAGAATGAAAACTAAAGACACTTAAAAAACAAAATCACTATTATTCCAAACAATGCTATTTAAGCACCTGTTGTACTAAATTTGTCGACATATTCTTATGGAACCTAGTTTAGAAATAACCACACAGACCCGAATTTAATTGCTGAGTAAGGGTGGAGGAAACAAGCCTGAAGGAAATACAGAGTTGCACGCCAACCCTGTCCCCCACCCCCAATCCCACGAGGAACTCCCATGTCACCGGAGGAGGGTCCAGAGTTTAGGAAATGTATCTTGTGCCAGGAATGAGTTAGGTTTTTAGGTTTTCAAGACTTCATCCCTCACACAACTCTGGGGACAGAAATATTACAATGAGAACTCAGCAGTGAAGAATCCCCGCGGGCACCACAACACTGGAGAATTGTCTGGGTCCCAAACCGAGTCGGTATCACTGGAGTGCCCCAAATGGAGCAGGTGCAGTCTCCCTGCCCTCTCCAGATGGAATCCCGAGGACCATGAGCTTCTACAAGCATGGCTCCGGTATGTGGAAACCAAGACTATTCCTCCGAACCTGATATACAAAGTGAGCAATGGAAAATAGATGATCTAGCATCTGCCCCTAGAAGGCAGGCTTAAATGGTGGTGGGAATATTCAAGCAAAATTTAATGCCCAAAAGTATAGAGAGAGTATCTGAACAATTGTCTGCTATAAAGGCAGGGTGAAGACTGCGATGAAAATGGAAGGGATAATGGGGATATTGGTGGTAGAAAGTTTGCACTGGTGGAGGGATGGGTGATCGATCATTATATAGCTGAATATCAAACATGAAAGGTATGTAACTGTATCTCAAGGTGGCTCATGCTTCTGGACTGTGAATTAAGCTACGGCCCCATGCCACCCCGGGGCGGGGGGAGGGGGAGAAGTTTGTTGTCCTTTCTGCCTTCTTCCCCTGGGTGGCATGGTGACCGCCATCTTCCAGAGCCTATTGGACTGAGAGGTACGAGCCTGCAGTGATGAGACACGCGGGGCGTCGCAGGATGGGGGCTGGAACCGCCCCTTCTCCCTGCCCCAACAAGAGCCCGAGTTGCCACCCATGAATGGCTCCTCCGGCTCCTGAATGGCCATGATCCCAGAGGCACACAAACCAATTTCGAAACCCAGCGGCTTCTGGCAGAAATGCTTCTGGACTGTGAATCAAGCTACAGCCCTGTGCCACCCCAGGTAGGGGGGTGGGGAGAAAGGGCATTGTCCCTTCTGCCTTTTTCCCCTTGGCGGCATGGTGACTGCCATCTTTCGAGCCTATTGGACTGAGTGGTATGAGCCTGCAGTGACGAGACACATGGGCTCATGAGACGGCGGCTGGAACCAGCCCTTCTCCCTACCCCGACAAGAGCCCAAGTTGTCGCCCACGAACGGCACCTCCAGCTCCTAAATGACCATGATCCTAGAGGCACACAAACCAATCCCAGAAGCCAGTGGCTTCTGGCAGAAATCCCTCCAGACTTAATTACTAAAATATCAGAAATCCAAAATTGCGTGGCCGCGCAACATCATATGCTCGTTATTATCAGCAATAGAAAACAAATTATTCTCAGCAGGTCTGAATGTTGGGAGGGAAATTCCAAATAATAATGGTAGGTCTTCTGTCGAAAAATTGAATGTAGAGAGAGAAATGTAGAAAGTAGAAAGTAGAGAGTAAAGTGGCAATCATCTGCCACACTGGCAGGGGGAGGGGTGGGATGGGTGTTTGATCATTGTATGACCGAGACTTAAACCTGAAAGCTTTGTAACTTCTCACAGAGATTCAATTAAAACATTAAAAAAAAAAAAAAAAAAGAATACTACAATGAGGGGCTGGAGCAATAGCACAGCAGGTAGGGTATTTGCCTTGAACATGGCTGGCCCAGGCTGACCCAGGTTCGATTCCTCCACTTCTCTCAGAGAGCCCGGCAAGCTACTGAGAGTATTGTGCTGCATGGCAAAGCCTGGCAAGCTATCCGTGACATATTCAATATGCCAAAAACAGAAACATGTCTCACAATGAAGACGTTACTGGTGCCCGCCTGAGCAAACTGATGAACAACGGGAGGACAGTGCTACAGAGCTACTACAATGAGAGGTTCGGAATCTTGTTCAGGGCCTGTTTTCTATAAAGTAGAAGGGCTAAATTCCAATCTAAACCCATGTGCAAGGGAGCGGGCTGAAACTGAGTGCCCACCTCCAATGTCCTTATTATGGCAGCAGGGTCAGGCGATAAGCTGGGACTGGTTGGGCTCAGGGCTCTGCAGCCACCCTGACACTGCGAACATGCTATCCCTGCCTAACATGCAGGAGGAGGAAGCGAGGATGATAAAACTCCAAATATCACCACCGGCTCTGGACTGTCGTGGAAAGACAGCTGGGAGAGCACCTGAAGCCTAGTGAGTGCTCTCCATGTCGAAGGTCTGGGTGCAGCAGGTAAGGTGCTGACCTGGGTTCCGTCCCCGCACCCACCCGCTATCAGGAATGATCCTTGAGCCAGAATTAGAAGAAAGTTCTAAGCGCTGCTGGATGTGGCCCCCAACAAAACCCAAAAAAGCCAAAACCAAAACAGAGCAAGGAAAAGACAACCTAGCCACATAAGACATGAATGAGAATCTGGCAAACTATTACTCGAAACCAAAGGTATTAAAACTCTTAAGTCTGATGTGATCTTAAGTAACAGTTACAGTAGTGACAACACTAAATGTCCTAAGGTAGAGTTGACTGGAGAGCACGTGAAAATACACATCCTGGGGCCAGAGACAGTCTTAACATGGCAGGGCGTCGCCTTTTACATGGTTGATCTGGTTCATCTCTGGCACTCCATGCGGTACCCTAAGCCCCACCAGTAATGATTCCTAAATGCAGGGCCAAAAGTAAGCCCTGAGCACTGCCAGGTGTGGCCTAAAAACAAACAAAAATGAAACCCACAAAAACCAAAACAACTGAAAGTGAAAACAAAAACAGGTTCCCCAAATGTTTTGCTAGGGCTGGAGAGCCAACCCAATGGATGGGGACAAGGTCAACCCTGGCACAGTCACCACAGAAGCTACTCAGAGCACCAAGAAAATACGAGGAAAGGAATCTAAAAGAGGCTCGCTCCTCAGCCGTGCTCTCCCCTGCTTCTCTGTTTCTTTTCCTGCTGATCTCCTTTCTGCTGATCTCCTTTCTGGAGACGCTTCTGTTTTCACATTTTCCCATATTTCCCTTCTTTCCAAGCAAGTTTTGTTCTATAAAAACTACTTTATTTCACACACACACAAAAAAAGTTAATGGGGCTGGAACTATAGCCCAGTGGGTAGGGCAGTCACCTTGCATGCGACTGACCCAGATTCACTCTTGGGTACCCCATGTGGCCCTTTCAGGCCCACCAGAATAATCCCTGAGTGCAGTGGGCCAAAGCCCAAGAGACACTTTTAAAGATGAGACGGACAGGAGAGGAAAGATGCATGTTTTTAGTTTAGGGTCCCAGAGAGGGGTGGGGTGGAAAACAGAAATCAAAAAAAGTTAAACAGAATACAAATGTTTGAGGGCTGGAGTGATAGTACAGAGGGCAGGGCGTTTGTCCTGCATGCAGCTGACTGAGGTTCGATCCCTGGCATCCCATACAGTCCCCTGAGCCCACCAGGAGTGATCCCTGAGTGCAGAGCCAGGAGTAACTCTTGAGCACTGCCAGGTGTGGCCCCCAAACCAAAACAGCCAATAATTTACTTTTATAGTCTATAAAATATAGTTGCTGGCCAGACAGCGTCAAAGAATATTAACTGGTCCCTGCAATCACTCTGCAGCAGAGCGAGTTCTGTTTTAGTGGTGTTAAGGTGGACAAGCAGTCGTGGTGGCATGTCAGACAGCCAACCCATCAATACAGGCCTGCTAGGGTCACCTTCTCGTCTAACTGAAACATCTGTATGGTTTTAGAGTCAAATTAATAAAATATTAATTTTTTTGGAGAAGTCTAACTTCTTCTCTATTCCCTCCACGTACTTTCAGACTCAAAGTCAGACAAAGAGACAATGAAAATCATGAATCTCTGGGGCCAGAGAGAGTACAGCAGGCAGGGCACTCACCCTGCACACAGCCAGCCCGATTCCATTCTCCCACATGGCCCCTTGAGCACTGCCAGGAGTGAGCCCTGAGCACCACTGGCATGGCCCAAGTGCAAAGGAGGAAAGAAAGGCACGGTCCCTAGATCCCTAGTTCAGTCTGCGTCCTTAGGAGACTTAAACGCAGTTCCTTATAGCAACCCCTCTTCTGAGGATCAAACGCCATCCTCCTCACATGCTGTGAGGACTGAAATAAGATCACTGTGCACAGTCTTCAGCTATATAGTCAAGACTCGGGGAACCCCCCCACCCCCCACTCTGGAGTAGACGATGGACCCTAAAGGCCAGACCGAAGCAGACTCGTCTCTCAACAGTCACAGGGTGCACGCCAGCTGCTATGGGCTCCTACCCCTCCCGTGACCATCACACTTGAGACAGCGACACAGGACAAGGACTCTCCCCCCACAGTGACTCTGAGACACTCACAGTGTTCAGAGCATTGAGAGTGGTATCATCCCGCGACGCTGCGACACAGCCATCTTCTGTGGAGCCGCCATCACACATTCCCGCAAATGCCGCCATACTCCTTGTGAGAAAGGAAGGGAAACCGTCAGTACAGGGATTTGAACCCTAAGGATGCAGAGAACATTTCCAGCCCAGGCCAAATTCTATTACACCCATTAAAAACCCAGAGTTCTTTGTCCTGTTTCAGCTTATTAAAATAGTACAACTTTTGATTTGCATGCAGCTGACCCTGGTTTGATCCCGGGCACTTCATATGGTCTCCCGAACCCCACCAGAAGTGACCCCTGAGCATGGAGCCAGGAGTAAGACCTGAGCACCACTGGGTGTGGTCCCCCAAATAGAACAAAATTTAAAAAAAAAAAATAAAACCCCCAACCCCCCCCCCCAATTTTATTAAGTTTCTCTATAGCTAACTATTTACTCAGAGAGAAAAAAATTGTTTCTTTCATTTAGATCCATCTTGTTTCTCTTCTCTTTTTGTTGTTCTTTTTTTTCCTTATTTTGTTTTGGTTTTTGGATAACACCTGGTAATACTCAGCAATTATTCCTGGCTGTGCACTCAGAAATTATTACTGGCAGGCTTGGGGCACCATATGGGGTGGTGGGGATAGAATCTGGGGTCAGCCACGTGCAAGGAAAATGCCCTCCTCTATCCGCTGTACTCCTGCTCCAGCCAATTCTCTCATTTCTTTCCAAGCTTTATCAGCTTTCAGGTACGAGAGCTGCGCAATCTAAACATGTGGCAGCAGTCAGCTGGGTTACAATATTTTGAAAGGAGTCTCCAAAAACAAGTGAAATGAAGTCCTTTGAAACCTTTCATGTTCTCCACAGGCTGCGGAGAACGCCCAGGAGCCACTCGCCTCTCTGAAGCCCCTGCTGACCGCACACCACCACACAACACTGTGCCCACCAAACTCGACTGTTTGTTTGGGAGCTGAACCTGGTAGTCTCAGGGCTTACTTCTGGTCCTGTGCTCACTTCAGGCAGAGCCAGGGATCGAAGCCAGGTTGGCAGCTTGCAAGGGAAACCCCTTCCTGCCAGACTCTCTCCGGGGCCCCTTGGACTGATACAGTTGAGTTTCCAGTACCAGTGCAGACAAAGCAAGACTCAGTGTCAGGCACAATCTGAAATTCTCTTTTGTAGTCCAGTTCTCTTTTGCTTTATTTGTTTATTTTTGGACCATGCCCAACAGTGCTAAAGACTTACGCCAAGTTTGACATTCTGGGAGGGATAGAGGTGCACGTAGGGGTCAGGTCCAGGCCCTAGCCCACCACTGAGGCATCTTGTAACTTACAAAATCAGTAAGCATGGGCCAGAGAAATAGTATTGTGGCATAACTTGCCCCCTGTACACACCAGACCTGGTTTTGATACTCAGTACCCCCATAAGGACCCCCAAGCCCTAGCAAAAGTGATCCCTAAGCAGAGAGCCAGGAGTAAGCACTGAGTACCACTGGGGATGGCCATTCATCAACCAAACAAGCGAAAAAAGTGACCAGCTATCAAGTAATGACGTTTTTATTGACATCCTAAATGATCCACTTACTCCTCTGGATTGATACATGTCATTGTAACTGCATGCATGGCTTACAAAGCTGTCTTTCCTAAGTTCTAACTTTGATCTAGGGCAACTGTCAAGAAGGGAAACCTGACTTTACCCTGGTAAACTTTTCTCTGTATGAAGGATCAGGACTGTGATTACTTGGAGAGTAATTACTCTTAAGAGTAGCACTGTAGCCCCCCCTTCCAAAAAAAGAGAGTAGCACGTAGCACTGTCCTGTTGTTCATCGATTTGCTCAAGCGGGCACCAGTAATATCTCCATTGTGAGACTTGATGTTACTGTTTTTGGCATATCGAATATGTCACGAGTAGATTGCCAGGTTTTGCTGTGCAAGTGGGATACTCTTGGTAGCTTGCCAGGCTCTCCGAGAGGGGCAGAGGAATCAAAACCGGGTCAGCCGTGTGCAAGGCAAAGGCCCTACCTGCTGTGCTACTGCTAACAAAAAAGTCAAAGAATGCTCAACATATAAAGCAAAGCTCAGAGAAAGGATGGCTTAATTCAGAAGGCAGAACTGGGCAGATGCCTAGTACCTTGCTGCCCTCAAGTACATAAGCAGGTCACAGTCATTGACTCCAGGCATCCAAACCAGTTCCTCATGCTGGGTCACAGTATCACCATCTGGAGAAGGAAATGGCTGTAAGTCCGGAAGTTTGGCCTGTAAAACAGAGAAGAGACCAAAATCAAGGCACATTCAACAAGGAATGATGGCAGGCAGACCTAGGCACAGTGGCTTACTGGGTTTCTCTTAGGCAGTACCAAACTATCAGAGTCACTGAAACTGGTCTGAAGCACAGGATTGATCAGTTCAGAGTACAAGATAGGGCAAGGGACTGCTTGATCTCTACCTAAGGACCTGTATGCCCCAAAGATGGAATCGAAAATGGGGATGCGGGTACAAGGGGGAAAAGTCTCAGAAATAAAACACACAAAAAAATTTTATAACAAGAATTTAACGAAAACAAAATAAACCTGTCATCACTACCACCACAAGTCATAAAAACAAAAATCAGGAAAAACCCACCAGAAGTATTTGCTTAAAATGTAAATAGAATTATGATTTGGACCCGGGAGACAGCTCAAAAGGCGGGAGCCCATGATCTGCATGTGGAAGCTGAGGAGTCAATCACCAGCACTTTGTGGTCCTCTGAACACCACTGGATGTGGCCAAAATAAGATTCTATTTAGGAGCTGGGGAAATGTTTCACAGGGCTGGAGCCTAACATATGGGAACCCCAGGTTCTATCTATGGTACTCCATGGTACCCCCAACAAGCACTGTGTCAGGGGTAGCCCCCAAGCACTGCTGGGTGTGGCAAAATAGGGGGAAAATTAAACTATCATACCAAGTTAAGGCTTCACTCAAGATACTTCATAGCAATAAAAGTCATGGTCAACATGGGGGAAAAAAAGAGGGTGTTTGAATTAACACTGAAAAGCAGGCTGACCATCAGGATGGAGGCAGAATTAGCTGAGCAGTTTCTGGGACAGGGGCTGCTTGTGAAAGAGGTGACTTTTTGAGATGGCAGAAATGTCACCCTGATAAGAACTGGCACAGTTATCCAATGGCTGTTTGTTCATTTTTTGCTTTTGGGGGCTACACCTGATGATGCTCAGAGCTTTTCTGTGCTCAGGGGTCACTCCTGGCTGGGCTGGGAGGATCCTATGGGGTGCGAGGGATTGAACCCAGGTCAGTCACGTTTAAGACAAGTGCCCTACCCACTGTACTCTCTCTCCAGTCCCTCCAATGCCTACAAATGCTAATAACTTAAAAAAAAAAAGTATCTTTGTTAGGGAAAAGCAGCTCAAACCCCTAAGGAAAAATGAGCTAGGAACATAATTACAGTTTATGGAGAAAAGGAAATGAAAAAGTTCTTAATCATAAGATTATCAATATTGCTGACAAGAGAAACACTGATTAATGCTATGAGACTGAAACATATTATTCCAAATTATGACAATATCCAAGGCTGTGGAAACTAGGGCAAAAAAAAAAAAAAAAACAAGACAACATGAAGATATTCCTAACTGGACCTTGAACTAATCACCAGTGAACTTTCAATTAATTAACAACCCTTTATTTATTTTTTTGGTTTCTGGGTCACACCGGGTGGTTCTTAGAGTTTAATCCTGACTCTGTACTCAGGGGTCTCCCCTGGTGAGCTGGGAGGACCATATGGGGCCCGAGAGATAGACCTAGGTCAGTTGTATGCATGGCACTCCACCTGTTGTACTCTTCCTGCCTGTAATTAACTTTAAACCTACTGGTACCCACTAGAAGCTGCTAGGAAGCAATTCAATATTTTGAAAACTAGGTAACAGAGCAGAAGACATCAAGTAAGAGGGAAGTTTCATATATCCTGCTAATGAAAAAAAAATGACAGGAATAGAATACCACTGTTTTGAAATCTCTAAAAACTCTAAGTAACAACCAGCGGCCGTCTATCCTCATTAAAAGAGCCACATGTCTGACTCTTGGCAAAAGTACACACACCTACCCGGGAAGAATGAAGCTAGCAAAAGTATCAAATCGGAACATATTAAAATCTCTAGGTTAAACTTGATTTTTTTAAGAGATGCCAAGGACAAGAAAATACTCAAAGACACCATCAGCAAAATCCATATTGTGGGAGACTGTTGACTATATGAATGCATGCTTTGGGGTCATACCTGGTGGTACTCTAGGATTACTCCTGGCTCAGGATTACTCCTGGTGGTGGCTCAGGGAATCACACATGGTGCCAAGGACAGAATTGGGATCGGTGGCATGCAAGGAAAGTGCCCTACCCACTACACTATCTTTCCAGCTCCCAAATTATTTTAAATCCAAACTGTCCAAGTTAGTTCAGGCTATGTATTAACTATAACAAAACGTCAATTACCTTAAAACTGAAGAAAACATTTTAATAATAATGCAAATGCTAGACTCCACTTTGGCCATAGAACAGTATTGTGAAGGTGTGGGGGAAAGGGTGTACAATGAATGCGAGTGTTAAATATTAACTAATTCATTTTATGCTTTCAATCATTCAATTACTAATTCACTTGGGAAGGTTCAAAATGATTCAATCCAGCTCAGCCTGCTTTCAGAAGTGTTAGACTACAGGGGGTCAGATAGATAATATAGTGGGCAGGGCACATAGCCAACTCAGGTTTGACCCCCAGCACCCCATATGGTCTCTGAAGCACAAAGCCAGGAGTAAGCCCTGAGCACAGCTGGGTGCTGCCCAAAACAAGCCCCCCCCAATAAAATTACAATAAAGTGAGGTTTTTATAGGTTACCTAATACCTAGAACAAGTAGTTATTTCCAAAATTCTATTATACATGAAGATATCTAGTAAAATGTTAAAACAGATAAACTGAATAAGGGAAAAACTGCTTGACTATTTAAAAACTTTATAAACAATTTTCTTTTTTTGCTTTTTGGGTCACATCGGGGATACACAGGGGTTACTCCTGGCTCTGCACTCAGGAATTACTCCTGGTGGTGCTCGGGGGACCATATGGGATGCTGGAATCAAACCCGGGTTGGTTGTGTGCAAGGCAAATACCCTACCCACTGTACTATCACTCCAGTGCCAAAACTTTATGAACAATTTTTAAGTGATAATCTGAAATCAGTTCAATCTGATCGAATGGTACATTTTTTGTTGTTTTGAGTGTGTTTATTTGGGGGCCACATCTGGCAGTAGTCAAGGCTTACTTCTGGCTCTGTGCTCAGGAATTACTTCTAGCAGTGCTTGGGGGACCATATGGGGATGCCAGAATTGGCACCTCAGTTGGCCACGTACAAGGCGAGCACCCTACTGACTGTACTATCTCTCTGGCTCTCAAATAGTACATTAAAAAAATTTTTTTTAATTAAGAGACTGACTTACAAAGTCATTCATAATTGAGTTTTAGGCATATGATGTTTCAGCATCAGGCCAATCACCAGTGTCAACTTCCCTTCACCACTGTCCCAGCTTCCTGCCTACTCCTGTAAAAAAAAAAATACCTTTTTTTGATTTGTTTTGTTTTTGTGTCACATCTGGTGGTGCTTAGGACTTACTGCTGGTTCTGTGCTCAGGGGTCATTTCTGGCACAGAGGACTCTATGGGGTGCCATGAACTGGACCCAGGTTGATCAAATACAAAACAAGAGCCCTATCTGATGTTGCTCTGGCCCCAATATATTTTAACATACTGTCTCTGGCCTTCAAGGAATGCCCATTAGAACATAGCAGTCAATTTCTTTAACATATACGGTGAAAGAGAGAAGGAAAAAGATAAGTATGTGAATTAAAAGAGACTTGAAACATCATCATTACAATAAATGGTTAGTATTCAGATTGCAATCTGGACTGTAATAAAAGTTAAAAACAGGGAGACCAAAATGTAGGGAGATCTGCATTGAGCAGACACTTGAATATTAAGAAATGACTACTTGACTACTTTTTTATTTTATGGGATATGCTGTGATTATGTTCTTTTGAAAAAGTTCTTTGAAATACCTAAAAAAAATGTATTTATGATTGATTCCAAAAAAAAAATGGTGAGACATGTTATAAGGGAGAACAAATGTGACCACAAATAAGAGGGTTAGATTCTGTTCTTCCCCTACTTTTCATGAGATGATATTCATGGAGTGAAAGTGTTCAGAAGGTTAAGAAACTGTTGCTCTGCAAGCCGTAGGACAGGGTTTGGTCAGCAGCATGGCACAGCCCTGAGAACCGCCAGGCCTCAAGCAGAGACGGGAGCAGTCCTGAGCACTACCATACGCATCTGCCTCTCAAATAAAATTAAATATTAAGAACGTAAAAATGTGACAAAATTTTTTTAAAAGTCTTGTCAAATTTGGTGCTATACAAAAATGGTGGGGGGGAGGAAATAAGATATATAGAATGCATTTTAAATCTGATATAATGAATTTGAAATAAAAGCATACAAAATCCAAGTAAATTTGCACCTAAGAATTATTATTTCTTACTTAAGAATCACCTTTTCTGTTATATTGTGAAAATATTAAAAATATTTTGTGTGTGGGGGGGAAAAAACCTCTAGTGGTTAAGCTGTCAAGATATGAGAAAACATGGGGCTGGAGCAATAGTACAGCGGATAGGGGCACCTTGCATGTGGCCAACCCGGGTTTGAGTCTCAGCATCCCCTATGGTCCCAAGAGCACTGCCAGGAGTAATCCCTGAGTGCAAAGCCAGGAGTAACTCCTGTGCATTGCCGGATGTGACCCAAAAAGCAAAAAAAAAAAAAAAAAAAGGGTATAAGAAAACAGGAAAACCTGGTTAAAAAACTTTAGTGTCAAGGGGCTGGAGCGATAGCACAGCAGGTAGGGTGTTTTCCTTGCATGTGGCCGACCCAGGTTCGATTCCTAGCATCTCATATGGTCCCCGAGCATGCATCACCAGGGATAATTCCTGAGTACAGAGCCAGGAGTAACTCTTGAGCATCACTGGGTGTGACTCAAAAAGAAAAAAAAAAAGAAACTTTTGTGTTGAGACAGTTGAGAGAAGAATATGTAATCAAGAGGTACTAAACAGGGGCTGGAGAGACAGTACCACGAGCAGTCCCTGAACCCAGGTTTAGTGCCTGGCACCTCATATGGTCTTCCCATCACCATCAGAAGTGATTCCTGAGTGTGTGCAGCAGCCTGAGAACTACTGGATATAGCCCCAAAACAAAGGAAGAGAGATTTTTAAAATGTTGAATGTCTTAGTTGAAATTTAACTACTGAATTGGGCTAGAGAGGCAGTATAGCAGGTAGGGTGCTGACTTTGCACATCCTACCTGCTATACTCCATCCGATCCCTGGCATCCATATGGTCTCCTAAGCACTGCCAGGAGAAATTCCTGAGTGGAGAGCCAGAAGTAACCCCTGAACATCACTGGGTGTACACAAAAAGCCAAAAAAAAAAAAAAAAAAAGGAAGAAGAAGAAGAAGAAGAAGAAGAGGTTTAAGAAAAAAAACGAGAGAGAGAGAGAGAGAGAGAGAGAGAGAGAGAGAGAGAGTGTGTGTGTGTGTGTGTGTGTGTGTGTGTGTGTGTCTTAGAGCAAAGGCTTAGGACTTACAAGTGTCTTAACCATCATGGCTCCTTTATAGGGAAGGTGCTTATTTTATTATTTCTGGTTTGGGGGTTATATCTGACAGTTCTCAGGGCTTACTCCTGGCTCTGTGCTCAGGGATCACTCCTTAGTGGACTCAGGGGACCAAATTGGGTGCTAGAGATCAAACCTGGGTTGGCTACATGCACGGCAAGTACTCTACCTACTGTGCTATCTATCTCTGGCCCTGTAAGGGAAGGGGTTTTGTTTTTTAACAGGGCCCTGGGGAAGGCCAGAGGGACTGGTGGGAATGCTTGGCATCAGGAGGCCTAATTCCCATCCCTGGCACCACATGGTTCTGTGAGTGCTAAGTTAAGAAGAGTCAAAGTATCACCACCCAAACGATAAAACAGAAAAACGGGGAAACTAAGTTAAATACAAAGTATGTAGGGCCCAGAGGACTGGAGCATGTGGTCTGCACGTATGAGTCCTGGATTAGGTCCCTGGTCTGGCATAGTTCCAGAAGCACTCTCAGATAGGCTCTATGCACAAAACAAAACTAATGAGAGTGAGAATGATAAATATTAATAAGCGATAAGGATTACATTCCATTTTACTACCAGAACAAAACTGAGGCAAAACTGCATTTACAGAATTCATGTGCTTATTAATTATCATAGGAAAAAAATTCCCTCTAGTGGTAGCAACAATTCTAAATTGCTAAAGGGATCACAGAAAAGTAAGAAATGAAATATCCAAGATGTGACTGAAAATGGCTTTACCTGATGGCTAGGACCAACACGAATCTCCCCCTGTGTACTGTTCAGCCTCCTGTGGTAAAAAGAACAGACAAAGTTAGATGCTGCAGTCTATGTACCAACATTCACATTCCCAAGGACGTGACTCGCCTCAAATAAAGGAGGCACAACCCTGAAGGACAGGATTTTCTCCATCTATCGAGAGAGGTGCTGACACTCTCCCACCTGCACAGGTGCACTCCACAGTATTTCCATGTGAACCAGCACTCCCGAGGAGAAGCACATGCTCAGCACCTACCCAGTGGTCCCCAGTTTGTTCCCTGTACTGTTTGGCTCAAGAGAGAACACACACCTATGGCGCATGCAGCCTGGAACCACCTGCTCTCCTGAGCACAGCTGGGCGCAGCCAAAAACACCGAAGTCAAAATAAAAATAAAATGCCCACTGCTGTCACCTGAGCATTTAGCTATCATCCTGACATGTCTCACTAGAGACATTCTTCCTATGTTTCCTCCTGCCCCCTTCTGTTACTGCTGTATGTATATACATACGTTGCATGTATGACTCCTCTTGTTCCCTGTTATGGTTGTATGTACATATGTTGTTTGTGTGTAGGTTTCCTCCTTTTCCCTTTGTTATTGCTGTGGATGTCTCCTTCTGTTATTGCTGTGAAGACCAGGGCTGACAAATATTTGACTGTGGTCCTCCCATGCTTTTTAGTTCTGCCACTGAGAATCTCAGACTTAGCCTTGTCACTAAGATCAAACCTTACAGGGGAAGAAGATACTGGGGTGATCGCACACAAGGCCCTAGGCCTACAAGGCAAGAGCTCTTAGACTGAGCCTCGAAGACAAACATTCTCAGAGTTCTGTATCCCTCTTTTTGAAACATTTTTAGTGAGATGCCCGACCACAATCTCTATTCGAATACAGAGATAACTTATATATTCACAGAGATAAGTTATGGTACCTAGCATAAATATGGGGAAATTCATCCACTCAACAGTTAAGTCAGTAATTATCCGAGGCATTACGTTCAGCCTTCTTTTTTGGTTTGGTGCTCATGACTTACTCCTTAGGCTGGAGCGATAGCACAGTGGGTAGGGCATTTGCCTTGCATACAGCCAACATGGTCGAGCCGGGTTCGATTTCCCTGCCCCTCTTGGAGAGCCCGGCAAAATACCGAGAGTATCTCGCCCACATGGCAAAGCCTGGCAAGCTACCCATGATGTAGTCAATATACCAAACACAGTAACAAGTCTCACAATGTTACTGGGCCTGCTCGAGCAAATCAATGAACAACAGAAGGACAGTGACAGTGACTTACTCCTTGCTCTATGTTCAGGAAATCACTCCTGGCAGTATTTGGGGCACTATTTGTGGTTCCAGTAACTGAATCTGGGTTAGCTACATGCAAGGAAAGCACCTTACCCACTGTGCTATCTGACTCAAAAGATGTAAGGAATGAGTCAGCTGGTCTAGGAGGGAAGAGGTGCTTGTCCTTTTGTCTATCCTCTTGCTTCTTTTTCATTTGTTTATAGATCACATGCAGTGGCTGTAAGCAGTAAGGTGCTGGCGGTGCACATGGAGTGGCCCACCCCGCTTCTAGCCCTGCACCGGGACCTGAATAAAACAATGCTAAGGGGAATGACCAAAGCAAGGCAGACTCAAGAGCAGACAGTTCCTGAAGAGACCTCTAACAACAATACAAAAGAATGAGGAAACAGAGAACTTTCAATACAAAAGAATGAGGAAACAGAGAACTTTCTAAATGGGAATAAAGCTGTGAGGATAGACTGAACGGAGGGAGCAAGATGAGGCAGTGCTTTTGTGTCCAGGGAAGCACAAGTCACATTCCTTTCTCTAGTAGGGGTTGAGCATATCGAAATAAGGAAGATGGAAGATATAGTGTTCTATAGTCATAATGAGGAGGGAAGAAGAGAAAACCAATAAGCCAGAAGGTGGCTACTTCATTTTAATTTTAGCTTTTGCTGTTTGGGCCACACTCAGCTGTGTTCAGGGATCACCCCTGATGGGGCTGGGGAACCACATGTGGCATAGGGGTGACAGATCGATCCAGGTTCAGCTGCGTGAAAGGCAAACACCTTCCGCAGTGTGTTCTCTCTCTCTGGCTGAGGAAGCTATTTCAATCAGGAGAGAAACAAATTGTCATTGTTACCATTTCCCTTTCAAGCTGTCCCTTGCCATGAGCAAGACCACTTGTCAGGCTGGGAACAATGGTGGTGGAAAATGTGCACTGGTGGATGGACGGGTGCTTGAGCATTGTATGACTGAAATGTAATCACGCAAGTTTGTAATGATGATCCAATAAAACTTTTTTTTTTTTAAAGACCACTTGTCAGAAGCTCTCTCAATTTTCTGAATATTTTCTCCAAGTCTAACTCTAAGTAGGTCTAGCCAAAATAGGTCACCTCAAACACAGTAACCTACGCCCATATTTCAGCTTTCAGGATTTTCCAGGAAAGCGGTGCACCTGCATGCCGTGTAAAGCTGCAAAATGCCTTGGTCTTACCCCAGCACAGGACAGTCAGGGAGGTAACTCACCAACTACCCTTGTATTTTAGGGCCCACAAGTGATGTTAGAAATATTTCAGCCACTGGCAGAAAAAGGGTTCCCAACCTCTGTTAAGACGGTACATATGAACCACAGAGGGCAAGCGGTTGGCTGTGAAAGTATTTCTTCTTCACTGCTAAGTTTTTGACAATTCTCGGATATACAGTTTAGGCTATTTTTCTTTCATTTTCCATTTTAAGGTGTATTTGGGTTTTCTTTTAATATTTTTTATTTTTCACCACCCAGTTGCCCCTTTTGATGCTGGTGTACTGACCAGCGGTCGAATACACATGTGCCTATGGTATGTGTCCCTGAGCCCACTGGGGTCTGTCTTCCCAGGGCGCTGGGACCTGTCAGAGATGATACAGACACACCTAAGTCGCGTGCCCTGGGAAATCACTTGTGGCGCTGGGGATTGAATTTGTGGTCTCATGTCTGCAAGGCAGGCACACTGGCCATGAAGCTATCTTCCAGTCTTTTCTAATGTTTTAACAAGTATTATATTTAGCTAAAATATTGCCTCTTGGTTTTTTGGATCAACTAAAAATGTACCATAATACTAAAACAAGAACCTAAATACCATAATGAATAAGATTGTTTAAATTTCATCTACTTCTATAAAATTTAGAGGTTAAATATTATTAGTATTAGTGGGAGTACCATAAGAGCCAAAACTGGAAATTGCTTCTCTCATGTCTATATTAATGAAGAGACCGGTAAGGGTACTAGGTTGAAAGGCACAAAATAAAACAAAGACTCTTGTACAAAGTTGATTTAAGGGACAGAAAGATAGTTCAAAGGGCTGGAGTTCAGTTTTATATGGAGTTCTGGGTTCAACCCCTATTTTGGAGTACTGAGCTGTTAATCCTTTCTAAGCATTACTAGGCATGATCCCAAACAAGTTTATTTAAAATTCAATGTTTATGGGGCAGGAAAAATAGTACAGTAGGTAGAACAGTTCCCTTGCATTATACACTGATGGGGGTTTAATCCCCAGTATCCCATATGGTCCCCAGAGCACTGTCAGGACTGATCCCTGAGCGCAGTGCCAGGAGTTAGCCCTGAGCACTGGCGAGTATGGTTCCAAAACAGAAACAAACAAGAAGAATGACAAGAAAGTAGACTTTGTGAAAACCAGCAGCTTCCACCATCTGGAATCCACAGCACACACTCTCTTCTCTTCAGGCACCACCAAATTCAACATTAGGTACTATTCCCTACTGCAATCCCAGGCCGGTACCCCCAGCTGCCTTTTTGCAGTCAATCAGCACAATACTGGGTGATATGCTAGGGCCCATTTGAGCATGTGATTTAATGCTGGGGATGGAGAGCGCATAGGGGGCAGGGCGCATGCCTTGCATACAACCTCCCCAGGCTGGATTCCCATAAGGTCAGCCCCTGAGGACCACCGGGAATGATCTGAGAGAAGAGAGCCTTGAGGAAGCCCTGAGAATTTCCAGGTGTGGTCACCGCTCCCCCAAAAAGAAAAACGTTCATGGTAGCATGAATATTTCCATACTACTAAAATGTAAAATTTGACAGAAATTAATTGTAAGTAGCTTTGAAAAATACTCCTAATACTCATATTAACTACTACACATTTCCTTTTACTCTACGTAGCAATTCTCAAACTCTTTAATTGAGAATCTCTTTACACCCTTTAAATTACTGAGCACTGGGCTGGAGAGAGAGCACAGCGGGTACGGAGCTTTGCCCTGCATGAAACTAACCCTGATTCTACGTGGGGTATTGGATAAGGTCCCCCCAGAATCACTAGGAGTGATCCCTGAGCATGAGCTAGGAATAAGCCCTAAGAACAGCATATTTTGTCTATCCCCATCAATAAATTAAGTTACTATTCCAAGAAAGTGTTGTCTTTAAAAAATTTCTAAATACTTATATATATAAATAAGCGTACCCGTATTAATACATGTAAGACAAATCTTAGGTTGTATATGTGTATGTGTGCATCAAGGATCAAACCCAGAGTATCACATTTGCAAAGACATAACTGAATTTTGTGGTTCAAGGGCAGAAGGTCCTTCCTGGGAAGCCATGTGATACCAAGTGAAAGCTGGACCTCTACATGCACATAATAGGCCCCTGCCCTTTGAACCTTCTCTCTCCGGACCAAAGACAAAAAGTCAATGGATTCAGAAAAAATTAATAGTGCAGTCGATAAGCCATACTTTGAGAAGTACTGATAAGAACACATTCTGAACTTCAGGAAATACTGGAGAATAAAATGCAAAAAGCTCCTAAACTCTAAGTTTTGTCATTTAGTAACAAGAGCTACATCTTACTCTCATTCCTACATATTAACTCACCTAATGCTTTGCTATAAATGAAAGCACTATTCATGATACCCACGGAAACTCAAACCTCACTCTATTTGTTGTTTTGTTTGTTTGTTTGTTTGTTTGGGGGCCTCACCCAGCTATGTTCAGGGCTTACTCCTGACTCTGCACTCAGGAATTACTCCTGATGATACTTAGGAGACCATATGTGATGCCGTGGATCGAACCCTGGTCTGCAGCCTGCAAAACAAACACCCTCCCCTCTGTACTATGGCTCTGGTCCATTCTCTTTTGTTTAAAAGAACAGAACTATATGAGAGATTTCTGCATGAAGTACAGTGATGCTTGTTTCATGACACAAAAGGTCCAAGCAAAGCCGGGGAAGGCATCATTTGAGAAAAGAAAATTCAGAACAAACTGTTCAAGTCCCAGCAAGGTGAGGTCAAGAATACTATGTGTGAAGTAAGAAACCACAAATGGAAATCCAGTATAATGCACCCCTCTGTCCCTGCCTAAGGTTTGGAGCTATACTATTTTAGATTCTTCTTGTATGACAGGCATATGACAAATACAAGAAAATTAAATACTACTTATTGCTCACTGAGTGCCTTGTATGCAGATATAAATTTTTTCACTATTCCTGTGAAATCCTGAATAGGCAGTATTTCCACTTTATAGATAGTAACAACTCCCATTTGTAGTAACAATAAAGCAACTAGAATATACACTGATCGTATGTATATGACGTATTGAGATATTCCAAGTTAAGCAAATTCCACATATTTGGGGGGTGGGGGCCACACCCAGCAACGCTTGTTACTCCTGGCTCTGTGTTCAGGAATAACTCCTGGTGGTGCTTGGAGGACCGTATGGGATGGTGGGGATCAAACCTGGGTGAGCCACATGCAAGGCAAGCACCCTATCTGCTGTGCTATCATTCTGAATAATTATTTTCTATTCTTCTAAATAATTATTTTCTCTTCTTATTCTTCTTCTTTTATTTATTTATTTTTTTGGTGGGAGGGAGGCAGGGGACTGTGCATACCCGGGGCTCAGGGATCACTCCTCTGGGTTCAGGGGACCATATAGGATACTGGGAACTGAACCAGTGTCAGCTGTGTACAAGGCAAGCACCATCTCCATGGTACTATCTCTCTGGCACCTCCGGGGTTATTCCTGGCTCATGCACTCATTACTCCTGGCAGTGCTCAGGGGAACACATGGAATGCTGGGAATCGAACCCGGTGGGCCACATGCAAGGCAAATGCCCTGTCCGCTGCTACTGCTCCAGACCCTACACATATTATCTTATCTAATATTTAAAGACGACCAGGTAAATGAAGTATGAGTCATCAAAAACACTGTCAAAACAAACATTGTCCTCCCTTTGTTCATCGATTTTTTGCTTGAGCGGGCCCAGTAACGTCTCCATTTTGAGACTTCTTGTTACTGTGTTTGGCATATTGAATACGTCACGGGGAGCTTGCCAGGCTTTGTCGTGCGGGTGAGAATCTCTGGGTAGCTTGCTGGGCTCTCCGAGAGGGGCAGAGGAATCGAACCTGGCTTGGCCGGGCTGGATGCGTGCAAGGCAAACATCCTACCACTGTGCTATCGCTCCAGCCTGCAGGAGTCATCAATACTGTCCAAACAAGGAAACTGAAGTCAACACACGGTTAACAAGGAGGAAAAACCAGAATTCAACACCAAGTTTAGTTCACCCCAAAGTGAGAGCTTCCAACCAACTCTCAAATGGAAGAGCAATTAAAGAACCAAAATTATACAATTCATTACAAACAAATGTATGAGAAAATCTCTGCTTCAGTTCTATGTTCATTTTAGGCACCAAAGCAAGACAAAATAATGCCGTGGAAGATCTAGGGCACAGAGAGCTGGTGGGAGAGCACTGGGCCTTCAGGCATGAAGCTGAAAGTGCGACCCCCAGTGCTGTCTGTGTACCTGGTCCCTGGCACTGTGACTGTGAGTGCGTGCTCACCAGTGGGCTACAAACCAAAGCGCAACACCATGTGATAACGACGACCTGGAGAAGGCAAGAAGAGCCGAATATCCAAATAAAAAAGAAGGGTCAAAAATAAAATCTGAAAATCACATTACTTATGGGGAGGAGGTGGCATATTAAGATGAAGTAAAATAGAAGTAATAGATCAGGACAGTGGCTAAGTGTCGTGGGAGTGGTGAAGGTAGAGGGACTTTGTACATCAATACAGTAAGAGTTAAGCACTACTGGGGCCAGATCAATAGGATGGCAGGTAAAGAACTTGCCTTGAGCATGCCAACACAGGTTTGATCCCCAAGCACAGAGCCAGGAGTCAGCCCTGACCACCACCAGTGTGGCCCAATTTAAAAAAAAAAAAAAAAAAGAACGTGGCGGGTCAGAGTGATAGTACAGCAAGTAGGGCAATTGCCTTGCACACAGTCAACCCAGGTTCAATCCCTGGCACCACATATGGATCCTGGGTGTGATCTCTGAGCACAGAACCCTGAGGACCACCAGGTGTGGGCCCCCAAACCCAAAATAAGAAAGTAAATTATGTTAGAAGAAAAAAAAAATCAGAAGCCTAATATTATCAAAATGACAAAATGACATGAATGAAATGGAGAACAGAGGGCTAGAGCAATAGCATAGTGGGTAGGGGATTTGCCCTGCATGTGGCCAACCCAGGTTCGATTCCCAGCATTCCATATGGTCCCTTGAGCACCGCCAGGAGTAATTCCTGGGTGCAGAGCCAGGATTAACCCCTGTGCATTGCCAATATCCACCAAAGGGGAAAAAAAAAGGAAAGAAATGAAGAACAGATTGGCATATCAGAAGGAAGGAATGGCTGGGAAAAAGAGAAACTATGCCGGGAGGGAATTCTAAGATAATGGATAGATTTTGATTATGGTGGAAATTACACAAAGATGCCTTTATGATAAAATGGCACGCACAACGTACTAGTGCTGATCAGATTTTGTTATGTTGTACTAGAAATAAATACAACATACTTGATGGATGAAACAGGGAAAGTGAAGGGGTGTTTTAGAATATTGTGCAATTTCCTGCAAAAGCAAAAATAAAAGTTTTCAGAAAGTCAAGAGGTTAGCTGAGTCCTTCATTAAAAACTGTAGGTTTAAGAAAGAGATGAGAGAGGATGCACAAACATACCACTCCTAGCATAAACTGGAGTCAGCCTTAACAAATGACAGAATATCACAGTAAGTCAGAAGATTCCAGGAATTACTTCAAATAACTGATTTCTTTTCCCCAACCCCCACTGTGATTACTAAGTAAGTGCTGTGGGGTCATCACCTTAGAGACATACCTAACAGAAGTGAATCATTCTATATTAAACAAAACAAAAAAACCCTTCTTGTCATGATTTGAAGGAAGACTTTCTTTGTGCTGCTAACGTAAATAATGTTTTCCAAAACAGCTGAGGCCCAATCCTCATTATTCTACCAATCTTTCCTTTGGAATATGAAATAATAGTCCTCCAAACCAAATTAAAATAATAATGGTGCCATTGTGTTTATTCATTGAATATTAAAAAAACAGAAGAAAATTCATTGTACATTAAATGATACAAAAGAAACTGATGTAACAAAGCAGTATCCATGGAAACTACAACTTAATATTTCAGTCCTCTACAGCTCCAGTGGATTAAATAAAATGACAAGATGTTCCCTTTGAAAAGTAACCTGTTACCATGGAAACGTTTTTAGTCTAAGAAGTAAACAGGGAATGGACAGAAAGGAGCAGGAAGTCTGCAACTGAATATCAAAAAGGGAGAGGCTTCTGCAGAGGCTGGCAGCCAGACAGGAGGCTCCAAGAGAAGAAGGCCAGCTGGGGAAACCAAGTTCAAGATGTCCCGGGAAGTCTCTTAAGATCCTGGGGAGCACTAAGTCAGGGATCTGAGTCTACAGAGAAGAGGGAGAAGGACAGCAGGCCCAAGGCATGGGCTGGAAGTACAGAGGTCTTTCCTGGAGAGTTAGTCCAGACCAGCCGGCCCCCAACCTTCAGAGTCCTGCTACCTGGGGCCTATTCCAAGAGGGCTGAGACAGTAGCTCCGGAGTCCATGCCATATGAACACTGCAACCTTTCTTTTCCTGCCCTCCAGATCACAAAGCTCAAAGGAGTTCATTCTTCCTTTGGGGTGGTGAGTTGGAAGACTTTCTGAAAAAATGAGTCTAAAAAGTAAAAAACTTTTTACAGTTTGGGCCACACCCGGTGGTGCTCAGAGTTTTACTCCTTGGTTCTGTGCTCAGGGATCACTCCTGACGGTGCTCAGGGTACCATATGGGATGCCAGGGATTGAATCTGGGGCAACCACATGCAAAGTAAGGACCCACTATACTATCTCTCTGGCCCCTAAAAATTACTAATTAGTTTGCTTCAAAAGAACCCAGAGAGGGGCTGGAGTGATAGCACAGAGGGTAGGGCATTTGCCTTGCACACGACCGACCCAGGTTCGATTCCCAGCATCCCATATGGTCCCCTGAGCACTGCCAGGAGTAATTCCTGAGTGCAGAGCTAGGAGTAACCCCTAAGCATTGCCAGGTGCGACCCCCCAAAAAAATAACCCAAAGAAAACAAAAAAATTTTTATGAAAATAAAGAGTAATTTAAGATTACCCTGGGATTAAGAGCAGAGGGGTTAAGGTGCTGCCTTGCGGGGAATGAACCCTCCCTGGTTTATTCCCTGCAGCGACTGCATACTGTTCCCTGTGCATCAATGTGTATAGCTCCAAATTCATCCTTAGCCCCCCCTCAAAGCAATGGATCAGAATTAATACGTTCTAGAAGGGTGATGGGTAAGAGCAATGATGAAATTGACAGGATGGAAAAGTAGAACACCTACCGTTTCTCTGATTTCTCCTGCAAGAACATGTTTTCTTGGGGGCCACAACTGGCAGTGCTGAGGATCAAATCTGGGTTGGCTGCACTCAAGGCAAGTTGCCCCACCCAGTGTACTATCTCTCTAGCCCCAAGAACAAATTCTCTTTGCTTTTGTTTCAGGGTCACAGATAGCTTTACTCAGGGCTTATTCTTGTTCTGTGCTCAGGGTTCACACATGGCAGGCTCGGGGGATGGAACCTGGGTTGGCCACATGCAAGGCAAGTGCACTACATGCTGTGCCATCACTCCATCCCAACAGGTCTGTAAAGTCACTACTATGTCCCACAGTCTACTGGCACTCACTAAATATATTGTAAATAAATAAAGATCAATTATCTTAGCCATATATAGCATCTGAGAAGTTTGCTGTAAAACTAAGGTTAATTACCTGCTCTAGAGGCTAGTCCTACAAGTGAAATTCACTCTGAAACAGGTCAGCATTAACTACTCAATACAAACAAAATTCTGCATTCATTCAAAACAGAAAATCAGCCAACAATGAAATAGTTAATGTTCTAAATTCATATGAATGCAAAGGTTACTCATCCCAAACGTACAATTAGATTATTCCTAAATGTTCCCTAATGGAAGGCTCCTTATGAACAATCTTCTAGTTTGAAAGAAGAAATCCAGGCCCAAGGAGATAAAGCAGCTCTTTCAAGGGATCACAGTGAGTTAATTACAGAGAATTTCACACCACAGATCTCCCTAAATATAATTAGGAATCCAAACCTAAAATTTAGGTTTTTGGCTAAGGAACAAGAAGCATTTCTGACTGACAATAAGATGCAGCAAACAAGGCCTTGATACAATAATATGGAACATAAGCAGGGTTATATGGTACTAAACATTGGTAATAAAAAATGGTACCAAAATTAAACATCAATTCACACGGATGCTGTTTGAAAGCATGACAGTGCCTTCTCCACTGCTTAAATCTTATCTGGCCTCTCCCCACTACTTCCCTTATTCTGTGTGCGCGATCTGCCCGGGGCAGAGATTAGCAAAGAAGGAAAGAGAACTGCACACACGCAAAAAGGGACCCCAGAGTGGGCAATACCTCCATCTGATGTGGGGGGGGGGGCACACATTAGCTGCCTCAGATGCAACTGATTGTGCTTTTTGTTTGTTCCCTTAAAGAAGATAAATTTCCAGCAGGGTGTCCAGTGGTTCCTTCTTACTGAAAGGGGATACTAGGTATTTAAGTTTGGGGACCTCTCCCCTGCTTTACCAACACCAATCCACAGTGCTGACAGTCAGAAAGCACCACTTTAAAAAAACAAACTTGGGCTGGAGTGGGGAGGGCGTTTGATTCCTGGCATCCCATATGGTCCCTGAGCAACTCAGGAGTAATTTCTGAGTGCTGAGCCAGGAGTAAGACCCGAGCATCACTGGGCAAAAATTAAAACAAAACAAACAAAAAATTAAACAAAACAAAACAAAAAAAGAAACAAAACAAAAAACACACAAATTTGGGGGGCTGGAGCCATAGTACAGCAAGAAGGGAAGGGCACTTGCCTTGTACATGGCCAACATCGGTTTGATTTCTGGCACCCTGTATTGTCCCCCCCCCCCCCCCCCGGCACCAATAGGAGGTTCTTGAGCACTGAACCAGGAGTCACAAAGCATTGCTGGGTGTGGTCCCCAAATTAAAAACAAAACTAATCACAAACCTTAATTTCAAAGTCCCTCCATGTTAAAATAACTTATAAAGTCACAGTTTTTGAAGAGCAAGTCAATATCTGGATCAAAATGTTGCTAGCTTTCTGCAGAATGAAACAAGACTACAAGGGTAGGTAGAAAAGGAGCAGGCCCTGGAAAAGAGGGTTTCTGGGCCATGTACGCATGTCCATGAGGTACATCTAACTCAAAAATCTCTGTTCCCACTGGTGAAGCTGGGAAATGCTATAAAAATAGCATTGCTGGCCAGGATGTGATACCTTCTCCCTCTCCATAGTATAGATATGGGGGAGGGGACAAGTGGTGGCAAAGTGAAGATTAAACTCCCCCCATACATTATATTAGAAAAAGTGTCCAAAGGGGGAAAAATAAGAGCCGAAGTGATGGTATAGCGAGTATGGAGCTTACTTTGCACACAGCCAATCTGGGTTCAACTCCAGCATTTTGTATGGTTCCCCAAGCTCTGCCAGGAATGATCCATGAGCACAAAGCCAGGAGTCAGCCCTAAGCACCAGCAAGTGTCGGCCCCCCCACCCCAAAAAGGGGGAAAACTGAATGCTGAATATACTAAGATTTTGTGATATGAAAATAAATCTTCAAAAAATTAATTCAGAGATCAGGGAGATTGCCCAAAGGTAACTTTGCATGTGGGAGACCCAAGTTCAATCCCTGGAGCTGAATGGTCCACTAAGCATGTGTGACCCCTTAGCACTGAGCCAGAAGTAGCTGCTAGGTACAACTGAATGAGGCTCAGTGGTAAAGCCTTGCATATATGAGGTCCTGGGTTTAATACCTGGCCCCACCATCACCACTCCAACAAACAAAATTCAAGGAGTGTAGAAAAGAAAACACCAAAAGAGCAGAAGAAAGGTATTTAGCAAATGGCAGTAAAGTGATAGGCAATTAATTTAATTACCATAATTCCTAACACTGTCTTAGTTGCAGCGCTTGTCCAGATGCTGAGACAACCATAGCTGGAGGAGACTGGAGACCTGGCCTTTGAATTCATGGCAATAACACTGAGCAACTCTGTGTGGCAAGAACTTTCATACTGTTTTCATTCAATATGTATAACAAGTGTGAGAAATACTATTTCATCTCCCTGCGACCTAAAGAAAAGTGAGGTTCAGAGGAGGAGGGAACTTCTGCAGTGCCATAAGTTTGTGCCACGTCACCTACAGAATTTGAATCATACCATCTGGCTCTAAATTTCAATTACCATAAATGCCATTCATTACTCAACATATTTATGGGAATACTACTTGCAAGGCATATTAACTGGCACTTAATACTTTAAGAACACACATGAGGGCCAGAGAGAGAAAGTTGGCTCAACAGGCTAGAGCTCATGCTTTGCATGCAGGTGGCCTATGTTCAATCCTAGGTATCATCAAAAATGATCCCCCACCCTGCACTGAGCTACAAACAGTCCCTGAGTCACCCCCACCACCCCCAAATAAAACCAAACACAATTTCTGTCCCAAAGGTTTTTCCCCCTGCTTTTGGGATACACCCAGCAGAGGTCGGGGCTTACTCCTAGCAGTGCCCAGGTCCATTTGAAGTGCTATGCGGATAGAATCCATTTGGGGTGCTGGGGTTGGTCACATACAAGGAAAACAACCTACCCACTGTAGTATCCCTCCAGTCTGTCTCAAAATCTTAAAGCCCAATAAAGAGGACAATAAACCAACAATCACAAGTAAATGTTTAGTTCAGAGACACTTGATAAGACAGTGAGACAATATAGCAGTAGGCAACTGCTTTGCATGCAACTGACCCAGGTTACATCCTTGGCACCGCATACGGTACTCCAGGAACTTCCAGGAATGATCTCTGACATCACTGATGTAGCCCAAACCTCCCACTCCCCAAAAATCGTGTCTGATGATTCCAAGTGAATTCATCTGGTTTCATTTACTTTTTGTTTTGAGGCCACACCTCGCTGTGTGGATAATGTTTTGGGTAGCTTTGCTTTCTGTTTCTGTGGGATGCCAAGGATCAAACCTATGCTGGCCGTGGACAAGGCAAACATGTTGCCTGCTGTACTATGGTTCCGGCTCCCAGCTTTACTTTGTAAAGAAACGTACACTGGGCCCAGGGAGCTGGCTCAAAGGGCTGGAGCACGCTTGTCTATGCGAGAGCTCCAGGCTCAATCCCAATACTTGATGATCCCTTGAGCACTGAGCTAGACTAGCCCTTCCTCTCGGCCCCATGCACCAGAGTATGGTGCCAAAACAAAAACAAGAGAAGCCCAGCTATCTATACGCGTCAACATCTCCCGACTCCATGAACATATGAGCCAAATGAAACTGCAGAAAAAACGCAGGTCACACTCACAGATGGCACCAATAACTTTACAAGGTCTGATTCAGAATCTTATTCTTTATCAGATATTCCCAAAGATCAAAACATCAACTTTGAGTCATCGCTATCTAAATAGGTTAATGCACAACTCCACAAAAACATATTTTAAAGGTCAGCCCATCCAGACACATGGGGGAGCCTTACTAGAGTTGGTCCTGATACGTAATTTAGCTTCCTGTTCATCTTAATTTGCTAAGTGTAAAAATGTGAAGAATTAAAGCTCTTAGGACAGAAAAGCAGTTCCATAACCGCTTATCTGTCCAGAATTCTCCAGTGATGGGTTTTCTGTTTTGTTCTGGGCCACACCTGATGGTGCTCAGGGCTGACTCCGGGCTCTGCACTCAGGATCACTCCTGGCACGGCTCAGAGGACCATACGGAATGCCGGGAAGCAAAGCCAGGTGGCCGCATGCAAGGCCAGGCAACCTATACTCTCCCTGCAGCTCCAGTGGTTGGGTTTCCCTCAAAGGAAAACCACAGAGTACTACCTTGTCTGACTGTTCTAGAAGAGGAAGACTTATAAGAGAAAGCAGAAAAAAAGAAATGACTTATGAAAGAAAAATAAGAAAAATTCCAGAAACAGTACTACATGGTACAGAGGGAAAATTACTATCTGCCCCAAACTCCCAAATGCGATGTTCAAATATGATGAGAGAATAAGAATGCAAACCAACACTCAAAGTGGGACTGAATTTGCTACCCCTTAAATACAGTCCCGGAATGGAAATGTCAGAAACCAGATTATACTTCAGCAAATATCTCAGTGGCTAGAGTTCTCCATCAGTCTGAAACGGCTCACCCAAACCAGGGTGTCTTCTGATAGGAGACCCACATAGCTCACATTTAGACTGCACAACAAAGAATTTACCCGAAGAGCTGCTGTCTGCATGGGAAGCTCCAGAGAACTTCCCTATCCCAGGAGCCCCTCGGATATACTTTTATAGCTTCTGTTCTTCTTCATGAAAGCAAAACTTGTGTTATTTCAAAAATTTTTTTCCCAGGCTTTATCAGGAAAAAAGGAAACAAAGCACAATTCATATAAATGAAAACCATCACTTAATATCAACTTGGGTAAGAATTTGCTTGCCCCAAGTCTATTTATTATGACTGGCTTCCTAAGTCATCTATGGAGAGGGTCGTGTATCTGAGCCCCCAAACTACCAACAGGACAAGCTCAGCAGAGCTTCACCTCAGCAAAAAAGATGGTTGTTTGCCCCCCAGAAACAGTGAGCACAAAATCCGGCCCAGTCCTGACTTTATTCTTCAGTTTCAATCGTCATCCTCCTTTCCCACAGAACTCATGGCACACAATACATGTGATCTTCTGATAAAAAAATGTGTTAACTAACAAAAGGCCTAAAATCTGACTTTCTAATAATACAAAATGTTAGTGTCACAGTAAACATTTTTAATTACCAAGAAAGTTTATATAATCTTCAAAAGAAAGGACTGTTTCCTTTTAAAGTCAAAGACACAACAAACAATGTGACACAACCTTTCATTTTCTTTCTTTCTTTCTTTTTTTTTTTAAAAAAAGGCATTTTAAGGTGCTATTGCTGTAACCATGAACTGCAAGTGCTTCTCTGCTATGTCAAAACATATGTACTACTTCATTCTCAGACTACAGGAAAAGATCACAAGAATTATAATTTGCACTGGCAAACAGGCTCTCAATCAAAACAAGTTCCACCCACCTTCAGAGCAACCAATAGCTGCCCACCTACCACCCTTCTAACACACCCAAACAGAGCTGTTCCGGGCCCAGGCGTTCCCTCCGACCACAAGGCAGCTGAGCAGCTGCACATTTGCGCCGCAGCTCCTGAAGGCGAGTGAGTTCGGCATCTGGCATCGGCGAGACTCAGGTTAAAATTATACCCAGAAGAGGAAGAGATGAGGGAAATGGGGAGAGGTCAGGGACAGAGGGACCCACCACATCCTCCACCTGCTGAAGGCATCTCGGGGCCAATCCCATTCGTAGCTCTGACTGCACACTTTTCAATCCCACCTACGTGGCTGAATTCAAGGCTCTCGGGAACATGCACTATGAATGATGAAATGATTCATAAACATGTTCAGAAGTGAGAAAGAGCAGCAGAAATGATCACTGATCTGGTGCCAGAGGCAGATAGCCTACCTGCAGGGGCTGAATGGATCATCCATGACTAAGAGGCTCTGCTGAGGGTAGCTGTAGCCCTGCACCTCTACTTACTGCTCAAACTCTGCCCTTTTCCACTCTCACAACTCAAAATGGAGGCACATGCAGGCTGAGAGACCTCATAGAGCTTTCACTGAGCTTGTGCTATGACCTCAGCCTTCACGCAGAACGCAGAAACTTCCCCTCACACTGGCGGGACTGAGCATGTGCTGTGACCCTCCCTCATCCATACACTGTCTCTCAACGCAATCAATCTCAACCCTGCTGTTTCCGTAAATAAAGCCCAGCCAACAGACTCCGCAGCTTCTCCCTGCATACCAAGCTAGTGTGCAGGGAAGTGGGGCCTTCAAAAGGGGATCCCAGACAGCCAACACCAGGGAACGCCAGCGCCAAGCCACCAAGAGGCTTCCGACAAATGCCCTGCGCTACCGAGGCAACAGCAAGTTTTGTCTTTTTTAAAAAAGCGGGTTTAAAATAGCAGGATCTTCAAGAAGGAACAGACTCAAAAGATACAGCTAGAAATGCTTACATATAAGATTAATGCTTACTAAAAGAAATACAGCGACACATTTAAAACATACAGCAGAAGCACTAAAGGGAAGTAACCTCTTCTATTTTATTTTTGAAAATTTTATCTGAAAAGGGCCACAGGACCGATCTTAAAAACGAAGGGAAGCTGGTGCTGCCACTGCCACCAAGGCACTGGGAATGCAGAGTACCAAGGCAGATTCAGAACACTGAATTAAATTGATTTTCATGCAAAAACCTTACTCTCCACCAGATATAAAATTCTCAAATCTAAAAAAAAACTCACATTATCTCCTTATGCAGCAACCCAAGTGATTGGGCCATCTGGAAGGCTGTACTTCTAACGTGCAACAGGAGCAACAAGTGCCAATCAGTGGCCAAAGAACTGCTTGGCTAAATCAAGGCTGCAAATGGCCAAACCAATGCTAGCAAATACCCAAGAATCTAAAAATGGCATTTGAGGTCCCCAATTCAAAAGCTGGCAGTTCTCAGTTAACACTGCTTAGGAATCAGATTAATTCAACATTTCATCAGAAGAGATTTGTAAGGCCACACAAGCAAGGCCCAGTGGTTCAGTTTCCCTGGGCATGGGGAAACAGTACCAGTGCCCACAGACCCAGTAGTCACAACAGTCTGTTAAAATCCTCAGAAACACATTTCCTGTCCTCTCTCAGCTTGGCCTCCAAGGAAAGTCAAACAGGTTTTCTGCCTTTCCTATTACTATGGGAAAACAGCTTGAACCAGGACTTATAGCCCTTGCCAGATTTCATTTTCTAGGATTTTTTTTGGGGGGGGGTGGGGGCTGGGGGGTCTATTTTTGGGCCACACCTGATGGTGCTCAGGGATTTCTCCTAGTGGTGCTGGGGATCGACCTTGAGGCAGCCACATGCAAGGCAAGAGTTGATCACAGCAAAGCACGAGACTGTGGTGTCAGGGACTGAACCTGGATTGGCCACACGCAAGGCAAGCATGCTACCCACTGTACTATCTCTGGCCCCTCAATCCAGCCCCCCATTCCCTTATATTTAAAACATTTTTCTTTCATGTTCCCAAGACTGGCCTATAAATACTATTTTCTAAATCTAGGTTTCATAATAAAGGTTTTACTGGGTCGGAGGCAGTTTGTCTGAGTGCAAACTTTACGCGAGGGAGGCCCAGATCTGGCCTCCGGCACCTAGGATCTGCAGTACATTTGAGAGTGCAGAAGGTATGGTCTGCCCTCCCAAATTTAACCAAATTAATTGGAGAATTGGGGGCTCATCCCAGCTCTGTCTTAGAAGGTAATCTCAGCAGAGTTCAAGAGATACATAGTATGGGGATGGAGCAATAGCACAGCAGGTAGGGTGTTTGCCTTGCACACGGCTGACCTAGGTTCAATTCCCAGCATCCCATATGGTCCCCCAAGCACCGCCAGGAGTGATTCCTGAGTGTATGAACCAGGAGTAACTCCTGTGCATTGCCGGGTGTGACCCAAAAAATGCAAAAAATGCAAAAAAAAAAAAAGAGACCACGCAGTGCCAGGGATGAAACTGGGGTTGGCCACCAGCAGAAGTGTCTACCTGCTACCTGTACTATCTCTTCTGTTCCTAGTGACATTAAAACATTTTAATATGGTTTATTAATCTCATACAGTGCTCAGGAAGCCACATTTCTCTGGGATAGTGGGAAAATTAAACTAACACAGCATCACAAATCACAATCACAAATCATCCTGTTAATCGTCGATTGTCTCAAGCAGGCCCCAGTCACGTCTCCTTCATCCTAGCCCTGAGATTATATTCAAGGCTCTTTAGGAGAATGAGACCCATCATTGTTACTGGTATTTGGCATATTGGGTATGCCACAGGGAGTTTGCCAGACTCTGCCATGTGGGCAGGCTACATTCGGTAGCCTGCCAGTTTGTCCAAAGTAGGAATGAGATAATAAGATGTCATAACAGGATGTTGCGCGGTCGCAAATGCGGCCGCGCAGTTCCAGGAACTGGTTTTTATAGTCTCTGAGTCTTGGCCGCTGATGGGATTACACGGCGCCAGGGGGCCAGTTGGTGGGTGTGACCCCCGCCTATTTCCTCACAGCATGGCATGAGTCTATTTCCTCCCCTGCCTCCCGCATTTCCATTTTATTTTCCTGCTAGCCAGGAATCTGGGTATCAAAGGTTGTGGAGTCACACACCAGCCCACGGCTGCTTCCTTCCAAACTCTGCTATGGAAGAGAGAAGTGAAAGCTCTATTCTGTTTAAGCCTATAGTCTCTTCCTGAGAAACTCCTGTGGGACGCTTAGCTGTGTGTATCTGCTTGTTTTCTCACACTGGTGGATGCTGACGGTTTCTTCCAATAGGTTGTGGTTTTGGACAGTGAGCTCAGTGGTTCAGGATCATTTGTAGAATGAACAAGGGACTGAGGGTGTGTCCCACACCAACACATTCTATACGCTTCCAGAAGGTGTCCTGAGTGGTTCACTGGTAGATGATTTGAATTAAAATGATCACATTTTCCAAAAACTTATATTAAGGCCCCAATAATTATGGGGGCAAGGCCCAAAGAAATAAATTATAAGGGGAAACCTCTCTCTCTATTCCTCCTCTTTTTTTTGGGGGGGGGGGGAATAAGAAGGTTCAAGTACCAAATACAAGTTTCTTAGTCACCTCTCTAGTCCTTTCTGAGGAGAACTGCCACGTGAGCTGGCTGATCCCTTTGCCAAGACAATAGATTTCGGGATTCCAGATGGCCCAGACTTAAGACAGGCTCTCAGTCCCAGCCAACCCGAAGCCATAAGGTCAAAACCATAACTGACGGTGGTAAACCAAAGGCCCACACTCTTTCTCACCTCTGGCTTCTGAGGAACCAGCCAACTGCTATATATTTAGTTTCCCAATTCCTGTGCACTCAGCTCTGTATTTAAGTTTCATCACATCTTACTCACGACTCACATACTGGCAAAGGAGTGTTTTGTTTTTTTTTTAAAGACCAAATCTGATTTTTTTTAATCCTGTTTTATTCTTAGTGGGCTGTGTTTCCAAATACGCATGTACTCTCAACAGTCTCCAAAAACTGCCAACTCAGGTAAACTTAATTCTAAGAGTTCGAAGTGACAGCACAAGAAAAAATGAACAAGAAAATATACCTAGTTTGATCTTCTCATCCTCAAAAGGTAACCCAAGCCCAGGAGAGGTGGTAGGTAAAAAGATGAGTTTGCATGCGGGAGGCCGGGGGTTTCATTCCCTGCACATCATGGGCACACAGTACCAACTGGAGTGACCCCTAAGCAACAAGCAACAAGCAATGAGCAGAGCATCAGCCTTGCATGCAGCAACTCGGGTTCAATCCCCACACCAAATGTGCCCTACCCAACACCACAGGCATGAGTCCTGAGAAAGACAGGAATGTTTTCCTGTTTACTTTTCCCCTGAGCATCATCAGGTTCTAACACAGAGGAAGGGAGGGAAGGTGGGAGGGCAAGTCCCGCGACCCCTTTCCCAGCAGTGCCTGTGGCAGTGATGCTATCGAAACTGAACACTTCTGAACAACCAGATTCTTCACAAGACCTAACATAAAGAGAACGAAAATGGCAGGTTAGAAAGTAGAAAGGTAGCTAACAGTGGGGTTTTAAAAAGATCATTACAAAAAGCACTGGAAAAAATATTTCAAACTTTAAGTGCTGGCTAATAGCCAAACAAATTACGGGTAATTATATAAGGAAACTTTACTTTGGATGAGTTTTTCTTAGCTCCCATCTGACCCGTTCAGAGCAACAGTCCTGTATCACTCAGGGAGTCAGGCACCATGAGCCAAGCCCTACCTCCATGTTCCTACACGTACTGCTTCACGTACTCCTTGAAAGGCCTGTCTCCTCTCCAAGAGGCTCAGGGCACCAATACTGGCGCACAGTATCACGCGGCACTATTTCAAGCTGGTCCTGCTCATTCAGAGGGGAGCCCTGGGGCCAAGGCATGACTAGTGGTAGTCATGCATGTGTGCCTTGCACGTGTGAGGTACAGGGTTTGTCAGTACCACAGATCACAGATCATCCTGTTATTTGTCGATTGCCTCGAGCAGGCCCCAGTAAAGTCTCCTTCATCCTAGCCCTGAGATTATATTCAAGGCTCTTTAGGAGAATGAGACCCATCATTGTTACTGGTATTTGGCATATTGGGTACGCCACGGGGAGTTTGCCAGACTCTGCCGTGTGGGCAGGCTACATTCGGTAGCCTGCCAGTTTGTCAAAGTAGGAATGAGATGTCATAATAAGATGTCACGCGGCCGCATTTGCGGCCGCGCGGTTCCAGGAGCTGGTTTTTATAGTCTCTGAGTCTTGGCCACTGATGGGATTACACGGCGCCAGGGGGCCAGTTGGTGGGTGTGACCCCCGCCTACTGGAATTTGGAGGATCTGGGTGGAGGATGCTCGACTCCAATCCGAGTAGGCTTGGAGATCTTGGCCCCGGAACCCACGTGGCTTTGTCCCTCTGCCAGTACCTTCAGGTGTGCGGAGAGTGGTCTCAGCATGGTGGTGGCTGGTCCTGGAGGTCTTCGGCTGCTGGGGCCCTGGCCAGGGCGGGGAGGAAAGCTCAACCCGCTCCCCTGCAAGGGCCCCGGCGAGGAATAGCCAGGCACGGGGGCAGGAGACTGCGCTCTTCTCCTTCGGGAGCTGGTTTTTATAGTCTCAGAGTCTTGGCCGCTGATGGGATTACACGGCGCCAGGGGGCCAGTTGGTGGGTGTGACCCCCGCCTACTGGAATTTGGAGGATCTGGGTGGAGGATGCTCGACTCCAATCCGAGTAGGCTTGGAGATCTTGGCCCCGGAACCCACGTGGCTTTGTCCCTCTGCCAGTACCTTCAGGTGTGCGGAGAGTGGTCTCAGCATGGTGGTGGCTGGTCCTGGAGGTCTTCGGCTGCTGGGGCCCTGGCCAGGGCGGGGAGGAAAGCTCAACCCGCTCCCCTGCAAGGGCCCCGGCGAGGAATAGCCAGGCACGGGGGCAGGAGACTGCGCTCTTCTCCTTCGGGAGCTGGTTTTTATAGTCTCAGAGTCTTGGCCGCTGATGGGATTACACGGCGCCAGGGGGCCAGTTGGTGTATGTGACCCCCGCCTACTGGAATTTGGAGGATCTGGGTGGAGGATGCTCAACTCCAATCCGAGTAGGCTTGGAGATCTCAGCCCCGGAACCCACGTGTCAGTACCACAAACAAAAAATATATTAAAAGGAAGAGGTAGAACCACAGCAAGTACCACATTACACACACCATCCCTTATGAATCCGAAGTAATGGCAGTCAGAGGTGAGCTACATGCTTGCTTTGTCAAGTCCATGGCCTTTTTAAAAAATGTCTTTCTCGGGGCTGGCTGGAGCAATAGCACAGCAGGTAGGGCGTTTGCCTTGCACGTGGTCAACCCGGGTTTGATTCGCAGCATCCCATATGGTCCCCAAGCACCGCCAGGAGTGATTCCTGAGTGCAGAGCCAAGAGGAACCCCTGCACATCAGCTGGGTGTGACCCAAAAAGCAAAAAAAAAAAAAAAAAAAAAAAAAAAAAAAGTTTTTCTCTCTCTACATCTATATTTCTTCCATTAAAAACTATTTTACGGGTCTGGAGTGATAGCACAGCGGGTAGGGCATTTGCCTTGCATGCTACCGACCCGAGTTTGATTCCCAGCATCCAATATGGTCCCCCGAGCACCGCCAGGAGTAATTCCTGAGTGCATGAGCCAGGACTAACCCCTGTGCAAAGCCAGGTGTGACCCAAAAAGCAAAAACAAAACAAAACAAAACACAAAAAAAAAACCAAAACTATTTTACAAAACAGGGAAAACACCAAAAACAAGGGGTGGAAGGACCTGTACACTGATCCAAGCATCAGTCATGTGGAAAAAACACAAACAGCTTTCTAATATCTTATTAAGTCACACAATCCCTCTTTTCCATCATTGGAGCAGCTCTGGAAACTATACTTTGGATGTATACAGAAGTGCTGAGAGTAAAACCAGTGCATGAGGTCAGAGGTTAGAGGTCAGGAGGCCACACAGACTCCACTGCTGCAATTTTTTGCTTTTTGGGTGTGGACCCAGCAGTACTCAAGATTCCTCCTGGCTCTCTGCTCGGGGATCACTCCTGGGGGGCCTCCCAGGACCAAACTGAACTCCGGGTTGCCCACATGCAAGGCAAGCACCCTGGCATCTGTTCTCTCTCCAGCCTCTGTTGCAATTTTTTTTTTAGTTTTTTGCAATTTTTTTTAAATAAAGGTAACTACAAAGTTACAAGCTTTGACATTGTAACTATGTCAAAACTGAGATCTACCTAAACTTTATAACAGACACTCAAAGACTTGTTCTTTTCAACCGTCACTCCTCAAATACTTTAGCTGCAAGTAAATCACCTAGAATACAAGCACAGAAGAAAGAAATAGTAAAGAAAAAAGTGAGTTCAGGAAAAGGAGTGATTCAGAGCCTATAAGGAAGCTCTCTCTGTGCCTCTCCTTCAGATCCAAGACAACATCCTTCCATTGCCTTAGCCAAACTGTTTTATTGTTACTGACTCTGTTAGCTGTAGAGCCATACCCAAGGTGTTCAGGGGCTACTCCCAACTTGGTGTTTGGAGGGGTCACTTCTCCAGTGCTCTGGGAACTATGAAGTGCCAGGGATCAAACCTGGGGCTCCTGCACGCAAAGTCTGGGCTTGTGCCCTCTAAGCTAGTTCTCTGGCCTTAAGCCACATTTTAAAAACAAACTGATATTAAGTTATCATTCTGGATTATAGCCAGAAACACACAATGAAGAATGAGGCAGAACCCTGTGTGAGTACATATCGCTTTCAATAAGCATTAAATAGAAACAGATATAAAACCAAAACTATTAAAAAATTTAGATGATTATTATGAATCTAAAAGCAGAACATTTAAAACAAAATTATTTGATCAATTCAGAAACAATCTAATTTTTGTGGTATAACTATATATATTGGGCTGGAGCGATAGCACAGCAGGTACGTCGTTTGCCTTGCACACTGCCGACATGGTCGGCCCAGGTTCTATTCCTCTGCCCCTCTCGGAGAGCCCGGCAAGCTACCGAGAGTATCTCGCCTTCAAGGAAGAGCCTGGCAAGCTACCCGTGATGTATTCGATATGCCAAACACAACAACAAGTCTCACAATGGAGATGTTATTGAGCCCACTCGAGCAAATCGATGAACAACGGAAGGACAGTGACAGTGACAGTGACAACTATATATTAACTGGTTCAATAAACATGGTACCACTGAAAAAAAGACTCCCAAACTTTGTATCTACTGAGACATCCAAGTTCAGGTGTTCCACTTTTCACCTCAACAGGATCAGTGCAGAAGGAAGTCAATAAATTCATACACAAAAGAAACATTTCAAATATAAGATTCTTGGGCTGGAATGATCATACAGCGGGCAAGGCACATGCCTTGCATACAGCTGACCAGGGTTCAATTCCCGGCATCACAAATGGTTTCTGGAGCCCACCAGGAGTAATTCCTGATTGCAGAGCCGGAGTCTGCTCTGAGCATCACTTGGTGTGCCCCCCACTCCCCCAAACAAAAAATCCTTCAAAATGTAAGATTCTTTTGAAATAACTGGCTTATTACTGAAACATGGAATATTTTAAAAAACAAAACAAAACTCACATTCACTGTTTCTCTAAGTACAGTCTGACCAGAGAGATAGCTCAAAGGGTCTGGGTTCAATCCCTAGCATAGTATGCACCCCTAGCTAAGAACAACCCCCAACACTCAATAGCCCCTGAACACTTCAAACACATCATTAAGTTTAACACTTAATGACTCTCAACATCACCCTCTGGAAAAAAAATTTTAAAGGTATTTTTAGAGGTAAACAAAAAAGGAACCATTAAACTATTCCCAAGAGCACAGATACATAGATATTTATGCCTTGATAAAGCTATATGTGACATATTACAACCATAGCAAATAAGCTATTATTTTATTAACTGTAAGTTGACGAAACATTATTCTAAGGGCCACAGAAAGAATACAAAGTTTGAGGTGCTTGCCTTGCACACTGTGACCCCAGTTTGATTCCTGGTGCCACATAAGGTCCCCCAAGCACCACCAGGAATGACTCTGGAACACAGAGCTGGGAGCATTGCCAAATGTGGCCCCAAACTTTGCCTCTCTCAGAGGGGAAAAAAAGAAAACTTTTAGGAGGCCAGAGTGATAGTACAGAGGTTAAGACACTTATCTTGCACACAGATGACATGGTTCCATCCCAGGCATACCATATGGTCCCCTGTGCATCACCAGGAGTAATTCCTGAGTGCAGAGCCAGGAGCAATCCCTGAGCACTACTGAATGTGGCCCCAAAGAAAAAACTTCTGAATCATACATACAATTTCTCAGTATCTTCTAGGAAAAATTTTTCATTAAAACATTATTCATTTGCACTTAAACTTGATGTAGTTCTTCCACAAACTGCTATGAACCAAGCATCTTTTATTTCTTTCTAAATTATTTTACCTGTAGATAATTTTTCAGTGTCCAGAGAACAGACTACTGCTAACATTTTAAATCACTAATAAAAGATGTGTAGCATGATGAACACAAAGACCGAGATGGCTAAGAACTAGATAAACCCATCTCATCCCAGCAGTCTTCAAAGAGACATTCCAGTGAATGCTCCTGGAGTTAATACATGAAAAAATGACTAGACAACAAACTTCCCATACTGTCCTACTCTCTTAAATATGGCCAATGGAAAGTTTCCCAGAATGTACAACTGAGTAAAGATCTATTCATCTGTCAGTTCAACATATGACTTAAAAGACAGCAACTACATATGCTCAAAAGACAGCAACTACAGGACAGTCACACTGTCCCAGAAGCTGCAGTCTATACTTCCTTCACATGCTGATGGCCTGGGTTCAATCCTCAACCCAAATGATCCCCCTAGTATCACCAGCAGGATGACCTCTGAGCACAGAGCCAGAAGTAGCACCTGAACATTGCGAACTGTGACCCCAGCACAAAACAAACAAACAACAACAACAAGAAAGCAACTATAAGTATGCTTTCGTTTTGCCCTCTTTAAACCAATTTTTTTTACTTTTTCTTATTTTCATAAAGAGTAAACAATAAACTGCAATATATACCAAAGACAACATTCATTACAATTTCATTGAAAGGTTCGCTATTATACCTAGCTGTGCGAGCACGTGCGCACATACACAGACACACACAGGAAAAGTAAAAGTTCTTGCTGAGTGGGCCAAGGGACTCACCTGGTCTCAGGGTTGTAGCCTAATATGTAGAAAAAGGAATCCACTCGAGCTTTAAATTCTCTAGCAGCAAAAATGTCAGAAAAATGGGAGATGTTACACTTCCCTCTGAAAATAAACAAACAAAAAAACATTAGCAAGACCTTCAAATTAGTTTGCATTCAAAATACTACTGAAGGGTTTAATAACTAAACCCATGTTAATCTAAAAACAGGCGAAAAAAGAATATGGTTTTAATCCCACAATCATCTCTTAAATTTGTCAAAAGAAAATATGTAACAATCTTTTTTCTGTTTGTTTGTTTCATAATCATGTCACCCTGTAACTCTTGCATCTACTTTTACCTTAGCATGTTACTCATAGAGTAATTAAACCAGAATACAAGCAGAGAACAGAACTGTGATGAAAGGTCATAAGACAAACTAGAAATGATGGGGGAGGGAGAGCAGGGAGCTGAAACTTAGGACAGCAAAATGGGTATTTCATCCACAGCATCAGCAAAGCTTCTTCCCAATATATCATGATAGGAAAAATATTTAACTTACTTATTCTCTCTCTCTCTCTCTCTCTCCCCCTCCCTCCCTCCCCTTGGGGGTTACTCCTCGCTCTGTACTCAGGAATTGCTCCTGGCGGTGCTTGGGGGTCCATATCAGATGCAGGGAATCAAACCCAGGTTAGCCATATGCAAGGCAAACGCCCTCCCTGCTGTAGGGGCTCCAGCCCCTATTATATCTTCTTATGAGAAACAAACTGACTCAAACTAAAGAACTCTGAGGGGCTGGAAGACAGCAAAGCAGACTCAGTGTTCACCTTGCACATGCATGGCCAGGGTTCGTGCCTAGTACCACATATTGTCCACAGAGCATGCCAGACATGATCCCTGAGCACAGAACCAGGAGTAACCTTGAACACCAATAGAGGTGGTCCCCCAAAAACAAAACAAAAGAAAAACAACAACAAAAAAGGAATTCTGGCATTTTTACTATAGAATGTCTCTAATTTATAAACACACATTTCCCAAATCTTTAGGCAACATTACTGGACTGTAAATTAAAAACACTCTCCTGTGGGAAGATTCATTTTGCTAAAAGAGATAAGCCAGAAAGTAAGTCAATTAGATTTCTTTAATAAGTGGAATATAAATAGCCAAAGTAAATGAACAGAACAGAATAAATAATAATTCTTAGACTGAAAAATAAAGCAATTACTGGCAAAAGGGAAAGGGGTGGTAGGCAAAGATAAGGGGGGGGCCAATACGGAAATTCTTAGACTATATATATTTCCATGCACCAAATGCTAACGGCAGAAATGTCCAACCTATGGATCCCAAACACACATATACTGAGAGAGTGGATCTTTCATTCCTTCATCCTCTCCCTATTTCCTCCCCCTCCAAGACCATTGCAGAAATCTACTCAAAGGTGACTACAGAGGAGATTTCAATGCACACGGACAGCATCCGCAGCATGCCTTCTGAGATGAGGCCCCACGTGTGAGCAGTGTTCCAGCTGTATAATCATTCAAGGACTCATACGCAGCTCATGGCCAAGGTGTTAGAGAAACAGGGTGACAGCAACTTGAGAATGGACACCATTCACTTATTTCCAAGAAATGTAAAAGTAATGTTCACTTTTCTGTTTTCTTTCCATCTGAAGTGGAAAAGAGCACATCAGGCAGTGCTCAGCTCCGTGCTGAGGGGTGGGGGGTGGCTGTCACTCCTGGTGCTACCCTGGGGACCCTGTGCAACTGGGAATTGAGCCTAGGCCACCTCCTACAAATCACTGGCTCCAACCCATTGACCTACCTCTCTGGGCCTAACACCCTTTTTCCTACAAATACGCATGAAACTGTGACCATAGGTTAAGATGTGCTTAACTTCTTGGGCTAGCAATACACGACAATGGGTAGGGCACTGGTTTTATATACAATTAACAGGGTTTGGCACTGCCAGGAGTGATCTCTGAGCACAGAGCCAAAAATAATTCTGAACATTGCTGGGAGTGGCCCAACAAACAAAAACAAAAAAGATACAATTCAGTATGTTCTCAAGACTGCCCAGTACACGGATGCTGAAGTGCTTCCAAGTTTGACTTAATTAAAGGACAGGGCTAGAGAGTACTGAGGGTGGGGCATGACCCTCATTTTCAATTCTTGGTACCCCTATGGTCCCCGGAATGCAGAGCCAGGAGTAACCTGAACACCATCAAGTATGACCCCCAAAGGAGAAAAACAGAATGCCCCGCAAGGTACTGAGTACTGTCCTGGTACCACTACCACATACTCCATCACTGACACGAGCGCCTCTCCTGTCCCCCTGATAAACAAAAGATAAGATAACCCTATGAGGGAATGGGCAGGCCGGCACGCTACAGGGAGGAATACAGATCAGCATGCGCTTTCTGGACAGGAAAGTGGGCGATGGAACAGTACATCAACATTCTCTCTCCCTGGAACTCCAGTCTGTACAAGTGAGTAAAGCTGATGAAACTATGGCACATCCACATGCTGGATGCACTACAAAGCTAAAGAGAACAAGGAAGCTCTGTAAGAACGTATTCAAGAAGTGAAAGAGAGAGAAGAAAAGCGCCTGCCATAGAGGCAGGCTGGATAAGGGAGAAATGGGAGGGAACCTGGGGACACTGGTGCCGGGAAATGGACACTGGTGGAGGGATGGGTGTTGGAACACTGTATGAAACTTAATCATGAAAAAGGTCTTAGTAAAGGTCTATCTCACAGTGATTCAATAATAAAATCTTAAAAAAATTATGTTATATTAAAAAATAATGTATTCAAGGAACAATTTCTAGAATATACTGGGAGCGATAGGACAGCGGTAGGGCATTTGCCTTGCAAGCTGCCGGCCCAGCTGAGCCGGGTTCGATTCCTCCACCCCTCTTGGAGAGCCCGGCAAGCTACTAAGAGAATTTCACCCGCAAGGCAAAGCCTGGCAAGCTACCCGTGACATATTCGATATGCAGAATATGTCAGTAACAATTGTCACAATGGAGACGCTACTGGGCCTGCTCAAGTAAATCGATGAACAATGGGAGGACAGTGCTACAGTGCTACTGTTAAAGAGAAAATGATATCTATGATATGATATCCTTCATATAAGAAAGAGGTTGGGGCCAAAGAACTCAAAGGGCTGGAGTACGTGCTTGTATGTGGAGGTCCCAAATTTAGTTCCTGGTACCACATCATCTCTTCAAGAACTGCAAGGTGGGGTTGAAGAGACAGTACAGCAGACAGGGTACTTTGCCTTACTGGTGGCTGACCCGGGTTCAATCCCCTGGTACCCCACATTCCTGCCTGAGCACCGCCAGGAATAATTCCTCAGCACTGATGGGTGTGGCCCCCCCCAAAAAAACAAACCAACAAAAAACAAAAAGAAAAGAAAAAAGCTAAAGCAAAAAAACCTCAACTGCAGTACATCTGTATTATAAAGGCCTTGGGTTATAAATTTTAAAACTCAGTTGTATATAATATAGAACTGAATAAAAACTCTAACTTGGTATAGAATTATACTGGATTTCATGTTTCTCTTTCTTTGATACTTTTAAGAGTTCAATTTACATCCAGTGAGCTACTCATGCAATTAATATGATACAGTATAAAGACTTTCACACAACTTCTCTTACTGGATATAGAACCACCAGATGATGTATGTCCAAATCACAGGACTTCGAACAAGTTTCCAAAAGATGGTTCAAAGATTAACAACTTGGCGTTGGTCAGAAGATTGTGTCAAGGGCCAGGATTCAAACTGAAGTCTTCTGAATTTACTCTTTTAATTTTAATTTCTGTTACTCTAGTATCTGTTAAGTATACTCAGGTACAAGAAGAACTAAAAACACTCTGCTCAAGATACTAACTTTTCTACACGGTTACTGAAATTGTAATGAGGAAAGGAAATGTTCTAGAAACTTAGTATGAAAGGTGGAAATGAGAAGAGGCCTAGGGAAGGGTTTTAAAAAGGCAGCAAGATGTTAATGTTTAACCTCATATTAGAGTTCTACAGCTGTGAAGTGGCCAGTCTCTGCTAGGAATCCACTTATTTTGGCTAGAAAAAGGCAAGACTCTCTTGCACAGGAGACTGCAAAAGAATACCGCTTTCCTCTTGATCCATGATGGCTAAAAGACAAGGCTCTCTTTTCTCCTTAAGAATCCAGGACTAACACCAACTTGAAAAAGAAAGTTCTATACCCGTTTCCTCCTGAGTGAATGGAACGACAAGGATCCCCTCAGAGTCACTGAGTCCGATGAATTCCATACACCCGAACACCACACTTTGATCTGAAAAGAATGATCCTAAGCACTATCCAATTCCCACCCTTCCTCCCCACCCCCATCCTTTGTGGTATTTCTTTTCCCATTATATTCATATGCTCTTCTCTCATGTACCTATGAATTATTTGTCTCTTTCAAATTTGAACTTATTTTTGGCTGTACTGCTTTATATCTATAGAGAAAGAAAAAATTCTAAAGATAGGTGGTGAAAGGCAAAAAAATGAAAATCAAAGTTAAAGCTTCATCAGGCCTGCATGGGGGCAGGTTGGGAAAATTAGAGACAATGGTGGAGGGAAGTGTAATGGTGGTGGGATTGGTGTTGGAATACTGAATGACTGTAACAAATAATGAAAACTTTGTAAACCACAGTGTTTATACAAAGTGTAAGGGAAAATTAAAAAGTTTTACAAAACGTTTCATCCCCTATGCCCCTGGATATTTCAGAATTAAAGTAAATCTGCATTGGTGAGAAGAAACAGAATTCCATGGGGCACTTCTAATCAATTCTGGCTTTATCTGAGATGATCTTACAGGAAGTGCACTGCCAAGAGACCCAGGCAAGATGGCGAAGTCACATACAGACAAGTTCCAGATGAAGAAAACATCAGCACACCCTCGCATCAATTCAGGGGTAGGGGGAAGTGGATGGCAGACAGAGCATTTGGGTTTAATCCCCGGTACTCAAAAAAAAAAAAAAAAAAAAAAAAAGCTTATCTTTTACTATAAAAAAAAAAGTTCCCTGGTACTCTATATGATGCCCAAGCCCACTAAGAGCGATCCCTGAGCAGAGCCAGGAGTAAGCCCTGAGCACCCCTGGGTATAGGAAAGAAAAAAGTCTATACAGTGAGCACCTACTGGACCTAATTACTGAGTAACCGCTAACACCTGCTCACTTTGGGAAGAGCATTTTGCCAAGCCATACAAGAAAATCTTTCTGAGACTAAAAAAATTTAAATTTAAGATGATACTTTACAAAATCAGTTTTTTGGCTCATTTAAATACAATACTACAGAAGGAAAAAAGTAAGGATTCTAGTCACACACAATGAAAAGAACACAAAGAATTACTATATTAGTGCTCAGCCTTTGGTAGACAAGTGAAGGGACAGTACGACATCAACAATTATGCAGCTCAGAAAGACCCAGTTGTAAACCTCCTTAAATTCATCAGTGTACTGCCAAAATGATCTGAGACAATCAGTTCTTAAAAACGCTAAATAAGTATAAAATAACCCTGCAAATCCCAACAGCCCCTAATAAATATTGAACATTCACTTTAAGCAACCATCTCAAAACAAGCTGAGTAATCAGAATTACAAAGCTCTCATATTGTTTATCCTCAACTCTATATTGCTTAAAATAATTTACCTCAACCAATGAAAAAAGACCCAAAAAACAAGGGGAAAACATACAAAAGAGGTTATGAAATAATCCCTGGACGCAGCTATTGTTTCAGTGAACAAATTTAGTCCCTCTGGCCACGTGTCCATTAACTTGCTTTGTTCAAAATAGACCCCCAAGTCAGCAAGCCCCTACCAGAGGCTGGAAGAGCTTGTGGAGGACTGGAGAGCAAGTACTGAGGGGTCGGGCACTTGCCATGTAAGCAGCTGATGCAGATTCTATCCTGAGAACCCCAGATGACTCCCCCAAGCACTGCTGGGTGTGACCCCAAAATAAAGAAGTTTGTGGAGATCTGGAAGAAGTTTGTAAATCACCACAGGGTTTATCTCAAGCTCTTTAAGAAGCCAAATGGAATTTCATCACCAGCCCCCATCCAGATCACACGGCTTTCTTTCCCACAAGGGAGCAACAAGGGAGCAACGTGATGCCCATCACAGCAATGCCAGGGGATCCTGCGCCAGGCTATTTCACTCGGGGGGGCCCCAGAGGGGGCGGGTGAGAGCCCTCCCCGCCCCAAGGGACTCAGCCCCGGCAGCCAAAAACCTCCACAACCCAATCTTCGCCACGCTCAAGGCCACTCCCCACACACTCGCCCAGAGCCTCAAACACAAGTGAACCTATTCCTGGACCGTGCAGCCGACATATCATAAGACACTCCATATTCATTATCCAAGAGGACCACACCACATTTGATGGGATTCAAATAGTAGGCAACCAATCATAAAGGGATATATATATGCATATATATATTTCTTCAGATCTATACAAGAAAGTTCATATCACTCAACCTTTAGCAACATGTTTGTGATATCCTAAAGAAGGTCTTAATGGTGCCTCCCAAAACAACAATCTTCACACTATTTCCTCTTGTCACTTGTCATCACATTGATCATCAATTTGCTTGAGCGGGTGCCAGTAATGATTCCATTCGTCCCTGTTGCATGCTAGCATAGCCCAATGGTGCACTGGGGACTCTTTCAGGGTCAGGGAAATGAGAGCCATTATTGTTACTGTTTCTGACATATCAAACATGCCAGGCTCTGCCGTGCGTGTGGGATACTCTCAGTAGCTTGCCAGGCTCTCCGAGAGGAGGTTCATCAGTGGGCTAGAGTATAAGAGGTCACTCCAGGAAAAACTGTGTTGCTCTCTTCCGGAAGCTTTGTTTTATAGTCTCTGGATCTTGGCCATTGATGAGATTACATGGCGCTGGGGGCATTTTGTGGGTGTGGCTGCCAAGCTACTGGAAAACTGGGGATCTGGGTGGAGGTGGCCCAGTCCCAATCCAAGCAGGCTTGAAGATCTCAGCCAGAGGTCCTGCATACCTCGGTTCCTCTGACAGTTCATTCATGAGTGAGGCCTGTCCGAGCACATGGAGAGTGACCTTGACCATGTATGTGGCTGGGTTCTGGAGGTTTTCCTATGGATACTTTTTTGTAGCATTTTCAGCAGTTTTTCATAACAAACAATAAGGTAAAGGCCCTCCCATTGATCGTCGATTTGCTCGAGCAGGCCCAGTAACGTCTCCATTGGAGACTTTGTTGTTACTGTGTCTGGCATATCGAATACTCTCGGTAGCTTGCCAGGCTCTCCGAGAGGGGCGGAGGAATCGAACTCGGGTCGGCCATGTTGGCCGCTTGTAAGGCGAACACCCTACTGCTGTGCTATCGCTCCAGTCCCTAAACAATACAAAATAAATTATTTCAGTTGTGTTTTGGGACAGGGCTTGGGATGGAAACATCCCAAATATGGTGGTGGGATGGTATAATGGTGGTGGAATTGGTGTTGGAATATTAAATGTAATCAAATATTGTGATCTACCTTATAAAATTTTTTAAAAAAGTCAAATGGAACCACACATTCCTTTGTGTGTATATGGGGGGTGGTGGGGATGTATAAAAGAGGGAGAATGTTGACAGGCTGAGAGATGCTTTTATTTTGAGGCTACACCTATCTGTGCCCAGGGTTTACTCCTGGTGATACTTTTTTATTTGGGGGGGATGATGGGAGGGGATTTATATTCAATTTATTCAATTTATGATTCACCCCTGGTGATACTTTTTTATATGAGGGAGGTGAAGGGTGAGGTTTATATTCAATGACAGAGATGGGATACGAGTTGGCCCAATGAAAGGTGAGCACCTACACCCTGGTACTATCTCTCTAGTCCTGGTATGGTTTTGGGGTATTTTTGTTTGCTTTGACTTTTTGGGCAGTGACATACTCAGGGGTTACTTCTGGCTCCATCCTCAGATAATACTCATGGTGGACTTGGGGGACCACACGAGGTGCCAGGAATCGAACCCAGGTCAGTCGCATGCAAGACCGATACCCTGTCTGCTGTACTATCGTTCTGGACCCCAGACTGTATATTTTAATGTGATTAAAACAGAAATCAAAGGAGTATCTTCTGACAAACAGAAATGAAGTGAATTCCCATTTTAGTGCTCATAAAGAAAGTTTCACTGATGTGTGCTTATCTCAGTTATTTACACGTTACCGTAGGACTTTTGCATTACAATCGCTCATTGTTGGCATACAACAGAGACTATGAAAGATTTTTTGGTCCAAAGTCTTCCCAAATCAGCTTTATATTGAAAGACACAAAACATTTCTGTTGAAATAATTGGCTTTAGCTATGTAGCATGTATAAGACACTCCAGATCAAATGTTTTACTGAACACTACCTGAGCAATATGATGAAGTGATTGTCTTTCATTGCAATTAACCTACAACCTGGCATATCTTTACGACTTAAAAAACTAGTAAGGGGGTGGGGGCAGAGAAATGTATTGCGAGTAAGGTGCTTGGCTTGCACACAGCTGACCTAGGCTCTATCCCCAGCACCCCATATGGTCCCCGCCCCCCCGTGCCCAGCGGGAGGATTCCTGAGAGCAGAGCCTGGAGAGGAGCAAAACCCTGAGCACTACTGGGTGTGGTCCAAAAGCCAAAATAAAAAATGAAATTAAAAAAAATGTATTTTGGGGTAGGGGGAGCCACATCTTGCAATGCTCAGGACTTACTCCTGCTCTGGGCTCAGCGATCACCTCTAGCAGTGATTAGAGGAACCACGTGTTTTAGGGGCTGAACCAGGGATGGTCACATGAAAGCCTTACTCCCTGCTCTATCTCTCTGCTCTCCCCAAAACACACTAAAACACTGTTGAACACAATTCTTTGACCACTTTATTATTTCCAGCAGGGGGCTGTAAGAATTTCAACTGTCTTGATTTCTCTACCACACTTACTCCAACTTACTTAGGGCCCTATGTCTTCTCTTTACATACAAAATCAAGCAGAACATATGGGTACCCGTTTGCTGAGAGAGATGGAAAATACCCAAAGGCACAAAGTCCAGTTGTGTGGCATTCTTACCTGCACATTAAGACTAACTGCAATGTTATTAGTTTCCATCTCAGAATAAAATCAATATATTTCCTCTCTCCCCCTCTCTTCCTTTTTACCAGAAAATTGCTAATATGGAATCGTAAGAATATCAATAAAATTCATACAAACAATAGATTCTCATTAGATTGCATACACTGCTATAGTTGTTTAGTCTATTTCTTTTGTAGTGGCAGGTGGTCAAATCTTTAGAATACAAATGACAGAGCATTCTAATGCCTTACCTATCAACAACAGGATAGTAGTATATATAAAACTACAGAGCTTTATCAGCAAAAAAGATAAAAAAATAGAAAAAAGAAATTCTTAAGAGTCCTGCCCAGAGTTGTGAAGGTTTAGACTATCCCTGGAACCCCCAAATCCCAATAATCTGCAAACTTCATGTCACAGAGTTAACTTCCCGACTGGACAATCATCGTTTAACTAATACAACGACTCTCAAAGGCAACAAGAACAAAGCAGTCTCCGGGCCTGCTGGCTGCTTCTGGAACATACCTGAGTGCGGCAGCGTGGTAAGTGTCCACATAATCCGAAATGAAGAGCTCTCGGTTCTTGATAACTGGGTCTGTTATGACAAGTTCTCTTCCAGAGTCTGTTCCAAAAAATTAATAAAATAATATTAAATTTGCACTTACAAGAACAATTAAGAAAATCTTGCACCATTTTTCTCTTACGTTCACCACCCATTAAAGAAGCATAATAAAACCAGGAGAAAAACCTGATGAGTCAAAGAGAAAAAAAGAGTTAAAAAAAAAAAGATGACAGACACAAATTATCCAGTTGTGTGTGTTCTCTTTTGATATTGTTGTTTCTGTTCTCTTGTTGTTTGATGGGGGAGAGGGTGTGCGCGGTTGGGTTTTAGGGCTGTGCCCAAGGGACCATAAACAGCGGTGGGCACTGACCCAGAGCTGGCATGCCTGCAGGACAAACAACTTACCCTCTGTACTATCTCTCTGGCCCTGGCTATTTTCAATAACCTTTATTAAGCCCCCAGTTTTCTGAAATGTTTTAAGCACAGAATGAAAATAGGAGGGAAAAGAAAAGAAACTATGATCCCATTTTTGCATACTGCTATATTCAGTGATTCTGTTCTACCTTTTTATCTGTTTGTTTTGCATCACACTTGGTGATGCAAGAGGTTATTCCTGGCTCTGCACTCAGTAATCACTCCTGGCAGTGCTTGGGGGATCATACGAGATCAAATCCAGGTTGGCCGCATTCAAGCTAAATGCCCTACACATTGTATTATTGCTCTTTCCCTGCCCCAATTTCTTTTTAAGTTAAAAACAAGTAAAAAAAAAAAGGCTCTTTCTAACCCCCCAATTAAAAATATTTTTAAAAATATCTTTCCAGTGATATCCCTGTTTAAAGAATTTTCTTAAGAGAAAAATTTTCATTTTGGGAATCTTCAGTAAATGAATGTGTTTAGAAAGAACTTTGCTAAAGTTAAGTGCAGAAATCAAACCAAAAGGACATAATTACCATTTTCATTATGCCGATCCTGAACCAAGTGCTGATATACAGAATCTGGGACTTCAGATTGGCGGTAGTACCATTTGACGTTCATGAGTAGATGGTCCCTCTTACTCTGAAAAGGAAAATCTAAAAGCATTAGGGCCAGAATCCTGGGTGTGCTCAGGTATATACTATACCCATGATCAAAAGTCCCTGGAAACAAGAGGACAGGTAGAGAGGAAAACATACAACGTCCGTGAGGTCTACACAGTGCACCCCTGCCCCACGCCCTGTCATCACACCCCTCTTTATTCTACCCCTCCATGTTTTCTTAAATTTCAGGGTGTGGGAGGTGGGGAAAACCTGTGAATCTATAAATCACCTCAGTTTGATTAATTCAATGTGTTTAATTCGTCATTAACTATACAATACTACATGAATATATCCTTCTCTTTTAATCCTTAATCATTTTGCTAAATATTCATTAACTGTACCAACACTGTCAAGGTCGCTAGAAGCAGGAAGTCGGGAAGAATTGTCACATGGTCACCTCTTCGTTACAGTTTGCCGTCACCCATAATCACATTACTTCCTCACTCGACTGTCAACTTCCTTTGCAGTTATTGCTATCTGACAAACTTATGGGTGACGATGGAAATATCAATGACCCTGATGTACTTACTTGGAAATTTCCAGAAGAGTATCTTACACATAAATATTTCTAAACAACAAAAGTTCAATGATGATAATGTTCCCATAAATGTTTGCAGGATACTTCACCATGTTAGTGCTAAAAACTAAGTGCTTGCTGGGTCATTCAGAGAAGGGGGGCTCAAATATTGCCCTTTCATTTGAAAGTTAGGGGCCCAGCTAAGGCAGACGGTTTCCACCTGCTTGGATGTGGATCAAAACACAGCAGTGCACTGAGCCTTCCCCCTCAAACCTCCTATTATGTTTTACTTCCTTGCCCAATGAGGACCAAATGATGCTGCTCCTAAGGTGGATGAGCTATCATTCTTCCCAGCATCTTCCTCCGGTTAGAGGTCAAAGGGCCAGAAATAAATGAGGATTACAATTACAGCTCAGTGCTTGGAGAACTAAGTGGGGCCAGGGTAGAACCTGAGGCTCTTTCACGCCAAGCATGTGCTCTATCCACTTAATATCTGTTAATCAAGACAGTTTCTGTGTAAATGCAGAGCATACATATATTCCTCACGAAAAGATCAAGAAGACACCTAACACCCTTAATTAAAATATTAAAACAATTTAAAGAGCTAGCAAGGAAACCTTAACACTCCGAAAATCTTAACTGAACTCAAAAGTGGAGGAGAGCTATTCCAGAGCAAATGCCATAAAACACCAATCCTCTTCCTCGGCACTTCGCAGTGTCAAACAGGCCTGTATCATTAAGTACTGAATAAGGGTCGTGTACCAGGCTACATCGACACAATAGGTATGTCTTAGCTTTCACCCACCTGCAGTTTTATTTTCTATAGCAGTGATTCTCAACACTTTTGTAAATTACAGGAGTCATATCTGGCAGTGCTCTGGGGCCATCAACACTAGGGTGACTCCCACTGGTGCCTCCTGGCGGGGCGGGAGGGAGAAGCCATAACATGTGGGTTCAAACTCAGGGGTTTGGCACACATGAGGCATTTGCTCTACTACTTGAACCTTTGATCTATCTTTTTGGCTCCTTTCAACTTTGGCGGGGGGGGGGGGGGGGGGGAGTGAGGGAGGGGTTGGGGCCATACCTGGCTGTGCTCAGAGCTTACTCCTTGCTCTGAACTTAGAGATCAATCCTGGCGGAGCTTGGGGACCATATGGGGTTCCCGGGAATCAAACTTGGGTTAGTTTTGCAAATAGGTGCAATTACTTCCAACAAAGAATTACAGAAAAAGTAACACGATACAGTAAAATGTGGAAAAGATTGACATGGATTCTTTTCAAGCAAAGAGAGAGACAGGAAAAATAAATGACAAGATATATGCAGATGCCCATGGTCTATCCACAAGAACATGGGAAAATGCTCTGGTGGTACTAAAAGGAACTGAAAAGCGGGCTGGAGTTTGAGCTTCATCAGGTCGTTGGACTCTCTTTGAGACCAATAGGACTTTCTCTTCCCAAATACACTGCTGACCAAATACACGGCAGTGAGAGGGGCCAGGAGACTCCATTCCCCTTCCTATGATGGGTGCATAGCAGGACCAGGAAGAGAATGAGACGGAGGACCCTTAAGAAAATATACTCTAAAATCAAGAGTCCTTGACACCAGGACCACAGACAAATGACAGGTAAGGTTTTGGCCATAGTCTGTCCTGTGCACTGCTGGAAAGTCAGCATTTCCTGGTTTCTAAACCAATGTCAGTGGCACTCCTCAATTATGAAAAATCAAAACATCTCCAAACATTGTCAAACGTTCCTTTGGTTACAAAATCAACCCCTGTTGAAATCAAATTGTCTACCAGTTTAAAGAAGGGGCTGGAGAGATACAGTCAGCAGGGTGCTGGTCTTGCATGTGGCTGACCCAGGTTCTAACCTGGCAGCCCATACAATCCCCAAGTGCTGCCAGAAGTGACCCCTGATCTCAGAGTCAGAAGTAAGCCCCGAGTACTATCAGCTGTGCTGATAGTTAACCCCCAACCTCGGTGCAGCAAGAGAGGAGGGAACCAAACCAAACAACAACAACAACAACAATAATAATAAAAGCAAAATGTTTAAGCACTGCTGAGTGAACTACTTAGAAACAAGAGAAGCCGCTTTTGGTTCAAATTCCAATTCCACTTACATAGCTCCAAGCACACTACCAAGATCACTGTTTCTATAAAGTGGGAATATGAAACCTATCTCCAAAGAAAGCATATTAAGTTTAATAGGTGCGGAGCGATAGCACAGCGGGTAGGGCATCAGCCTTACAAGCGGCCAACATGGCCGACCCGAGTTCGATTCCTCCGCCCCTCTCGGAGAGCCCGGCAAGCTACCGAGAGTATTCGATATGCCAGACACAGTAACAACAAAGTCTCCAATGGAGACGTTACTGGGCCCGCTCGAGCAAATCCACGATCAACGGGAGGGCCTTTACCTTTTTGGGGCTGGAGCGATAGCACAGCGGGTAGGGCGTTCGCCTTACAAGCGGCCAACATGGCCGACCCGAGTTCGATTCCTCCGCCCCTCTCGGAGAGCCCGGCAAGCTACCGAGAGTATTCGATATGCCAGACACAGTAACAACAAAGTCTCCAATGGAGACGTTACTGGGCCCGCTCGAGCAAATCGACGATCAACGGGAGGGCCTTTACTTTTACTTTACTAGGTGCTCAAAAATAAATAAATTTATAAATAAAAGTGGTTCCAATGGCGTCATTTTTCACCAGTACATGTTCTTTTGACAGATAACAGTAGTCACTGAGTCTTCAAAGCTCACAGAAAGAGCTTGTTGTTGTTGCCGCCATAAAGGTTGTACTCAGCTGACTACTGCTCTGTGCTCAGAATCACTGCTGCTAGGGCTTCTGAAACCACGGGCAATGCTGGGACTGAACCTGAGCAGACTGTCTGCAAGGCATGTCTTAGAAACAAGAGATCCTATCATGTCTCTCTGACGCTGTAACAGATTCTAAATAGAACACAGGAGTTCAGGTATGCTAGCTGTCCTAGCAACAACAGTTCAGATCTGTATTTCTCGATATTTCTGCAACACATCTAAGCTGTATTAAATTTAAATGTCAGTTGGATTATCTTTTGGGTACAATAACTGGCAATGGCTTAATTTTTAGGTAAAGGTAAGGTAAAGGCCCTCCCGTTGATCGTTGATTTGCTCGAGCGGGCCCAGTAACGTCTCCATTGGAGACTTTGTTGTTACTGTGTTTGGCATATTGAATACTCTTGGTAGCTTGCCAGGCTCTCCGAGAGGGGCAGAGGAATCGAACTCGGGTTGGCCATGTTGGCCGCTTGTAAGGCGAACGCCCTACCGCTGTGCTATCGATCAAGACAATTTTGGGGACATTTGGGGTATGATATTTGAGTTATCGTCTATCCATGGCACACTTAATGATTACATGCAAATACTCGGTGGCTTATATGAACTTAAATGAGTGACTTTTGATAATAGAACTCACCAGGTAGGTGAAATTCTATTGAATTTCCTAATGCAGTACTACCAATTACCAGGGAGTGGTGCCATTGCGTTAAAAGAAAGGGGGAAGGAGGACAGGAAAGAAAAAAAGAACCAAACCCAAAACAAAAAACCCACAACCCCAATCTCAATTCCACAGACACAACTGGAAGTAAACAAAAGTTTGACCAAATTTTTGTTTCAAAAGCCACAATACTTCACTGAGGACTGCATATCTATTACAGGGAGCAGAGCGCTGTTTCAGAAGGGATAGAATGAAATGAAGTCATCAGTGATTCTAATCCTAGTGCCAATGCCCTGGAGGAGGAAGTGGTGATCTGGGGTGGGGTCACTTGGGAATCTGACAAGAAAAGAGGTAGAATGACGATTTCAACGGACTTTTCTCACTGACAGATCAAAGTATATCAAAATAGTGCCAGCGAAGACCTTTCATGTGTTTTTGTTGTTTTTAGGTCCACTTGCGGTGCTCAAGGATTACTCCTGGTTCTGTGCTCAGGGATCCATGAGGTCTACAGGGTCATATGTGGTGCCAGGAACAAACCCAGGTTGGCTGTGTGCAAGGCAAGTGTGCCACCCACGGCCCTCTGCTGCTCCTCTTAGCTAACTAAAGATCTATACACATCCTCTGTAGAAGGGGATGCCCCCACACACCCACACTGCTTGAGCATTTCTCTGGGGAAGCTCAAATCTTTTCCTACTATTCACTCATCAAAGACTCTTGTTCAAAATCACAGAAAATTAAAAAGGCATAAGTGAACTGAGGGATCATGATTCAACCCAAAGCCTCTTGGGTTTGAATCTGGCTCCTTTGAGCTGTGTGATTCTGGATAAATGACCCTTTTAAGCCTCAATCCTTTTATGTATGAAATGAGGGGAAAAAATAATCATCTCATTAGACTGCACGGGGTTTTGGTTTCTGCTTTGTTTGTTGGTTTGGGGGCCACACCTAGTGATGAGCAGGGGAACGTAGGGGGATCCTTGGGATTGAACCTGGATCAGTTGCATGCAATGCAAGCGCCCTACCTGCTGTACTATCTCTCCAGCTCCCTCTACTTCATTCAACTGTGATGATTAAATATAAGCAGAGTATTTCGGCTTTGAATAAATATTGAACATTATTTTTATAACTAAAGAAGCTGAGAATAAGATTGCTTGCTAGAGATTCTGCTTTTCTCAGATTCAATATTATGCTAACAACATGTAAAAATAATTTAACATGACCCAGTAATTCTCCTTCTTGGGATCTACTCCAGGGGCCCCAAAATTCTACTCGGAAAAGACATTTGCACCTCTGTGTTCATTGTAGTACCATTCACAACAGTCAAATCTGGAAACTGCTCAAGTATCCAAGAATAGGTAACTAAATAAAGAAACTGTGTACATAGACACAACAGAGTACTACTAAGCTATAAGAAAAGACAAAATCATGCAAATTGCTACTAAGTGGATGGATCTGGAGAGAATCTGCTGGGTGAAGCGGAACAGGGAGACACAGAACGATCTCTCTCATATGTGGGATATGAAGAAACTCGGTAAGGGAATAACAGATGCACAAAGGAAATAGAAACTGAGAACTAGCTCCCAATAGGAAGCTTACCACAGGGAAGAATGGGGAAGGGGGACACTGTGGTGGGGTGTGGCGCTGAAATTTTTATGTATAAAGTCATACCAATAAAAGTTTTTCGTAAACCATGGTGCTTAAAATAAAACATAACAAGAAAAAATTTTAAACTAAAATAATAAATTATGTAGCATATCAACAAGAAATATTTTCACTTTTGCAACAATCTGGTAAAAGTAAAGTAAAGGCCCTCCCGTTGATCTTCGATTTGCTCAAGCGGGCCCAGTAACGTCTCCATTGGAGACTTTGTTGTTACTGTGTTTGGCATATCGAATACATCACGGGGAGCTTGCCAGGCTCTGTCCCGCGGGCGAGATACTCTCGGTAGCTTGCCTGGCTCTCCGAGAGGGGCGGAGGAATCGAACTCGGGTCGGCCATGTTGGCTGCGTGCAAGGCAAATGACCTACCGCTGTGCAATCTGGTAAGTGCAAAGAATCTCTAACAAACACATCCCACATACGGGGAAGTCTTCACTAAGTCCCCACCTAAGGTCGGGGCGAGGTTCCTGGAAACGGCAGGAGAAAGCAGAATGATGTCCTGGAACCAATTTTAGCACAACAGACAGAAGCAAGGGTGACCATTCTAAGACACACCACTGTTTGGAGTTGCTGATGGCAAAATGAGACTGCCCGGCTCCCAGGGGCCTCATATATACCCCCCTTCCCACTCAGAAACACCAGTGAACAGAACACGTGCACTGAATGGGAGGGAGGGAAGCAGAGCAGAGAGAAGGCTGGACAGCAATCCCCAGGGAAAGTTCCTCTCATGAACATTACTAGGACATGGCTAGATACAGTCTGAGGAATTTATAAAGGAGGAATTTATAAAGCCAGAAAAGAGCCCACTGAGAAGTAATCTCCTGCTGGTTTACCATTATAGAAAAAGGGGCCGAAAGGTGTGTGGCCCCCAAACAAAAATTAACATAAAATAAAAATAAAATAGCACTGTAGCACTGTCCTCCCATTGTTCACTGATTTGCTCGAGCGGGAACCAGTAACATCTCACAACAAATTGTGAATATTGAATACGCCATGGGGAGCTTGCCAGGCTTTGCCATGCAGGCGAGATACTCTCGGTAGCTTGCCGGGCTCTCCAAGATGGGTGGAAGAATCGAACCCTCTCTCGAAAAATAAAATAGAAAAAAAAAAGGGGGTGTTTGGAATAAAACATGTAGATAGCATTTCATTCATTAACCCCATACCTGCCAAACACACAAGGATATCTGGATCTGTGTTTCTATGTTCCTAGCAGCCTTCTTCACACTGGCCATAATGTGAAACCAAACTAAACGCCCAGTGCAAAGACCGAAGAAGCTGTGGTGGAGGCATTCAGCCGAACATAATTCTCCCATTGAAGAGGAAATAGGATGGATCTTGAGGTCATTAAGTGAAATAAGAAGTGCCAACTGAAGTACTGATTTGCTCATATGTGGAACAGAAGCAACAAAATCAATTAAGCTGGCAAAAAGCAATCAAATCACTCTCAAGGTTCAGTGCAACCCATGGTGTTACCACAAGGAAGGAGGAGAAACGTGAAGAGGTTTTCTGGGGGAGTGGCCTTAGGGGGTGCTAGGGCTACATCTTGTGATACTCAGGGCTTACTCCTGGCTCTGTGTTCAGGAATAGCTACTGGCAATCAAGGACAGCTCCTGGCAATCAGGGACCATAATGAGCACCATATGGGACACCAGGGATGGAACCCAGAGAGGTTTCATGCAGGTAAGTGCCCTCCGCACCAAACTCTCTCTCCTGAATGGGTAGAGGGTTTTCATGATGGTGGGATAGGCACCAGAACTTATGGTGCGACATTCTACCCATACAGAGACAGGCATGAAGCTAAATGTCTCACACGCCATAATATTGTAAACCAATTGCAAATCAATAATTTAAAAGAATAAAAGGATGAAAACGGGTAAGAGAACAGAAAAGGTTCTGAAACTTTGAGTATTAGACAATATGCTGAGAATTTGTCGGGGGTGGGGTGGGTGGGAAAGCTTCCCTATCACCCATCAATTCCGTTTCTTGGCATCTACTCTTTAAAACCCAAATTCATTAATTTGCAAAAGCATATGCACACCTATGTTCACTATACTTAGTACAATAGCCAGGGTATGAAATGTCCAACAAATGAACGAATGAAGAAGTTGTGGTATATGTACATCATGGAATTCTATTCAGCTATAAGAAAAGATGAAAAATTGCAGTACACTACAATGTGGATAGAACCAAAAGGTTTCTAGAAACCTTAAGTAAAATAAATCAAGAGGGAGGAGATACACCGAAAAATCTCACTGATCTGTGGTATAAGGAGAAGCAAAAAGGACTAGACATTATCAAACAATGATAAGCCGCTGGTCTTGAAACACAAAACCCAGACCGCCTAGCAGTGGTGGGAGGACTGGGGGAATGAAGAGGTGAACTAGAAGTAACAGGGCAGTGGGGCTGACCTTGGTGCGGCCATGAACATTAACACTGTGACTACATTACTCAGCTGTAATAAAAATGTTTTAAAAAGCAAGCTGATGATCTCTGACCATGTGAAAGAAAGAACTGTGGGTCAGAAACGCTGCTCCACGGCAGAGTGCACGGCCAGCGCCCACAGACCTCCAGAGCACGGGCAGGAGCAGTGCCCAGCCCCGCAGCATAGCTGGGGGCGGCCTGGAAACGCTCAGTAGAAGAACAACCTAGAAAGGTCGAGGGGGGACAGACACTGGCTCCCACTTACATGCTGTCCATTCAGCGGAAGTTGACAATAGTAGAAGAGAGTTACGGAGGCCAGAAAGCCACATGCAGCATCACTGGCTCACTCTGCCAACGGCACACAACTCAGCCAGCTCAAGCACAAGCTCCAATGCATTCTAAGAAGCAAATTTCCTTTCCCAGGGCTCTCGAGATTATTTACATAGCACTTTCATTGGCTTCCCGGGCTAATCGAGATCTTTCCTAGGACCAATCTTAATTTCCTCTGGAAAAAGGCTTTAACACAACATGAGAAACATAAAATAATAAATGAAATTCACTGAAACAAAAGTGGGAATTTATGAATGACCAGAAGGGTGAGTACACAGACTCTTTACAGTGTGAAGGCAGCCAGCCCCAGAGCAGAAAGGGAACAACCTGAAACTCACCTGCATCATAGAGGAAAAGACCTTTGTCCTATGGATCATTTCACAGCTCTTGGCATATACCATCAGGGCTCCCAGTGGCCTCAAATTAACCACTCTAGACCCTCCACTATTATCAAATGGTCAAAGGTCAAAGCAAGGGGAAAAAATCAGAAACTCCCAAGCTGGATGTAATGATGGACATCATCAAATTCAAAATGCTCTAAGATCAAAATATCATCTGCAGGGATAAAGGGGGACTTCCTTCAAATAACTGCTCAGCTCTTGGGGAGTGGGAGGCGGGCTACACACACCAAGACATGCTCAGGAGTGATCCTGGTGGGGCTTGGGGGCCCACGTGTAGCACAAGAGATCCAAATCTGGGTCAGTGGGTTTAAGGCAAGCACTTTAAGCCTTGTACTAGCACCTCCCTGATGCCAACTGCTTAGTAATTACAGCACAGAATTTCACATAAGGGAACATCTAGATTTAGAGCCTAAATCAGATCAAAGTCATGTTCCATAAAACACAAACAGCCCACTAGGTTTTCCCAGAAATTTAGAAGTAGAAATATCTAGCATTTGTATGCTGTATCTCTTTAAAAGAATACCTTCTGAAGAAAATCTTCAGGCATTGCTACAGTAGTGTCACTGTCACTGTCCTCCCGTTGTTCATCATCCCGAGAGGGCCCAGTAACGTCTCCATTGGAGACTTTGTTGTTACTGTGTTTGGCATATCGAATACATCACAGTGGCTTGCCAGGCTCTGCCATGCGAGCGAGATACTCTGGGTAGCTTGCCGGGCTCTCCAAGAGGGGCGGAGGAATCAAGTTCCTACTTCCCACAGCTACAATAGTGATAATGAAATATTAGGAGGTACTGGAAAGGTGGAACTGAGTCAAGAAATCTGCTTGCACCAATATAATGGGGCCCAATGGGATCCAAAGAACGGGGTCTCTGCTCCTGGGCAGGGATGTCCATCTCTTCCTGCATTCAGAGAGCAGAGTTCCTGGGTTCTAGACCTACTAAACTTGTATCACAGTCAGTCACATTGTGTTCAGGTCTTTGAACACCAAGCTATTGTATCAACCTGTTTCCTTGTGCTCTAGCTTGAAGACAGCAGACTGTGGGATGTTTTACCTTCTAAAGTTTTATAAGAAAATTCTTCTGGTAAATCCATCAACTGTACTTGTGTGTGTAGACACACAGAGAAAAGCCTGGATAAACACAAACACATTCTACTTTACTCTGCTTCTCTGGAAGAGGTCTACCACAAGCAGCTATTTATCATGTACTTGCACTTCCAAACAGACATAACCAAAAATGATAAAGGGATCCGCAGAGATCAAAAACATAACTTACCTTTTTTCTCTTAAAGAAAAGAAATAGATAAAATAAATATAGGTCTGCACTAATATACACCTTAGGGACCTGCGCCCTATGAAAACAGGATGAGAATGCTATTCGCTATTCAGGTATCCCAAAGAGGAACTGAAAGAGCTATGCTTGGAATATTACGTTTCACTCAAGTGAGAGAAGGAATCTGGAGTTCCAACCTCCATCAATGATCAAGAATCAGGGACACTGTCTCGTTCGCCAAGGCATTGAAAATCAGATGGGCTGGACACGTAATGTGATTTGGAGATGACCGCTGGACTAGAACTATTACCGACTGGATTCCACAGGACGTCAAAAGAACGCATGGCCGCCCCAACTACAAGATGGTCAGACTTCTTCATCAAAACCCCGAACAAACGGTTTGAGGCTCTTCGTGTTCCTGGAGCGAGCAGATGCCATTGGGCTACATGAGCACGTGGCAGGGACGAATGGAGACATTACTGGTGCCCGCTCAAGCAAATCAATGATCAACGGGATGACAAGTGATACGAGTGATACAAGTGAAATATAGGCACAAACCATATCAATTTGACTACTCTGCCTTTAGACACTAGAATCAACCAAAGTTACAAGCATACTTTCAAGCTTAGGCTTTTCCAGAAATTTAGGAAGTAGAAATATTTAACATTTGTATATTAAATCATTTAAAAAGACACCTTCTGAAGAAGGACTTTTTTGAGGGAGTGTATCAGAATCCAGGTCTCTCTGAGAGGACTAATTAATCATGCAGTATCAGATGACGAAGCAACAAAGTAAAATTCTGAAAGGGCAAATGGTATTTTAGTGTTTGCAACCAAGATTTAGAAATAACTGATTGCAAACTAATTCCCAGAAATACCTAAGGAAAAGAATGTACTGAAATACAGGCTCCAATAATTAAAAATCTTTCCAAACTGGCTTTGGCAGGGGAGAGGGGAGAAGGCACGGCACAGCAGCCCTGGGTCATACCCAGAGTGCTCGGAGACAATGTGCGCTGGGATTGTAAACCTGAACACAGCCCATCACGCTGTCCCTCTGGCCCATCATCCATTGCAATGGTCTCCTCTGGACAAAAATTAATCATTGTTTTGAGAGGGGCTGAAAGGTGCTCCTTATCAAACGAAACAAAATCTGTAATGAGGCAAAATAAGAAAGCATTCTGTGTGTGTGCATTCTGGTTGGTCCACAGTTGGCGGCGGTTTATGAAGGGAGGGAGGCAATGTGCTCAGGGGTCATTCCTGGCAGTGCTCAGGGAAGCATGCAGCGTTGGGCTTTCCGCATGCAAAGCTCTTGCTCAGCTGGTTAAGCTCTCTGTCAGGCCCAGACAGGCATTTTCTATCAACAATTAAATTGCATATGAATATCGTAACATCAAACTATCAAAATCAGCACCAAGTGTAGTCTTGAAAACGCTTTACTTCACAGGTGGCAGGGCGCTTGCTTTGCACAAGGCCCACCTAGGTTTGACCCCTGGCACCCCATATAGTCCCAAGCCCCAAAAGGAAAGATTTCCGAGCTCAAAGCCAGGAGTAAGCCCTGAGAGAAAGAAACTTCTGTCATCCTTCTTAAGCTGAAAAACAAGCTTATGCCACACCCACTATTATGTATAAAGGGGGACTTAGCATATGGATCCTGTCTTCCCACATGGATTCCATAATGACAACACCATCCTGACAAAAACACTGAATGTTTCAAAATGTAAACGGTCACAAAGTTCAAGCTAAAGGGAAAAGTTAGAGGAAATGTCATAGATATATTATTAAGACCATATGGTTGGATTCCCAAATCCACTGCCCTATCCAAAATAAACCTCTTCTTAAAAAATTAGCTAGTATTCTTTCTAGCAGCCATATGTTACATAGTAATAACCATAACCAAAAAATATTTATCTGATCCAAAATACTTTCTTCATCAAGGCAAATAAATTAGTATTTCACAGATAACTTCTAAGAAATTATGAACATGCACTAACCCCTACTAAGTGGAACTATCACAATTTAAAAAAAGAACTATAAATACTATGAGATTTATATCTCTGCAATGTTAGGGTTACTGTTTGGAGATGGTGTGTTTAATTATCCTGAGAAAATTAAAGACTCCTTGTACATACTGAGCCAGAAGAATATGGTCAGATATCATAGCAGAAAGCATGAAATTAAAAAGAAAGGGGAAAAAGTCCAGACCTGTAGCCTACCAAAATTCTCTAGAAATTCCACACTATGGGCTGAAGAGAGACACGGGGCGAGCCTGCTGTACCCTCCGGCTCCATGTGTTCTCCAAGCATTGTCTCAGAGCCCCCTAAGCACTGCTGGGTGAGTTCCAGGTAGACCCTTGGCCAGGCGTAGCCCGAGCAGCATCGTGCACCCCCCGCCCCAACACTGAACCTCAATCCAACTGGATGGAAGTCTCTCAGGATCCCAGGCCTCCAAGCACCATTTGGAGGGGAATTAAATAAACCTTTGAACCCAGGTCAACCTAGAACATGTATATCTCTGGCCATCTACCATAAATATTATCCATTTAGGACTAAAGATATATCACTCAGTATTTTAATCACTAAGAAAGAGATGATGAAGTTTTGGGACCAGTTTTTGGTTTTGGACCACACCGGGAGGGGTTTAGGGAACCACACGGGGTGCCAGAGGCAGAACTCAGGTGAGCTGCATGCAAGTCAAGAGCCCTATGCCATATACTATTGCTCAGGCTCCATGATGAAATACCTTCCTTTTTTGGTGAAGCAAGAAAGTTTTAGTGAAATTTATTTAGAAAGACGTGGCGGGGGGTGGGGGGGGAGGGAGAGTACATACTCGAGAGAAAACACAGGCTTCTCTAGAGTGGAACAGACAAAGAAGCATCAAGGAGAGCAAGCAAGATACCTGTGCGAGGGAGAGCATGGGCTTAAAGAACAAGCCCCAGATGAAATAGCCGGACAAGGTTTGGCTTCATTCAGAATTTCTTACTATCTTCCAAATTACTGAGAAATTCAAAGAACTTCTGTGTGCATGAGCTCTCTTTTATCAATATTGGCCATGCTGGAAAATAAACACAAAACCTTGAAATGGTTTTTATTAACTGATCTAGGGTCCAGCGTGATAGCACAGAGGTTAAGGTACTGCCTTGCCTGTGACCAATCCCCGCTACTACACACTGGAAAAGCCTGCAACGCTGACCAAAACAGACTTACGAGGGGAATGGCGCCATGCCAAAGGTTGCACAGGGGCTCAGATGCTCACTGTCACAAGGTTGATCCCCGCTTCTCGCCCCAGCAGCACGATGGTCCCCAAACCACTTCCAGGAGACCCCTGAGCACAGAGGCAGGAATAAGGCCTGAGCCAGGCTGAATGTGGCCCCCAGAAATTAAAAATAAAACTAGAGAGGAAAAAGGAGGTTTCATTTACAATACTACATTAAATAATGTTCTATAAAAACATGTTTTATGTATATCTAACAATGTTCTTTCTGTGGATTTTTTTCATATCATTTGTTTCTGAATTATACAGCAAAATTGTATGCTGGCAGCACAGTAAAATAAAATTCCTTTTAGAATTTGTATTTTTAAGGATCACAAAAATATTTAGAAATTACTATGGATTTAAATCAAATGAGCCTGTATTGTAATAAAAATCCAACACAGCTACCATACATTTTCCATTTGCCAATAAACAATTTCAAATACTTGGGCTAAAAAGGGAAAAACCAGTGGGAACCATAAATAATTACATTTTCTATTTCATTCTATGTAAACTTGTCTCAAATATCTTATTCTTTTTACTCTCATTCTGACTTAAACCAAAACAAAGACCTCAAATCCCCGCTAGTCTACTTCTAACAGTCCCATCTACACTCGTTCCTCTAATACAAACAAGCCCTGAAAGCTTATCTCAGCCCACATGCCAGACAACAAAGGCACACAGGCTGGCCGGAGGAGAGAAAGAGAAGCAGGAAATGAGAAGGCTTACTTAATCCCCAGATCATCGATCAGCGGATTCAATCAAGTGTGATCTGGGCTGGGAAATACAACTTAAAAAGGAAAGAAAATCAAAGAGTTACAATTCATTTTAAAACAGGATGATTTTTGTCAAAAAGATTTCACAAACCATTCAAGCACCTATACAGCATATATAAATGTTAATGTATTTTGAAGACAGACCTCTCTTTCCCTTTAAATTCTTTATCCTCTGTCCCTTAAAAAAAAAAAGTTTCAACTTCAGGGCTTGCTTTGTTAAGGTTCACTTCCCGCTTTATCAGCTTTACCAAGATACAATTTATACACTAAAATAAACCAAACCCACAAGTTTCAACTCAGTTTAATAAATGTACCACCACAATTAAGATGGAGGGCATTTTCCTTACTAAATTTTTTTAAATTATAAAAATATTTTTGGAATTGATAAACCTACTGAGCTGAAAAAGTTTATATGCCAGTGAATGCTAGTGGGTGGACAAATAACATTTTAATCTAAACTCCTTCCTCTAAGGATACAGAGAACTGAATAGAGAGAGAAATAACTTCACGTTAACTAGGGGGTCTCCTTGCCACTGCCACACTCTGGACAAGTTCATTCTCTTTATAAAAAATATTATTTGCCAGATCAGACTTACTTCTTGGTTAAAACTTAAAAGTCCTTGGGACTTTTAAAATCCCAAGCAAGCAGGAGGTACCTCAATGGACTCCACCCCTGCAACACACAGGCCTCTTGGCACTGCCAGGAGTGCACCTTGAACGGAGCAAGAAGCAGCCTCCCAGACTGCCACATGTGACTACACAGAAATAAAACGCCCAAAATACTACACAGAAATAAAACCCCAAAAAATGTGATAAGTCATAAAAATAAATGGACAAACATGGTCTGGAATTCACTACATAACAAATTTTAACCTCAAATCATTTAAAAATATTTAATGAGTACTGATTATTGAATGTTATTCAGGAGATAGACTAAGGATTCAGGAAGGGTTAAAAAAGAGAAAAGAACCATCTGGATAAAGTTGGAAGAGATTGGAAGAGGCAGCACAAGGGTTAACTGCACTCTTTTCTGGAAAAAAAAAAAATTAAGAGTGCCCTGAAAATCAACCTTAAGTGAATAAAAAAAGAGCCCCAAGGCTATAACCACCCCTCCGCCCCCCCCCCCCCCCCCCAAGCAGAGCTGTATATCAACTGCAGGAACCACTGAACCACTGAACCACTGAAGAAAGGCCTAAAGCAATGGTGCTCAACTGCCTCCCCACTAACCAGTGCAAAAGTCCCCAGGTATAAAGAAAGTTCCTGCAACCACAGGAACAGGGCAGAAGGCAAACAAAAACTAGATTCCAAAAACACTTCCAGAGCTGGAGACTCGGCCTAGTCCCCTCTAGAACCTTCTCTTACTACAGTCCAGTCCCCTGTGACTCAGAATGGAAGGTGTTGCTTTGGGGTCTTCCCACGAACAAAATCACAGTTCGTAGCCATCTGGGTGCTTATCAGCTTGGAGCTGCAGGACTCATCTGTGCTCTATGTCCATTCATTTGTGTGATAGCTAGTAGCGTTAGGGACAGCGGACCAGCACCACGGGGCTGGGAGAGCAGCAGGCTGGGGCTTGTCTTGCCATCGGCCAACCCAGGTTTGATTCTCAGCCCCATAGGGTCGGCTGAGCCCTGCCTGTGGTGGCCCAGAAATGAAATATTTCTCTCCTGATAGATATATGGGCTATTCCTGGGTTCCACTTTGACTTATAAGACTCCTACCACAGTCCTATTTATACTTGTACAAATCTAAGGCACATAAAATTTTACTTTTCAACCTATATAAATGACCCTGAAAGTATGGTGCCAAACAGCTCTTCAGAAGCGCTTCTGTAATAACCCTGTCCACGATGCTCTCCTAAAACTTCATTCGTGCCTGAAGAAAGGTAGTGCTGCAATGAGTTCACGTTTTGTGTGACTAACTTTGCTGCCTTTCCACTTTCTTTTCTCATCTTTGTATGGAAATTAAAGTTTTCTTAATCATCTGACATGAGAAAATCATGATACTGTTTACTCTTCTCTTTAATGTACCAATGAATTAATTCCTTATTAATTCATCATTTTCTTAACTTCACTAGGCTCATTCCTGTTCTTAAGTTCTGTTTATTTATTGCTCCATCCCCCTCATCTTTTCAGTCACTAGAAATCTGAAACAATTTATCAAAAGGAAAGTGCTTACTGAAGGAGAGTCAGAGTAAAGAAGTCAGTCTCTCAGAGGAATCCAGGCAACTAAATCTGAAATAACTCAAAACTCATAATATATTATGACAATAATGGGTTAAAATCCACAGGTCAAAAGAGGGTACTATAAATCCAAGCTGACATACATGAATAAATACACGGAGGGGCTGGAACAATAGCACAATGGGTAGGGTATTTGCCTTGCACAAGGCTGACCTGGGTTCGATTCCCAGCATCTCATATGGTCCCCCAAGCACCACCAGGAGTAATTTCTGAGTGCATGAGCCAGGAGTAAGCCCTGTGCATAGCCAGGTGTGACCCCCTCCCCCCAAAAAAAACCCACACATTGAAGAGTTAACGAGGAACAAGGTTTTTTTAACACTTAACAATTAAAATGTTAAAAAATAACTAGGGGAGGGCATGAAAGATAGTACAATGGGAAAGGCACTTGACTTGCACATGGCTGAGCCAGGTTTGATCACTGGCCTGTCCCTAAAAGGGAACAGACACTTAGGCCCCAAAGGCCTGCCAGGAGTGATCTCTGAGCCCACAGCCAGAATTAAGCCTGGAGCACAGCCGGGTATGGCTGCAAACAAAAAACAAAGTAACTTCAGAGGGTCAGAAAAATAAGTCATACTTCAAAGGCATGGAAGGTGCACTCAAGATCCAAGCCGGTCCAATCTATAACCTGAGTGGGGCCCCAGCAGGTCAAGCCCTCAGGAGTGGCCCCAGGAGACCCCAGCACTGCTAGGGCCCAGCCCCTCAAATGACTTTAGTAAACTTATAAGCTGGGCATGATAACGAAGAACAAAGTGTAAGAATAAACAACTGTAAGAATAAACACAGGAAGTGTCAGCTAAAAATGACTGTCAGGAATTCAGATAGATAAAGATGGTATTTCAAAATATTTAATAATCTTGATGAGATTACTGAGAAGTCATCCTGAAAAAGTGTTAATCTGTAGCCATATTATAGCATACTATAAATTATAAAAATTTAAAAAATAAAAAAGCTAAAGCTTGGATAAAAGACTGAAATGTAAAAAAATGCAAGTTAAAATTCCACCAAGATTATATTATTTAGATTTGCAAATAGACAAGTTTTGATAACACTATTGGCTAAGTTCTAGAGAAGCAGAGTCTATTTACATAAGAATGAAATACTACAATTCTTTAGAGGGTAATTAAATACCATATCAAAATGATAAATACACTTACCTATTTTTTTAGCTTATTACATTTCTAAACAGTCAAATACATGCTAAATGAAATCAACAAGATTTTCATTATAGTTTTCCAATGTCTACTCATATGAAACTACTTTCACACACACACACACACACACACACACACACGAAACATTCTCACAAAGGAAAACCATTCTGATATTTTTAGGCAATGGAGGAAGGAAACGCTTTATGTACTCATCTGGAAATCTTTCCAGTATATATCTTTGGGGCAAGCTACAGAGAGGTATGCATGATTTGACAGCTGTTATTATATTTGCTGAAACATGCATTAAAAAATACTTTAGAAGAATGTAGTAACCAACAATCATTATTATCTGCATGGGGTAAGGTGTGAAAAAAAGACACGAGCAAATAAAAGGTCTAGGATGGGAAGCAGATTACTTCAGTGTACCTTCTCAAGTACTGATTTTTAAATTATGTAAGTGAACTACCTAATTCACAACAATGATTCTTTCCGGGTCTAGGTTACCTGGCTCAGGAGCATCAGACCAGCTCGGAGGACTATATGATACAGGGTGCAGGGAATCAAGCCCGGATCAGTAGTGGCCTGGATGGCAAGCACAAAAGTCTTACCTGCTATACTATCTCTCTGATCCCTCATGCCAATGTTTTTAAGCCATAGCCTGTATTTTGTTTACATTACAGGCTTTTAGTACTTCTCTATTTCCACCCTGATATATTTCTGCAATTTTTTTTTCTTTATTTTCTTTTTTTGCTTTGCTTTTTGGGTCACACCCGGCGATGCACAGGGGTCACTCCTGGCTCTACACTTAGGAGTTACTCCTGGCGGTACTCAGGGAACCAAAAGGGATGCTGTGAATCGAACCCGGGTTGGCCGCATGCAAGGCAAACGCCCTACTTGCTGTGCTATCTCTCCAGCCCCAGTTTTATGTCTTATATTGCTAACTTTCCCTGGAGCGTACATGGTATCTAAGCTAGAACCTGCACCAAGCAGAGAAACAAGCTGGTTTCATTATGGCTGTCTATGTCAAACGTTAGGTGCCCAATCTTTTATACTTAAAACTTCTGAGGCTCTTAAGGCAAACAAATAAAGGGCAGTCACACATACAGTATACTGCTTGTAAAGAATGTCACATACTTGTTTGCCCTCCGGGTCGCCTCATTTCACAGATGCAATTTTTGCAGATTCTAACGAGGCAGAGAGACTTTAAATATGAATCCTTGAGTGTCTTACTGACTAGAAGATGCAGCACTCAGTACAACCTTAGAAAAGCAGCTCTGAAACAAGCTAAAATAGCACAGACTCTGACTCATCCTGTGTCACACCAGAAAGGCTACACACACAATCGCGAAAGGAAAAGGATGCCATTAATAAGATGTCGCTGAAATCTGGTATGAAAGAAAGCAGCCAGAAGTCTTTTGAATCTTACTATTTTGTCTTTGTTTGCGCTTTCCACCAATTCCTCTCTGATTGCAGAGGATGCTGGGCAGCAGGCTGCCACACTATTGATGGCAGTCCTCCCTACAGAGCCTCATTAGCATTTCGACTGCTGCCCCGCACACACTGGCACATAAATCACACACACTCAGTGTCACGCACAATAACCAGGCAGTTAGGTAACAACTCCGGGTATTACAAATGCATCGAACTAATCTTTGAATATATGCTCTGATAATTAAATTCCATTATGGCTTCTACCTTTAAACCTAAAGGCAGCAACACTGTAATCGAGTGCCATCTACAGGGCGTCACATCTGCCATGAAATGTCACTTACATTATATAGTTCACGTCCAATTACTGAACACAACCAGCCAGAAATCTATCACTTACATTAAAACAAGCAGAACACAGCAGCGGGGCTGTCGGAAGCCATCACACAGCTTAAATGAATTTCTCACCTTTCAAATACCAAGGGGTCCTCTTTCCCAGAACATCTCACTGAGGGGCTTGGCCTTTTAACAAAGAGAGCTACCCAAGTTGAAAGAAACACTCAAAAGGCTGGGCACGTTGCAAAACACAGCTTAGAGCTGGAGACATCTGTCCCTGGTGTTGAAATACACAATCCAGTAAAAGAGCCTTTATATGAAAAAATAAATATACATATAAAAAAGCTTCCCTCAAGGTTGCTAACAAAGAAACAGTGATAGCAATTTCTTAGAAGACCTTGTTTTTGGACAAATGTGCCAGAAAACTAAGGAAGCCTCTGGCCAGTCCCTGTATTAATCTCCTAGTATTTAAGAACAAAGGAACCTGAAGCCCTTGCTCTGAGCCTTGAAGCATGTTAAAGCTCCTCACTGCTTCTCTGTGCATCTTCTGCTATTCACGCATAATAATCACCAGCATTAGTGCCAGCTAAATCCCACAGACCTATAAAAATTTACATTCTCTATGACCAGTAATGATCTTGAAAATAAAAATGAAGATAACTTCTCTATTCCTCTATATTCAGAAGCTTTGCTGTCAAAAGAAAACTGTAAGAGCGCACGTTTAGCAACCAATACATAATCTGGCCACCTCTGACCTCTGAAGGATATTGCCATGTTCTGTAACTGGGGAGGAAATCACTGTAGGGGGAACTGCAAGAAACCACTTTCGAGCTCTACCAATGTTATGTCAGATGCGCCAACAAAAGAAAACATCAGAGTTCTAATTAGCAGCCAGTGATTATTGGCAAATAAAATGAAAAAGCCCAAAGAAGTCTAATTTGATGACACAAATGGAGACGCTAGTCCAATCAACAGCCTGGGGGACACAGAGTGGCCGCGAACTATTTGCATTTAGAGAGAAATCAAATCTGGCAATATACCTCAAATTTAGAACAATGGTTCTGGGCTCTGCTTTTCTAGGCCCCTCTCTAGAAAACGTGCTTGATGTGTAAACTAGGGCATAAAATGCCAGAACAGCCAGTTTCCAGAATTGTTAGACTTAGTGCCTCACGGGGACAACAATTTCAGAATTTTCTATGTCTGCACCCAGTACCAAAGATAACCTAGGATGCAAAGATCGTAACCTAAGGGCTCAAGATTCCCAGGAGCTAAAAAACAGCTCAACAACAATAGGAACTGAAGAAGCCAATGCAATGAAAAAACAAAACTATGATGTGAAAGCCCAAGAGCAACACAGTAACAGATCATCTGAAAGAGACAATAAAACAAATAAAACCTTTGAAAGTCTTCCATTGCCCTAACTTACTGAGGAACAGGAAGCTCCTACTTTAAACTGAAGCCAGCTCCTTCTCATTCCTTTGTTTTGTGATCCCAACAGCCTTGCCCAGAAAGTTCATGAAACAGCTGGAAACAACAAAGCAAGTATTATCTTAAATTTTGGTGGGGAGGACTATCCCGGCACAGTGCTTAGGGATAACTGAGCCAGTGTGAGAAAATGAACCCAGGGCTCCTTCTGCAAAGTACTCGCGCGCTCCAGCTCTTTGTAATGTGAAGTCTGGGCCCAATCACCAAAGCTAGTTTTTGTTTTTTTTTTTTTTGCTTTTTGGGTCACACCCGGCGATGCACAGGAGTTACTCCTGGTTCATGCACTCAGGAATTACTCCTGGCGGTGCTCAGGGGATCATATGGGATGCTGTGATTCTGATGGGATGCTGAACCAAGGTTGGCTGCGTGCAAGGCAAATGCCCTACCCGCTGTGCTATTGCTCCAGCCCCACCAAAGCTAGCTTTAAGTAATCCTGTAACAAAATAAATCATCCTCTATAAATAAAAGTACATATTTGTATAAATTATGTGCAAATCCAGATTTTTACAAAATTTCATTATGCACCTGTATTATTACAGTACCTAACAGAAGCAAAGAAATAAGCTATTATACGAGAAACTGCCATTACTATCCTCTTGGTCCCCTTTCACAAAAGTGTTATAAATGAAGTTAGTCCCCTATAAATTAATTGTTACTCTCAACATGTGTTTTTTTGAGGGGACGTGCTTTTTGAGTCACACCTGGCAATGCTCAGGGGTTACTCCCAGTTCTGAACTCAGGAATTACTCCTGGCGGTGCTTGGGGGTCATATTGGATTCTGGGGATTGGACCTGGGTCAGCCACGTGCAAGGCAAACACGTTATCATTATACCAGTCCCAATCTGACATGTATTATTCTCAGATGTGGTGGTCTCTGTAAGTGGTATATCTTTATGCCTTTAAATCAAACAGAAAAGAATTATTCCCAAATTAGGTGATAAAGTTGAAACATTTAAAGACAAAGAATGTATAGAAGCACTGTATAGAGGGTTCAGAATAGGCCAGACAGACAGTATGGAGGGTATGGTCACTTGCCTTGCACACAGCCAACTTGGGTTTGATCCCCAAATGGTCCCTGCCCACTGGAAGTGATTCCTGAGAAAAGATCTAAGATTAAGTCCTGAGCATCACTGGGCATGTCTCAAAAATCAGCCAGAGGGAAGGGGTCAATGGGGAAGGGCAGGTTCATAAAAATTGAAATCTCAAAAATGCAACCTTCTTTTTGGGGGGTTGGAGGGTCCACACCCGGGTAATGCAAGGGGTTACTCCTGGTGGAGCCTGGGGGACCATATTGGACGCTGGAGATCAAACTCAGGTCTGTTCCAGGCCCCAAATACAGCCTTCTTCCATAGCAAAAATTCGTTGTCTTCCAAAACACAATCAAGCCCACTTAACCTGCACTTTTTCTGAAGGAAGCAAGAGACATTAAACAGTTCCTAACTCAGCACTTGGCAAAATAAACACTGCAAAGCCCCATTCTTAAAAGTCTATTTGAACAAACTCTAAAGAATGTTTTCCTGGGGTTTTCCTCAAAGTATAGTACAAAAATGTATGTTACATAATGCAAGTACTCAGGGCTTGCCATCAAAATTAATTCCTCAGAATTAACACTGAGAGAAACATGAACTATCACCTAGGCATCATATTCAGTGAGTGAGCTCATGAATATATAAAAATTACCAAAAAGCTTCTCTGCATTAACAATTAACAGCAACAAATTAGCTAGAATAGGATAAAACAGATACAGAAGAATTTTTTTTTTAAAGGCTCTATCTCTAAGTTCTGGGTTACAGCAAGAATACAGGAAGTAAAGCAAATTGTCCTTCTCTGGACTGTGGCAACTGTAACCCTAGTTTGAGGATGCAGCACTACGCACAGTATGCCATGTACTGCCAGGGGTCACTCCTGAGCACAGAGCCAGAACAGCCCCTGAGCACCAACCCAGCGGTTGACTCTATTTACACAGGGAAGTATGAAGCAAAACCCCTGGAAACCCACAACTCTGTAAACTAGTGATAATAAAAAATTAAATTTACAGGCCAAGAGATGACCCATCAGGACCAGGTTCAACCCCCAGCACAAGAGGTCCTCCAAGCACCCCCCAACCAAGAAGCCAGGAGTTGCCAACACCTGAGCATCACTGGGGGCCCAATAATTTAAAGAAAGGTCTTAATACTACCAAATATAATAAACAAGTGACATTTCCAAAATTAACATTATAAAAGGCATATTTTGCAAGGTCTTCATACTATCCTAGTGCCCTATGTGGAAGACAAGGGCAGGCCAGTGTTAGACATCTTGAACAACCAGGGAAAATTCACAAAGAATTAGGGTGGGTAGAACAGGTCTTCGGTCTGAGCAATCTTTAATTATACTTACTACAGAACTGTCCACACCCTTTGGAACTCATCAACGCACTACATGGAAACCTGAAGCTGCTGAGTCTATTTGTCACTTAAACATGAAACCTACTGCATAATAAAATTAACTTAGATTTGGATCAAAGCCCAAAATGGAAATTTTATGGAATTCTGCTAATATTCATGCTTATTAAATTATATAAAGTGGGTTCTTAAAATTGAAGTATAACTCAGTACATTCAAGGATATTAAGTATACTGTTCAATTAATATAAAGACAGGCATTTATATAACTTAAATCCAAAATATTTCTACCATTCCAAAATGTTCCCTCAAATATTTCCCCACTCATTATATATCTTTAAGTTTTAAGGAACTGGGCGAGAGAGGGAGCTCACCAGGCTTAGGACATGCTCTGTACACGGAAGTTCAATCCCACCTGCATGGTTCTGGGAACACCCTGAAGTAGCCCCAAAACAAAGAAACTGTCAAACTATTCAAAGGACCATACTACTTCCCGTTCCCACTAGGAAAGTACACAGGTTCCTTCTCAACAATCAGGGTTTCTACCTGTTCCGTTTAGACATCCCAAGGGCTGGAAACAATAGTACAAAAGCTAAGGCACCTGCCTTGCTCGAAGCTGACCAGAATTAGGTCCCCAGTATCCCATATGTATGGGTCTCTGAGTCCTACCAGGAGTGATTCCTGAGCACAGAGCCCTAAGTAAAACCAAATTATAAAGTCATTCCAGTAACTACCTAGTATTTATTGTGGTTTTAATTGGCATTTCCTGATGACACTTCATCAGGAATTTACCAGTATTCTATACTCTTTGTTCAATTCTTTATATTTCTCCCCTACTCACTCCCTACCCCGCTGCCATAATCGCTGCAGTGATGATCAGGAGTCACACACAGCATGTGACACGGTGCTCATACCAGTGGACATGTTTACTTGACTGCACCCCTCTGGATTCAATGATTGCATATGTGCTCACTCTTCAGTTGTGGCTCATGTCTTCTCAAAGTAGTGCTCACCAAGGGGCCCTGCAATACTCACACAAATGCAGTGCCAGGGGCTGCACTTCCTGGTCATGCGCTGAGCCATCTTTTTAATTGCAGTGCTCAGTGGGAACTGCATGTTTGAATTGTGGTGCTCAACTGGGGAAATCTTGTCCTGCAGCAGGCCACATAAACAGAGCAGCCAGGACTGTGGGAAGAATATGCACCAGGGACTGGATTTGTTATCTTCCACTGTGAGGTCTGCATGCAAAGCCACTCAGCTACTCCGCCAAGCCCTCTGCTCAAGCCTCAGCATTTCTTAAAATTAAGTCTTACTGAGTGGTAGCAGTTTCATTTGCATAATTTTTATGCACTCTGTATTACATTTCTTTTCCCTTTTTTATTTAATGGGGGTGTGGATTGGGAGCGGGGCGGACCCCACCTCACTGTGCTAAAGGCTTTCTCCTGGCTCTGACTCAGAAACCACTCCTGGTGGTGTTCAGGGAAGCATATGCCATGCCAGGGATTGAACCCAGGTTTGCAATGAGCAAAGCCAGTGTCTTACCTATTTTACTATCTCTCTGACCACATCTCTCTTTATTTTCTTTTTTTAGCTATGTGTGAAACATTTACTCACAATTTGAGCCTTACAATCTTTTGATCAGTTCCTATTTCTTCAATGGTCAGTAGTACTGTTCTTTAAGAAGTGTGTGGGAGAGGGGTGTGTGTGGTGGGGGAGGAAGGGTTGGGCCACCCAGCAATGCTCAGCAGGTACTCAGGAATTATTCCTGGCTCTGTACTCAGGAATTATTCCTGGTAGTGTTCAGGGGAATATATGGGATGTTGGGAATAGAATCCAGGTCAGCTGTGTGCAAGGCAAGTGCCTTACAGTTGCTGTACTATCTCTTTGATCCCTGTTTTAAGAAATCTTTGTCTGCATTAAGGTTAAGAAAGATAATCTTCATTTTGCTACAAAACTTGTAAATTTTAGTTTATATTTAGGTCAATGAACCATCTCATGGTAACTGGGGGGTTGAGGAGGTGGGGAGGAGAGGTTCTCATCACTGTTTATGAGTCCAAAGGACACTCCCAGGGAGGCCTGATCTGGATGCTGAGTGCTGGACCAACCAGAGCCACACCCGGTGATGCTATGCTGAGCGGTCAGCTGGGCTAGACCCAGGGGTCTCAAATAACTCTGCAGTGTCAAGAATCAAACCCATTGTGTCAAGCACAGCAGGCGAGCACTACAGCACTTTGAGCTCTCCCTCTGGCCCTAGTGTTAATTCTTATGCGAGGTATTAGGCAGTTTTGCTTTTTCCATTTTGGATTTGCCATACATAACCAGATGTTTCAGTCCATTCGATGAAGCATCAATAGTGGACAACATCCTTTGCCCTTAATAACATATTTACATAATATTAAATTTTAACTTTAATATTGAACAAATATGAATAATTAAAATCAAATGTAAATATTTGTATTAAATTTAAATAAGTAGCAATAATAATCCAATGGTTGTATATTTTGTAAATTCCCCATTTGAATTATGCAGCTGTATTCTAAATATATACTTAATGTGTATGCAAATACACTGAAATGTGGTTCCAATGATGATGGCTAATGCTGTGTTTATAAAACGGGTACAAAACATAAATATATCAGAAATAATCATAAAAAATCTCCAATACCACTCACCAACCTGGTCACTTTTTTTTAATCAAAATAAATGTTTCTTAAAACTTAGCAAACTGAGGGGCTGGAAAAATAGTACTGTGGGTAGGGCACTTACCTTGCATGTGGCCAACCCAGGTTTGATCCTTGCCATTCCACATACTTCCCAGAGTACTACTATGAGAGTTCCCATAGTAGTTCCCAGAGCAATTACTATCAGGAGTAATTCCTGAGCAGAGAGCCAAGAATAGTCTCTAAGCACCACTGGGTGTGGCCTAAAAAACTAAAAGAAACAAAAAAAGTTCGCATATTGAGGTCAGAGATACAATACAGGAGGTATGAGACACTTGGGCCTTGCATGCGACTAAGGTGGTGAAAATCCTGGTTCAAATCCCTGACACCACATAAAATCCTCTCAGCACAGAGCCAGGTACCCCTGAGTGTGGTCAGGTGTGGCCCCAAACCTCAGCCCAAACCCTTCCCAAAATAATTAGCACATTGAAGCGGAGGAATAGGATGGGGAAAGGTACTTGCAAGAAGCCGATGTCCATTCCTTACCCAGATCTCATACAGTCCCTAGGGGTCACACCTGAGCACAGAGTCACAAATAGCCCCTGAATACCACTCAATAGCACTGTAGCACTGTCCTCCCTTTGTTCATCGATTTACTCGAGCGGGCACCAGTAATATCTCCATTGGGAAACTTGTTATTGTTTTTGGTGTATCGAATACATCACGGGTAACTTGCCAGGCTCTGCAAGATGTGAGGGCAATCTGGCTGTGACATTTGTAACCCCACTGGTCACCAGGGTTGATTCGGCTAATCTGGCTGGCTAGGTGGGTGTGCCCTCCCCCCCATCCCCCACCATTCCACGTGCATCCCTCCCAAAGCAGCATGCTGGGTCAAAGAGGACGGCCTTCCCCGAATAGAAACGAACCAGTCAAGGGTATACAAGTAGCTGCGCTTCCCTGCTAGAACCTCCAAACACCACTCAATATGGCCCCCAAATCCAAACCCTTCCCTTCAAAAAAAAAAAAAAAAAAAACCAACAAACCAACCATGGCTTTTTTCTCATGGAGCAAAACCCAGCAGCTTTCAGGGGACCATATGCAGTGCCAGGGATAGAAGCCCGGTTGGGCCATGTGCAAAGGCAGGTGTTCTACTCACTATACATCTGTGTCTACACCCCCAAACCAGTATTTTGCAGAACAAGAGACTAGATGACAGACAATGAGTCATTGAGATTCTGACCACAGATCTGAGGTTCTAGTGTCCATGGTGGAAGGATGCTGGCACTTCATAGTGAATGTGGAGTAGTAACATTGTATACCCAAAAACCATATAAACAGTTACACTCTTGCAGACCACTGTAACCTCAGTAAAACTTAATTAAAATTGCACTCTGCTCATTATAGTGAGAAAATTAAAAAAAAATGTAGACTCTAGGGGCTGGAGCAATAGTACAGCAGGAAGGGCATCTGCCTTGTAAGTGTTAACCCAGGTTCGATCCCTTGTATCCCATATTTGGTCCCCTGGGCACTGCCAGGAGTGATAAGGAGCAGAGCCATCATTAGCAACAAAACCGCCAGGCTAGGTGATCCAGTTCAGAGCAGAGGGACACACTTTATACAAATCTGATTTCCTCTTTGCATATATCTTTGATCATATTCACATTTTCTTTCTGAACCATTTTTTGGTAAGAAATAAGATTAATAGATTTTTTCTCATTATCAAAATTAACAGCATGCTCTTTGTGTGCTCGAAGACTTGCCATATCAAGTATAAACAAAAAATCTCAAACCAATACCTTAAATTTTTGTCTTTGCAAATGCTCTACATCATTATTCATAACGGAGATGCAGATCAAAACCACAATGAGATATCATCTCACACCACAGAGATTGGCCCACATCCAAAAGAACAAAAGCAACCAGTGCTGGCACAGATGTGGAGAGAAAGGGACCCTCCTTCACTGCTGGTGGGAATGCCGACTGGTTCAGCCCTTTTGGAAAACAGTATGGACGATTCTCAAAAAATTAGAAACTGAGCTCCCATTTGGCCCAGCAATACAACTCCTGGGAATATATCCCAGAGAGGCAAAAAAGTATAGTCAAAGTGACATCTGCACTTGTTTGTTCATTGCAGCACTCTCTACAATAGCCAGAATCTGGAAAAAACCTGAGTGCCCGAAAACAGACAACTGGTTAAAGAAACTCTGGTACATCTACACAATGGAGTACTATAAATTTACATACAAGTAGTACTACATGGAAAGCATCATGCTAAGCGAAATGAGTCAGAAAGAGAGAGATAGATAATAGAAAGACTGCATTCATCTGGGGAACATAAAGTAACAAAACAGGAGACTAACACCCAAGAATAGCCAAGATAAGTACCAGGAGGTTTACTCCATGGTTTGGAGGCCAGTCACACATGCTAGGGGAAAAGGTAGCTCAGATAGAGAAGGGAACACCAAATAAAGGGTATTGGGAGGATCCTCCCAGGATGGGAGAAGCATGCTGAAAGTAGACTATAGACCAAACATGATTGCCACTCAATGCCTCTTTTGCAAACCACAGCACCCAAAAGGAGAGAGAGAACAAAAGGGAATGCCCTGGCACAGAGGCAGGGTGGAATTGGGGGGGTGGGGGATGGGGGGGGAGGATATTGGGATCCGTGGTGGTGGAAAATGGGCACTGGTGGAGGGATGAGTACTTAATCATTGCATAATTAAAACCCAAGCAAAAAAATTTGTAAGTCTACAACTGTACCTCTTGGTTTGTCACTAATAAAATTTTTTTTAAAAAAAATTGTTTTTTTTTTTTTGGGCCACATATGGTTGTGCTCAGGGCTTACTCCTGGCAGGGTTCAGAAGATCAATACTAGATGCTGGGGAAATCAAATCTGAGTTGGTGTGTGCAGGGCAAAAAGCCTTACCCTCTATACTATCTCTCCAGCCCTTACCTTAGTATTTTGTTTATCTAGTTTTTGAGTCATACCCAGTGGTGCTTAGGACTTACTCTTAACTCTGTACCCAGGGATCGCCTGGCAGGGCTCACGGGACCACACAGAACGATGGGATCAAATTCAGGTTGGCTGTGTGTAAGGCAAGTGCCCCACTTGCCACACTATTACTCTGGCCCCAATGCCTTACTTAGCATTTTTAATCTTCTACTTCAAACATAATTTACAGTTCTTTTTTCCCTGTTGATACATAGTGAAATAAACATATTCTCACTGTACAAATCTAGATTATCTTTAGGAAAAGAATCAGATTCACTTTCTTGGGAGTGGGGGTGGGGGTGAGGGGAAGGAGTACACGTGGCAATGCTCAAGGGTTGCTCCTGGTTCTGCACTCAAGGATTAATACTGTCAGTGCTTGGGAGATCATACTGGATGCAGGGATCAAACCCAGGCTGGCCGCGTGCAAGGTAAGTGCCCTCCCCGCTGTCCTACTACTCCAGCCTCACCGCCTCCATCTCTAGCATGGCCTAAAGTTCTGGTGACCAGAGCAGGAAACTCAGGAGAAGGGGTACGCACACACACACCTCGAGCAGTGTGGCCACACAAAGGTGGGCTTCATGACTCAGACAGATGTCAGCTGGAAACCAGATGGCACAGATGCACTCACTACTAGCAACAAATAAAGATGGTTTAGTAATGTTGCCAAATTTATACACTTCATAATTATGTGGTTTCTAGTTGGAAGACAAAATAACACCCAAACCAAAAGAACTAAATTAGAAAATGCATGTAGAAAATAGAGACAAGATAAAAGAAAGCAGCTGGAATTATCACTGGATTCTACAAAAGGAATAAATAGTTGCTTAGCACATAACATCGCATGTTTCCTCACTCTGGATTGATCAATATGACATCACAGGAATAAAACAGGCCAGAAGACTAAAGTTTAAGAGCCGTTTTAATATAATCAAGAAAATTAAATTATCAAATACACTTCTGAGGAAACTAGCATTAGGTTATTCTTTCATAAAACTCAGTGCAAATACCGCATCTGATGGCAAATCCCCTTCTGAGGTCTGAGTCTGCACACCCTTAAAAGATTTCTCTTCCTCTCTTACATGCTCATAGCTAGGCATGATCAGAAAGTCCTGCACATCTTATTTCCGGTATCCTCACCTTTCAGGTACAGGCTTTATAACTACAAAAACCTAAGTTCAAAATCTGACTGTGATACACACTGTAAAATTAGAAAACGACTAAACCTTTCAGCTGCCCTTCGAAACACTGAGTAATTCCTACCTACTCTACAATATCCAAGAAATACCCCCAAGGGTTCCTCTGTGCTGTAATACACACCCTAATTTATTCCACTGAATTCTAACTCTTCCAGATCTACAATATAAATTATTGACAACAAGGACATGTGTTTTGCAGGGCTGGTTTGTGTTGAATGTTAATAACTTCAAGTCCCTTATTAATAGTATCCTGGATAGAACTTCGTTTGGGTTTCATGCTGGTTTATCTGAATAGCTGCTCTAGGATAAGGATTTCCAAAATTATTTGGATCATTGTTCCCATTTTACTTAAAAAAATTTGTTTTAGCTCTTCCTCTTCTTCGCCCAAGCTGTGCTGGTCTTCTCCCAAACCCAGTACAAGTAAAAAAAAAATTTGTTTTAAAAACCCACTCAGTGCCCCCTGGATATCTACCCTTTGAAAGGAACAGAGAAAGTGCCTCCTCCCAATAACAGCAGAGGCTATTACTACACTGACCCCATCCACCCCCCAAATTGGTCCAGTGACTCCCAGTATAGTATCACCCACAACGGAAAACACGGGTTTAGAAGTTTCCTAATTACTTCTTTCTAAATCTAATTGTCTTAAAGCATACTTCAGAACATGCAGTCTAAGAGAACAACAAAAATCACAGATCTCCAATCATTAAAAAATAAAAACACTAATCTCTCACCTTTCAACCAGGCAAGTCTTTCCATCTGTCTCTGCCCATGCTTTTCAAGCCATGTTAAGACTTCAACAAAAATAGTCTGTATCTTTTGTCCCCAAGCAGCTCTGCTCCCCAGTAAAAAGTCTGCCTTGTGGAGTCTCAGCTTACTTTGCACCCCAGGTACAGTGGAAGGGAGTCCTGGCTTGACCGCTCACCCCTGCTGCTCCCCTGGACATTCTCAAGTGCAGCAGCCATGGCTTATTCATACTTTTTTAGTTACTAAACATTTGTTTCAACAGGGCCACCCCCAGTAGTGGTCAAGGACCAGTTGACCCCAGTGACTAAAGCCTGGGCCTCACACATGCTAACATGTGCTCAGACAGTGGAACCACATGCCTGGCACTCAACAAATATGTATTAAGCACCTACTGTGTGTCAGACAGTGTGAAAGTCCTGGGATTATAGCAGTAAACAAAATTTGCAGATCCCATCTCACCAATGGGCTGTTCCCCAGGGAAGACTAACACATTTGATCTCTCCTTGTACCCACACGGCAATTACTAAGAGCCATGCACACAATATTCATTTAATGCATGTTAGATGAACTGTACCAAAAACTTGAAAAGCTCAAACACAGTGGGATGGCATATTCTATTGCTTCTCAGAAACACACCTGCATCTTTAAAAGGAAGTCCCTAGAGCCAGGGAAACTGCTCAAAGGACTAGTGAGTAAGCTTTTCATGTGGGAGATCCACTAGAAAATGAAAACAAAGGAAAGGGTGAGCCCATGAGCAAGATGGTCAGGAAAAGTCACCTTCCAGACTAGGTCACTTCAGAGTCGAAACTTGCTGTCTCCATCAGAGACGGAGAACGGATGAATCCATCGAGCCAAGAAACAGCATAGCACAATTCAAATCAAACACTTCTAGGGTCCAGAGAGCATCAAAGTGTTAAAATATGCCTGTTCCCTTGGAGAAAAACCTTGGAGGCAGCTCCTTCAGGGGAAAGAGCCTTAACAGTTTACAGCTGAATTCTGGAGGCCACCAACAAAGGCCCTTGTGGCTCCCCATTTAGGAGGGTCGGAGAAACAGTACAATAAGGTGCCTGCTCTGCAAGCAGCTGACCAGGTTCAATCCCCGACACCCCAAAATCCTCAAGGAGTGATTCCTAAGCACCACTGGGTATGGCCCAAAAGCAGAACAAAAACCAAATCAATTTGGGGAGGAAAATGAACTCATGCAATAAATTTAAACAGAAACAGGAGGGATAATATGAACCACACTGCAGCCTACATGCAACATGGACTCCAAAGACAAGCTAATCTACTTGGTATTCGACTCTGATACTGCTGGGGAAAGTACATAAATCATACTTGTAAGTTTTCCAAATGAAGCCTGAAATTATCCTAATCCCTAGTTCACCCTGAGAATAGAAATGGAAATATGGCAATAGGGCCAAACAGCAAGCAAAATAATTTGCTACCTTCAAAAATCTAGTCTTCAAATTGCACTTCCTTTGCTAAACTCCCGGGCCCCTCACCTTTCCAGCTCAAAGTCTCTTCCCAAGCACGCTGGCATACAGCTGCTGATTACTCCCCCTGACCACATACTTGGGTTCACCCAGAATCCACTGGCAGTTCATTTTTCTGGAAAAAGTTGAAAAACTGCTGAGTAGAAGCAGTTGCCAACCAATTAGTCTCCCAAGGATCGGAACTCAACTGTATCATTATGTCTGTGTCTGGAGCAACTGAAAGTCATCCAACTCCTTCAGATGTTAAGAAGCATAAGAAAGCAAACCAGCCGAGACACTGAAGGTAAGGCTGGTCCCACGGCCACAGGGCAGGAAGCGAGGCAAGATCAAGCCACCTGTGCTGGCAGAATGGCCAGCTCTTCTCTGAGCGACTTGGGGCTGTGGAGAACCATTTCTGGGATGAAACAAAAGGAATGGGCACCTTTACTTCAAAGGAGCAGCAAGAGAAAGAGGGTCAGAAAGCAAAGGTCCCGACCCTCCCAGCAGCCAACGACCATCTGTGATCAAAGTATCTTTACTTAAGGGTGGTTAATGGCAAATGGTCATCAACACCATCTTTGCTGACTGAAAAGAAAAATAAAATGCCCTTAAACAGAAAGCCAAGCACAGCCATCTGTTTTCAATGAAAACCTGCTTCTATAAGCTAACTAAAGGACCATGCTCTGTCGCAACACCTTCCTACACTGCTAATCCTGTCACTGTTACAGAATTACATATACAGTGAGAATTACAGTGGACCAACACCTCTCATGAGCACTAAGATGTTGAACACTTCCTTCTCCTTTTCAGTGCCCTGTAACTATAACAGTCAACTCTCCAAATCCAGAGATGCATTAGATGCCAGCTCCTTAACCATCGTTATTCTATGCTTCCACGAGAACAGACACCTACAGTGCAAAGTATACTTCCTTCTAGCTCTCCCTTAAAGACTCTGATTTGTCCCGGAAAGTTAGTACAGAGGGCAAGGCACCTGTCGTCCATGCAGTGACGTGGGTTCAGTCCCCAGCACCACATGTGCTCCCCAGAGCTCCATAGGGAGAGATCAACTGGGGCAAAAGTTCCTCAACTTCCAACTCACCTTTTACCTTAGTATCAAATTTCATACATTATGGGACACAGCGCTGGTGGGCACTTGATCATTGTATAACTGAAACCCAAGCACAAAAGTTTGTAAGTCTATAACTGTACCTCATGGTGTTTCACTAATAAAAAAAAGAAAAAAAGAAAAAAAAAAGCAAGTCTGGCCTGCTGGAAGGAAGGAAGGAAGGAAGGAAGGAAGGAAGGAAGGAAGGAAGGAAGGAAGGAGAGAGAAATTGCTGGGAGGCTACTGGAAAGACTGTGTGAGTAGGCTACCTACCTTGGCCTAGAGCCTCAGGGCCCACTTCATTCAGCAATAGAAAATCAGTTTCCCCCAATTCATTCCATTTGTTTCATTTTATAAAATTTACATAAAATGTTGTGACAGTGTCAAAGAGCTATATACATTTTTTCAACACTTACTCTCATTTTCTATTCTTATTTCGTTTAGGATAAGTAACCGGATTGATCCAATGGTCACAATTTGAATAACAGATCCACAAATGAGTTACAATGGTCATCTGTGATCTTAAAAATGGAAGGCATGAATTTAGGACAATAATGGAACTGACAGCGGGAACTAGGTACCTGATAATCACTCTGCCAACCCTTAATGACAGCCTTTGGAAAACACCCTGTTTGATATGAGGAATCAGACTTTCAACCACTGGGAGTCGTACTTTTATTGTACACAGCTGGTGCTAATGTGACAACTGCAGCTGTGACAACAATTCTTCTATGCTACTGTAAACTTTCTAAAGTTCTGCGCATATATACATATATATATATATATATATATATAGAGAGAGAGAGAGAGAGAGAGAAGGAAAGCACCTGCCAGAGGTAGGCAGGGGGTGCAAGGCAGGCAGGGAGTGGGGGGTGGGAGGAGGTGATGGGAAGGAACCTGGGGACATTGGTACTAGGAAAAGTACACTGGTGGAGGGATGAGGATTGGAATACTGTATGACTGAAATCCAATCATTAACAGCTTTGTAAGGGTCGAGCTCACAGTGATTCAATAAAAAAGGTTTTTAAAAATGTGAGGTATAAGCAGGAAAAGTATTGAGTTGACAGACAATGCAATTACCCGGCCTCCGAGATTAGGGCTGCAAAAATGGCTCAATAGACTGACTGAGCACATGCTTTGCATGCAGGAGGCTGAGGTTAATACTTGGCGGCACACGTAATCCCCCAAGCACCAAGGGGAGTGATCTCTGAATCGGGAGTAACCTCCAAACCCGCACCCAGTGTGTACGTACCTCTTATTACCATGTCCCCACCCCCCTAAAAAAGTACTGCATTTTCTAAGAGTAAGAATACATCCTGATGGATCTATCACATCTTCCAGAAGGGCAATGGAGAAGATTATTCATGACTTCTACTCAGATCTCTTCAAAAGCCACGTCCACTTGCCCACATACCACATTCCGCACGACGGATATATCGTTCCCAATGTTCTCCCTTCTGAAATTCAACACGCCATCTCATCGGTAAAGAAACAAAGAACACCTGGCCCAGACAAGATCAGACCTGAACACCTGAAGAACTTACCATCAATACTCATCAATACACTGGCTCGACTCTTCACACACTACCTATCTGAATGCAAGGTTCCATCCCAATGGAAAACCAGCAAGACTGTATTACTATACAAGAACGGAGACATCCACAACATTGGCAACTATCGCCCAATCTGCCTATTGTCTGTCATCTACAAACTGTTCACTCGAGTCATCCTGAATAGGATTAGCAGAACACTAGATGAAGGACAATCATGTGAACAAGCTGGGTTCCGAAAAGGATTCAGTACCATCGACCATATCCACACGATTACTAAGCTCACTGAGGTTTCTCAGGAGTTCAAGATGCCACTCTGTCTAACGTTCATTGATTTAAAGAAGGCCTTTGATTCTGTTGAGACGGAAGCAGTCATAGAAGCCCTAGCCAATCAGGGCATACAAACTCAATACATCAGGATCCTCCATGAGCTCTATTATGGATTCACTACCAGGATCTCACCATTTTACAAAGAAGTAATCATCCATGTCAAGAGAGGGTTTCGGCAGGGTGATACCATTTCACCAGAACTCTTCAGTGCCACCCTCGAGAACATCATGCGATGACTGGAATGGGAAGAAATGGGAGTGAAGATAGATGGTTGGCAACTACACCACCTCCGCTTTGCTGATGACATTGTTTTAATAACACCAAACATTAGCCAAGCGGCACAAATGCTGGCCGACTTCGACCGTTAGTGTGGAAAGGTCGGACTACAGCTGAATCTTACGAAGACAATGTTTATGAGAAACAGCCTCGTTCCTGACGCTCCATTCGCTCTCAACGGAACCACCATCTCCGAATGCAACAGTTATATATACCTAGGTCGAGAAATCGACATGATGAATGACCTGGCACCTGAGTTACACAGGAGGAAGAGAGCAGCTTGGAATGCCTTCAAGAGCATTGAAGAAATAACTAAGAGGACAAAGAACCTCTAGCTATGAGCACATCTCTTCGATTCCACTGTTCTTCCTGCATTAACATATGCCTCAGAGACCTGAACCCTACGAAAACAGGATGAGAACGCTATTCGGGTCTCTCAAAGAGGAATCGAAAGAGCTATGCTTGGAATATCATGCTTCACTCAAATGACAGATAGAATCCGGAGTTCTGATCTCCATCAACGCTCAAGAATCAGGGACGCTGTCTCATTTGCCAAGGCATCAAAAATCAGATGGGCTGGACACGTAATGAGGTTTACAGACAACCGCTGGACTAGAGCCATTACTGACTGGATTCCACGGGACATCAAAAGATCGTGTGGACGCCCACCTACAAGATGGTCAGACTTCTTTGTCAAGACCCTGAATGATTGGTTTGAGGCTCTGCATGTTCCTAGAACGAACGGATGCCATTGGGCTACACTAGCATACAACAGGGATGAATGGAGACGTTACTGGCACCCACTCGAGTAAATCGATGAATAACGGGGGATCAAGTGATCAAGTGAAGAATACATTTTTGAGGATGAAAGGACAGAAATCACAACTTTACAATATTAAAAAGAAAGAGCAACTGAACTAAAGCAACTTAAGTAATATATAACACATTAGTATTAAGTCGTGACATAAACCCTCACCTCAAATAAAACCTGGGAGGAAGGGCAGGGGTGACGATCAGCAGGCACTCGGCCAGCCCCGATTCTACCCCAGCACAACATTTGGTTCCCTGAGTCCTGCCAGGAGTGATCCCTGAGAGCAGGACAAGGAGTAAGCCTGAGCACTGCCAGGTGGGCCCCAAAACAAAAACAAACGTTAAAAACTGAGACTAATATTCTATCTGGATATAAACTAAATCTATCAATAAGTAATACACTTTTTAAAAAGTGTAAATGAGGGGCCAGAGTGACAGTACAGCAGGAACGGCATTTGCCTTGTACGTGGCCGACCCGGGTTCGATGCCCCGCATCCCATATTGTCCCCCCCAGCACTGCCAGGAATAATTCCAGAGTGCAGAGCCAGGAGTAACCCCTGAGCATTTCTGGGTGTGATCCAAAAAGTGTAAATGATAATTTCATGCTAATAATATGCTATATTTTAATGTAAGACTTCTGAGAACCTTAGTCAAGTACACGACTTGACTCTGTGCTGTTCTTTCAATAGTGGAGAAAGATTGACCCAGGTGTCTGTCTCTCTCTCTCTCTCACTTCCCAGAATGCCCTTGACCAAAAAAAAAAAATTAAAGAGCTGGCAATTAGGATCCAACAAGTCTTCTGTATATATGGAGCAATTTTTATTTGTATAAATTTTCTCTTCCCATATGTACAACAAATGCTTTATTTTTATTACATCAACAATGTATAGTTAAATATATGCCCATATCAATGCTGACTTACTACTAAACAAAGTAGAAAAATAATGCTTTCCATTAAATGCAGATAATGTCTCTTTTGCTGTATTTTGTTGAAGAAAATCTCTATTTCGTTGAATAAATACATTCTGTTGTATAAAGTCTCATTTGCTGTAGTGAATATTTTGTTGCAACTTTAAAAGTAAAACACAAAATTTCCACAAGAAAAAGACAGGATAAGACTTTATTGTACTGTTCTTTATCAAATCTACTAACTCTGCAAACCAAGAAACTCTGGCAGGGGCAAGAGGCTGTGTAAACAGGAAAAGAAACTTGGGGACAACTCCTTTAGGGAAATCAGCCCCAACAGTTTACACCTGTGCTCCAGAGCCCACCAACAGAAGATCCCTGGGACTCTCCTGGGCCCAACCCCTATTTACATCTTTCAATAAAGATGTCACAGTCCAGCCAGTAACACCATGTCTATAGACAGGAGGACTAGCTGCCCCAGCTGAAGAAACAAAACAGGAGAACATTTGGCATCTGGCGCTTGACAGAAAAGACTTGCCATGGTTTCTTTATTAAGTCATTTGTCCAAAGCACTTGAAAGGGGAAAAAAAAAGGAAAAAGAGAGTGAAAGGAGGAAAGAAAAGGTGCCTCAGGCAGTGGGGGGGGGGGGGGGGGTTGGGAGGGAAATTAGTGGCACGGGTGGAGGGAAGTGGGCAATGTGAAGGAACTAGTGTTAGAACATTATACACCTGGGAGTTCAATCTTAAAAAACCTTGTTAACTTCATGATTCATGGTGATTCAATTTTTTTTTAATTCTTAAAAAGGGAAAGGCCTGCCATCCTATCTATTTAGAAAAAGAAAAATCGATTATCAGTTACCCGAGCAGGTAACAAATTGAGATGGCACATCTCTGGAAGGTGAAAGAGAAGCATTCTATTTTATAAATACTAAATGAGTATATACATGTAGAAGTTCGTAAGATATGATTTTTCAAGAAAAAGCTGGCCCGAAGTTGGCCAAATCACAAAACCAACATCTGCAACTAGCATGTCAGACCCAAATAGGCCTTACGAATCTAATTAATGCCAGTGACAGCTTTAACTCCCTTAGAGAGAAAAACGCAGTGTGAATAAGGAAACAATTCTTCTCTATGAGTTAATTTCCAAGATTTATGATTTGTGGGGCATCTTCAAAAACAATGCAGACATCATGTGATACTGCAGTCCACCTTTTCCTCAAAAACAACATAAGCAAATTGTCAGATATACTCCTTATTCTTAAAGCCAAAACATTAAACATGACAGATGCCCAAGGGATGTGAGAGGTAAATGAGAAAGTAAACTGGACTTCACCTCTCATCACTTCCACTGGTAATTAAAATCGCAAGAGCTTACGACAGCCACCGTCGACATTTTCTCTCTGCACTGATGCAGCTACCTGGAGGGCAGGCGCCAAACACAGGGCACACATGTAAGGTGGTGCTCATAGGCTACTTCAGATCAGTGCTGGAAAATCAGTCCTGCTTGGGAGACCCTGGCGTGCAGCCCAGAGACTCCACACGGAATGCCTGCACTCTAGCCCCACACCAGTATGGACAGACATTTCTACATTTAACCTCCTGTTAAGTCAGATACGGCTGGAGCGATAGCACAGCAGGTAAGGCGTTTGCCTTGCAAGCGGCTAACATGGCCAACCCAAATTCGATTCCTCTGCCCCTCTCAGAGAGCCCGACAAGCTAAGGAGAGTGTCTCGCCTACACAGCAAAGCCTGGCACGCTACCTGTATTCGATATGCCAAACACAGTAACAATTGTCACAATGGAGACATTACTGGGCCACTCAAGTAAATCGATGAACAACGGGAGGACAATGACAGTGACAATGAAGTCAGATATCTAAGATGATAACCAAACTCCAAGTCAATAACAAGGAAAGTACACAGAACTGGAAAATGGGATAAGAATAAACATAGGGAATATCCGAGATTAGTACCAGGAATTTTACTCCATGGCTTGGAGGCCAGTCACACATGCTAGGGGGAAAGGGAGCTCAGATAGAGAAGGGAGCACCAAATGAAGGGTGTTGGGAGGATCCTCTCAGGATGGGAGAAGCATGCTGAAAGTAGACTATAGACCAAACATGATTGTCACCCATTGCCTCTTTTGCAAACCACAACACCCAATAAGAGAGAGAGAACAAAAGGGAATGCCCTGCCACAGAGGCAGGGTGGGATGGGGGGGCTGGGGGGGTGGGAGGGATACTGGGATCCGTGGTGGTGGGAAATGGGCACTGGTGGAGGGATGGTTATTTGATCATTGTATAATTGAAATCCAAGCACAAAAACTTGTAAGTCTACAACTGTACCTCATGGTGTCTCACTAATAAATAAATAAATAAATAAACAAACAAACAGGGAGCTGGTGACAGCAGATAGTACAGCAGGTGCGCTTGCCCTGCATGTGACCAATCCGGGTTCGATTCCTGGCATCCCACAGGGTTCCCCAAGAAGCACCAAAAGTAATTCCAGATTGCAGAGCTAGGAAGAAGTATTGTCAGCTATGGCCTTAATCATCATCAACAACAAAAGAATAAAGACCAGTATGTGAAATCAAGTCCCCAAAGTGGAAAATGTAAATATCAAGAAATAAGAACGATATGCAAATAAGACCAATCTCCCTTTTGGAAATAAGCAGCAAACAAGACCAAAAGTTATCTAAGTTCCAATCCTCTGCCTTTCTGGCCCAATTACAAAGGGACAAAATGTTTCTTTTAGATAAAGCAATATACTCAAATTCCAGTGTAGTCATAACAGCTTACAAGAAGACAGAAAAACTTAGACAAATTCAGATTCAGACACGGGGGGCGGGGGGAGGGGAAGGGGAAGGAGAGAGAAAGAGAGAAGCTCATGATATATACATTCAACAAGTCAGGATGCAGAAGTAAGTCTAAGCCATTTGTTATTTGCTAAAGCTATCAGTGAAAGAATCTGGTAACTACCACCCCACCTCTATCCATGCAGAAATGAAAGAGAGAAAACTAAACAAATAAATCTAGGGCTAAAATGATAGTACAGTGGGCATTTGCCTTGAATGCGACAGTTGATCCATAGGGTTCGATATGGTGCCCCAAGCACTGCCAGTAGTAATCCCTCAGTGTGGATCCAGGAGGAACCAAGCATGACCGGGTGTGGCCCCAAAACAAACAAACAAACAATAAATAAACAAATGAAAAGTATGTGTCTGTATTGAACACTGTTTAACAAGTCCAAATATATAAGGTCACCTAGGCAAAACTAAATTGCAAATTTGCTCCAGAGTATTGTGAAAGGAAACTAAACCAGGTGAATATATTCAATACAAATTTCCTAGCAAATCTTTCTAGGACTGTGCCGTGGACAAATCACCAGAGAAACCAAGTCCCAGACACACAGTGTAAAAAGAGCTCTTTTTAATAATTTAGCCTATCATGAAGGGAGTAGTGATTCTTATCTCCAGCTAAAAGAGAGAGCATTACCCTCCCTCTTACAGCTCAAGGAAGCAACAGGGAATGGAATCTGTCTTTCCTGCCATGCACTCCTTCACCTGTCACCTTGGATTCTGTCATTCGCATCCATCTCTAAAGAATCTATGAGCTCATGGATGTGTCTTTCTTACTCAACCCACAGTGACCATAGCAGCATTTTAAATTCAACAGATTAAATGTGTCTATCATAATTTGTCAGCTATTTTTCTTTTAAACAATTTTAATCGTGTGCATTCCCATCTTATGTGTGGAATGATATTCAATTATAATGCTAAGTGTGCCAATCTCTGCCCAAATGTAGACATTTTGTTGTTCTTTTATTTTGAATTGAATTCAAAAAAGAGTTTATTTCAGAGAAGGCAATGGAAAGGGAAAAGAAGGCAGTGAAGCTCCTGGACTATGAAATGGGCCTTCCTAAGCAGGATTCCCTGTTGTCATTTTTAATAAAACCAAAGGAAACAGGGGGAGCTCTATAGCAACAGCAACAATAAAAAGGCAACAGAAGAATTCAGTCCATACCAAAAGACCCCAGCAGTCTACACATGCATATACTACCCCCTACCCCATCAGTAACAAATTTAAGTCACAAGTGGCAGGCTGTTTAATTTCAACAAAACATCATCACCCACTGCATTAACCGAACATTGGTAAGCAAGGGTTTGCAGATACTACTATTTGGCTAAAATAACTTACAGACCTTCTCTTAAAGTTGTATGAATAATGGGTGTGCAACTCGGACCTAATTTGTGTGCTCAGGAAGGTAGTAAAATTAAGTAATATGGATGAATCACAAAAACAACTTAAGTACCTGACGAACAGCAGAAGCCCTAGACTGCACGCATGGTTCTCTATACTACAAAGGCTACCATCAGATCACCATTGCCAGCCATCAGGAGGGAGAAGGAGAGCTCCATTGCTAGGGCAGGTTGTCCATCAAAATTTTATAGAAGTGTTGGTAAAATCCATGGTTTCCTACACCTCATTCAAAAACTACTGAAATAATATCTGATTTACCAGTGATGGAACAGAGGAACTGACATGACAGATCAATCCAACATCGAAATTTCTTTATTTCATAATCTATTAGTTGAACTGCCCTGAGTTACAGGGTTACGAAGTTATTCATGATTGAGTTTGAGGCATACAATATTCCTTCATTGGTATCCTCTTACCTCCACCAATGTCCCAGCTTCCCTCCCATCCCCCATCCTGCCCCTCAGCAGGCCCATTTTATCACCATCTGGCACCCCATCTTCCTCCAGAGTGACCATTTCCCTCTTCCATTGTCTTAGCCAACACCAAAACTTCAACAGTTCAAACATGGCACTGAAAAAGTTTTTAAAAAACGACAACTGCATATAGTCTAAGTCTCACAAGTCCAAGCTATAACTGCTAAGTTCACAAAAAAAGTATCACCAGGAGTGAGGCTGGAGTCATAGTACAGTGGGTAAGGTGTTTGCCTTGCATGCAGCCGACCGAGGTTCGATTCCCAGCATCCCATATGGTCCCCTGAGCACCACCAGGAGTAATTCCTGAGTGCAGAGCCAGGAGTAACCCCTGTGCATCGCCGGGTGTGACTCAAAAAGAAAAAAAAAAATCACCAGGAGTGTCCCCAATCTCTGATGCCGCTTGAGGAGGCAAACTTAAAAAAAAATATTGAATTCATAATCAAAACAGAATAAAATAGCAAAAACCTGTACTCAAATCACTCCAAGCCCCACTAGGAGTGATTCCTGAATGCAGAGACAGAGTAAGGCCGGAGCACAGTGAGGATGGCCCAAAAGCTGAAGAAGGAATAGATAAGTTAGATTCACTGCAGTGAAAAACTGCTGCTCTGTAAGACACTAAAGTGTACAGGCCATAGACCAGAAGAAAATATCTGCAAAAGGAACACCTGATAACATCTGCTACTCAAAACATACAACGAAGAGTTTAGGACTCAACAGGAAAACTTAGAAGAAAGTGAAAAAATCCAAGTTAAAAATGAACTACAGACTCTAACAGGCACCTCACCAAAGACAATCGATAGCATAACAGCAATCTGAAAACTATTTCAATAGGAAAATGCAAATTAAAACAGTGAGATACCACTAACACCTGTCAAAACAGCTAACATCCAGAACAGTGACAACAACAGATGCTGACAGAATGGCAGCAACAGAATTCATCCATTGCTGGTGGAAATGCAAACATAGAACTCTGGAAAAAGTTTAACGGTTTCCTAGAAAACTAAATATACTCTTACAATATAAGTCCATCAATCAAGTTTCTTGGCAGGTACCTGAAGGAGCTGAAAACTTAAGTTTACTCAAATATTTGTAATACAGGGCCCAGAGAGAGAGAGAGTACAAAGGGTAAAGCATCTGCCTTGCCAACTGGGCTCATTCCCTGGCACTGCATATGGCTCGCCAAGCCCTGCCAGAAGCAGTCCCTGAGTACAGCCAGGTGTGGCACAACACCAAATTTGACTGTGTATACAGTTGTTACAGCAGTTTCATTCATATCTGCCACAACTTAGAAGAATGAAATAAACCTCCGAAAGTAAATTAATAAACTGTGACCTATCAAAACTATGAAATATCATTCAGCATGAACTAGAAAAAAAAAAGCTAGAAAGCCACTAAGATAACAGGACTCAAGTGTGTGTTTAGTGATAAGTGAAAGAAACCAATGTGGAAACGCTGCACACCGTAGGGTTCCAATATATGATGTGTGAGAAGACAGAAAACTACACTGAGAGCTGAAAATCATAAGCTGGCAGGAGTGGGGAGAAGGATGGGGAAGGACATTCTAGAAAAAGTAAAATTACAAACAGCCGAAGATCAGCAGCTGCATGGGATGAACAGACAGTGGAGCACAGAGGACTAACACCTCTGTCTGGGGGTAGGACAGGGTGGGGCAACAACTCTGCTGGAAGGTGGTGCTGAGAGGTGGGAAGTGTCAGGTATGAAGCCCTATCAGCAGCAGTACTGTGAAGCACAGTGAAAAGCATATTTTTAAAAAAATGCCTCTCACAGAAGCAGATTGGAGGGTGGGAGGCCGATGGGTGCTGGCAGGCAGCAGGGTGCACTGGTGAAGGGTTCAGTGCTGACACACTGTATGCCTAAAACTCAGTCATGACTAACTTTGTCATTTCACAGTGACTAAATAATAATAAATACCATGATGCATGCCCCCCAAAATTTGTTTTTTTAAACAGTAATACATGGCTTTATAAAGTTGTCCAACCCCATGGAACTTTCAAACATATAAACCCTAACATCAACCATGCACTCAGGATGATGACGTGCCAATGTAGGCCCAGCAGTTCTACAGAGGGGCGGGGGAGCAGGGTGGGTCTATTCAGAAGCACAGGGAGGGGGTACTGATTGGGACCCTCAAAGACAGCAAAGACTGAACGTTGACATTTAGAAAGGGGGGTGGAGAAGCTGGAGAAACAGTATTGGAGAAATAAGAGAATAATGAAGAAATATGAGAATAATGAGAAATATGGAGAATAATGGAGAAATAATGGAGAAACAGGAACAGAAATAGGGTTGAGGAGCAGACAGACCCCAGCACCACCCAGGAGGGACCAGAAAGATGAATGAAAGGGACCTCACAGCAGCTGGTCATGCTATTCTGCTTTGTTTGGAGGCCACACCCATGGTGCACAGGGGCTACTCCTGGCTTGGTGCTCAGGGGTTCTTTCTAGCAGTGCTCAGAGAACCATGCAGATAGTACAGGGGCAAATGCTGGCCCCCCATTCAAAACAAATGCTCCCATCTTTCGAGCTATTTCCCCCATTCTAACTTTTTTGGGGGGATGTGCAGGGGGGACGCAGCTTGGAGATCCTCTGGGCTTACTCCTTACCCTGTGCTCAGATCACTCCTGGTGAGCTTGGGGGACCATAGGGGTTGCCAGGGATTAAATCCGAGTCAGTCACATGCAAGGCAAGCACCTTACCCGCAGACCTATTCTTCAATGAAGTCCCTTTCCCCACTCTTTTTTTCCTTTTTAATTTTTAAGTCACACCTGGCTGTGCTCAGGGATAACTTCTGGAAGGGCCGTGGGGGCCAAATTGTGGTGCGGGGATCAAACCCAGGTCTGCTGTATGCAAGGCAGGAGCCCTACCCGCTGTACTACTGCTCTGGCTCCACCGAGTCCCACTCCCCACCCCCCTAAATCTTTAAAAGTGGTTTTCTTACTGAATCACAGTGAATTTCAAAATTACAGTTATTTGCGATTAAGATTCAGTCAAATAGTGTTCTAATACCAATCTCCTCACCAGTGACCGCCTCCCTCCTCCAGTGTCCCCAGTTTCCCTCCCTCCCCGAGCCTGTCTCAACGGCAGGCTCTTCCTGCCTACTTTCGGCTTTCCAATCCTCCAGAGTGACCGAGTCCCTCCACCAAGGCTGCACTGTACCTTCCCTGACCTATCCCCACGCCTTCCCCAGTGGCAAGTGCCCATCCCTTCTGCTCCTGTTTCTGTTGCCTTTGGGCATTTATCCCCCCACCCCCACCCCGGCCATTTCTTTGCATCCTGAATATGAGAGATCACTGTATCTGTCTTTCCCTTTGACAAACTTCACTCAGCATGAAACTCTCCAGATCCATCTATAGAGTAGCAAACTGGATGATTTCATCTTTGCTTAGCACTGAGTAGTATTCCATTGTGCTTATTAACTATGGTTTCTTTACTCAGTTATCTGTTCTTGAGAGATTGGTTCTTTCCAGGTTTTATGCCCCATTTTAAAAATAAGCATTTTTTAAACAAGAGAATCCTAAATATATGACTTGCAGGTGCTCAAATATTTAAAGATACTTGAAGAGTGCTCTCCCACCACACTAGAAACACAATTTCTATTTCCGCTAAGGGCAGCATGCAGAACTCTCCGTGGCAGAAACCTTCTACTCTACCCAGCGAGTGAGCGCCTTGGGAGGGCAGGAGCTCTCAGCCCAGGGGAAGCAGGGATGAATGGTAAGCACAGGGATCAGTCCTGAGAGCAGTGACGAGAAGGTAAGGTCACGGCCAATTCCCACACTAACCTCTGTCATGCCATGCACTAAAGGCAAAATCTGATTTGACTTTATTTTTCTATCATTAAATATTGATTTCTTGCATTCGCTCTCTGGCTGTGCTAGGCTCTGTTCATGTGCTCTCTCCTGTCACCTTACTTTTCTTCAGGGATGTAATTTACAATACCGTTAATAACAGAAGTTCAACCACACCATGTTCCAACACTGCACCCACCACCAGAGTGTCAGAGTTCCTCTGCCACTGTTCCAAGGGCTCCTCTTAATCCCTCTGGGCACCCTTTTGGCAAAGTGAATTTAAAGACAAGATTTCACACAAATGTGAATCTCAAATTTTCTCATTTACAAAAAAAAAAAAAAACACAGATTGTTGTGGAGATTGAGTAAGTAAAACTGCATTTAAAATTCAAAACAGTGAAGTCCTGGCACAAAATAACAGTTCAGTGTGAACTTCCTTAACAAGCAATTAATGGGGGGGGGGGGGGGGTGTAAATGCGGCTGGCAGGGAGAAGAATGATCAAGGGGCTGGGGCTGATGCTGGCAAAAGATGCCAGAGGCCTACGTACAATCCCCAGCACTGTCTCCGAGCACCACCAGGAGCACTCCCTGAGCAAAGAGCCAGGATAGCTCCCAGCAAAGAAAGAACCAAGCAAGGACAAACCTGCAGTTCTTAATCTTGATCGTTTACGGTGCTATAGGGCTTCTCCAGTACAGTGCTCACTCTACCTCCTGCAGGCAAAGCATGCATTCCACCCTCTGAACCATGTTCCTAGCTCCCTGAAATTGTTTAAAGTGTTCTCCACCATTTTAGAAAGCTAGTGATTAGTGATTAGAGAGTCCTCCTGCCCCAAGGGACCCAACCCTGGCAGCCGACGTCCACTACCCAATCGCCACCACGCTCCAGGTGGCTTCCCACACGCTCGGGCCGAGCCTCACATGAGCAAACATATTCCTGGACTGCGCGCCCACGCCACATCATAAAACACTCCCTACCCATTTCCCATAATTACCACACACCATATCTGATGAGGTTCAGACAGTACACAACAAATCATAGAGGGAAATATATATATGTGCCTCTCAGAGTACTACCAAGAGAAACCTACGCACATGGGAGAGCCTGGCAAGCGCCCTGTGGCGTATTCGATATGCCAAAAACAGTAACAATAACAGGTCTCATTCTCCTGACCCTGAAAGAGTCTCCAGTAAGACAGCGTTGGGAAAGATGAATAAGGAGAGGCTGCCAAATCTCAGGGCTGGGACGAATGGAGACGTTACTGGAGCCCACTTGAGTAAATCGATGAACAAGGGGATGACAGTGATACAGTGACAGTGATAAATATCTATGGTATCGCACAAACATTTAAGATTTTTCAAGAAAAGACTTACCCAAAACACATAAAAGAAGCTTAATGAATCTCATGACTAGAAAACTAATAAATCTTAAACATGGTTAACACGTCTATGTACTTAAGGAATGCTTACTATATGTTAGGTAATTTCTTTGTTTCATTTTAGTGACAAACTTTTGAGTCAGCAGCCATTTTATAAGAGAAAAAGGTTTTAAAAGGTTAATTAATGTTACCTGTGTTACAAAGGAACCTGTCAAGAAGAAAAATAATCGCTAAAAGAATACACCAAAAACAAAAACAAATTAAATAGTTCAACTCACTACTGATTACAAAGTTGTCTTAAGTATGCTAGCCACTCAACAGTTCTTAAATTCATAGAAAAGAATGGCTAGAAAATTAACTGGTAAACAACTCAATGCTCACCCTAACTAACCCGACCTCCTACAGGAGGGAGAGAATAGGCTCAGCCAGAAGAGCTGCATCCCTGACCATGTAAATAAGATGGCAAATTTAGGGGAGGGGGACAAGGAAGGGGACACCCATGGTTATCAGGGGTCACTTTCTGGTGATGCTCTGGAGGCTCAAATCCAGGCTTCCTGCATGCAAAGCATGTGCTCCAACTTCTGAGCTCTCTGCACAGCTCTGAAGAGTCATCTGAAATCCCTTTCATATTGTTTACCTTCGCTCTTTGTTTCTTTGTTTGTTTTGGATGCTGAAAGTGAAACCCTGGGCACTACCAGGCAAGTGCCTTACCCGCTGTACTCTCTCTGTTGCCTGGAGTTACTTGAACACTATTTAACCCAGGACGGAGCAGCTGGGTTTGAGGGTTGCAGTCAGAGATGGGCACTGTCAACCCTGCCCAATCTCAAGAGGATCTGGACAATGTTTCCTGTCTCCTTACCCCCGTCAAGACCAGCGAGAGAACTACCAGTAAACACAACCACTCTGCTAGACAACATTCAAGCAAACAGATTCTACATAACATGGGAAAATGTTATTCTTCCAGTAGATTAATTTTAAAACTAAGTTAAAATTTTATAAAATTAAATCTTGTAACTGGATGCCATTATTAGTGTAGAAAAACAGATCACAATACACCTGAATATGCAAAGATAGTTAAATTATGATGAAATCAGTGCTATTCTATAAAAATTATCAAAAATAATTTATTAAAGAAGACATCTGGAGTACTATAGCAAGAAAACATTAATAACACTGTCTGCAACCCAGTAATCAGGTTTTCCTCCCAGCAGCTCTCATTACACTGCATTAGAGTGGGGTGCCTGGAGAACTGATGAGGGCTCCACTCGTCAGGGAAATGAGGAAGCAGCTTTGCCAACTGGATCCAGTTCAGAACCAATTCAAATGAGTTTGGCAGCACTGAGTATCATTAAGGAACAATCAATGCAGTCAGCTTCATGTAGTGTCCTGACTAAATGCAGACTGATAGGTCTTATCACAGAATCTTCTTGAACCCACACACCATAGGGTCTGAATGCACTGCCAATCATATGCGGAAAAAATACCAGGGAACACAACACGCTCATTACAAAAAATTTAAGTACTGGTCATCACTAATGCTAGCTTTAAAAATTGTATCAGGCTCCACCTGGAGCTTTCTCACTGGCATCCTTTCTCCTGCTCCTGACCAAAACCCCCTGGAAAGGGGCCTCACAACTCAGTAGTCCCCAGAAACCTTGCCTTTGTCCCGAACCCCAGTGCTTCCAAGGCCCCGTGGGCCCCCGAAAACTGGCCAATACCAGCGCTTTCAATGTCACCTGTGGTGGTGTGCCCCTTGCTGTGCCAAGAACCCGCTGGCTGCATCCCTGCCCTGGCACTCCTGCGCCTCCCCCAGCCTTGCCCCATCCTGACAGCTCCTCTTTCTGGAGAATCCCAAGGGCCCTCTGTCATGCCCCACGCCAACCCACTGCAGTCACCAGTCTCACCTGGCGGCTCAAAGCTGCAGCGAGGGGCTAAAAGACTCTCCCGGGCTTTCTGCGAACCCTTGGCCTTCTAAAGCCCCGTTCAGATTGTCCTGCTGCCCCGCTCCTTCTGGCTCTCTCTTCTGTCCAGACCACCCCGCTGCTCACCCCGAAACCCAGAGGAGGCGGCCTGGCTGAAGCAGGGGCCACAGTCCACGGGCACTGCTGGCTAGTATTTTCTGACAGGTTTATGCATGGAATTAAAAAATAAGCTTCCGATTTTTAAGCTTTCGGGTACTTGGTTAGCTTTTGGTACCTTTTGTAACACTGCATTTCCTTGTCCAAAATAAGTACTGTCTTCCCCTCTAGTGGGACCTTTAAACGCCCCAACGATCTGCTCCTCACGCCGCTGTTCCATGTTCTCCCCTGAACACAGATCTTGTGGCATGTTTCAATGTTTCTATGCTTGCCCATTTCCATTCTGGAGAAGCTTGTATTCTCTTGAACAAACACTTCTCTCTTTCCCTCCCTTCACACTTTTCTACATAAGCTTCAATAAAAATTATTGTCCTTCACCAAAAAATAAAAATAACCCATTCTCCATTCCAACAAAGACACAGTTGTATATTTAAGCTAACCAGTATCTAAACTGGTTTTTACAAGACTTTTACCTGCACACTGACAGATATTCTTTCTATATGTATGTCTGTCTCTGGGCAATAGAAAACAGGAGGTGTTCTTCACTGGGAATGGGCTTGCTTAAGTCAGCAACAAACCCTTATGTCACTAAACAAACAACAAAAATTCACCAGAAAGTTATTATCATTATGAACAAAGTTTTAAACCTATACAGTAACTTTTGAGTGATGTGGCAAATTAAACAGCCTAACAGCGGAATGCACAAAATTGGAAAATAAAGAAAGTATCTGCCTGAAAGACAACATCTAACATACATGTAGGAAATGGCAGCTGGATGAAGCTTTTTAATTTTTTTGCTTTTTGGGTCACACCCAGCAATGCACAGGGGTTACTCCTGGCTCTGCACTCAGAATTTACTTCTGGCGATGCTCAGGGGACGATATGGGATGCTGGGAATCGAACCCGGGTCGGCCGCATGCAAGGCAAACGCCCTACCTGCTGTGCTATCGCTCCAACCCCCAGGATGAAGCATTTTTAAGTTGGTAGTCAGTCAGAAATCTGGTTATCTGCCCCTAAAGACACTGGCATATCTTTCCATTAAAATCAGACTTTTGTCTACTGTACTGGGTTCTCTTCCACTGTGAATGGCTAGTAGAGCAGAAGTCCAAGGCTGAGAGTGGAGAGTGCAATGGTAAGGCACTTGGTTTCCACACAGCTAAATCAATCCCAGCACCATAAATGGTCCCCCAAGTACAACCAGGAGTGATTCCTGAAGACCAAAGCCAGTACAAAAATGGGCGTGGTCCATTAAAGAACAATCACAAGACTTCCATAAAGTGAGCCTTTTGGGGGGGGATGGGGCAAATTCTGAATAAATCACAGAGGCAATCATCTATAAACTTGGAATTGCTGCTATAATAATTATTCCTGATTTTGTTGCATTATGAATACCTCATCCCACTATCATTAGTATTCGGCATTAGATGCGCAAAGAGGGTGAGGCTAGCGCCTCCTTGGAGCCTTCCCCTTCTGCCAACCTATAAATCTTCAACAGAGGTTTGCAACTTAGTTTGCCTAGAATGAGAGAACCTGCAAAAGCTCCCAGGCCTCAGAGGCCTTCCCGGTCTAATCTGAAGATCTTCTGTAACCTGGCTTGGTTCAGGCTTCCTGCTGACCTGTGACCCCCCACCCCCCCAGGCTCACTTCATGTCAAGGCCAGGCTCACATGGATGCCAGGAAAGTGCCGCCACTCTGCCCGCACATGTCACCACTAGTAACAAAAACACACACCTGCCCCTCCTCAAAATCCTGTGTGCTGTAAAGTCCAACTAAGACACTGTTTAGTATCAAGATATCAATACTCAAACCAGGGGGTTTTCAACCTCCAGTGTGTATGTGTAAAGAGGCTACAAATGACAGTTCTCCACTGCGGCTGAACAATTCATCACACAATGCCAGGACCTTGTATTGTGCATGTATGGGCTGACGGCCTTTTCCTGCACTGCTTTCTAATTAATTAGGAGTTGGAGTTCACAGATGCTAAATACAAGTATCAAACTTCTTTAGTGATTCACAACAGTCTGAGATACCCAGAAGACTGTCGGAACAACGAAGCACTTGTCCTTCAGAAAACCTGACCATCAAATCTTCAGAAAGGAAGAAAAAGATAGGTGTACACACAGCTTTCAAAAAAGGTGAGATACTTGACACAGAAATAGCCCTGATGGATAACATGCCAGGCCCTGAGTTCTAAGGGCTAAATCACTGTAGAGATTTATTTCATCCTGCTGCATCTCACATCCATTCTGTATCACCGCCACGGAAAGAGGAACCAGCAGAGTGCATCCGAGAGCATAACTCTATGCCCGAACCAAGCCTGCAAAGTGTTTCTCCTACATCCAAAAACAAAAGCAAAACAACCTGGCTATTTCTGAGCAATACGCTATACAGCATCACCCAATGGCACCGCCAATAATTTAGATTGTTGGGCCCTGGGTCCCAACGCTCCTGGGGAAATGCACATTCCACACCTGGACTCGAACTTACCCCTTTTCTCCCCAGTTCAGTTGCCAACATCCATACTCGCTGCTGATTGCCAGCTCCTGCTCCTGCAGCAGCCCAGCATGCTCTCTGCTGGTGCCCAAATACCCTACTCCACCAAACCCCACCAACTTCTAGAACCGTCCTAGAGGGGTAAGGCAAGTCCCGTATTTCGCTTCCTCTGTGCATGTACTTGTTAATCCTTTAAAAACACATACAATACAGCACATTTTCCAAGGGGCTCTGGGGAGGGAGGTTATAATATTCCTATTTTATACCCTATGGGATATAAAATATTGATAGCTTTTAAAAACGGGATTCTCCTTACCCCTACAGGCCCTCTCCCGGCTTCAGAAAGATGTTGTGGTGGCTGAGATGCCACCGGCAGAGAGCATGCTGGGGGCTCACACAAAGCAGGAGTTGGAGATCTGCAACAGGCCTGGGAGTTGTGGACCTAAAAAAGAAAAAAGTTTTAAGTTAACATGCCCAATGTCCCCCCATGCCCTGGTTACTAGGGGCACTCAGCACACAGCAGTAACTGCACACACCCTTTGGCAGAGGGCCTCTGAAATCAGAGACTGTTCCATTGCGAGTTCACCTGGCAGCCTTAGTCAAAGTGGTCTCCTCATTGCAGCGGGAACAAACAAGTGACCCATCTGGCTCCACAGTTTTATGGGTCCTGTCATAAAGCAGCATGGTGTGTGCCCCTCAAAATAACCAGGTGAAGATGTGACACGGTGCCAAAGCACAGTGACAGAGGCATGCTTTTGTAATAAAAACAAAAATTTAATGGTCTCAGATAAACAAGTGGACAGACTTAGCTTTCAGAAGAGTTTCTAATGAGCGATGCTAGAGGGACGAGACAGATGCTCAATGAGGAAATAGTCAAGATTTGGGGAAGGGTTGGGAGTGCCCGAAGAAAGAGCCTACCAGTTTCCCTAACAAGTCCTGGAAAGCTAAAGGCAAGGTAACAAAGACTTTATACTTTTTTTTTAGAAAAAGGAAAAGAACACTATTCAGTGAATTTTAATTTTCTCAAAGGCCCACAGGTAGGTCAAAAGGAAAGGTAAAGAGCATAAAGTTCAAGACAGACACGATGTCTTTTAGGGGCAAAATCGGTTTGATATGCATCACGTATCTTTTTCTTCCCCCTCAAGAAACTTTGAAAACGTTTTGCAGCAAAGGATTAGAGAGCAACTTCTGAAAGCCAGCATAGTCCTCGTAAGTATTTAAAGATATCTCAGATAGTTTATACATACTGAACCAACCAGTCCAATTTCATATGGTTTTAAATAAATGAATCATTAAGTCAAATATTTTATAATAATCTGTTCTTAAAGTTATTTCAAAATTAAAGATAAGATTTTTCAGATTAAATCACCTTTAAGGAGTCCTGTGACCTACAATTCCTTTTGAGAAGCAAAGAATCACTCCGTATTAACTTCTTGTAACCCAAAGTTATAACAGGTTCCACTCTCTACTACCTCTGTATAATTCTTTTTAAAAAGAAAACACAAATTCCAAGAATCTGTCATTTATTATGGTTATTTTCCTTTCCTTTCCTTCTCTACAAATCCTTCTCAAAAGTCTATCCTGGGCTCCACAGAACTTTCTGTGTAGCGAGTCTGACTCGGCTGCTCAGTGACAGGAGATGACATCAATGTCAGCAGCAGCCAAACACCTTCACCACTCCCCACCCTCCCCACAGCACCACCACAAATTCCAAATCAAAGACTAAATGTACAGCATACTCAACATTTTTTTATCATAGCATCACATAAAAATTAAGTTCTAATTAATCTCTTACACTAGGAATTCAATTAATTCAGCCAGTCAAATCCTTATTCATTCAAATCACAGATTTTAAAGAAAATATCATATGATAAAGCATTTCTTAGAATCTTGGCACTTTTTTAAATATGTAAATGTTTGAGTAATTTTCAAAACACCTTAAAAAAAACAGCTTAAGCATTTTTAAAAGGCATCATCATCCCTATTTATAAATCAGAAAATACTGACAATCATGTTTTCCGCATTTTCTTTTAATTCTTCTAGTGAGTTTTTCTTGATAAACCAACATAGACATACAAATTCCAGTTCTTAGGAAGCAAGTCCAAATAATAAAGACTTTATTAACACTCTGGTACAGCAACAATTTGCAAATATCAGACTGTGTCAAACTTTAAGAAAACTAAAATAAATGCAAACACCTGGTTTTCTGTATTGAAAAATTACATACAAAGAGAAACTGTTCATTAGTAAACAACATTTTAGATATTTTCTTAAAGTACAGTTAACCAGAAAATTTTTCAGTGATTCTTATAATCCTAAAATCCAAATAAACGATGAAAAAAAATGATCTAACTTCACAGTGATAACTGTGAACCATTAAAACCTGTAATCCCATCTGCACTACAATGGCTATCCATCATGAATGAAAACTAAATGGGGCTATGAAGATGTTCGGAGACTCTTTATTCCCATATATCCTGCCTGGTGGCCACAAAGGTCAAAATGGTATCATTAACTGTGGCATGCAATGCTTGGGCAACTATGTAATTGTGTACTCTTGTGAGTGTTCAAAAAGAATAATGTCAATGACGTCTCCCATCACCTCCCAGCACCATCATTATGAGCACACACATGCATGCATACCAACATTCTTATTCTCAGTAACTTTTCACTGGGGGAGGAGGCAGGAGACGCAGAGAGTGTTTGGATCAGACCTAGTAATCATTGTTGACTTTGGCTCTGTGCTCAGAAGTGACCACTTGTGGTGTGCATCAAACTGGTGTTATATCCACGTACAAGGCAAGTGTCTTAACCCCTGTACTATCTCTCTGGCCCAAAGTTTTTTTTTTTTGGTCACACCCAGTGATGTTCGGAGTTACTCTTGGCTTTGCACTTAGGAATTACTTCTGGCAGTGCTCGGAGAACCAGACAGGGTGCCAGGGATTGAACTCGAGTCGGCCACATCGGCAAGCACCTACCTGCTATACCGTATCTCCAGCACGCTCAAGTTTTCATTTTTAAAGGGGTGGGGGGAGGGGGGAAGTAGCTGCTTTTATCTACTTCTGAAATACTAAGTTTGGAAAGAAGAAATTTTCACTGGTAAGCAGAATCTAAGCTTGATTTTTCTATAGCAATCCTTTTCGCTAAAACTGTGGCCATTTGCTTTTGGAGTTAGTTATACAGACCAGGAATTAGACAGACATTCCAAATGCTCTTCCCAATGCCACACGAGGCAATGAAACAAAGGACTATAGTGCTAACTCTTGAATAATTTGGTCTTCACATTCCGTTACGGAGATGTTCCTTCTCCAAAGTGGCTGGTGAGCCATGTATCCTTGGTTATTTATTCCCTTTCACCACCAGCACTTTGTGTGTGGTAAGGAGAGCAAACTCATCCCTAAAGAACCATCCAAATTCATCAAGCTGAATTCAACAGTCGAGCTGTAAACACTATCGTATCCCTAACAACAAGGTCCCAACTTTAAGGAATCTCTAGAACAGTTTTAATTTTAAGAACAATTTCCCAGTTTAAAAAATAAATATGGGTCTGGTCTTATAAATAAGTTCATGGTATTTGCTCAAGTAATAGTGATAATAGATACATATTCTCCCTAGAAATATGGTTTAACTAATGGTGAAGAGTTTAGTTTAACATAATTTAACTCTAGAAAACCAAAATCATATTTCCCTATTATATGAATAATGAGTCACTTAGAATCTGCACAGAATCCCATGTAAAATATTAAAGAAATGGTTATGTTAACTTATCTGTGGATGAAGAATTAGGTGTGCACTACTATTCAGAACAGATTAGGAACTTCTTGATATTATACTGAATGAAAATATTAATGACCCTTAAACTAGCCTCAAAATCCCCATTTCCAGACTAGAAAACGTTCTTTTTTTGCTTAATCCTGTAGTTCTACTAAAACAGAATATTATTATTTTTAGTAAAAGCAAGAAAGAAATCCTTCCTTTGGGACAAAAAGTGAATGGTCACCTCTACACTTCAATCTTATTCACGTTTTCTAAAGATAATTGGTAACTCAAATAACTCTATTAATTGTCTGTCCAGTTAAAATGCAATGCCCCTGAGTAAAAACAACTTCAGTCCTCCTTACGGTGTTGCATCCAACAAGGAACACAAATTAAGCTCTCAATAAATGCCTATCAGAGACACTAATTATAACCCAGAACATTCTACCTGCATTCTGGAACACAGTACTTGAGGGTACTGGTCCAAACTCTCCAAGCAGACTATGTCACACAGAGACTGGGAAAAACACTAAGTTGAAGCAAGGGTGGAGGAAGTTGCGCAGGCTCTTTCCCTTCAGTTAACGAGGCTGGGAAGGTAGTCCAAGAAAAGAGGCCTTTACTGGGAAGAAAGAAATGACCAAGAGGATGACAGAAGAGCAAGGAGGGTCTTGCTCTCTTCCCAATGGCTCCACCCGCTGTTCTTTCGGCTCCCTGGCTGACCCATTATGCTTACTCAGTATCACTGCTCCAGGACAACTCTCAGTGCAGCCAGGAAGCTCTGACTGCTCTACTAACTACTTCAGTCCCTTGGTCTAGTGCAGGCAGACTCCCCAAATCAATCAACTGCTATTCCACAGTGCCATTCTTTTAAAAAGTAATTTATACAACTCATAATCATATTACTGTTCTAAAAGCTAATAAATTTCCCAGCTAAATTTAGAAGCTTGAGGTGCAAAACTGCCTTACTTACATAACTGAGGGCTCCTTTCTTCCCACTTTTAGACAACACAATCCCTAATTCCACCTAATCTGATTATTTGAGCCCTGTCCCTTCTTTTCACTACTTGTTCCATAGAAACTTTTGTCTTTTTAGTCAAATAAATGCAGGTTCCCCCCTTCCTTGCCTGTTGGATAAGCAAAATCAAATGAACACTTCCTGAGAAAATAAAAGCTTCCTAGTGGAAGGCATAATTCCCTTTCTTCAAAAACGTGCAATCAGCTAGAAACGCAATACTTTTGTTGCATTATAATACCATCTGCCCTGTTAACATGTGGGTTCTAGATGGTCAGATAGTAGTAAAAGAAAAGCTACAGAACACATCCCCAAAGTCAAAATAACCATGAAACCAGTAATCTAAACTGAGACATCTTCGAGAGTAAATATGGAGAGCATCAGAACAACAAATGCAAACCTGGCTGTAGAAGCAACTCTATTCCATATGACTGGCTCAGATTTAGGGAGATACAGCAGAGCCTAAGTGACAATCCAGGCCCCCAGGTTAACCCAAAGACCGCCTCATCTTTTGACAGAACTAGTTCATGAAATGTTACCCAGCATCCTCAGTTCAGTAGGTGATGTCATGGTCATCAATTACTCCTCACATTCACTTCCCGATTTCTTAGATTCCACTTTAACACTGTATAATCCAACTTAAACATAATACAAAAGACATTCATTTGGTTCATTTTACATTCCCCAAATAAACCTTATACTCAAAAACTCACTGTGGTGAAAGAATTAATTTATAGTAAAAGGTATAAATATATTAATATATTACATAAATAACATTAAAACTTTAAAGGATTCTATATATTATATCTCAGTTGTCCTCCAAAATGCTCCCCCACAAAAAAGTAAAAAAAAAAAAAGTTACATGATTAATCAACAGCGCTTCAAAGTTTTTTGGGTTTCTTTTTTCCCATTGTTACACTTTTAGTGAATAGTATTTGCTATAGGCAAAGCCAATTCCAAAATTCTTCTGCTTACTCTCCTGCAAAGATTATTTACCTCTTCTCATTTTCCCCCTTAAGTTTTAGTAAGCTGAAGAATAAAAACTGATAACTCATATCTCGATGGTTATTTTTTCATAAATGGTACTGAGAATCAAGGAAATAAGAAAGTGGGTATTCAGACAATAACTATATTCCTCCTAGGAGCAAACACTTCATCATGTCATTCTTTTACAACCACAAATATGCTCTGAGTACAGAAGGCAAACAATAACATAACCCATAGTACATAATTTATAAAAAAGGTATTTAGATGTAGTGTATCCCATTCTCCATGCAGATTTGGTAGGCAGATTTAATGTATTATACTAGACAATACTGATCAGAGAAATTTCAGCTTTAATTGCTAATAACCTGAGCAATTACTGTAACTCAGCAGGAACCTCTGTCCTGAAAAGCAACCATCACAGTGCATTCAGCATTTCATAAGAGATGCTGCTCACGCATGAAGGAAGTTTACTAAAGTGCAAAAATTGGACACAAGGGCTCCAAGTCTAATGGTTAAAAGAAAAAAACCTTTGCCATATTACTTCCCAGTTGCAGCTTTTACACGATGCTCGGCAAATACCACCCAAAGATAAGGAGCATGCAAAGAACATGGTAGCAGCTTCTAGCAAGAGAAAACCAGAAAACAAGGTCTCCCAGGTGGCACCGCAGCATCTATAAAACATGCTCAGGAGGAAATAAATCAACTGAAATAACCAGGATAGGAGAGAGAGGATAGTGGGTAGAGAGCTTGCCTTGCATGTGGCCTACCTGGTTCAATCCCCTGCACGCCATATGCACCATATGTCAGAAGTGATTCCAGAGTAGAGATAGGAATAAGTCCTGAGCACCAACAGGTATGTCCCCCAACCCCCTCCCCCATCAAAAATAAATATAAGCAGAAAATCTCTTTCAAAGTGTAAATATCATATTGACAGATAATCTGAATAGAAAGAATCTGAGTGTCAAAAGTAAACAGTAAGGCTATTTGCAAAACAACCAGAAGAGCTAAAAATAGCTAGAAACTGTGCCAGGAGCAATAGTACAGTGGGTAGGGCATTTGCTTTGCACACGCCTGCGACCCAGGTTCAATTCTTGACATCTCATATGGTCCCCCACACACCGCCAGGAGTAATTCCTGAGTGCAGAGCCAGGAGTAATCCCTGAGCAGAGCTTGGTTGACCCAAAAAGCAAAATAAATAAATAAAGATTAAAAAAAAAAAAGACAATGCTTTGTTTAAAAAGGAGAAAAAAAAAAAACCTTTACAAGTCAACCAAGAGCATCCCTGTCATCTCTCAGATACAGAAGAATCCTTTTGTTCCCAGGTTCAATCCCCAGCATCCAAGTACCATCAAGAATAACTCCTGAGTGCAGAGACAGGAGTAAGCCCTGAGCACTGCTGGGTGTGACTGAAAGAGTTAAAAAAAAAACCTAGAAACTGTAAATCATAAGTAGATCATAAATAAAATTATAGATCATAAGTAAATGGCAGTTTGAACCTTCCTTTAAAAAGGAAAGAGATGCATTACTTAGTTCATTTTAATAAAGAACATATAGGGTTTATTTATTTATTTATGGCTTGGGAACACATCCAGCTGTGCTCAGCAATCACTCCTGGTAAGCTCAAGGGACATATGTGGTGCCGAGCATCAAAATGGGCCAAACACACACAAGACAAGCGCCCAATTCATTGTACTGTTTTAAGTAGGCAAATCAGAATACACTGAATAGATATTTCAGGCCATTCAAAAAATAAAAAAAAGGAAAGGAAAAGGGGGAACTGCCTTTTCTTTTCTTTTCTTTGCTCAACCCGTATATAAAATGTGTATCAGAACACAAATAGAATCAAAAATTACAAAGGGGTTGTGGATACACTGGCTCTCAGGTCACCGACCTGAGAATTTACTTGAACAAAGCTAAACAATCAGGGTTTGACTATACCTAAGAATGTAAAACAGTGATTCACAGCCTTCAAGGACAAAACTTCCATTATATGATCTACATGTTTCAAACGATCCTCCCCAAGGAACAGTGTCCTGATAGCATCTCACATATCAATTATTAAAGAAAAGCATGATGGTGGTGAGTTTTGTTTGGTTTGATTCTGGGCCATACACAGCAGTGCTCAGAGACTACCCCAGGTTCTGCACTCAGGAATTACTCCTGGTGGGCCTGGGTGACCTTATGGGATGCCGGGGATCAAACTGGGGTTCTTGTGTGTGCAAGGCAAAAGCCCTTCCCAATGTACTATCTCTCTGGCCCCAACAGTGATTTTTAAACTACGTATGTGAATTTTAAATGATAGCGAACATGTATATTTATTCAATGCTGAGTTTTTTAGACCTTTGTAAAAATTTTTACAGATAAATCTGAAATAAATGTAGACCCCATATATACAAAAGACTTCAAAACTGTATGATATGTACATATATATGTTTGGAGGAAATTATTAATGAGAAAATATTGTACATAAACCACCTCAGAGCTAGACTTCCTTTCCCCAACTTTCAAAACTAGCAGTAGTACTCTATCTAAAACAGGCAAATTTCATGTACCCCTGCAAACTAGTTTCTGAACCATTTGTATGTCTTTTCTTTCCCATTAAGAATCAAATTCCCATTCTACTTTGCTTGACTATCTGAGTACCTCAAATACACAAGAGAATCTCATAAACTATGTCAAAACATTTGACAAAAGAAATGAAAACACAGAAAACATTTTATGAGCTTTATAATAGTATACATTACAGAAATTAAAATACAAAAATGTAATTGATGTGTGCTACACACACCAGGCAGTGAGCACTCACAAGATGTTGAGCGGATTATTGAGAGAGATCAAAAGGTTAGCAAGAGAGACACTCAAAACAGGTCACAGCATATGGATTGACAACATAAAAAAAACTGCTTACCAGTTTGAAGTCTTGAATGCTACAGATGAAATACGGTGTATTTGGCCTCCGACTCTCGATATACACACAGTCTTTAAAAGAAAAAAATATTTTAAAATAATGGCATTTACCATTAAGGGAATAAAGACAGGGCCATAGAGCCACTGAATAAATAGGTAAATGACAAAGCACATACCTTCAACAGTAACCATTTTTTTTCAAAAATGATTCACGTAATTTTAAACTAAAGAAAAACATTCTTTGAGTTCTACTTGAACACCTTCCTGTTAATTTAAAGATATGATAAAGTCTCTGTTATGGCATTCAGGGCCCCTGAAGAAGGACAAAAGAAATCCCTTGGGATTATCCATAATCAGATGAAGAAATTTCAATAAAGAAAATTACTTGCTCAAGGTTACACACCAACACAAAATCTTGAAAGTCTTAATCAGTGAATTGGTCCATGTCTTCATAGAAAGAAATCCAATGGGAGTTTATTTTCTGTAAATATTTTGTGAGTACTTAAATGGAATATGGAAAGATTACGTTGAACACTGAACATTCTATTACTATGACCTTTTCACATAAACCAAGAAAATTAATCTAAACTCCTACCTACTTTTGTTGGAGCGGGAAGGGTGATGGCGGGGGGGGGGGGTGTCAATGGTCTACTACTATTGTTTTATGTAATTTGGGGGGGGCTGTTTGTTTATGGTTTGGGGTCACACCCAGTGATGCTCAGAGGTCACTCCTGAGCATTGGCCTATACCATTGCTCAGGCCCCTTCAATTTTGCTTTTTTTTTTAATTGAATCACAGCGAACTACAGTTACAAAACTTTCATGACTGAGTTTCAGTCATACAATGATCAAACACCCATCCCTCCACCAGTGCACATTTTCCACCACCAATGTCCTCAGTATTCCAACAACCCCTTCCCCCACCCCCACCCCCCACCCCGCCCCTGCTTCTATGGCAGACAATTTCCTTCTTCCTCTCTACTTTTGGGCATTATGGTTTGCAATACAGATACTGAAACGTCATCATGTTTGGTCCTTTATCTACTTTCAGCACACATCTCCCATCCCAAACAATCCCTCCAACCAACAATGGCTTAGTGATCCCTTCTCTATCCCAATTGCCTTCTCCCCCAGCTCATAAGGCAGGCTTCGAACCATGAAGCAATCTTCCTGGCCCTTGTCTCTACTGTCCTTGGGTAGTACAACGGGTAGGGCACTTGCCTTGCTTTTGTGTTTTGGGGTCTACCTGGTGATGCTCAAGGCTTACACCTGGCTCTGTACTCAGGGATCACTCCTGGCAATGCAAAGAGGACCATGTGGGATGCCAGGAATTGAACCCGGGTCCATCTTTTGTAAGGCAAATGCACTATCCACTGTACTAGCTCTGTGGCTAATTTTTTTTTAAATGGAGGAAAAAAATTATACCAGCTAATCTAAGATAGCAAGGAATTAACCAAATTGCATTTTCTGCAGGTAAAACAGGGCTTCCTTATATTACATTTTAACATGGCAATGGCTGTGAAGATTATATTCTAAAACAGTGGTTTTTGACACATTTATACCTACAGAAAGTACTGGAGTTTATCTACAGGCAAGAGAGATGTAACTGTCTAAAGGGGCGCTTTTTAAATTTTTATTTTATTATTTACTTTTGTTTGGTGTCACACCTGGTTTGGAAATCTACACCTGGTGTTGCTCAGGGCTTACTCCTCCTGGGGGATTGCCAGGGATCAAACCCAGATCGACTGTATACAAGGCAATACCCTCCCAACTGGACTCTCACTTTGGCTCCAGGGGTTGCTGTTTCCAATGGCAAAGTAGGGCCAGAGAGATAACTCAAAGGTCTAAATGTACATACTTTGCATGTAGATTCCCCAAGTTCAAAAAACCCTGGCTCTGAAAGGGCAGAGTACCACCACGTGTGATCCTAAACAGTGAAAATCCTAAACAGTGCAAGTGTGTCCCTAAGCATGTCCAAGTATAATCCCCATCCCCCTAGATCCAAACAAAACAGCAGGTTACAATACATTGTTTTAGTAATAATATGGTAAGCAGTGCCTACAAAGGGACATAAGGTCCCCACACTGCAGAAGAGAGTTCAACAGGCTGAGCAGGTGACTGCAGGCAGGAGGCCCAGCTACAACCCCTGGTGTGGTACGGTCCCTTGACAAGGCCAGAAATAATTCCCACCTACAGAGCCAGAAGAGCCCCAGAGCCCCACCAGGTATGATGCCCACTCTACCCCACCCATCCCTCAAAAACAAACCCTCTTTCATATTACAACCAGGATCATCACAACACTTCAGTACAGGAAAGTCTAAGCATTGTTTACTGAGAAGTAAAGGAAATCTGTGCTCAATTTTTCTATAGTAATTATAGCAAGTAATTATGCCAAAGCTCAAAATATCATTTATTTACATACTTACTCCCTCATGATACACTTTATAATGAGTGTCTTAGAAAACCTGGGGAGGGAGGGAGGGAGGGAGGGAGGGAGGGAGAGTGGGAGGGAGGGAGATATAGAAAGGGAGGGAGGGAGGAAGGGAGAGAGAGATAGAAAGGGAGGGAGGGGAGAAGCACCTGTCATAGAGGCAGGCAGGGGGTGGGGGGTGATGGGAGGGAACCTGGGGACACTGGTACTAGTGCTGGGAAATGTACACTGGTGGAGGGATGGGTACTGGAATACTGTATGACTGAAATTCAATCATGAACAGCTTTGTGAGGGCCTATCTCACAATGATTCAATAAAAAAGCTAAAATAAAATTAAAAAGAATACCTGGGTGGCTGGGGATACCGGCAGAGTCCTTTAGCACCTCATTTCACAGATGCTAAAGAGTCAAGAAACAGAAAGAAGAGACACTGGGAGTCAGCGACCCAGACAGTCCAGTCCCAGCACAGGCATTAGCGGAGATCATGAACTATCGCTGAAGAAATGTTTCTTCACAAGAAATCTGAAAGATGTCAGGATTTTTGTAGCCCAAAGAAGCCTCAGAAAAATAAGCTAACTGTATGCCAATTGTTTAGAGGAGAGGATTTATAGTGACTACTCAAATGCAGACTCGCAAAGAGAGATTTAACCTCTGAACTCACAAACAAAAGCAGCCCAGGAAGGAACCGCCAGGAGCACTTTCTATTCTTTGCCACTGTCCAGGACGCTGGTGCGTCTGTTCAACAGGCCGCAGCGTATATTACACACACAATCAACTTGGGGGAAAAAAAGTTAATTCGATCCGCTGTGGCAGCAATTTTTTCTTTTACCTCTAATTTGGTATTCAAGAGAAAAGAAAATAACCCTATTGCCCAAGAGACAAGCCACCACTCGAACGTGCACCAGTTTGGAACAACCAACCGATTCAGAATTTCTATGTTCCAACCCTACTTTACTCACTACCAGCACTGTGGGATGGTTTTACTGGAGGTCACTTGGTACCAATCTCTAGGTAATCATCTTTCTTTTTTTTCACCAAAAAGCTTTAATCAGAAAAACAGTACTCTGTAAATGTACCAGGATATAACTGCTGGAGAAGGAAGAAAGGGAGATGCTGGTATGTTGAGGATGATCACTGATATCCATCGCCTAAACATTTTGGGATGGTTTTACTGGAGGTCACTTGGTACCAATGAGGCAAGGTATGTATGCTGCTATGAGGGTAAGGGGAGTGAGTGTGAGAGCAGATTATCTGACCTGACAACTGGATTCAATTATCGATGCTGATCACAAGCCACCTTTTTGTTGTTGTGCTATATTTAAAAAGTTACCACAGAAAATCTCTGAGATTTCAATGCATAACTCTTATAGACTAGAACACGTCACTTTTTAAAGTGATCTCTATCAGTACGGGGGGAAGGGGCAATATCAGGTAGAACTCAATTGAACTGGGGTTGGCTGCAGGCAAGGCCAAATACTTTAACCCCTGTACTCTGTCTCCAGCCCCTCTCTTAGTATTTTTTAATTTATCACTGTCACTATCCTCCCATTGTTCATCGATTTTGCTCGAGCGGGCCCAGTAACGTCTCCATTGGAGATTTTGTTGTTACTGTGTTTGGCATAAAGAATACATCATGGGTAGCTTGCCAGGCTCTGCCGTGCGAGCTAGATTTATAAATAAAAAAATCATATAATTTAAAAATTAAATATAGCACTATCCTCCCATTGTTAACCAATTTGCTCGAGCAGACCCAGTAACATCTCCATTGTGAGACTTCTTGTTACTATGTCTGGCATATCGAATATGTCATGGGGAGCTTGCCAGGCTTTGCCATGCAGGTGAGATAGATACTCTTGGTAGCTTGCCGGGTTCTTCGAGAGGGGTGGAGGAATCGAACCTGGGCTGACTAGGTCGGCAGTGTGCAAGGCAAATGCCCTACTCTCTGTGCTATCACTCCAGCCCATGTATTACCATAAATATTCCTAAAACAGAATGGCAAAGATCACAAGTAATAGCACTGTCCTCCCATTGATCATCAATTTGCTCATGCGGGCCCAGTAACATCTCCATCGTGAGACTTGGTCTTACTGTGTTTGGCATATCGAATATGTCACGGAGAGCTTGCCAGACTTTGCCGTGCGGGCGAGATAATCTCGGTAGGTTGCTAGGCCCTATATTTAAAATTCTCACACAGTGATAAGTTTATCACGAAGAAGATATTATTTTGATTTGTTTTTTATGTAATAAAACAAAAACATAATTTGTCCTTTTGTTTTGGGGCCATAGCTGGCAACACTCGGGGGTTACTCCTTGTTCTGCACTTGGGAATCACTTCTGGCGGTGATCCAGGGACTATAGGAGCTGCCAGGGATCCAATCTGGGCCGGGCACATGTGGGACAAGCACCATACCCGCAGTACTATTGCTCTGACTCCCAACATAAAAGACAAAAGCATAATCATACTGTTCGTGGGTTCAGGGTGGTAGGACAGCAGGTAAGGTGGTTGCCTTGCACACAGCCAACAGGGCTCAATTCTCAGCATCCCATATGGTCCCCCGAAGTCCACCAGGAGTGATCCCTGAATTCTGAGCCAGGAGTAAGGCCTTGAGCACCACTGGGTGTGGCCCCACAGAACAAACAAAAGAAGGGTTGTTTTAAGTTTTATAACCCTGGCATTAACATTAGTGATCTAACTAAAAGAGAATTCATTTTGTTGTTTTGTTTTGTTTTGTTTTTAGGGCAATACCAAGAGGTGTTGAGAACTTATTTCTGGCTCTATGCTCAGAGATCACACTCCTGGTGGGGGCTTGGAGGAATACAGCAGGTGTCCAAGATTGAACCCGGGTTGTCTGAGTGCAAGGCAAGTGCCCTACCCGCTGTATTCTCTCTCCAGCCCACAGAAGAAAAATAATTCCAAGAAACCATCTAGAACTTGTCTCACAGGGAAAAAAATCTACTTATTCCTCTTAATGATTCTCAAACAAGGTTAAAATAAGACCAAACACTCATAAGCACTATTTTTCCTTTGTTTAATTAAGTAGCTCTTTAAGAAAATAACTTTATATAGATGCTGATACATAACACCAAAAAGGGATTTGTAAAGTAAAATGAGACTTTAAGTTAAGAGCAATGTTGAAATCTCAGTTAGTATATATCCCTGGTAATCTTTTAAAGCCAAAATGGTTTGCCAAGATTTTTCATGCAATTTATGAGTTCATGGATTACTGAAAGCATGATTTCAAGTCAGTCAAAGTAATTGATCCTCAGACCTGAAAATCCCTCAAGACCGATAAGCACTATGAAGATCGTTTGTTTTTAAAGAAAAATCTTTTAAATTAAATATTTTTCCTTTTAATTAGAAGATTAATGGTTCTGAATTAAGTGAACAAAGCTAGTGTTATTCATTAAGTACATGGTGTATATTTAAAATTATTCATAAAAAATATATATCCCATTTTAAAATTACCAAATATGTCCTTAAATGATAAAAAGAGTACAGTTATTGCCCTCAGTATCAAAGATCCCATGCAATCCTTGCTAACTGATTTGTTTCCTTTAGCAGCGTTCCCTGGAAATGAAACCTGGGTCTACGTCTGCCTGAGAATGGATCATGCAAGCAAGTGGCCTCAAATCCTATACCCATGAAGTTGGCAATGATATTGAAGGGCATTTGAGTCTTTTTCTCTATACAGCTTTGTGTCCAAGAAAGCTATCATGCTATTTGCAAACGACAGATCATGTGCAAGGTTGAGAAACGAAGTGAGTCAACGCATGAAAGCAAATTTTTGAGGCAAAGAAAGCCCACTGCTTTTTTTTTCAATCCTCAGCAAATCAAAAGGTTTATGGATACAGAGCAAAGCGGGTTCTCTCACGTGTACGAACCACAGACTGCAGCAGAGAATAGCATCAGCTGTCAGCATCTTTCCTGCCAGACAGACCACACAGAGCACAGCAGACAATCACTCCCTCACACACTAAATTAGTCAACTGCACGAAAGCTGTGGCCACAACATGCAGCAGACAGCACTCAGCGACAGTGCTCTGTCCTTTAGCAAATTTTCTTCCTTGTATTATGCTCAGGGGAAAAGTCAGACCTGAGAAAGTCATATGATTTCACTTGGATGTGGAATCTTAAAAAAACAAGCTAAAGTCAAAGCATCATGACTGGGGAGTGACTGGTGGTTACTGGAGAGGTGGAAGGTAGATGCTAGATGAAATGTTAAGGTGATTAAGATGTACAAAATCTTTGGGGCCAGAGAGATAGGACAGTGTGCGTAGAGCACTTGTCTTGCACATGGAAAACCTGGGTCCGATCCCTTAGTTTGAAATCCCGGACCTGGGCACCCCATATGGTCCCGAGACATCAAAATGATCCCTAATTTCAGAACCAGAAGTAAGTCCTAAACACTAATGGGTGTATCAAAAGGGGGGAGGGTAAAGGGGGGAGATCTTAAAGATGCAAATATCCAGTTACAAAATAAATAAGTCAAGAAGACAGGAAGTACAGCATGGATATTGCAGTAAATACTACGGTGTTACGAATTTGAACACTGTTAAGAAAAAATGGTAAAGACACTTACTGTGATGATCATTTCACAGTGTATACATTATCAAATCATTATATTGAACATCTGAAAGACAGAAGGAGAAGAGGAGGGGAGGCGAGGCAGAGGGGAGGCAAAGGAAGGAAGGAAGGAAGGAAGGAAGGAAGGAAGGAAGGAAGGAAGGAAGGAAGGAAGGAAGGAAGGAAGGAAGGGAGGGGAGGGAGGGAAGGAGGGAGGGAGATTAATTTCTCTTCTACTACTGAATTTGTCGACTAATCTTTGAAATGCTTTCTTCTACCATTGCCACCTTCAAGTTGTACAAAGCACACAGACTTTCTCATTAAGAAATGTTTCAGAGAGGCCAGAGAGATAGTACAGCAAGTAGAGGTTGCTTGCATTCAGCTGACTTGGGTTTGATCCCTGGCACCCCAGATGGTCCCCCAGGCCTACTGGAAGAGATCCCTGAGCACTGCAGGGAGTGGCCAGAAAGGAAGAAAGAGAAAGGAAGAGAAGGAAAGGGAGGGGAAGGGAGGAGAGAGGGTAAAAGAGGAAAGGAGAGAGGGAGGGTGAGGGAGAAGGGAAGGAGAGAGGGAAGAGGGGGATGGGTGGAAGGAAAGGAGAGAGAAGGAAGACGGATGGAAGAAAGGGAAGGAGGAAGGGGAAGGGAAGGAGAAAAGGAGAGGAGGGAGGGAGGAGGTAGGATGGAGGGAAGGGAAGGGGAGGGAGGGAATTTCCCAGAATTCTTCCACCCTCAACGCTGAACCTTAATGAAGTAACAGTATTATGTTACAGAATTGAAAGTCTCCAAGTATTGTCATTAATGAATATGGATGTTCCCAAGTTTCTAACATAAAGAAAGGCATGTATGCACGTATGCACACATGCTCATGCAAGAAACACCAATAAAGCCCTGATGTCTGCATTCCAATCCCCATTTGTACAACACCCAAGCACACTACCATTTTCACCTTCATAAACAAGATACCAAAATAAATTATCATTTTATGAGCAGGGCTAAGAGCAATAGTACAGCAGGTAGGGAGTTTGCCTTGCATGCAGGTGACCGGGGTTTGATCCCCTATACCTATATGGTAGTCCTTACACTACCAGGAGTGATCCCTGAGCACAGATCCAGAAATAAGCCCTGAGCACAATTATGACCCCAAACAAAGAAACACAAAAATTATATGAGCAAAAAAAAAAAAAAAAACCGTGGAAATAGAAAACTGTTACCAAAAATAATCAATAATATTATAAAGATTCTAAATTCCATGTGAAAAACAGAGGAAGGAGTCTCATAATACATATCCTTGGCTCTTTTTAGACTACATTAAAGTTCAATAGCAAGCACTGATGTATTTACAGGTTCCAAACTTTGTAATTTCCAACTACAAAGTGTACACAGACAATCCTCTAAAAACAAAACACTACATGCTTCCAGCACACACTTACTATATTTTCACTGCTGGTAAGGAAAAATAAGAGTAACAAAAGATTAATAAGAAAAACTAACATGAGGAGGAATAGATGATAACAAACAAATTCTATTTAAATTTCCCACATTTCTCTTTTCTTCTCCAGAAGCTAGAATATCTTTCAATGCATTGGAAGCTTAAAGGCTGACAAAAGATAATCATAATTTTAAGATGAAATTCTGATATTTTAGAATAAATGCTAAAGCAACAGCTTACTTAACCTAAATCTATCACGTTGGGGCTAGAGCAATAGCACAGCGGGTAGGGCATTTGCCTTGCACACGGCCGACCCGGGTTCGATTCCCAGCATCCCATATGGTCCCCTGAGCACTGCCAGGGGTGATTCCTGAGCACAGAGCCAGGAGTAACCCCTGTGCATTGCCGGGTGTGACTCAAAAAGCAAAAATAAATAAATAAATAAATCTATCATGTTATGTGCACTTGAAATCTCTATAAAACAAAAATTTAAAAAATCAAGAATATCTTGCCAGCAACAAAAAATTCTACACTATGCTTACCTAATATATAAATAATTAATACTTAATTAATATATATTCATGAATATGCTAAATATTAACCAGTTTGACATTTGCATTACTCACACAAATAAAATTTGAAGCACTATGACATTTTATTCTGAATATTTTCCTTAAAAAGACACCCTTACTTGTAAACCATACTGAATCACTATTTTAAAAATTATTCTAGCCAGCTTAACATCAAAACTCCACTTAACCGATACATGCCTAGTACAATTTCTAACTGCTGTATTCGTGTACAGCTTGTCAGAGCACAAGGGCTTAAAATTTTCCACTCATGCTGCGTGCAAGGCACTATTGCTCTGGCCTCTATAAAACCCCTTTCAAGGAGGGGATAACTGCTAATGAAAATGCCTAAGAGCCTTTAATTCAAAGGCAACAAGTTACAGGACTATGTTTATAAAACCAATGCAAAGACAGTTGAAGCATATCTAAGAATACCACACTGTCCAAGTGGTCACAGGGAAAAATTTAACCACTGGAGGGGCGGAAATGTATCTCAGAGGCCTTGCTGGGTGCGACCCTAAATCCTCTCACTGTAAAAATACAAGCCAGAGAGGAAGCTGGACGGGCTGCTCACGTGTGTGACAAGAGGGAGGCTCGGGCTGGATCCCTGGCACTGTACGATCCTGCGCCCCACCTCCAGCAACCTCGAAGAAGAGCTGCAGGTATCTGCCTGCCAGGTTAGGCCCCAAAACACAACCAAACCAAACACCAGGGGCAACGAGCTTGCGGGAGAGTCTGCTCTCCACTTGCCTGACAACCAACTGCTGTGCTGAGCCTGCTGTCACATCCTGCAGAGCAGATTTCAAGCAACATTGCTTGCTCCGTTTCACAAAACAATGCTCTAGGAGGCTTGTGCTCTCCAATAAATGGTTCAACCAATTTGCAGCACTCACTGAAAATACACAGGAGAATTCACAATGCCTGTGCTATAATTCTTATGTGGCAAATGATTTTATTATAAACTGGTATCATAGTGAATCCATTTTCTTTACGGGTTTTCTGCTACTGTTTAATGGACTGTCAGTATAATTTAGATTTCATCTATTTAAGCTCATTCAAGCCTGGCTCCTGATTGTACAGTAAATGGAACATATTTCTATTCAACGAAATTAATGACAGTTAATTGTAGTCTGCAGTTCTCAATTTTGCAGAAGCAACTGCTTCACAATTCAAGCATCAAGCTACAAAATTTTCCACACCAATTATTTTTTTCTAGTTTATAGGATCCACATTTTGTACGCCTTTACTTTTAAGACTAATGTATATATTCATTTACTATTTCTTCTCATTCAAATATTTACCAACTTTCCAGAAAGAGTTAGATCTTAAATAAAACAAAGCTAAGGGAAAAAAATCAAAGTTTAATTACCTAAGTGAACAGAGAGAAGTTCAATTATTATGGATATTTTCATTTTAATTTTTGGGCCCCAATAGTGCTCTCAGGATTCAGGTGGCCATGTGGTATCAGGGATGAAACTGAGTTGAGTGCATGCAAAGCGAGCACCTTGGTTCATCTTCTATTTCTCCAACCCTTATTATGGAATTTTAAGTAGCAAAACTAAAAATTTAAATTTTATGTTGGGGCTGGAGATAGCACAGTGGGTAGAGCCTGCATGGAGCAGTTAGTCCAAGTTTGATGCTCCCACTCCATATGATCCCCTGAGCTCTGCCAGAATTGATCCCTGAGAACAGAACCAGGAGTAAGCCATAAGCACTGGAAGGCTTGTAGCCCCCAAACCAAAAACATTTATGTTTTTTGTTATGGACAACTACCCAACATATTACAAATAAATGTCAACATTGTCATGTTCCCCCAAGCCTTACAGAAGTGATCCCTGGGCACTGCTGAGTATGGCCCCAAACCTAAATCAAAAATTTTCTTAAATTTTTTCAATTTAAAGTATAATTTCAATGGGCTCCTAATTTAATCATCAGCTGTAATTTATATAAACTTCTAGCAACAAATGAAAGCACTCTAAACTCATTCTACCATTACCTCTTCCGTCTCTCACTTATCTTTTCACTAGGTTTTTGCTGTAGTTCTTGTGTTTTTTATTTTATTCAAGTCGGAGATGAGGACCAGCAGAATAGCTCACAGGACTGGTGCCCAATGCCTGCCACAGGCGAGGCACTGCTGGGCCTGAGCAACGCCCATTCTAAGGCCTGGCACTAAACCCTCAGCCCTGGTAGTTGGAACGAGTATTCCCAGGAACATGGCTTCTGAAAGCAATGCTGGGGGAGCCTCCCCCATGCCCACAATAATAAGAAATAGATTAAATGATTTTTTTTAAAAATGCTTAAGTAGGCTGGATAGTTAAGGCCCTTGCTTTGCACACAGCCAAGCCCAGTTACATCCTAGCACCACATATGATCCCAAGCAATGCCCAGGAGTGATCCCTGGACATCTTGGCTATGACCCAAAATGCAAGAACAAACCCCAAAATATAAAGATATTTTACTAATAATTTAAAATATCTAGTCACACATGAGGGCTGGAGTGATAGCAAAGCGGTAAGGCGTTTGCCTTGCACGCAGCCAACATGGCCGACCCGAGTTCGATTCCTCCGCCCCTCTCGGAGAGACTGGCAAGCTACCGAGAGTATCTCGCCCACACGGCAGAGCCTGGCAAGCTCCCCGTGACGTATTCGATATGCCATGGAGACGTTACTGGGCCCGCTTGAGCAAATCGATGATCAACGGGAGGGCCTTTACTTTTACTTTTAGTCACACATGACTGAATAAATACTGAGAACTTAGATTTACATAAAAAAAAAAAAAAGATCTTCAGTGTACCACCATGTAACACGTAAGAAAAAGTACCCAACAGGTCTGGGGGCAAGAAGGGGCTAGCTCTGGTTACACGATGATTTCCACTGACCAACATCCTTAGTATAGGAACTCAAAATGTGGCTCACCATGGCGTGGGAGCTGGCCTCACATGCTGGAGAAAAAGGCAACTCAGACAGAGAAAGGAACATCAAATAAAAGGTGCTGGGAGGACTCACTTGGGTTGGGAGCTGCTGAAAATAGACCCGATGGCCATTAGATACCTCTGTTGCAAACCACAATACCCAAAAGGAGAGAGAAAACAAAAGGGGATGCCCTGCCACAGAGGTGGTGGGAGAAGAGAGGGATACTGCGATCATTGGTGGTGGAGAATGGGCACTGATGGAGGGATGGGTAACTGATCTTTGTATGACTGAAACACAAACACGAACGTCTTTAAGTATGTAACAGTACCTCACGGTGATTCACTAATAAAAAATTTTAACAACAACAAAAACAATGTGGCTCAGTGCTAGAGCCCCTGCCTTGCATGTGTGAGGACCTACCTGAGTTCAATTCCTGGCACTGGCTGGTGCCCCACATCAGGAGTAACCCCTGAGCACTGCTAACTGTGACTCAAAACAAGATTCTACATGTAGAAATTTTGCTTTGAAGCACACAGTCATGCTATCCTCAGGCTAGTAACTAGTCCGTGGGAGGAGCAGAAGATGGGAAGAGTAGGTGGAATACTGTCTGGCAGCTTGCATTCCACCTGTCACTTTAATGATTAAAATACACAACAACCTGAGCAAAGTAACAATACTTATTCTTGTCTCTTAAAATGAAAGAGATTTTATTTACAGTTTGGATCACAAGAAGCTCAGGATGGCTTCTATATAAAACTGAACTCTACTGTACTTCAAAAAATGAGTGCAGGTGCTCTGGGCCAATATAACATTTAATGAGAGTTTTGCTTTCCTTTCTGAAAATTTTACCTAGGGGAAAAAAATATGTTTTGAACATATGAAACAAAATGAATCAGAATGTTGGAGGTGAAAAATTAAAATCTCCATTTTAACAGAAATGGTAACAGACAAATCTTGTTCAGATTATCTTAAAGAGGTATCTTTCTGTTTTGGTTTGGTTTAATTGTTGTTTTTTTTGTTTGTCTGTTGCCACATGGATCAATCCTGGCAGGGCTCGGGGAACCATAGGTGGTGCCAGAACTGAACCTGGGTCGGCTGTGTACAAGGCAAGCATACTGCCCGCTGTGCTCTCTCTCCAACCCTTTACAGAATTTACAAATGAAATAAATATACTCTACACTGAACATAATCTAATTCATAAAACAGTCACAAAAACTAACTGAGCACCAGCTAAGTGCTGGAGATACTGAGGTGAATAAAAATGCAGTTGATTTCAGAGCCAGAAACATACCTGACATTCATTTTTTTTGTTTGTTTTGGGGCCACATGTAGGGGTGCTCAAGAGTGACTCCTGCCTGGCTCTGTGCTCAGGAATTATCCTGGCATTACTCCTGGGACCACATGGGATGCTGGGGATTGAACCCACACTGGCTACATGCAAGGTAACTGTCCTACCCGCTGTACTATCTCTCCAGCAGGCCAGGATTGATTCTTGGTGCAGAGTCAGGAGTAACCCCTGAGCACCACTGGGTAGGGCCCCAAAATAAAATAAAACAAAAATACATTCCTTTGAAAAGCTCATACTATTAACACAGAGCTGGAGATGGAAGCAAAATAATTACCTATGTAATAATTTTAATGGCATTTCATTAGCCTCCAACATATTGTGAGCTGAGCATAATACTCTCCCATTCCACAACAACAGAATATTTTATGTTTACATAATACTTAAGTCCCACAGAATAAAGAATGAATTGCTCAGTCTACTTAGAGCTCTTTGGGAGAGATGACTGGCTGTAAGACTTAAAGACAGTAAACCTACAGCATTTCATCTTCTGGACCTGAGTTCCTACAAAGAGGCCAGGCCCTGCCTGCTCTTCCTATCTTTCATGCCTTCCTGAAGATGTATTAGCTGCAGGTGAAACACAAAACAGATCACAGAAAGTAAGAGTGGAAGGCACCCAGAGAATTATAAAACCTTTGGCTGTAGCTGAAATGCCAAACCAAGATGTTACGGAAGCCCTCTCTAGCATTTGTGGTCATTCAGATCATTTTTAAATGAGACAAAAATATTTCAATTAATTCATGAACAATGACATCAAGAACAGTAGTTTTGGGGAAACATTCTAGTTTTTGTAATAAGAGATACCAGAAAGGAGCAGATCACCCCAACATGACTATGAAAGAAAAGAGAACACAGAGCCTTTGGTCCAGTGACTAACACAGGAAGACTAGAGGGCATGTAGTTAGAAGAAAACCCCAGAGGCAAATAAAATTAAATTAAATTAAATTTAAAAAAACAAGTGGCCAAACAGATATTAAGGTGCATGCCCTGCACAGAAGCAACCCCAGTGTGACTCCCCAGAACCATATATAGTTCTTTAAATAACGCCTAAGTAATCCCATGTCCTTCAGTGTGGACACCCCAAAACAAAGCCCTCAGTTGCATCCCCAAAGAGGCTTCACCATTAGGTGAAATCCAAGCCTGAGTCAGCCCCAAGGTTTGACAAGCAAAGTGCCAGATGGCGGGGTCTACTGGTAACACTCAGGCACCCCTTTCCTTCCCACTCCTATATGGATTTCATTTCAGGTCTTCTGAGAGAATATCCAACTAGTCTTCCAATAAAACCACAAAATGCAATTCATATTTTACTTCATATTAGACATTCCCTTAATGTCATAGTTTTATCTCCAACTTTCTACACCATTAACTACGGACAAAAATTAGGGGCTGGAGAGATAGCACAGCAAGTAAGGCCTTGTATGTGGTCAGCCTGGGTTTAATGCCCAGGCTTGATCCCCGGCACCTCAGATGGTCTCCCAAGCCCACCAGGAGCAATTTCTGAGTGCAGAGTCAGGAGAACTCCTGAGCACCTGAGTGTAACCCAAAAACAAAAGAGGAAAAAAAAGAAAAAGAAAATCAACATACAGCACTCCACCCAGGAGCACTTGAAAGGATCCTTCTTTATAGAGCACTAATCTCCTCTTTCAAAGTGTTTCTTTTTTCTTGGGGCCACACTTGGCAGTGCTCAGGGGACCTTCTGGGGTGCCAGGGATCAAACCTGGGTTGGCTGTGTGCAAGGGAAGTACTCTGTCCACTATACCATCTCTCCAGTCTCTCATTTATTTTTCGGCCTTCTCTTATGCTCTCTTGCTCTCTTCGAAGAATCCCACACTCTTCTTAGAATTAGTATACTCTTCTCTGAATAAAACACAACCTCCAAAGTGTAAATTTCTAAAGCGGATGTCAAATCTCCAACTCCAACCACAAATCCAGTCACTTGCAGAGGTCAAAGTCCTCTATTATACCAGGCTAAGTCCGGGGGGAGGGACCCCCAACAGTACATTTAAGTAGCTCAGAAATTGGGGCCGCAGCGATAGTAGAAGGGCATTTGCCATGAACACAGCTGACCTGGGTTCAATCTCCAGCATCCCATATCGTTCCCAAGCACCGTCAGGAGTAATCCCTGAGTGCAGAGCCAAGAGTAACCCCTGAGCATCACCAGGTGTGACCCCAAAAGCTGCCTCCCAAAAAAAGGAGGGAACAATAACAACAAAAAAAGATGGAAGCCCAAGAATAAGCAATTATGAGGAAGGTAAACAAAATGATTAGGTGAATCTTCGCTTGTTTTCACAACTGAGACTATCTGGAAAGAACCAAAAATCCAGTAATATTAACTTCTTACTTTGAGATGTCTATCCATTAATTTGGGCTTGCCTTCTATTTTTTTGTGTGCCTTTGCAAACTATACAACCACTCTCAAAAACATTAAACTCACAAAGCAATGTGAAACATTTATCATGATGGGAAAATGATAAACAATATAGTTATTCATAAACTATTTTACCAGCAATTATACCCTAAAATCTTCAAAACTTCCAAAGAGTAATGAACATAAACATGAAATGTTTCTCTTTGTAACAGGCAAATCTGGGTGAATCTTTGTATAAGCACTACTGGGGGTAGAAGTACTGCCTCAATTTCCATGGTTTATTGCCTACTTTCATAACTGAAGCAAACACCAAGGTTCTAACCACCCAGGAGCCCAGGCCTCTGAATTCTATTCAGTCCCTACAATGATCATAGATTCAAAATTAAGAGCTCCAGCATTAGTGAATAATGAACAGCAAAAATATTTCAGATTCATATAAACTGAATGGCAATACATCAGGACATAGTGTAAAATGTCAAACACTGGGAAACATTCTAGCTTTTGTAATAAGATACCAGAAAGATAACCACTGTTAGGGGCCACGGAGACAGTACAGCAGGTAAGGCACGTACCTTGCATGCAGCCTGACCTCAGTTTAATCCCTGGCATTGCAAATGGTCCTCTGAGCACAACCAGGAGTGTTTCCTGAGCAGAGAGCCAGGTGAGCACCACTGGATGTGGCCCAAACTCTCCCCACCACCCCTAAAAAAGGACTGTTAAAAATGGTAAATAACCCAACTCATACAAGTTGATAAAGGATTCTGATGATACAATAACAAAATATTGACAGTAGTTTGGTAGTTTGTTTTTTTTTTGATCTTCGCTTATCTGAGTATTTCGAGTTTTACTTGAAAACCATTTGTTCATCAAGAAGAAAAATACAAAAAACATTCTGTGGGAGAAACAGAGCTGGAAAGTAGCGAGTCTGTGTATCAGGTGCCAGAGCCATGCAGTTCCAGTGGCAGGGAGGTACTGAGAGTAAAATGGCAAAATTGATGCTCTCTGCAAATAACTAGCCTTCACCAACCCATGACCTGAATGGCTAATGCAATTTTTAAAAAGACAGCTATCCATGACGCCAATATGCTTTTTTTATGTTGCTATAAACTTCAAAAGCATTCTAGTTTATGAGCCTACAAGACGCCAGGATTTATCCACTTCAAAATGTCTTCCATCAAACATGAAGAGCAAACTGGAAGCCAGAGTTCCACTGTGTAGCACAAAAGGCAATACACAGATGCCTTGCACGAAAGAAGTAATCTCCCCAAATCTGTACATGGACAAAATTCATTCTTGTATTCAAACTTCAGAACTAAGTGTATTTTTGCAATATGAAATGGCTGTAATAAACCACTCCTTTTCTTAACCACCCCCCAAAAAAAGAGCGCATTAGTCTAACACATTTTTTGTGATACTTCCCTCTCCTCCTCTTAAAGGAATGATTACACAAAGAACCATTATCATTCACTCAACCCACTTGCAAACTGAACCAGATTTAGGTTTTACTTGTGTTCAGGACAAGTAAAATCTGAAATGAAGTATCACCTACTAATAGTGATGGCCTACTCAGTTTGGCACAGCTTTCTAATGGAAGGAAAAACAAAATGTTACAATAAGAGCAGAAAATAATGAGAAACTCTATGTTGACGTATTAAAAACCTTATTATAAACTCACTCCATCTCCTTTAAGAGGGAAATGACTTGTAGTTATAAAGAACATCCCCCCTCAATTTGTTTTTCACTCAATCAATCTCTATCCAGACTGGTGAGACACTAACACAGCATCCGTCAAACATTAGCATCTGCCCAGAAACAAAGAAAGCCAGAACAATGCCTCCAACGAGGAAATCTAAACAACTCTATCTTTGCTTCCGATAGATACATCTGATACATACATCTGATACATCCGTTTACATATTTCACTCATTACTCTATCATACTGGACACCACTAAAATAACATCTGCTGCAAAGAAGTTGGGTAAGAAAATTTTAAAATGTAAGAAAACACATGTTGGAGTTAAATGAGAAAAAAATTGTAAAGTATCTTACATAGGTAACATATAACATGCTACCTAATTAGTCTGGGTGCATATTTAATGGTGCAAGATGAAAAGTACTAGATATTTAAGCATCATAATGATAAAGTTCTAGTGTATAAACATAATAGACTTAATAAAGTGACTTTGTAAGTTTAGCCATTTCTAGGCATTATGCACACTAAAAGGAATGGTGGTGGGGGGAAAGGTGAGTGCAGAGAGATAGTACAGCAAGTACGGCACTGATCTTGCAGGCAGCCTATACAGGTTTGAACCCTGGCACCTCGCATGGATCCCCCAAGCACTTCCAGAAGCAATTCCTCAGCCTTGAGTGCAGAGCCAGAAATAACAGAATTCCCAGGTGTGGCCCCAAAATAAAAAATACATACACACATACACATACACACAGACACAAATAAAGGGGACAAGATAACTAAGCTTCCCTCACTAAAAGTTAGGATTAGGGTTAGGGTAAGGGTTATAGCACTAAAAGTCCATTACAAACTTAGATTAATATAAACATTCAAAGATGTGGGGGAAAAGAATATCATATATTTTACATTTTCTAATATTTAGGATAGTCAGATATTTCCAAAGAAAAATGAATGGATATGTATCAATCACAATCAATCACAACCATCATGTTATTCGTCGATTGCCTCGAGCAGGCCCCAGTAACGTCTCCTTTGTCCTAGCCCTAAGATTTTTTAAAAAGTGCCATATTCAAGGCTCTTTCAGAGTTAGGAGAATGAGACCCATCATTGTTACTGGTATTTGGCATATTGGGTATGCCATGAGGAGTTTGCCAAACTCTGCCATGTGGGCAGGTTACATTTGGTAGCCTGCCATGTATCTATCTACAGTATTTAAATGTGTTGCAAGGGGAAAAGAAATCACAATTTCACACAGGTCTCATCTCATAAAGCTTACATCTCATAAAGGCCCACCCGTTGATCATCGATTTGCTCGAGCGGGCCCAGTAACGTCTCCATTGGAGACTTTGTTGTGACTGTGTCTGGCATATCGAATACTCTCGGTAGCTTGCTGGGCTCTCCGAGAGGGGTGGAGGAATCGAACTCGGGTCGGCCAGGTTGGCTGCTTGCAAGCACAGCGGTAGGGCGTTTGCCTTGCACACAGCCAACATGGCCGACCCGAGTTCGATTCCTCTGCCACTCTCGGAGAGCCCGGCAAGCTACCAAGAGTAACTCGCCCACACGGCAGAACCTGGCAAGCCACCCGTGATGTATTCGATATGCCAAACACAGTAACAACAAAATCTCCAATGGAGACGTTACTGGGCCCGCTAGAGCAAATCGATGAACAACGGGAGGGCCTTTTCACACAGGTATTTAAAAGAAATTCAAAAAACTGTAATACACAATTCCATCCTTAAGTTCATGGGCAGTATTTTTAATTTTGGAAAGTCTGGTTTCCTCAGCTGGGGAACAGTCAGAATAAAAGGGAAGCAATATCTCGAAAGATGGCAAATGCATGGGCCAATGTCAATTGTAAGCATCTCTTGCTAGAAGAGAGCCAAATTCCTGCATTTCAATTTAAACGATGTTATCCAACTCAAATGCCACCATGCCACTTCAAATCAAAACTGTTTTCTTTTAAAAAGCATTTTTTACAAAACTGATGGAGTATAACAGATTAAACAACTCCTTTAGCAACTTCCTCAGCCACTACAAAACAGGGCATCAATGAGTAATAATAAAGGCAACATTTAACAATTAATTGAGCCAGCAAAATGTAAACCTCAAGAGCTTAGAAGTCAAACACTTGCTCACTAAGCAAAAGGGTAGAGGATTTTAAACTAACATCAGAAAATCTCCATCCAATTTGAGTTGAAGTAAATAAATACCTTGTTCCAGTAGGATTGGAATCTAGTGGCCACAGTCACTAAGCTGAGTTTAGAATCCAGCTCTGAAATTGAAACAAAAGAGCCCCACCAGCTCGGTGCTCTCCATATTCTCTTAGGTTTCATCTGGACAGAGGAGGGCACATGAAGCTTGAGGTAGTATATTCATGACACCCGGGGCCTGGAGACACAGATAGGTCCTTGCCTTGCATGCAGTGAACTTAGGTTCATCCCAGCATCCCAAATGATTCCCAAGCCCTGCCAGGAGTGACTTCTGAATGCAAAGCCAGGTTGCCAACTTAAATGGCAACAGTGCAACATTCACTTTCTTTCTTCAGTTTAGAGCAAACATGCACACTCTTCTGGGGTGGGGAAGTTGGGACAGCAGTGCTGGGGGATGATATGGGGCGCCAAGGATCAACTGGGATGTGTAGCACGCAAAGCAAGTACCTTACCTCCTGCACTCTCTCTGGCCCCTGCATCTGTGTGTACACTCTTTTTGTTTCCGGGCCACACCCAGTGATGTTCAGGGGTTACTCCTGGCTGTGCACTCAGGAGTCACTCCTGACAGAGCTCAGGGAACCAGGTGAGATGTCAGAGATTGAACCGGGTCAGCCGCATGCAGGCAAGCTCCTTACTTGCTGCTCTATCATCTCTTACTTTTCCAAAAGAATATATAGTAACAAACACAGGGTTTCAGAATGACATGATCTGGAAAGGCTTCACAAGAAAATCTCTCCTTATGAGAAGTTCCACAAATTCCTGACAAGAATCTATATCAAATTTATGGAAAGAATAAATTCCAACAACTACTCTGTTAATAAGACATCATTCTATGTCTCCTAGATTCTAATAGGAAACAGAAAAATATAAACTTAATGTCCAGTGAGTTTCTGCAACACAAAAATTATTTTTCAATTTAACTGGAAAATCAAAGCAGGTTGCCATTTTTTTTAATATGGCATTTTAAAATGCAGTGGTGGAATAATTTAAAAACAAGAACTAGAGAGTGAAGTAAAACAATCCTAAAGTAGAGACTGGCAGGAGAGCCTACGGGTCCAATCTTAGGTCTTAGCTGCTGTATTGGTAAGGCAACATTAAATGGCGATCCTTCACATTCTGTCAATCTGGTGTGTGTGTGTGGGGGGGGGGACCTGATACACATAAACTGGGTCAAATTTCAATCTCAGTGAATGTAAAGTTCACTGCAACACTACCATGCTACTTTCATGGGCTAAGCACAGAGTGGACAAGATGCAACAAGGACTGTCAAGTCTACACCAGCGTTTCTCAACCAGGAGCATGGCACAGGTGGAAAATTAATGTAAATGGGAGGCCAACAGCACAAGATTAGAGAGCCAACAGGTAAAATGGGGTGAGGCATGAGAAGAAATCAGGGACGGAAGGACGTATTTGGAAAACAGCTAGAAAATACTAGCTGTTTTACATTTGAATGCTGAAAATATTTAGGGTTTGGAGCAGTTTGGGTGCTTGCTTTGCATGCGGCTGACCCAGGTTCAATCCCTAGCACCCCATATGGTTGGTCCCCTGAGGCCTGCCAGGAGTAATCCCTGAGTACAGTGAGTACTGTCAGGAGTAACTCCTGAACATCACCAGGAGTGGCACCCTCACCCTGCCAAAAAATAAATAAAAGGCTGAAAATATTTCCTATCTGGCCCTTGACAGAAAAGGTCAGCTACTGGCTGCTCCAGAAATACTAAGAAAACAGTTCAAATAATAATGCAAACTTTAACACCAAAAGAAGACTAAATTATAAACATTTTTATATGATAATTGCACATTTGCTGAAAAACATTTTGATTTTAAAATGCTAAAAGTTTTGTCTAGGTAATGGTTCCTAAGCTAGATGGACTGAAGCGTGTGAAATAGACCTCTAGAGAACACCTTCACAGAGAGAACTCCGTGTTCTCACTAGCACATTCTCTGACTCCTGAGCCATAGGCTTCATTTAGGCTGTAAATTCAGTCCAATTATGAATCTACACCAGCAAGGCAGATATTTCCATACCTGTGCCCAAGAAAAACATTCAGCTGACTAGAGCACTTCTTCTAAAAGAGTCACATCCATCTTTGGTCACCTGGAACAGGCGAAAATGAAGTCCATCTGCCTAATCTGGATGAGGGTCCCCCAAAGTGGGGGATACTTGTCCTTCTCCCAACTGGCTCAGAAACAATCCACAGGAGCACTGTAGCCTCAGGTGTAATTGGAGCATGCTGCTTAAAGGAGATAGGCTGCTGAAGGATACTCAAAATTAGAGTTTCTTCTCTCCTGAAAAGGAGCAGTAGCCAAACAAGCTTAGGACACACTGAAGAAATTCAGTCTTGCTTGCACTGCTCTGCATGTGTGTACATTTTGACAGAAAAGTCAAAAGGACATAGAAGCAAAACAAGTGAGCCTGCTTTCTGTAGTCTGTGACCAGAGCACTAGCGGGCAGGATACACACCACCAACTGCTTTCAAGGCATTACGAGCTACTAAGGGAACACCGAGTATACAGAGGCTCTTCACTGAACTTGTGCCCTATCTATTCATTTTGTTTGTTTAACTTCATATAAAGCTCTAAATAAAGCACATGTATAGACACTGGCTCTACTGCAAAGAAAAAAAAAAGACTTTCTATGTTTACCATAATATACTCCAAAGATGTCTTAGGAAACATAATTAAACTGAGCAAAGGATACCACTCCCAGAACAATAGGTGTCACCTATGGAAACCTCGAACCATAATTAAAGGTAGGTCTAAGTTAGACCCAAACACAAAAACCCTTGTAACTTGGAATGCACTGAGATGGTGTCCCCCAAAGCAGGGCCTTACTTAACAAGAGCTTCTGTAATGGCAGGACAAACATTCTTGAGAATAAGATAAACCTTAATCTAGGGATGCTTTTATCCAGGAATCTGGGTCTCTCCACACTTAGATACTTTGGAACTCTGCAAAGACAAAGCACCTCCCTAATATTATCTGGGTTTAATCTACTATGTTACAAAGATCACGGCATCCCAATCATGTTCAACAGTCTTTAGTGTCAAATATGAAAGAAATAATTTTAAAAACTTGAAAGGTAGAGTGATCTTTAATGTGTAACACTAATAAATTGAATGTCATTTTTTAAAAAATCAAACGTTCTAAATAATTCTTTCTGAATTTATCATCAGTTTGAGAGTGTTTCCCAAGCAAGTGCTTCCTCCAACCTCTCTGTGCTTGTATTTACCACCCGAATCTGAGAGAGCAGATCTGAGAGGATGGGAAATGGGGGGAACACATGAGCCTGTAATCCCTATCTGGACCACGCTAGAAAATGTTCAGGGAATGCATGACTAAAGGCCTACTATACGCTCTGAAATGTGCTATCAAAGCACCTGGGTTACTTCAATGACTTAAGATAAAAAGACACCCAAGAAATGGGAATGGAAGTATTGCAACCAGGTGTGAAAAAAGCAAAGGGCTAGGGATTAAGAAATGGTGGGAATCCCAAGTACCAGACATACTAGTGAGGTCAAATTATTTCTGAAGCCAAGGAATGAGTTGGATCCAAGAAACTGAGAAGAGTTGATTCTAAGAAAACTACAACCTGAATTTGATGGTTACTCATACAAAGACCTTCAAAGAAATACCATTTAACACCCTCTTGTCATTAATAAAGGTAGTTTTTCAGGGTTTTGGGCTTCAGACTTAGGTTTCCAACTGGCAGCCTGGGGTTATAATGGAGAATCTCTCTTTTCCCCCTTTCCCTTCCTGCTGTCATCCCTGCAGTAAACAGGGATGCCACTCTGATGCACGCTTAATTCGAGTCTCAAGCACGCACCATAAGTGTCCTACCACTGAGTCACAACTCCAGACCTCCTCAATATATTTTTTATTGAGGTGACAAGTGGTTTACAAAAGTGTAATTATTTACAATGTTTAGAGTCTCCTGCCCCCGCGCCTGGCTATCCTCACCGGGGACCCCTGGAGGAGGGCGGGTTGAGTTTCCCTCTCCACCCTGAGCAGAGCCCCAACAGCTGAAGACCTCCGGGACTCAGCCAAAGCCATGCTGAGACCACTCTCCACAAGCTTGGACGAGGAACCGGGAGAGGAACCCAGGTGTGCGGGACCTGGGGCTGAGATCTCCAAGCCTGCTCGGTTCGAGACTGGGCTTCCTCCACCCAGTCCTCCCACCTTCCAGTAGCTAGACAGTTACACCCACCAACTGCCATGTAACCCCATCAATGGCCAGGATCCAGAGACTCTAAAACCAAGATCCTGGAAGCGACCTCTTATTCTCTAGTTCTCACTCTCAGAGAACCCGGCAGGCTACTGAGAGTATCATACCCGCCTATAAGCCTGACTGGGAACACCTGTAAAGGTGATTAGAGGCTGCCCCAAAAGCTTTCATCTTTCTCGGAGAGCCTGGCAAGCTACCGAGTATCCCGCCCGCACCGCAGAGCCTGACAAGCTAACTATGGCGTACTCGATATGTCAAAATAGTGACAATGAATGGTCCTCATTCCCCTGACCTTGAAAATAAAATAAAGGCCCTCCCGTTGTTCATCGATTTGCTCGAGCGGGCCCAGTAACGTCTCCATTGGAGATTTTGTTGTTACTGCGTTTGGCATATCGAATACATCACGGGTGGTTTGCCAGGCTCTGCCATGTGGGCGAGATACTCTCGGTAGCTTGCCGAGCTCTACGAGAGGGGCGGAGGAATCGAACTCGGGTCAGCCATGTTGGCTGCGTGCAAGGCAAACGCCCTACCGCTGTGCTATCGTTCCAGCCCAAGGAGCCTCCAATATGTCATCAGGCTACACTAGCACGTGACAGTGACAAATGGAGACGTTACTGAGCCTGCTCCAGCGAATCGATGAACAACGGGGTGATAGGGATAGTGATAGTTTAGGGATACAATGTTACCACACTGGGGGCCCAGAAAAATAGTTCAATGGGCTGATGAGTGTATACTTTGCATGCAGGAATCCCAGGTTTGCTACCTGGCATCACACAGTAGAGTACGGTGGAGTAATCCCTGCGCACAGAGGTGGGAGTAGCTCTGCAAGCATCACTTGTTCTACACTCCCTCCATGCGAAAAATGCAACAACATTACCACAATATGGGCATCAGCAAAACATCAACAGCAACCCACAAAGAAACGTTCTACGGACTATGCGTTGATCCAGGCCATCAAGTCTGCCGGAGGGGAAAGGGTGTTGCCCCATTCGCCCTCTCCTCTCTGGAAAGAAAGATGGCGGCCACATGGGAGCCTTGTGGACAGCAGGTATGAGCCGGGAGTGTGGGGGCGACTAAAAACTCATGGGAAGGGGGGCGTTCCGGTCCATCCTTCACGCCCTACCGAGGTCACCAGTTGCCCCCCGCGAGCGGCTCTCCAGCACGGCCACAGCCCCAGAAGCACAAGGGCTTAATGCAGAACCCAGCAGCTTGGAGCAGAAAAGTGAAAGGACTATGCGTTAATCCAGGCAATCATTTCTGCCCAGAGGGGAAAGGGTGTTGCTCCCTTCCGCCCTCCTCCCTCTGGAAAGAAAGATGGCGGCCACATGGGAGTCTTGTGGACAGCAGGTATGAGCCGGGGGTGTGGGGGCGACTAAAACCTCATGGATCGGGGGGCGTTCCGGTCCGTCCTTCACGCCCTACCGAGGTCAGCAGTCGCCCCCCGCGAGCAGCTCTCCAGCACGGCCATGGCCCCAGAAGCACAAGGACTTAATGCAGAACCCAGCAGCTTGGAGCAGAAAAGTGAACGGACTATGCGTTGATCCAGCCCATCAAGTCTGCCGGAGGGGAAAGGGTGTTGCCCCATTCGCCCTCTCCTCTCTGGAAAGAAAGATGGCGGCCACATGGGAGCCTTGTGGACAGCAGGTATGAGCCAGGAGTGTGGGGGCGACTAAAACTTCATGGGAAGGAGGGCGTTTCGCTCCGCCCTTCACGCCCTACCGAGGCCACCGGTTGCCCCCCGCGAGCGGCTCTCCAGCACGGCCACGACTCCAGAACAGAGAAACCAATTTCTTAACTATCTGACTTTCAGTAGAAATACTTCCAGGGTCAATAGGTAAAAGAGCAGAAATCCAAAACCAACATTTAATTCTTGAACCCAGCTGTAGAAAGCAAATCACTTCACAATGCTTTTTCAGCATGTCTGATTTGGGGGGGAGGGGTAAACTCTAAATAATAGTGGTGAATCTTTTATTGAAACAATGAATCTAATCAAAGCAGATAGAGTGTTAACTAGAATTCATCTGCCTCACAGGGACGGGGAGGGGTGGGGGGTGGGGTTTTATTGGGGTTCTTCATGGTAAAAAATAAGTATTGGTAAAGGGAAATGTGTTTGATATTTGCATGACTGAGACATAAACCTGAAAGCTTTGTAACCTTTCCCACAGTGATTCAATAAATAAATTTTAAAAAATAAATAAATAAATAAAAATTAAAAAAAAATAAAAAAAAAAAAAGGAAACGTTCTAGCCCACACGGTCAGCCCTGGTGGAGTGACCAAAGTTAAGGAGTTTGCTTCCTTGGGACACTCCTTTGCTTGGTGAGTGAGACCTGCTGTGGGTGTCTCTCCTTTCTGATTTACGTCTCTCAGCATAACTCCCTCCAGTTATCCGTGTTGGAGCCAAAGAAAAGATTCCATCAACAGAGATGATGCACCCAGCCCTTGCCCCACCCCACCCAACATGTTCCCAGTAGTGCTTGGGAGTTGGGGGTGAGTCCCCAGGCACAAGGGGCTACCAAGGCCCACAATGGCAGTACTGAGGATACAGGGACGCATAGCACATATGACGGCAGAGATTGAACTTGGAGCCTCATGCATGTAAAGGTTTGAGCTAGCTCCTTGTGACGGTGAAAAAAATCACCAACCAAGGCAATTTTTAAATAACCACATATGGAACCTTCCTGTACCTTCTGGTATGTACACTTTTTAGTATTGACAGTGGTTAAGTATTTTTCATGTAGACATCTTGACTGCAACACTGCATTACTGAGAAAAACTCTTGTCCTACAAAGAATGTCTGTCCTTGTTGGAGGAGGGGGAGGCTGGGGGGGGGGGGGTTACTTTTATAAACTATAGGACAAGAGATTGATGGCTCTGAAATCTCATTATTATCGTTTACGTTTTTGTTTGGGAGCCACACTGAGTGGTCCTCAGGGCTTACTTCTGGCTCTGTGCTCAGGGATCATTCCTGGCGGATTCGGGGGATGCTGGGTATACAACCCAGGCCTACCGAGTACAAGATAAGTGCTCTAATTGCCATACTATCTCTCCTGCCCTGATTACTCTCCTTCTAGATCAGTGGTCCAGAACACTGGGTTAAAAGCATACAGTCTTTTTTTTTTAAATGTAGGAGTACTGCTATTTATTCACCATTGATTAAGCTGATTGAATTGTGCATGAACTCCACATTACTCTCTCTCCTTTTTTTTTTTTTTTGCTTTTTGGGTCACACCTGGGGTTACTCCTGGCTCTGCACTCAGGAATTAGCCCTGACGGTGCTCAGGGGACCATATGGGATGCTGGGAATTGAACCCGGGTCGGCCGCATGCAAGGCAAACGCCCTACCTGCTGTGCTATCACTCCAGCCCCAACATTACTTTTTTAATTTTTTTAATTGAATATCCGTGATAGACCATTACAAAGCTGTTCATAATCGGGTTTCAGTCATACAATGATCCCTCCGCCAGTGTACATTTCCTACCACCAATATCCCCCGTTTCCCTACCACCACCACCCCACTCCTCCACCCCTTAACCCCAGCCTCCTTCTGTGGGAGATACTTTCCTTCTAAAAGCATACAATCTTGACTTCAATTCCTAAGGCAGTGATTTCCAGTCACACCAGAGCCAGGTATGAGTGAGAAGGACTACAGTGATGAGCTCCCCCAGGGAGTGTCACTGTCACTGTCACTGTCCTCCCATTATTCATCAATTTGCTCCAGCGGGTCCAGTAACATTGTAGACTTCTTGTTACTGTTTTTGGTATATTGAATATGGTGGCATGGGTAGCTTGCCAGGTTTTGCTATGTGCGCAAGATACTCTGGTAGCTTGCCAGGCTCTCCGAGAGAGGCGGAGGAATCAAACTCGGGTCAGCCAGGTGATCCGTGTGCAAGGCAAACACCCTACCCGCTGTGCCATCGCTCCAATCCCCCAGGGAGTGACTCAACTAAAAAGATGGACAAGTGTCACTGCAAGAAGAGTGACCCCTGGCAAGTGACCCCGAGAGCACTGCAACGGGTGGAGTACAAACCTCAGGAGACAGCCCCTCTCAGCCTAAAGTGCAACCCTCCCCACCCCATCCCTAAGCCCCGGCCACCGCAACAGCTATCAACAGCAAGGAAGAAAATGGTAAAACTAGTCCTTACAGTCCAAGGAAAAAAACAGCTGGGGCCCCAAGCACCATTACCAATTCCTGAATGCAGAGCCTACAGATGCTACAGCCTTAGCATCACTGGGGATGCCTCCCCCGATCTCCCCCACTCCCCTAAATAAAAAAGAAGACAGCTTAGGCAGGCTGCTCAGAAAGCCTAAGTAAATATGTTAAACAAAAGAACAGAGGCTAGCCTGCAGGCACCAGTACTAACACATGGCTTTAGCAAAGGCAGCTAAGGTGCCCTGCCGAACACTAGAGGGGTGGACCTTTCCGGGAAGGAACCCCAGAGCGCAGGTGCTAGTTCTTTTTATTTTAAGTTGAAAGAACTCTTGCCTATGCAACAGCTAAATTAAAGGTTTTAATTTTCACCTACATTTTCCTTTTCTGCTAAAATATACTCCTCCATCATACCTTGTAATTATGCATTAGGATTCTACTCCCTCTATTTACATTTCTCTTGCCTACGAAAAGGTACATCCAGCTAAACCTGCACAAATTGTACATCCCATCGATATCACCCTCTGCTTACCTTCAAGTGCATGGTAAACAAACCATTTCGGAACCCCCATAGTCTGTTACGGCTTCTCCCTGAATCAGAGCTGCAAGTGGGCAGACTCCTGACCCAAGGACACAGAATACCCGGCACTCTGTGGCTATGCTCGTCTATTTCCCTGCCTAAGAATTTCCGATAATTCCCATTTAAAGTCACCCTAAGTCAGCAGTGTGCAATTTCAGGGGGAGCAATAGATCAAAATTTCTGTCTTTTTTTAATCCAAGAAATAGATATATCTTTCCAGTCTGACCAAGTGAATTTTCTGGGGCAGACCCAAGCTGAGTGACAGCAAGGAGAAAAGGCTGAAGATGTTTACTCAGTAGTCATCCCCAAAAAGAATGGTCAATGGTCCCATTGACCAAACAGGAGAACTGCCTGCATTCCAGACAAATTTCTGTTCTGTGAGTTACATCAGCATTAAAGTATTTTATGTGTAATGTGGTTAATATCACCAGCTTGCATTTTAAAGGTTTTAATGGGAGCTAGAGCGATAGCACAGCAGATAGGGCATTTGCCTTGCACACCGCTGACCCAGGTTAGATTCCCAGCATCCCATATGGTCCCCCGAGCACCGCCAGGAGTAATTCCTGAGTGCATGAGCCAGGAGTAACCTCTGTGCATTGCCGACCCAAAAATCAAAAAAAAAAAAAAAAAAAAAAAAAAAAAAAAAGGTTTTAATGAAGGCAATACACTCATTTCTATCAAATGACAAAAACTATGTATGTCACCTTTTAGTCGCTAAATTCATTAATCAGCATTAGTCTCAATATCCTGGGACAATTTTCCTCTCTCCCCTCAGCTTGCTTCTTGTAATTCTTATGCATATACCCTTCAAACAATCAATCTAAATATAAATATGAATATATACATATAATGAGAGATTTCTTTGGAAGTACAAGAGGAAAATGTAATTAATTTGAACACGAAAACAGAATAAAAAAGCAATTACTATGATTTTTATTTTCCAAAATTCAGTTCTACCCCTTCTTTCCATGAATTTTTTTTTTAATTATCTTCAGTTTTTTTGCAAATATCTGTCCATTTTGGGGGGCTTGGGGGACATATCTGGCAATGCTCAGTAATTACTCCTGGTAGAGCTCTGGGAACCACAGTGGATGCTGGGGATCTTACACAGGTGCGCTTCATGCCTAACTCTCCATACTATCACTTTGGCCCCTCCATTAACTTTAAACAAACAATTCTCACAGTTTCATGTCATCTGACTAGAAGACTACCCTGAACGTCTTGAATCTTCTTTTCATCATCTATGTAACCAGGAGATTATGACTGTGCATTTGCAGAAACTTCTTTAGGGACTAAAAACAACAAATGTAAAGCAAGTTTAATACTGAAAAAGAAGTGTTCTGGGGACTAAAGAGCTAGTAAGGCAGGAACAAGCTTTTCTTGCACACTGCCCACCTGAATTCAATCCCTGGCTCCCTATGGCCCTCTCCAAGCCCCACCAGGAGTGATCCAAAAACAAAGCAAAACAAAAGTTATAAATAATAGTAACAAATACTCCCTTTGGGGCTGGAAAGATAGCACAGCAGGTAGGCACTTGCCTTGCATGCAGTGGACCTGGGTTCAATCCCCAGCATCCCATATGGTCCCGGAGCCTAAAAGGAGCGATTCCTGAGTGCAAAGCCAGGAGCACCACCAGGTGTGGCCCAAAAGCAAACAAACAAAAGAGAATACCCACACCGCTACAATTCCGTATGATTTTGGAGATCCTTACAACAGCAATTAGGTGAGGAAAAATCAAAGAAATCCAAATTGGTAAAGAAAAAACTCAAATTACCACTATTTTCAAATGATCTGCTACTGTACATAGAAAACCCTGGACTCCGCCTGAAACAAAGCATGGTACCGGAATAAAGACAGACTCTCAGATCTATTCCTAGAAGTGAGAGCTCCACCACAACTAGAACTGCCAGATGCCAAGTGGTTAAAGAGGAGCCTTTCAATAAATGCCACCGGGAAAACTGGTAAGCCACAAGCAAAAGAAATAAATTAGAATCCTATCTCAACAACATACAAAAATTTATTCAAAATGGATAAGAGATGTACATTAACAAATCTGTATTTACACAAGATATAGTGAGAACACATGGGAATTTCTACCTACTGACCCAAGCTTTTTCAACAACATGACCTACTGGCAAAGAAAGGCAGAAATAAACAAATGGAACAACATCAAACTAAAAACTTCTTCACTGTGAAAGAAATGAGACCTAAAAAAATTCTACTGGCTGGGAGAAAATATTCACATGAAATACACCAAAGGGCTAATATCTAAGATACACAGAATACTCAACAACTAAGAAACCAATAATGCCATCCAGAAAGCAGAGGAGGAGACATTTTCTCAGAGAAAACAAAGATGGACAACTGGCACATGAAAAAGCGTTATTCATCACAGACAATCAGGAAAATGCATCTCAAAATGACAATTAGCTATAAGCTCACACTAACAAGAAATATCAACGAGTCCGAGTCCTGGCAGTCAGTGTTAAACAGTAAGTGCTGGAAGAGTGTGGTGAAAAAAAAAAATCTCATGTTCACGGCTGGTGGGATTACTGTGTGATCCAGTCGTTTTGGAAAATGGTTGTTTTTCCCAAAAAACAAAATTAGAGCTTTCCTATGGTCCCGTGATGCCACTGCAAGTATTTACCGCAAGAATACCAAAACATTAATCTGAAAGAATATATGCACACTCATATTCACTGTAGCACTATCTATAGAGTCACGACCTAGAAACAACCCAAGTGCCAAACAATAAATGAGAAGATAAAGTATGGTATATATGCTCAATGGAGTACTACTCAGCTATGAGAAAAGATGAAACCTTTGTAGTTTGCTGTAACTTGCATTGATCTGAAGGTGCTAAGACAGTCAAAAAGAAAAGGGCGAACACCAGATGATTACACTCTTTATTTCTCTTTTGTTTTCTCTGTTTGGGGGCCACAGTCAGAGGTACTCAGGGATAACTCCTGGCTCTGTGCTCATGAATTACTCCTGGTGAGTTCAGGGGACCCAATGGGACGCCAGGGATTGAATCTAGATCTCCAAGTTCACCCTTCCAGCTATACTATCACTCCAGCCCCCACATGATTATATTCTTAAGTGGAATATCAGAAACAAAAAAAAGGATTAGACAATCCCCAATGATAACAGTGAGATAGTATCAATAAAAGCCTGATGTGAGATGCTGAGGGAGCAGGGTACAGCAAAGGGACACTGAAGCTGTGGTGCAGGGATCTTAACACTCCAGTAAGGTATAGCACACAGCAAGTATAAAATAATACCAGCACTACTATAAACTATGATACTCTCAATAAAAATTCAATTGTTTAAAAAGTTGCTATCATGGTTAAGCTCCCTCACGTTCTCGTGTCTATTTACATTATGTTCATAGTTCCCTTTACATTTATTCATTTCAGAAAAATACAAATAATTCCTAATTGACCAGAGTTTAATTCTATACAGCGAAGAGGGAGAATGCCCTCTCTGTACTCAGCGATCTGAGGATCAATTCCTGGTAATACTCACCAAATGGTGCAAGCCTGACAGTTTGTTTGGGGGCTAATGATGAATGTGGACCACCAAAGACTACAGCTAGCCCGTGCATGACAAGGATCAACTTTGGATTCTGCCTTGTGTCTGTAATGCATGTGTTCCACCTCTTTGAGCAGATTCCTTGATCCCCAGAATTCAATTCTGTAGCTGCTGCTTCTACTCCTCTATGTCTGTAAAATATGTGGTATGTTTTATGTCAAATCCTCCACTCACAGAAGCCTATCTTCCCTCTTGTGGGTCTGCCCACATTCTTAGGGCAATGCCCTCATTTTCTAGTGGTGTATAACTTGAAAAGACTGGGAGGTACTAGCCTAATGATTCTCAAACTACAATGTGCATTTAAGTAACCAAAAAGCCTTATTAAAGTAAAATTTCTGACCAATGATCTTGGGCGGAATCTGCAATTCTGCATGTCTACCCAAATGTTGTGGGACACCAACTGTGCTAACACATGGAAGAAGTACGTACTTTACCAGATTTAATGACCCTGTATTTAGGAAAGTGAACAAGATCTGATAACTGGTCTCAAAATTTATATTCCTTTCCCTCTGGCTAGAAGAACATTAGAAAAGCAGGTGTTCTTTGTCATTCTACCCACAAAAAGTAATAATTCATGCATGTCACTTCTATCTTAAGTTTTCCTGAATGATATAAAGTTTAGCTCAAATTAGCTTTTATTTAAAAAAAAAAGACAAAAATCAAAACTGGATGGAAAACCAAGTACCTTCTGTATTGCTATATTTAAGAGAGAAAATGTTTGCCTAAGAGACTACTATAAATAAACTTTCAACTAAATCAAGTAAATGAAGGATTTGAAAAAAAATCAGTATCAACTGGCTGAATGGCAGGATATAGCTGGGGTCTCCTCCCAGCCTTCCTCAAACAGGAGACACTAAGACAACAGTGTGCACTGTGGTGAGACTACAGCCGGCAGGGCAGGTTTGGTACTCAGCATCCCATGTGGTCCCTAGAGCACCACCAGGAGTAATTCCTGAGTGCAGAGCCAGGAAGTAACCTTGAACACTGCCAAGTACGCCCCCCCCCCTCACCCCCACAAAAAAAAAGAAACAAAAAAAGGTTCTTTGTCCTGGATCAAGCCACCAAATCGTCCCAGGTAAGATGGATCTCCGGGCTGAAAACTCTGTGGCATTCTGGGAATGGGCACAGGCCATTTCCCCTCCCTGCCAAACAGGCCCAACAGCCCCTCCCAAACAAAAAGTAATACCTATTATGGAGCGTTAGATCATTATGATACTCAGCTAGAGAAAGGAAATCCTACCACTTATGACAACTAGACAACCCTTGGGGACATTATGCCAACTGAAAAAGAGTAGGACAAATTCTACATGGTCTTACTTAAATGTGGAGTCTAAAAACACCAAATGCAAAGAAACAAAATAGACAGTGGGAAGCAACACATGTGTAGAATTGGATGAAGGTGGTTACAGGGTACAAACTATAGTTAGGAAATAGGAATTTCTGGGAGAAGTGATGGAACACCACGATGTAGTACTGTGATGGTATTTAACAATAGCTGCATTTCATTTCAGGTTACTAAAGAGTAGATATTTTCTAAGTTCTTACTCACCACCTGAAAAACATTGGGATGGGGGAGTCCACAGAGATGAGAACATCCTAAATTAAAACAAAAACAAAAACAAACAAACAAAAACATCCAAGAAAAGACAGGAACCAACCAGTGCTGGCAGGGACGCAGACTTACAGGTGCCCTTACCTTCCTCTTGGTAGGAATACCAACTGGAACGGAAAACTTAACAACATTACCATATAATCTGGCAGTTCCAATCTGTCTATCACAGGACCACAACATTTATTCAGAAAGACATACTCATACCACAATATCCAAGATCTGGAAACAACCCAGTGTCCAATGACAGAGCAGTGGGAAAAATGACAGAAACTGTGGTACATAAATATGCAATGAGGTATTACACGGCCATCAGAAAAAATGAAATTTTATCTTTTCCTACTTCTTAGAGAGAACCGGAGGGTGTCAGGGACAGAAGGACGAATACAGGTTGCTCTCCCTCAGATGTGGTATGTAAGAGAAGTGAATAGGCAATCTCCAGTGACAACAGACCCCTGAACTCTACCCTGAACTGACACTAGCAAGAGGGGTGAAGAAGTGCTAGTGTCACCTAGCGACAGTGCTTAAGAGGTTTGAGTACTTTGGTGATATCTGTGATGCAGTAACTGTACACCAAAAGCATAAGTTTTCTTTTAAATATACATTACTATAAACCATGCTACCTTAAAAATAATAAAAATTTCATTTTAAGTGACAAATGTCATTTTAAAAAAGAAACAAACAAAAAAAACCGTGGTGACCAAGGTAATAATCTTGCTGTGTCAAAAATCATCACCTGGTGCACTCCATCACAGAGAGGGAAGGGCTCAAGGGGACCCATGAATCACTCCCAGATACAGGCTTGAAGAATCAATGATCAGGTCTGGAAGTTCTGGGGGCCACAAAGGAGACACCACATAGTGTTGAGAGAATCACGTGGCAGCAGGGGGGATCGGGACTCAGCCTTCTGAAAGCATGTGCTCCACGTCTTCTAGCTATCTCCCCACAATGCTACACACATCAGTGATCTCAATAAGGCTAGGGAAATAAACAGTGAAAAAATATTACTATGTCTCTACAGTAACCTTAGAAACTGTCCGAGAGATACCACAGGAAGAAATATGCTCGCCTTGCACAAGGCCCCCGGCATTTGGTCCCTACCACCACACAAGACCTCCATGAGTAAGCCCTGAGTGCTGCTGGGTATGGCCCCAAAACTAAAACAACAAAAACTTTTGACACTAACAGTCTATGCAAAAGAAGAGCCTAAAGGAAATCTAGCTGTACACAGCTGTGTAAAAAGTTAATTTGCTACCTCAGAAATAGAGTAACAAGTGACAGACAACAAAGAAGTTAGACTTGACATTGGGGAAATACATGAAACCACAAGGGTTTGGGGTTGTTTTATTTTATAACAAGTTTGCTAAATCATACTTTGAGAAATGATTTATTCAACGTAGAATTACAGAACATCTCACATTAGTCACTCAAATTCTTGAAAGTGCTTCACAAATTTACTCACTCAAAAAATATTGTGGAATACAGTATATGCTATTACCAGTAACGCCAGGAATTAATAAGCAAAAACAGAGCTGCTTCCTTTAAAAAGGAGTTAGTTATTAACCCTAAAACAATAGAAATAAATACAAAGTATTCCTGTTACAACTGTGAAGAAAGGACAATGTCATGGCAGGATTGATGGAACCAATGGATGGAACCCAAAGAGGGAAGGCAATGACACTGGAACACCAGAGTTAGAAATGAAAGGAGAATTAGGTCAGTATGTCCGTGTGCGTTTGAGGAAGGGGCTTCAGGAGGCCGGGCAGTGAGAAGGCTCTGAAGCAGGAGGAAATAGCAGCAGTGCGAATACCTTAAAGTCAACTATGATGAGAGACAACCCTAAAGGTAACTCCAGAGACCAGAGAAAGTCAGGGTGACCGTCAGGGTCAGAATAAAAAAAAAGAACTGGTTGCAATCACGCATGAGATTTAGCTAAAAATAGATTCCAAATAATAACCAATTTCTCTCTCTTTTTTTTTTCTTTTTGGGTCACACCCGGCGATACACAAGGGTTACTCCTGCCTCTGCATTCAGGAATTACCCCTGGCCGTGCTCAAGAGACCATATGGGAGGCTGGGAATCGAACCCAGTCAGCCACAAGCAAGGCAAACGCCCTATCCGCTGTGCTATTGCCCCAGCCCCATAACCAATTTCTCAATAAAATTTCCACTCATCTCAGACCAAAGAATCAGAATATAGTTATAACACTGTCTCCCTACAATACAGAGTAGATTTACATCTCTTTCTAAGATTTTTATCTATCAATGTATCACTGCTAGGTCCACATTTAGCAATATTCTTAGATTTATAATTTGTACTTAATCTGAGCATTTATACCAATTCAAAAAAGTAGAAATAATAATCTGTGCTTTATATTGTTGAGTATTAATTATCATAAACTAATAATCCACTGGAAAAACCTTTACAGTATCCAGTGGCGTTCCTAAACATCTGAATGAACCAGAGATGACACATGGGTTAAAGTCACTTGCCTTGCCTGTAGCTGAACATCAGCACACCGGGGGTCATTCCTGAACACAGAGTCAGGAATAGCCACTAAGCATGTTGGTGTAGGGCCCAAAAACCCCTCCCCCAAAATAAAAGCATTAAGATATAATTAAGCAAAAATACCTTTTGTAATTAGATAAATGGTTTTTCACACTAACAAAAGTTGTCACTCTTGTACTTTCTGCTAAGACAAAGACCACAAAGGAAATCGAATGAAAGAAAAACCTGAAGTGCCATCTGGAAATGTAACTATAGCCCATTATTCATGATTCTTTTTTCAGGGGTGGGATACACTGCCGGCAGTACTCAGGGGAAATTCCTGACTCTGCTCAAGGATCATGTCAAGGATCAAACTAAGGTCAGCTGCATGCAAAGCAAACAAAAACTTTAACACTGTACTATCATTTTTGGTCCTGGCCCCTCTCCATAGGCAAACTTACTTGGAAAAAAAGCTATGTGGAAAGGTAACCTCCACCATCAAAAAAACTGAAACAAACAAACAAACAAACAAAAAGGAGGTCCAAGGCAGTCTCCTTAACAAAGACAAGCTTCCACTAACATGGTAGGGCACAAACATACTTATTTCATTTTTTCCTAGATTCACTGAAACAATGCCCCCTGCTACAATTCTTCCTGAAACACTTAAGAACTTGCTGTCTTGTACATAAGCCCTTACCAACCTACCTTCACTTTTCCTAAATGCCAAACAGGAAGGATTTCATGATATCCTATAGAAGGCGCAAGATGAAAACGCAAGAGTCTGCTCAAACCTGGTATTTTTTAAGGAAATGGGCTCCTTCTCCTCATTTACTCTTGGAGGGCTACAGCCAGTTATGCTCAGCGGTCACTCCTGGTGAGCTTGGTGGACCATTAGGGGTCCCTCGATGGAACCCAGGTAAGCTGCTTGCACTGCAACACCTTACCTACTAACCAGCCCCCAGCAGGCTACTTTTAATATTAAAGAAACTCCCTTAAAAAAAAAAGACTTTTTTTGATTTTATTTGTTTGGGGGTCACACCCAGTGTTGCTCAGGGCTTACTCTTGGCTCTATACTCAACAACCACTCCTGGCGGTGCTCAGAGAATCTCATGTAGTGCCAGGAAATCAAACCTAGGTCAGCTGCATGCAAGGCAATCGCCATACCCAATGAACTATCACTTCAGTGCCAACAGGAGGGCTTCTTCCGTCATTATGAGGGACACATTTGGCATCATTTCCTCTGGAGTGGACTGGACTAGAAGGCTACAAAGGTCATAGGGCAGCAGCCCCACTCAGTAACACACATTCAGTATCATCAACCCTGAGGAAGGCTGGCACTCCCTCTCACATGTGACTGCATGGTGACCCAATCACATTAGCATGCTGAATTTTAACGGGCCAAGAGAAAAGGACACCAAAGTAAACCATGCCTTATTCTAGTATCATGATCCAATCTATATCTAAAGGAGTTCAGACACCCCAGTGCCATTTTTTATTGTCCAGAACAAAGGCGATTTATATAAAGGAATCTGTGATAGTTCTCTAATATTAGACAATCTACACTGTCTAGGAAATTCTTCTGTAATTTAAGTCTTAATCAAAAATACTAACAGCACTGTTATCTGTCATCACTACATCTCTTCAGCAGAGCTCAAGCTCTCAAAAACCTCCACTTTGATAAATTTGTATCACAAAAATATCTTATCAAGTGATAAACTAAAGTTGGGAAAACAAGTTTATAGGTATGAATTTCTATCCTGATTTTCTTCTGAAATCCTAAATTCATTCATGGGAGGAAGGCAGGGGATAGTTTCTGGTATTTCTTGTAAATTTTAGGAGAGTTGCAATTTCTTATCGGGGAGAGTGGGGTGCGGATTCTGATACTGTGAAGTTCGGGAAGCTACAATACTCCTCAAACCACAGCCAGACTAAAGACATGAGCGTCTGATCAGATCAGCCTCCCTTTCCCAGAAAAGAATCAAACTAAGAGATTTGTTTGTTTGTTTGTTTGTTTTTAAATCAAGGCCTCCCCAAACAATGTTCAGTATCGGGGGCCACAAGATGTACTGCTGAGTATAGCGGCATCAGCCCAATGGCATGGTGCTTGGGAGCCACCACAGCCCATCGGTAGTGCTAGGGACTGAACCAAGGGCCTCACAACTATGCTAAGCACGGACTCAACTACAAGCACTAACTCTCCAGACCTAGAAGGCCTTTAATCTGTTGTTTTACATCCCATGGAATTCATACCACACACCAGCAATGTTAGTATTCAAATAAAATAATCTTATCGGAAAACCTGATTTCTGTAGAAAAGGTATCCTAATACATACAAGATAGCAAACAAACAGGAAATGTTTTGTGGGGTCCAACAGTTCTGAATTACTCACCTCCCAGCATTCTCATCTGAAAGCTGCATCTGTCTCTCTCTGAGCAATACTGTAAGTCTCCATACCTCAATACACTGAATAAACAGTGTATTTTCTGGACAACAAAGCGAGTTAGTGGCTTCATCTATTACTATTGATTAGAGAGCTTGAAGCTCAATACTCTAGAAAAGGTTATTAGTGGAATAAACCTTGGCATAAAGGCCATTATAAAGTCTTCTCTAGCCTCTAGCTTTTTAAAACCTGAAGGTTAATCTGTCCTACCAGGCATTCTATTCTGCAAGCTCATGAACCTAATTTGTGCAGCAGGTAAACGGCACAGAAGTGAAGCTAGAGACAGAGGTCAAAGAGCCAACAAGAGGACATCCATTAGAGAAGGGAGGCAAGATGGGGGACAGTAGCCCACACCCCAGTTATACACACAAACCACATAGTGTGACCGCAAAACAAAGTCTACAGGGCCAGGAGAAGGGAAAGAGTAAGGTGAAGTAAGACAACAAGCGGAGTAAGATAAGGAAGACACTGACAAGTGCACCACCAGGATAGAAAACCAAATGGAGGCAGATGTAACAAGAAATCGGTCAAGTCAACTGACCCACAAATATTCAACAAATAAACACATTCAATGTCAATGTGTTTCTATCTTGAGCTTTCCTATCCCAACCATCTATTCATCTGGGTTCCAAGCCTTTCTTAATATAAATAGCCTCGCCCCTCCCCCCCAGGTATCAGTTTACCAACAAACACCAGAGGATCCAACTGTATTGTTCCTTACCTCCTGGTCTGTAGACAACATCATCCTCAGTGATGTAGGATGTTATTTCACCAGTATCTGTCCTTTCATAACGAGATTTTTTTTTGGGTGGTTTCTTTTTGTTCTTCTTTGTGGACTCCTCTGTTGTAGCAGTGTTGTCATTGTCCTCATCTTCACTATGGTCACTCTCAGCATAATTTTTGGCTCCTCCTTCTAAGGTACAACTCCTGCGAGGCCTTGAATTCTCACTCTCTCTTGCTTTGTCTCTTTTATCTCTCTCTCGGTCCCGATCTCGGTCCCGGTCCTTCTCTTTGTCTTTGTCTTTGTCTTTGTCTTTGTCAGCTGTCATGATTCGCCACGTGCCTTCTTCTGTCCTCTCACGGCTAGGCCTCCGTGAAAGGTAGACAGTAAGCCTGGGCTTCAGTCTTCTGAATTTGTCACTCAATTCCAGGGAAAATCCAACCACTCCAATTACCCCAACGTTTCAGAAATGCTGGTAGAGAAAAGGAAAAACTCATTTTACTTTAACATTTTCTCATCTTTTATTCCTAAAGTAAATGCCATTAATTTCTTACTCATGCTTTTAGCCTAAAAGAGGCCACAATTAAGAAATTTAATTACACCTTGGTGTTTTCCTTAACTGACACATGATTTGGGTTTTTCTTGTTTAGTTTTGGGGTCAGATTATTTACCAAACCAGCAATAAAAATTGTCTGCATAAAAGTAAACTACGCTTTCTGTATACTGGTTGTATATTCCTTTCTATGTAACAATGACAACATAATGGATACTATTATAGAAAAGAAACTCACAGCCCACAATATTACTTTAAAAAGGACGTATTCTATAATAAAAGTTCTTTCCAGAGCAGGGAGAGCATTCGGGTGGACAGTGCATGCCGAGCATGCACCCAACCCATGCTGGATTCCTAGCACCACCTGGTTCCCACGCAGTGCCCAACATGTGGTGCGGCCCTCAGGGCCCCACAGCATCACTGTCCTTGAGCCCTTGCACTGAACTGCTGGCCTGGATGGCCAAGAATCCCGAGTTTCCTGTGGTGCTCAGGAGCAGGGCTCATAGGCCAGTCCCCCAAATTATTTCTACCTTAAAAAAATAAAGAAAAGAAAAGAAATAACTACTCTTAGAAAATGTTTCAGTATGCCTCACATTATACTATATTCTGAAGACTCGAACCACTTCTCCGACTTTCAGAGTACTTCAACAAGAACAGATGTCAGGCGGACTCAAAAATGACAAACTCCAAGTAAGATTTCTTACATTACATTTTTCACACCTAAGTTAATTTTTAAGGAAAATTATTTCTCTAAAGATAGGTTATCTCTGCCTTAAGAATGCATAACAGCCTCCAAAACTCTCCCACATTTAAGGAAAACTAGGTGTTTTTACATTCTTCCAAATTCCTACTACAGAAACTTTCTGAATAAATTCCATCCTAGGGCCAGAAAGAGTTCAAGAGGTTAAACATATGCTTTGCAGGCAAAAGATCATACATTGATCCCCAGTACCACAAGCTCCCACAATCAATGCAGGAAACAATTCTATCATTTGGGCATGGCCCAAAACCAGAAATAAACTCTTGCCTAGAAATAAAGCAAAGGCAAAATATGAATTTCTGAAGCATTGACATATGAGTGAATCTATAACTCAAACCAAACATATTTCCTAGAAAAATTTTATAGTGGGGGGATAAAACCATTTTGTTTACACACCAGTTCTGTAACAGACAGAATAACCAGTAATTTAGCTTTCACAATCTTTTATCATCTTCCTTCATATGTCATTTGTTCAACAATCTGTACCAAACTCTATGTGCCAGGTGTTTTGAGTTAAAGATACGAGATCCCATGGCTTGCCCTAATGCTAGTGCAAAAGTAGGAGGCAATGATTCATGACAACCAGTGTTCTCATGCCGCTGGGGTCAGAGAGAAAACAATTCACATAAAAGATTAGTCCTCTTAGACAACAGTAACGATCACTGTGCACATTTACACACACAATGAGAGATTTGTAAATACTATCTCTCAAGTTCTCAAAGTAAACCTAATACCAGAAACTATCTCCCTCATAAAGTACACTCCAAATATCTTTAGGAAAATTAAAATCTTTGAGATATAGACTGAACAAGAACAATAATGCTGACAATCTAAACAAAAATTAGAAAGACAAAAGTAGCGCCACACCTAAATTGCTTCCTTCTGCATTGAAAGTAAGCTTTAAAATAGTATTTGTCTTCTAAACATATTTCAAGAAAATGAAAAATTATTCGAGTGCCTGCAAAAGTTCTGCCTAGATGAGTCATATACAAAATAGACATTAATAAATTCTCTCGAGTCTCTGTAGGCCTCTAGTGTTTGAAACAGAAAATACACTAAGAGACCCACAAATTTTCCATCACGAACATAAACAAAGCCAATCATACAGGAAAGAAAAGTATCAACTAACATGGTGGTTAAAATATTCCTCCTTTTTGACATTGGAAACATATCAAGTTGTTGTGGGAAAAAAGAAACTTAAAAAACCTCTCAGATGCAGTTCAGGCATCAAAGATATTTCCGATAAATTTAAGAGAAAGATTATCTAAGATTAAGATAAATGCTTCAGAAATTGTATAAAAAGACTTTTAGTGATTTAAGAAGGAATATTGTCCAAATTATGTATATTCAATACTGCTCCTTGACGTTTTCTTTCAGAAATACTTTCTACTTAGAAGACATTTATGGGGCCGGAACAACAGTACAGGGATATGGCAGACTCGGGTTCAATCCCCAGAAATGCAGAGGGTCCCCAGAGCTTGTCAGAAGTAATTCCTGAGTACACGGCCAGGAATAACCCCTGAGGATAGCCAGGTATAGCCTAAGACCTCCACCCCACCGCACCCCCAGGCCCCCAAAATTCTACTATTTTAAGAAATTTGAGTTATTTTCCTGAGGAAAAAAAAATTTGAGTCAGAGAGTTCAACATATGAAGTTTATGCTTTGCAAGGGGGAGACCTGATTCGAGCTCATCATGGTAGAGTGTGTCCCCTTCCCAGTACTACTGGCAGCACGCCCTGAAACACTCATGGGTGTGCCCACCCAAAAACAGAAATAATACTTCAAGAAAATTTCTTTCACAAAAAGAAATCTTGTCTATGTATATGTGTGTAGCCAACTTTCACACTGAGTATCCAAAAAAATTCTAATCAGAAAAGACATCTGCACTCCTATGTTCATAGCAGCACTATTCACAACAACCAAAACTTGGAAATAATCCAAGCAACCAAGAACGGACGAACGGACAAAACAAACTGTGGTATAAACACAGACTGGGATATTAGCTGTAAGAAAAGAGAAACTCACACAGCTTGCCACTATATGGGTGGAACTGGAGCCTGTCATGCAGTGAAGCTGCTGAAAGAGACAGAGAATGATCTCTCTCGTATGTGGAATATTAAAAAAAGCACAGTAGGGCTATAACAAAAGGCTAAGTACTGGCTTACAGAGCTTAGCTAACATGGCAGGTGCTGAGGTGGGAAAAGAACATTCTGGGGGGTATGTTGGGGGCTTGAGAAACACAGATAATCAAACACTGAAGTCAATCCATTTACCATGTACTTTTGGCTCTTTTTTTAGAGAAAAACAGAGCTCTGGTTTGAATATTCCTAGGCTAACCATAATTTTTCTGAGTAGTCTTATAATACAATGGCCAACAGACAACAATAATGTGAAAACTGAGCAAAGGTGCCCAAAGAAGAGCCAGTGAGCACTGATATGACGGCTGCCAGGGAAACATGACCTCAAATTATGAGCACATCATTCTTTCCAAAGCTCAGTGTGGTGGCGCCCAGGGAAATGCAGAAGAGACCACCCGCACACAGCCGGCAGCTGAAGCAGTGACCCATCTGTGCATCTGAACACAGCAGTGCTGCTCGGGTCACCATCTCCTCATAGGTGCCAGCTTGTCCTACATCATAATTTGCAAGACAGATTTAGGAAGCATCTGTTTGCTTCCTAATTTACGAAACAATCTCACTCTGCCATCTCTTCCCCCAAGAGAGTCTCTTCTTCATGGGGATGAAGCACTAGTACAGCAGGGAGGGCATTTGCCTTGTGTGCTGCCAACCCAGGTTCAATACCCAGTAACCCATATGGTGCCTCAAGCCTACAAGGATTTATCCCTGAGCACAGAGTCAGGAGTAAGCCCTGAGCGCAGCTCAAAACAAACAACAAAATCAGTAATGAAGGTAAAAATATTGAAAAAAAAAAAAAGTCAATCACAGCTCAACCCTGTTAAGAAACACAGCATTAAACACTAACAACAAAAGAGAGAACATCGAATCAAAAACACATTTCAGTTTCACAACAATCTTCATCTATTCATTAAAAAAAAAAAAAAAAAAGAAGGCTCCTGAAAGCCGATAGTATGGTAGTTACTGTCTCGGTGTGAATAATACAGCAAGAAGTACACAAAAATCCTATGCCCTCATAAATAAATATGGATAGGAAAACAAATATATGTATCAAAATAATAAAAGGTGTGTTAAAAAATCTTAAACAGGGAGTCCAGTGGGTAGAGAGAGTATGGGAAAATGCATTTTTGTTTTGTTTTGAGGCTTCCCAAGTGATGCTTAGGGGAACTGGAGTGACAACTAATTCAATGTGAGGACACTATGATGCTGCCGAAGTGCCGGGAAACTGCAGGGCCACACTCAGAGTTGGGGGGTGGGGAGTGGGGGAGGATACGGGGGACAGGCGACAGGGACATGGCCCCTCCAGGGATACGAGGCTCAGAGGGTCACATGGTACCAGAGATTAGAACAGAGTCCTATACGCCAGGCACATGGTCACCACCTGTAGTCTCTCCCAGCTCCATCTCAGGACTCCACATTTTAAGCTGCTAGTCTAGAAAGGCTGCACTGTGATGAAGAGCGGAAGCCCTGTGGGCACAGGAAGCGAACACGCTCCAGCAGCAGAGGAAGCAGCTGCAAGTGAAGCAAATGTAGAGAATTTACAGAAGCCCAGAGTTAAGTCTACGGTTCAATTTGGTGAGGTGAACAACGCCTTACATATCTCTAACTAATGAATTGCCTATTTCAAGGCAGCGGCAGCAGCTTACACACAGGTCAGCCAGAAAAACAGGCTTCTAATTAACCTGTTAGCATAAAAAGCTGGTTTCGCCTTCCAATTTGTATCCCCATGGACTCAGTCAGCAATCAGACCCTGCAGATTTTCAGAACAGTACTGAGGAATAATTCATATTTAAAGTACAATTCAAAGATGGAAAAATAACATAGAGGTTCAAGTGCTTGCCTTGCACACTATCAATCCTATTTTTATTTCTGGCGCTGCCCGTATACCCCCAGCAACTCCAGGAGTGATCCCCTTGCACAGAGCCACATGTAAGCCCCCAGCAGTGCTGGGCACAGAACAAAAACCAAAAACAAACCAAAAAGTAGAATTCATTGCCTACCATTCCTTTTTCAAAGAATATGGAAACTTTTGAGTCTTGATTTATCCCTCCACCTCTCCAACCTCACCATCAGGAATCATCTGCTGGAAAATCTCCTCCTACCTTCCACTCTGTCTGTCCCCTCCTTTTTTCAAAGGAAACAGTGACTTAGGAGAATGTATAAATTTTATAGCACAGGGCTGGAGTGATAGTACAGCGGGGTGGGTGTTTGCCTTGCACGCAGCCGATCCAGGTTCAATTTCTGACATCCCATATGGTCGCCCGAGAACCACAGGAAACTTCTAAGTGCAGAGCCAGGAGTAACCCCTGAGCTTTTTGAGTGTGACCAAAAATTATTAATTTCACGGGCACGGTGTTACCATGCCAGACCCATTACTAAAAAGTACCCCAAGCCTAGCTCTCCACCACTATCTTACGCCCAAGGCTTCAGGAATTTCTGACCTCCAACTAATGGAAACCCAAAGTCCAAGCCCTCACTATCCCCAATCCAGACACTGAAATAACCTTGCAGACCCTGTGGATCTATTTTGGTTTTGTTACTTTTCTACCAACTGGTAGAATCCAAGGTCATCACACAACTTTCACTGAAATGGTTTTCAAGAATGCAATTTCCTCTAGCACAGAGACTACAGTCTGCATTGTCCTTCAGCATGAACCGATAAAGATGTCCACACCGTCCTTCTGGAAAGGCATTCCTGACAAGGTCCTCTCCCAAGTCCAGCTAACTAACTGCTCCTCTCATGCCTTCAAAGTCCTGGCCAGCCAAAGTAGTTGAGAATGGCTGCTAGAGCTCTCCACCATAGTCCTGGACTTCCATATTCATCAGTATCATGCCAACCTCTAAGTAACATGTCTAACGCAACTTTTCCTGTAGGGCCAGATGGGCCTGTAAATTAGTGTCTACCCATAGGATCTCCTCTTGGCTATCTCAAAAGCACCTCACCACACCCTACTGACAGGTCCTAAATTTGCCCCTCTTTTAAATGGCCTCTCTAGGTGACTGGCACCTTTACCAATTTCCAATATGCAAACTGGACAGACACCTGTGCCACACCTGGAACACCCACTGCCCCCCCTCCCATCCCTTCATCAATAATCCTATCATTGTGTGTTACCATGCAAACTTCTTTCAAGCTCATTTGCCAAAGACCATCTCCAACACCATGACCTAAGTGCAGCTACTCAATGGCTTCCAGGACCACTGTGACTGGCTTCTCTTCAAAGTTACTCCTTTAAACCCTTACTTACAATTCTGGATGCTCCTTTCAAAAGGCTAGTGTAATCCAGTCTGTCCTCAAAATACTCAGTAACTTCCCACTTTTTTTTTGTTGGCTTTGCTTAAAAAAAAAAAAAAATTTAAAGCAAGTTTTAACCGTGCTCCCCAAGGTCCTCTCTTTTTACCTGACCTCATCTCAGACTACTCAAGCAACCACATTACCTTGTACTATACAAACTTACTTCAAATCCACTAATCTTTGGAAGCCTAAATTAAGAAGCAAAGCTCCCCAAGAAATTCTGCTCTACCATTATGCGTTTATTTGTGTCTCAATAAATGCTTTATCATATTCTTTTAAGAACAGCATCCCTAAGAGAGAACCTAAGCAGCAGTAACCAAATCTCCAGGGAGACAGAGGCAGGCCACACCCGGGCAACCTGCTTTCAAAGGAAATCAATTTTTTTCTTCCTGTCCACTGTCATGCCAACACCCTGGAAAAGAAAAGAATATGAGTTTTGCTATGGAAAGGGAAATGTCACTCTAACATCTGTAAATACTGGAAAGAAGTAAGACATTCTCAAACAGAGACATATTGAGAAGAAAACCTCAAAATATGCCAAAGGATCACTGAGAAAGCTACAAGGTAAGCCTGAAAGATGGGTCAAGAAATCAGTGAACCTGGAAGAGGTTTCAGTTTCATCTGAAACTGACAGTGGTATCAAGGGTTCAACAGCAGGTTTTCCTTCAAGCCCCTGTTCTCACCCTCCCTCCTTTAAATAAAACTATTTTTGCTACATACAGACGAAGCCTACCTGGGTTCAATTCCTCCGCCCCTCTCAGAGAGCCCGGCAAGCTACCCAGAGTCTCCCACCCGCATGGAAAAGCCTGGCAAACTACCCATGATGAATTCGATATGCCAAAAGCAGTAGCAAGTCTCACAATGGAGATGTTACTAGTGCCCGCTCAAGCAAATCGATGAACAACCAGAGGACAGTGCTACAGTGCTACACCAGAAGAAACGAAAAAAATAATAGATTAATATAAAAATCAAAGAGTTAGGCTAGATGGCTCAACAGACTGGAGCATGTATTTGCACATGGGAGATCCGGGGGTGCGATCCCCAGGATTATGTGGTCCCCAAGCTGGGAATACTCCCTGAGCACTCCCAGGTCTGACCCAAAAATTCATTAATCAGAAATATGTAAGGGATTGTAAGATTTATCCACCTAACCAAATCAAACCATTGAATTAACACACGGTCCTCCAAATAGTCTCTACATTCAGGGCTAATCAATATTAAAAGTCAATCCATTCTGCTGTAAGAAGCCATTCTTTACCCTTTTCCTTTGGGAGCAAGGGCTGGGGTAGCAGCTAGCAGTGTGCAGAAGCTATGCTGGCAGTACACGCAGTGCTTACATATGCAGTACAAGGTATCCAAGCGGAGCTGGCCCAGCACCTTACCCCTGCTCTACCTTCTCCAGTTCCACAGAACTCACACACAACCAAGAAGTGATGTACTGGCCGAATACCCAAGATGGAGGGCAGACAGAGTACGGGGCTCACAGTGCACGCCTATACTATCTATCCTGGGTAATTCCGGGCACCTCGGGGCCCAAGCAGGGTATCACCAGGTTCCCTCACTATCCAATTGGATAATCACTGGGATGGGCCTTCCTGCTGTCTGGAGGCCCCCAGTATTTTTTTGGAGAAGGGAGAAGGAAAATTTTAATATCAAAAAAAGAGGATGAAGAATGAATGTGCCCCTTTAATGCTCAGACGGTGGCCTTAATGCTCAGAGTAGCACTTCTTTAACTTGCTAAAATTATACTGAAAGAACAAGAATTCATATGTATCTTAATTTCTTCCAAGATATATATGCTAACAAAATGGGACACCCATAAAAGGAGAGGGAAAATACCTAGGACAACAAATTTCTAATTTATAACTAACATCTCAAAAAACTTATTACTAAGCAGCATAAGTTCTTTGGGGTTCTTTTTGGTCTGGTGCTTGGGTGCTCCACCTGGCTCTGTGCTCAAGGGTGACTCCTGATGATCCTCAGGGACTATAGGCAGTGCTAGCAACTGAACCAGGACTGGGGCATGCAGCAAGCACCGCCAGCCTCATACTGGCACTCTAACCCATAATCTTCTTTAAACAGCGCAAATCTATTCACACACAAACAACTATACGACTAAATGTCTAGTTTTTGTAACATACAAAATTTAACTTGGACATTGTTCTGTCTCTTCTATTTAGAGGACTAGGAAAATGAACTGCTTACTCTTTTATTTGAGAAGGGAGATGGGGAAGAAGGCCAAGGATCAAATGCAGCACATTAAATGTGCAAGGTAAGTGTATGCAAGGTAAGGTCCATCTCTGCACTCTGCACTCGCTGCTCACTCGAAACCAGGGCTCTTTACTGCCATGTGGAACATTTGGAAGCCAAATAACTAGAGGATACTACTGGGTGCGTTATCACTGGTCTTTACCCAGGTAGAGGTTCATAGTACACCCCCTGCTCCTGTCAAGACAACAAAAGACCACTCCAGATTTGTTACATATCCTTTCTGGGAAGCAAAGCAAGTCATTCAAAGATGAGAACCACTCCTCTAACCAACAAAGCTGTCTAGTGTAGAGATTAAGGGTTAAGCATTTGTGTTGCTTTATGTAAAATTACGCTAGACTAATATGGAATCCATAAACACCATTACATAAACCTATAATGTTCCACTTTCTTTGTTCTCTGAAATAAAATGGACTAACTCAAAGCACTGCCTGAAATAGTAATTACACAGATGTTTGAAGATAAATTTAGGAAAAGAGAAGCAGATAAAGCAGATATCTTGAAAATCTTGATGTTTCTCACAAGCATCTGAAGGTTAAGAGGAATGTGACTCACTGGTGACACACTCACAAGAGAAAACCTGCCGTCCACAATGCCAAGCATGTGGGAACCATTTGGTTTCCATATTTGTCTATGTAATTAAGTCACGGACTTTGAGGGGAACGGCAGCCGGATGGTCTTACTTCCCCCCAAAATGGTCACAAAGAAAAAGTAGAAAGAGAAACATAAAACCAAACAGATGGATAAACAAAATACGGTACACATCCATGCAACAGAGTATTAATCAGTAATTTAAATTGAAATCCTGGGGCTGGAAAGATAGTACTGCAGGTGGGGCACTTGCTTGCATGTGGCAGACCCAGGTTCTAGCCTCAGAACCCCATATAGTTCCCCAGCCCTACCGGGAGTGATTCCTGAACACACACCCAGGAATAACCCCTGGGCACTGATGGGGAGGGAGGGAGGGAGGGAGGGAGGGAGGGAGGGAGATGAAAAAGGTTAGGGGAAGGGGGTGGGAGGGAGGGGAAGGAACAAAGAAAGAAGCCTACTACATAGATAAACCTGGAAAACAGGCTACCTGGGCGATGAGGTGGGGTAAAAAGTAGAAAAAAGACCATTTATTGTGACTCCAAACTGGATGTAACACATTAAATGTCCAGAAAAATTAAATCCTGTGCCAGAAAGAAGATTAGTGGTTGCAAAGGGCTCAGGGAAAGGATAAAAGCAGAAAGTGGCTGCTCTGATTATGAGGTTTATTCTGGGGTAAAAATAAGAGTGTTTTAAAATTAATTTGATCATAGCTGTAACGTTAATGATTTGTATACCCTAAATGGACAAATTATTCAACTATATTTCAATAAAACAATTAAACACAAACAGCAACATTATAAACTAATCTGAAAAAACTTAAAACTTTGCTTCAGCTAACTAAAAACAAAAGGCATCTGGTTACACAGTCTTTGCAATTGAGAAAAACCATCTTGTAAATGCAAGAGTTAAACATCAGAGTTTTATTTTTGCATGACACTAAGAATGAAAGTCACTTCTTCAGACCATGGTAATTTTTAATATTTGAAAGTGGATAAATTGGACAGTTTCTTTAGATTCAAAGTCATTTTGCAACCACGGCACATAAGCATTCAACATTTGATGAAAGGAAGTAACTGTGAATTTTATATTTTAAACAATGCCACTTCATTAATTCAATCAGCCTAATCAGTGGCTGAATAAATAGCAGTATTCCTACATTTTAAAAAAAAATGATACTTCACATGAAAAGCCAAAAACATTCATAATATACTTCTAGTCTGGGAGTTCAAATTATTTCAAGGGAGAAGCAGATCCCTAAAACTCACGAAATCAGTCCTAAAGAAACTTAGAATCTGAGTTTTAGATGAAAAAGGCAGAATAGTTCTGACAAAAAACTGAAGGCTAAGCCAAAACTCGATTTTCAATTTCCTATGTCTGAGCTACTCTGACTGGCTCCAACTGGCTCTGCGCCTCTCTATATACAAAACAGACCATCTTATCATCTTCATTAACCTAATGTTACAAGTAGTCAAAATAGGGGGTAAGATCCACAAGCAGAGGTATTAGAATTTGTCTGCTGTAAAACTGATGTTTAAGACCAAGAGGACCAGAAAGGTACGTAGTTAGGTCAGAGCAGCTGGGACTAGTTACTTTCCGATACAGGGAAGAGAAGGAAAAGTGGGAATTCCATTTAGAACACGCTATGTTTGAAAATCCTGGTGAATACCCAAGCAGAAAATCATGCATGAGTTGAGAAATCTAAAAGTTCTGGGATAGACACACAAATCGGAGTGCTCAGCACACAAACAGAATCTATAACCAAGAAAGACACCAGACCGTAATGGGGCGGGGAGGGGGTGATTTAAGAAGAGAAAAAAGATAATATATTCAAGGGGAAATGAGAATATTTTGAAGAAAGATATTATGGAGAAGCATACCTGAGTTGTTTCCTAATCCCGGAGCAGCCAGGAGTCTGACAGATATAGTCAAACAAATTTGTGTCCTGCCAGTCAAGTTACAGTGGCGATAGCATAGTGGTAAAACTGTACCGAGATCATGTTCTAAAAATCCTGAGATGAAAAGTATTGTTTTATTAACATAGAAGTCCTCTATATGTGTAACACTTGCCTATATACAAATTTCTTACTAGTGATTTTACCAAATGCTGTACTCAATAATATCTAGGCTAACATAGCACAGACTTACTCCCTTATTTTTACAAACTGGCTTTAACTAGATTCAAATTTTATGTTCACTGGGTCAGACAGATAATACAGTGGGGTAAGGCATTTAGCCTTGCACATGGCTGGTCCAGGATCAATCCCAAGGACCCCATAAAGTCTCCTGAGTGCCACAAGGAGTGAAGGAGTGACTCCTAAGTATTGAGTCAGGAGTAATCTCTGAAGGTTAGTGGGCATGGCCCCAAAACAAAATTCAGGTGCATTATCAAGAAAATTCCTATTACATTTGTAAATAGAAACGATGTTAGGTTTAAAGGATAATAATATTCTGACAATATAATTTTAAAATTTACCAAGTTTTGGGCTGGAGTGATAGCACAGCGGGTAGGGCGTTTGCCTTGCACGCAGCCGACATGGTCGACCCGAGTTTGATTCCTCCACCCCTCTCGGAGAGCCCGGCAAGCTACCAAGAGTACCTCACCTGCACGGCAAATCCTGGCAAGCTACCCATGATGTACTCAATATGCCAAGCACAGTAACAAGTCTCACAATGTTACTGGGCCCGCTCAAGCAAATCGATGAACAATGGGAGGACGAGGACGAGGACAGTGACAGTGACCAAGTTTTACCAAAATCAGGCTAATGATATAGAAGATAATCCAACAATTAGGACAGTGCCATGTTGACCTGTCTTTGCTATCTTCCCCTACACAAATAACTTTTTCCAATTATCAGTGATCTTTTAACAACTGAAAATAGGGGCTGGAGAGTTAGTCCAGGGGTTAATACACTTGCCTTGCATGCTGCTGGACCTGGTTCAATCTCTAGCATCAAATATTATTTCCCGAGCACTGCCAGAAATGATCTCTGAGCAGAGTCTGTAGTAACCCCTGAGAACCCACCATCAATAATAAAATAAAAACCAGGATATGGCTTGATGGTAGACCATATGCCTCACTTATATGAGGTCCTGAGTTTGATTCCAAGCAATCATCAAATTAAAAAGTTGAAAATTTGTCTTGATTAAAAGTTGCATGTAGGGCTGGAGAGATAACACAACAGGCTGAGTGAGTCCAAAGTTGAATGAATGAAGAAGACTTAGGTTCAATCAATCCCCGGCAAGGCATATGGTTCCCAAAGACAAGCTGGAATAGGCCTAGCATTTTCGGGAGTCTCACTCCAATACCAACACCATCTCATGGTCCCCCACACCCAAGGGATTTTACACCTAGAAACTAGTTAGAAAATATTTGGTCACATAACAAAACTCAAATTTTCCAGTATTAAATTCTGAACATCCGTTTGGAGGAATATTTCTGTCAAATTCAAGTTATTGGCTTCTAACTGTATTTTCTAACTTATTATTAGAGCACATGTAATGAATTTTTCATGAACTCACATAAACATGGTCCAAAATGTGTCCAGTTTACCAAGATGATTTACAAATTCATGATCTACTAAAGTGAATGGATAAGTATGTTTCATAGTTTACCATTTAGATTCCAGGTTTGGGTCAAATGGGTGATTATCTTAACATCCTGAGAATGAGGAGCTATAAAAGAAGGTGTGAGCTGGAACTGCAAAATGATAGGGGAAGAGCAGATATATGGGTTTATAAAAATTTTCACCGAGAGAAGTCTTAAGAAAAGTTTATTAAGGAAGTAGGATGCATGCATGGAAGAGGCAGAAATCCCAGAATAAAGCACCAAGTCCTGCATTTTATTTGGTGTATATACTGAATGTCAATGTGACTTATGCCAGGAGGCCTGAGGTAAAGCATGACAGGCAGGCATTGTTGGCAATACTGCTGACAGGCATTTCTCTTTTTGCCCCATCTGTATCCTGTCGATAAGAATTTTGCTCAACACCTGGGCCTTGTCTCAGAAACTGAAATCTGCCGCACAATCCTGAAGGGGCAAGCACAGGGGCTCAGATCTCCTACGTTCCTATATCCTGACTTGTGCCTGAGACAAGGAGTTTGTTCAATAGTAGCATTTTATAACTGTCGCTCCTTAGCCTCAAAATGGAAGTTTTCTACTACCCAATATTCATTAGTGTCCCTACCTACTGAGAGAATCTGTACTTCAAATAAGATACACAGAGCTATCTAGCTGCTATCATCCACCAATAATGAAATCAGCCCACTAACTTTGTCTTAGCAGTAAAACCCTCTCTGTGACCTGGAGCTGCCGAGAATGAACATCAAGTGATCTAACACAGAGAAGGATCAAGTGAAAAGTATATTGTAAGCACTACTATGCTTGACCTAGAAAATGAGAGAACGCAATGTGGAAAGAATGGAAACAGGAAAGGAAGCAAAGAACCACAAAGACCGATGATGTCATGTAAAATTCCCATTGCACATCTCAGCAGCATCCTCAGCATCCTCTCTGGCTACTTAGCTTCAGATGAACCTGGTTTCTAATCCCAATATGCTAATTCTAATGAACCTTCCGTTTTCATGCCTCCACATATCTGAAGATCAGAACGGCTTTTCTATTTTTACACTCTTTAGAAGAGAAACAATCATATACAGTCAAGAATAAAATGGTCCGTATCATTGTATGGGAGCTTAGCTTACTAACTACAACAAGCTTTAAAAGATATTCTGAGGGGCTGGAGAGATAGCACAGCAGGTAGGATGTTTGCCTTGCACGTGGCCGACCCAGGTTCGATTCCCAACATCCCATATGGTCCCCTGAGCACCGCCAGGAGTAATTCCTGAGTGGAGAGCCAGGAGGAACCCCTGTGGATCGCCGGGTGTGACCCAAAAAGCAAATAAATAAATAAAAGATATCCTGATAACTCTATCATACCATATGGAATATACCCAGATGCATATAACATTTGCCTCTTTGACCAGGTCCACCTGGGAATAAGAAAAGAGTATCACTAAGCCTACATTAGGATTTTCCACCTATATATCATCTGTCAAGATCTTAAAAAAGAATGCCATTACTGAAAAAAATTACTTTGTGGAAAAGGATCCAAAAACTTAACGTGCCAAATTAAGAAAAACAAAGTATGGGGCTGGGATGATAGTACAAAGGAGAGGGGAAGGTGTTTGCCTTCCATGTGGCCAACCCGGGTTCAATCTCCAGCATCCCATTTGGTCCCGCAAGCACCACGAGGAGGGGTTCCTGAATGCAGAGCCAGGAGTAATCTCTGAGTATAGCCGGGTATGATGCCAAAAAAGAAAAAAAAAGGAAAAGAAAAACTATTCGATTTCCTTAAAGAAAAAAATAAAGTTTATATTAAATCATACCAAATCAAACTGAGAACAACTGCAAACTAATATATACAAAGTTGCAACATTCCCTTAATGCCAGGAGAGGCTTCATTCATTTGATATTTATAAATTAACACAACCCTGTGTCAAAACACATTCTGATTTATAGACCCAAACATTTCTGTTAGACAACAAAAGGTTACAGAGAAGAAGCTATGTCTTTAGAGCTTCACAAATTAAAAGTCTGCCCCTGAAGAGAATCATACCTTATAAATAATAACTGATTACACTTAGGATGGAAAGAGGCTGAGTCTTCTATTCTTCCACAAGCAAGACAACTTATTAGCAGACTTAATGCCACGCCGTATTATCTTCCTAGCTTTCATCTCAAATGGTGTAAGCTCAAAGATAACAGCAGTCAGAGAAATAGTACAGGTGCCAAGGTAATTGCCTTACATGTGGCTAAGCTTAGTTTGATCTCCAGCATCACATATGGTCCCCTAAACATAGTCAGGGGTGTGACTCCTGAGCACTGTGCCAGGAATAGCCCATGAGTACCACCAGGCATGGCCCCCAAACAATAAAAGGCAAGTGCTAGACTAAATAAGGGCTATACCACAACTGCTCAAAGTCCTTAACAAATTCTGAATTTTGTTGTCAAGAATATTAAGCCAGGGCTGGAGCAATAGTACAGCGGATAAGGTGTTTGCCTTGCATGCAGCCAACCCAGATTTGATCCCTTGCATTCCATATGGTCCCCCTGAGCACTGCCAGGAGTAATTCTTAAGTGCAGAGCCAGGAGTAACCCCAAAAAGCAAAACACACACACACATACACACACACACACACACACACACACACACACACACACAAAAGAACAAGAAAAAGGGGAAAGGGGAAAGAGAAGAAAAACATTATTCAACACCACAGAACAGAAATTTCAGGCCAGGGGCTAGAGCAATAGCATGGTGGGTAGGGCATTTGCATTGCACACAGCGGACCCAGATTCGATTCCCAACATTCCATATGGTCCCCTGAGCACCGCCAGGAGTAATTCCTGAGTGCATGAGCCAGGAGTGAGCCCTGTGCATTGCCGAGTGTGATCCAAAAAAGCGGAAAAAAAAAAAAAAAGGAAAAGAAATTTCAGTCCAGTTAGCAAATGCAACCCTGGAAGGCTAAAGTGAAGCACATAGCAGTCTCAAAAGGAACTCTCTTTCTCGCTTTAGAAAACAGGATTTTTTTTTTCTCAAAAGCTTTCAAAACCACTTCTGATTCCAGTTGCTTTGATCTAGTCCACAGGACCTTGGAGAAATGCACAGATCTTTCTTTACTCTCCTCCCTGCTTCTCCTTGCAACTTACAAACTGACTACAATGACTACCTACCCAGAGAAATGGGTGCCATTTTCAACAACTGGCAATTTACAGGTTTGGATCTTTTGTAAAGCTCAGTGAGCATAATGCATGCCATTACCTATAGGTCTGTCATTTCCCGTTTTTTAAACAGATGACATGACACAGTTTAGCACCTTTTAAAATATTATAGAATTTTAGATGTGCTGGAGCGATAGCACAGCGGGTAGGGCGTTTGCCTTACAAGCGGCCAACATGGCCGACCCGAGTTCGATTCCTCCGCCCCTCTCGGAGAGCCCGGCAAGCTACCGAGAGTATTCGATATGCCAGACACAGTAACAACAAAGTCTCCAATGGAGACGTTAGTGGGCCCGCTTGAGCAAAATCGACGATCAACGGGAGGGCCTTTACCTTTTACCTTTAGATGTGCCTACAAGGCAGTAATAGTAAATGTCAGTTCCTCCTCACCAATGAAAAGCCACAAGAGTCCCAGATAATGAGAAGAAATTTTTCAGCATCTTGAGTACATCATTTTACCCCATCTACAAACTAAGCCAATCCTATCCTTCCCCAGCATCAAAAAACAACTGGATATGTGTTTGTTGGTGCAATTAACCTCTCTGATAAATCTTGAGCTTCGTAATCAGATGAGAAACAAAGACAGAACTGAAGATGATAGCGGGTCTTCTGTTTTGGAGGAGGATGGACAAGGGGGCAGTACAGAGGCAAGGCTAATGAGGTCCATAATGAACTGAGAAGAGATCTGAACTTTGAAGTTTTTGTTTTGAGCTGCCTATTACAAGGCAGCTACAGAATACAATCTGGTATGCACAGAAAAACCAAAGCAAGAACTGGGAGTTAGTGGCATAGGGAAGATAATTTACTGATTGTGATGGTCCAGAAACACTGCTGAATTGTCGCAGGTAAACCCAGTTTCAGGGCTGATCCTCCCAGGAGTCGAAATCCTCCTGCATATAAATGACCCAGCCTCACAGCTTCTGGAGACCTTCAAATTTCTCAGTACTTACAGCTTACGAACAATGACAATGATACAGCAAATTAGATGGGAAAGTTGTACAGGAGCCCACTAAGACTCGTGAGCAAACACAGTAACACAGAAGGTTAACTAGCACCAAACAGCTCAGTAAATCCTCAGGCAACTTTAATAACACCATTGTGAGATAAAATATTTTCACAAGTTTTCTTTAACTGAACTACTTTTTGGTAAATCCATTTGCCATTTTGTTGTAAAGAGCATTATAAAGCAACTTACTTTGTTCCTGCTAAGGGGGCAGGCTGGGGGCCTGGAGTGGAGTGGAAAAACTAGGGACATTGGAGGGAAGATCACACTGGTTTGGGGACTGGCACTAGAACACTGAATATCTGATAACAAGTGTCACTATCACTATCCTCCCATTGTTCATCGATTTTTCTCGAGCGGGCCCAGTAACGTCTCCATCGTGTGACTTGTTGTTACTGTGTTTGGCATATCAAATACGTCACGGGTAGCTTGCCAGGCTTTGCCGTGCGGGCGAGATACTCCTGGTAGCTTGCCGGGCTCTCCAAGAGGGGCGGAGGAATCGAACTTGGGTCGGCCATGTTGGCCACTTGCAAGGCAAACGCCCTATCCGCTGTGCTATCGCTCCAGCCCTTCAAACATTAAAAAAAGAATTAAGAATATAAAAGCTAAATATACTTTTTGTGTTGAAGCACAGAATGAAACAAATTGGGAGTCTTTTTTTTTTTTAACAAAACTAGAAGAATATGTCAGTGAGCAACAAGGGGAAGAAATAACTCAAGTGGGATGCCCAGGCAGAGATAATACCAGGTTCATGTAGCTGCATGTGGCTCAGGCTGGTTCAATTCTCAGAGCACCTGGTCCCGGAGCAACGCAGGGGTGGCCTGAGTAACTCCAGCACAGCATCTCATTCTTGGGTCTGCAGACTGAACAACCAGCTCAGTGGGCTGAGAAAAGCTAAAGTAATGTTGGCGATGTACTTCCGCAGTACAGAAGTTAATCTGGTTTGTGAGAGTCCCTGGGCACTCCCCCCCCCCCCCCACACACACACACATACAATTGAAACAAAATGCTATCAAACAGGAGGTGAGTTTATCAGGAACTGGAGAAGAAAACACTTGATATCTAAAAAACCTGTCATTAGGGTACCACAGCAGGAGAACCATCTCTCAAGGTCCTAGCTGCAAATAATAAGTAGGATTAAAGGAGCAGAACTTCCCTCCCTGAGGTTACAACAGGGGTGAGGGGGTAGACAATCAAACTGATAAGCATCATAAGAGACTGGAAAATACTGGAATGGTGATTATCCTGAGTTTGCATGAAAGTATTTCACAAACACTGTCAATATTTTTCCATCCTGTCTTCCTTCTTTTTATACCTCAACTTCATAAAAACAAATGAAACTTTCTCTCTCTTTTTCCTCTGTTCTCTCTGCTTTCCATCTTTTCTTCCCATCTCCACCTTTATTTTTCTTTTTTCTTTTTTAAATTTTCAGGCCATACCTTGCAGTTCTCAGGGATTAGTCCAAGTTCAATGTTCAGGGTCACTGTCATCGGTACTCAAGGATCAGATCCAGGCCTCTTGCAAAGCATGTCCTCAGCCCTCTGATCTCTCCAGTCCTATCTCAACATTTTTTTTTGGGGGGGGGAGTCTTTTTGGGTCACACCTGTGGTACTCAGGTGTGGCTGTGTGGCTCTGCACTCAGGGATCACTCCTGGTGGTGCCCAAGGGACCATATGGGATGCCAGGGATTGAACTTGGTTCAGCAGCGTGCAAGGTAAATGCCCTCCCTGTTGTCCTATCACTCCAGCCCCTCTCGCAACCTGTAATATCCTCATTGTAGCACCATAGCACTGTTCTCCAGCTGTTCATGAATTTGCTTGAGCAGGCACCAGTAACGTCTCCATTGTGAGACTTGTTGCTACTGTTCTTAGCATATGGAATACACCACGGGGAGCTTGCCAGGCTCTGCTGTGTGGGCGGGATACTCTCGGTAGCTTGCCGGGCTCTCCGAGAGGGACGGAAGAATCGAACCCGGGTAGGCCGCGAACAAGGCAAACGCCCTACACACTGCGCTATCGCTCTAGTCCAATGTCCTCATTAAAGAACTTTAAAGAAAAAACCAGTGGTAAGGTTAATCGCTCCTTTCAAAAGCCATTGCCCTAAATCTCACTATGCAACCAGAGCCACCATCTCTGCACAGTTCATCCTCGAATCTCCAATGAAAGCCTATTTGTGCCTATATGTGGGCTTACTCACCTTTGCCCACATCCAGGTTGTCTTGCACGCGGCCAACCCGGGTTCGATTCCCAGCACCCATATGGTGCTCTGAGCACCCCAGGATTAATTCCTGAGTGCATGAGCCAGGAGTAACCCCTGTGCATTGCCGAGTGTGACCCAAAAACCAAAATAAAAAAAACAGTGTTCATGACCAGAGAAACTAATTTGACTCTTCAGACCTTGTGAAAGACTCTCAGGGCCCTATGGGGACCAAGTTTCCCCAAGTCAACCTGACTGCTATATAAACATGCGCTCCCGGTTTCCAGGATTCCTGAGCACAGGAACTGCACTGTGTTTAACTTTAAAAGCAAACAAAATTTTGATGAATGAACAAAATTCATTTACTTGACATCATTTTTCATTATCCAATGACATTATAATCAAAGAGCAAAGATTCTTAAGACAAAAGGACTCTCACTAGGATTTTTCTTAAGTGCTATTTCAGCTTAAACACATTTTAGAAGACTACTTTTGTTTTAAAAATTAAATCATAATGTTTCATGTAATTCACTGGTAGTTCCTTCGTATACCTCTTAGAACAAATTTCCAATAACATAGAAGAGTGCCTTTAAAATTTAAGAACTGGGGGCTGGAGCAATAGCACAGCGGGTAGGGCATTTGCCTTGCACACAGCCGAACCCAGGTTCAATTCCCTGCATTCCATATGGTCCCCTGAGCACCGCCAGGAGTAATTTCTGAGTGCATGAGCCAGGAGTAACCCCTGTGCATTGCTGGGTGTGACCCAAAAAGAAAAAAAAAAGAAAAAAGAAAAAAAGAAAAGCACTGGGGACTGGAGCAATAGTACAGAGGGTAGGGTGCTTGCCTTGCACATGACCGACCCAGGTTCGATTCCCAGCATCCCATATGGTCCCCCGAGCACCACCAGGAGTAATTCCTGAGTGCAGAGCCAGGAGTAACCCCTGTGCATCGCCAGGTGTGATGTGACACCCCCCCAAAAAAAAGAAAAAAAAACATTAAGCACTGGTAGCCAGAGCAATAGTACAGGGGGGTAGGGTGCTTGCCTTGCACACAGCCGACCCAGGTTTGATCTCCAGCATCCCATTTGTTCCCTGGAGCACAGAGCCAGAAGAAAGCTCTGAACACCATCAAGTGTGGAAACAAAAAAAAATAAAAAAGCACTGATCAACATACACGTGTACATAAAATGAAATACTAAGAATGTTTTTGTATCAACACATCACTTCCTCTGGAGGGGGCAAGGGTGGAGCTCTGAGTTCCACTGGGAGGGGAGCAAGGGAGACAGGAGGCCATCCTGAGTATCAGGGATTTAACCTCGGGCTCAGACATTCAGGCATGCACTCCAGTCCGTTACTGGCTCCCTGACTCCAACTATAAAAATCTCAAGTATAGAAAGCACATAGAGACCAGTGAGAGTACAGAGCACAGGGCACTTGCCGTGCTCACAGCCAACTTGGGTTCAATCCCTGGCACCCCATATGGTCCCCCAAATCTGGCCAGGGGTAATCCATGAGCACAAACACAAGAGCAAACCCTGAGCACCTCCAGGTATTCCTCCCTACCCAAAAAAGAATAAACATAAATAGAAAACAAAAGGCTTTATCCTTCACTCTTCAAGGATGATAAAATTTTTTTCCGAGAAAAATATGTGAGTAAACCCCATAACAATAAGTCACCTCTGCCAAGGCTCCATTATCTTATATCATCTGTACGCCTCCTTCATAAAATTCCCTTCCCACAATGACCTCCTCCAACTTAGTCATCATAATATGCCATCACTATAAAATCTGTACCTCACAACTCTAGCAGATAGGCTATAATGCAATGACAGCTTGGATAAAATCCTAAATCTATCCATTCTCAGAGGATTTTTCTATTTCTATCTGACTGCCCTGAGGGTGTAAAAGAAGCAGCACACTTTCCTCCATAATACAAACAAAACCCCAGGTTCTGTTACTTCCTTATTTCTAACATCAGGTGACAAGCAGGGTGGTTGTTCTGCAAAGTTAGAGCCTTTATGAACATATGTTTTCAATCACTTAATTTCTCAATGATGACTGTACTATCTCAACACATTCCTTGAACACCTGACTGTCTTAACTGCCATTTGGGTTATCATAGGTTGCTTATACACATTAAAAAAAAAAAAAAGGGTAAGGATTTTGGGCAGGGGTCTTTTATGAAATGGCTCTCTAAAACTTGACAACTAAACATCTCTCCATAAAGCAATACTGTGAGTTAAGATAATAATCAGGGAAGACCTGTTTCCTGAGTGATGGACAAGCAGGGGAGTATATAGTAAGGAAGGTAACAGCTGGAACCATGGAAATTACATGGCACCAGCACCCTTCTAACACAGACGAAGGACAATGGAGAAGAGGCAAGACCGAACTGCTTAGCAGTAATCATTTAAACTTAATGATTATTATTTACTTACAATAGCAATGAAAATTACAAATAAAAAAATCATTTCATGCAGGCACAAGGAACACTTCCTTTTGGTTTATAAGTCCCAATGATCCCTGAGGGAAAATGTCAGCCATCTGCCAAAAGAGGAGGCTAAAATATGATCAACTATAACTATGCACTGAAAAAGCTTCTGAATCTGAGAACGCAGAAAGTAGGGTGGTATCTATTCCCCCTCTAAAGGTTTCTGACTTGCATACAAAGGAGCACATAACAAAAAGTATTTCCAGAAGAAAGGACTCTGGTAACAAGAAGCAGAAATTCTTACAAGGACAAAAAGAAATCAAGTGTGCAGGAAGAGATACCACAGCAGGTAGGGTGCCTGCCAAACCAAGTTCAATCCCAGGCACTCCATATGGTCCCCCAAGCACCACCAGGAGAGATCCCAGAGTGCAGAGAGAGGAGTAACCCCCGAGCACTGCCAAGTGTGTGCAAACAACAACAACAAAAATACATTAAAATGTACCAGGAGTGAGGCTGGAGAGATAGCATAGCGGGTAGGACATCTGCCTTGCACGCGGCCGACCCAGGTTCGATTCCCACCATCCCATATGGTCCCCTGAGCACCGGCAGGAGTAACTCCTGAGTGCAGAGCCTGGAGTAACCCCTGTGCATCACCGGGTGTGACCCAACAAGCAAAAAAGCAAAAAAAAAAGTACCAGGAACTATCAGAATTGTTTGGAAAATATCTTAAATCTTGAGACATTAGAATCCGAATTCTTAAAGGCCAGGAGATGTTTGGCTAAGCGACCTACTTTGCAAACATAAGCCCATGAGCTCAATCCATTGAGGGGTAACATGCACTAATCTGGACCTAGCAGCCATGCCATTAAAGTCAGCTGTGATCCTTGACACTGTGACAAGCTATTTCCAACAAGCATTATGGCCTGAACTGCAACCTGAAAAGCATGTGCCTGAGCCTCATAGCAACCCCCTGCAACAAGAATGTGCATGAACACCACAACTGAGAGTGCCATTCCTAGCTCACAAAGTGATCAAGTTTTCAGGCAACATGTGTGGTTCCTGGTAAATATAGCTAGATGTGACAGCACCTCTATCACACATGGGCAACCTCCAGTCATCACATCAGCATCATTAAAAGAGAAGGGGATACAGTCTGGTGTGGAGTCTGGTGGCATGGTTATGGGGGGCTCATTTTATACTCCTGCCTGGGAGGAGCAGCGTGAGTTCTGAGGGTAGGTGAAGAGATTATCTGGAACCGGCAGGATGTGGTTTATGGGTGTGACCTGCAGGTCACTGGAGACTGGGGGAAGCAGGCAGAGGATCTCTGCTCCCAGGTCAGGCTGTTTTCACTCGGCCAACCTCCACTACCCAACTGCAGCCACACTCCAGGCCGCTTTCCTGCTCAGGCAGAGCCTCATGCATGAGTCAAGTCCCAAGGAACCCAGGTAATGTGGAACTTTGTGACAAAAAATAAATAAATAAGAGTCAACAGAAACCATCCACAAAGAAAAACAATCAGAGGAAGACAAAGATGTAGCAGTAAGACCAGTAACAGCACACTACAACCCTATGTTGCAAATACTTTCAAATCAAACCAACGAAGACATTTATATATAAAAGGAATAAAAAGCAAAAAAGTTTCCCTCCACCCAGATCCTCCATCTTCCGGTAGATAGGGGTCACACCCACCAACTGACCCCCAGCGCCGTGTAATCCCATCAACGACCAAGACCCAGAGACTATAAAACCCAGCTCCCGGAAGCGCACGGCCACATTAGTGGCCGCGCGACAACTTATTATCTCATTCTTTCTTTGTACAACCTGGCAGGCTACCAAATGTAATCTGCCCTCCCCACGGCAGAGTCTGGCAAACTCCACGTGGCGAACTCAATATGCCAAATACCAGTAACAATGATGGGTCTCATTCTCCTAACTATGAAAGAGCTTTGAATATGCACTTTTTAAAATCTCAGGGCTAGGATGAAGGAGACGTTACTGGGGCCTGCTCAAGGCAATCGACGAACAACAGGATGATCGTGATTGTGAAAAGGCAAAAATCTCTTACACTACTATTTATTCACTAAATTAACTTACTACTCATTAAACTGTTTAACATATGAATGGGCTGGAGCGATAGCACAGAGGGTAAGGTGTTTGCCTTGCAAGCGGCCAATATGGCCGACCCGAGTTCAATTCCTCCGCCCCTCTTGGAGAGACCGGCAAGCTACGGAGAGTATCTCGCCCGTATGGCAAAGCCTGGCAAGCTACCCGTTAAGTATTCAATATGCCAAACACAGTAACAACAAGTCTCATGATGGAGATGTTACTGGGTCCACTCAAGCAAATTGATGAATAACAGGAGGACCGTGACCGTGACCAACATATGAACAGTTGTACCCCTTTTAAAAGGAAACTTTACTTTTTATTGCTTGCTTATATTTTATTCTGGTCCAGGGCCACACCCAGAAGAATTCGCTAAGGGCTCACTCTCAGGGGCACTTAGGTGGTGCTGGAAAGAAAAGCAAGGTTGACCCCATACTCACCAGAGGAGAATTCTTTTAACATTTGCATCAGATGCTTTGAAAATGAAAGCACAAAAAACCAATCCTACAAGGTAAGATAGGCATTTTTTTTAAGTTTAGCTAAGCTTTGGCTAATCTTTAATTACTATAGTAAATATATGACTAACTCTGTGGCAAAGTAAATATTTGCTCCACTTGACCATTATATTTAATCCCATGCAAATATGAAATGTGAGCTGAATCCTAAAATCATTAATGCCTAAATAATGCCCTGGATTAAAATGTGTTATTAAATAAAATCTGTGATTAAGACACATGAACTTTGGCATCACCAGCCAGCGATTAAATCATGAAGAGAAAAATAACATTTATAATAATGTACAACAGGGCCAGAGCAATAGCACAGTAGGTAGAGCATTTGCCTTGCATACAGCAGACCCAGGTTCAATCCCCAGCATCACATATGGTCCCCCAAGCACCGCCAGAGTAATTCCTGAGCACAGAGCCAGGAGTAAACCCTGAGCATCGCTGGGTATGACCCAAAAAGCTAATAATAATAATAATAATAATAATAATAATAATATACAATAAATTTTCATATACTATTCACAAATAATAAACACTAACAAAAATTACCTGAAATATAGTCATATAAATACCACAGACTTTTCACAAAGATCAGTAAAAACAAAGAACTACATAGTGTGTAGTTGGAATTTAAAGGTGATCATTAATTCTGAGATATGAAAAGAATGACAGCGAAACTAAAACTCACTTTTTTAAATCCTAACATTTGTTGTAAGAGATAAGGAGGAAATACAGTAAGTCAATTTGGTTCAAGATTTAAAATTAGACATGTACAATAAGATATACACCAAAATTATGTGCTATCCTCATTTCAGATACAAATCCCTAATGCGCCTTACTAATTTTATTTAAATCAAAAGTCTTTGCTCTCAATCCTGGCCAACTTTGGCTAAAGGAACACCCTCAAAGTGTTCCCTATACGGGTGTTCTGTCATATAATGAGATTAAATTGCATAGTCCTGTGTGAAATGGGAGTCTGTTCTTTCCTTATACTACAGACTGCCTAGAATATAAAGTTTCAGGCCCTACATTCGCTATATTCCAGCTATAAATAAACTTACCTCTATTACCTTTATAGAATTTGACAGAATAAACTCACACTCCAACACAACTCTTGCTATCAAAAACAACCTACACAAACAGTTTCTGTCCTGGGACACTATGAAAAGGTTCTGTATGTAGGGACGGGGATGAATTGTCCTCCATTGTTCATCGATTTGCTCGAGCGCACCCAGTAACATCTCCATCGTGAGACTTGTTGTTACTGTGTTTGGCATACTGAATACGTCATGGGGAGCTTGCCAGGCTTTGCCGTGTGGGCGAGATACTCTTGGCAGCTTGCTGGGCTCTCCAAGAGGGGCAGAGAAATCGAACCCGGCTCAGCCGGGCTGTCTGCATGCAAGGCAAACGCCCTACCACTGTGCTATCACTCCAGCCCAAATGAATATTTAAGTGAAAGTTTCCGGTGTGCATTTTTGGTGTTTTGTTGACTTTAATGATCTGTCCAACTGTGTAGTACCCCCCATAAACTCTGGAAAGTATTATAACCATATCTTGTTTTATCAGCATTATTTCCTGGCCGGAGGTCAAAATGCTCACTCTGCATTAATAGTGAGCCTTCTAACAAAAGATGATTAAACATAATGTTATTTATAAAACAAGTATAACAATATTATAATGTCTCTATATCCAAGAATGTGAATCGAATAACAATAATTTAAGGAAAAAAGCTGGCTCTAGTAATACAGCTTAGAATGAAACTGCATGGACAAGTGATGACACAGCTATCCAGGCACACCAGTCTCAATCAAATATTTAGTTGTAGTTTCTTTTTTTTTTTTTTGTCTTGGGCCTTCACCTGATGGTGCTCAGGGCTTACTCAGGAACCTGTGCTTCTGGAGGTGCTCAGAGAATCATCTAGGGTGCCAGCATCAAATCCAAAGCCACATGCAAAGCAAGCAACCCACTCCTGTACTATTGCTCCGGCCCCCTCAATAGCATTATTTCAACCAAGCTTTTATGGGAAATAATAAATGGTTCTTTTGCCTGTCCTTATTCAATACAAACTAATTCAAAGACATAAAACACACATAAAAATTTTTGTGATACAAAAATTTGGTATCACAAAGATACAAAATTCAGAAGTGGGAATAAAGCTACTCAATCTTATGTTTGAATACTGGTAAAACCCAAATCAGAAATTAGGCTTTAGAAGAAAAAGCACTGTACTGCACACCTGAATTGTGAGGCCCAGAGGCCAATCCCAGCCATAGAGTAGCTCCCCAAGCATCACCAGCTGTTGTCTGGTGACCCTGATGCCCCTAGAACCACTTGGCATGCGCAGCACTGCATCCCAGGCCCTAGTACAGATCCAAGCTAACAGACCCAGGACAAATAAGGCCCCACCCCCCAACCAAAAAAATCAATCAAGCTCTGTAACTTATCAACTATGTGCTTCATATTTCCTCCACTTAAAAAAAAAAGCACAAGAAAACGTTCAACAAACCTACCTGAATAACAAATAAAACCAAATGTTACAAATTATCGATATTTTAGGTGACAAATGCCTGTGGAATTAAAAAGACTAAAGTGTTAGGAGAAGAGGAGGATAGGGGCCTACTGAAATCAAATGACACCACCCCCCACCCATTTTCCAGGCTGTCTACAATCACTAGAACACTTAAGGACCTCTCTGGATCCGGGTTAACCCTTTTTTATCCCATGTTTCCTTCTCAATCTTGTCCTTCACTTTTCCTGCAATTCTCTGCTTAAAGGTGGCTCCAAAGGATACCATTTCAGCCCAATAATTCCAATTAAGAACTACAGAAACTGCCGAACCTCCCTAAAGCGGGGCAGAAGGAAGGAGAGAAGTAAGGAGCCTTCTACTTAAAATTTCTTCAATGACAGAGAAAAACTCTACCCAGTGTAGTACATAGACTGTCCCTGGGAAAGCCAGCCCAGAATAACTGTTGTTGCCTTCAATATGATACCAATTGAGGCTAAAACAAAATACTACCAGCAGAAACCAAAACAAACTCACTACCTTCTGACATCAAGGAACATAATAAACTCGCAACTGCAACTCTACAGGGTGGTCAGAATGCTCCACTCACCTCTGGTCTGCCACAAGGCACTATCTGCCTATCTTATGTATAAAGTAAAGGTAAAGGTAAAGGCCCTCCCATTGATCGTCGATTTGCTCGAGTGGGCCCAATAACGTCTCCACTGGAGACTTTGTTGTTACTGTGTTTGGCATATCGAATACTCTCGGTAGCTTGCCGGGCTCTCCGAGAGGGGCGGAGGAATCGAACTCGGGTCGGCCATGTTGGCCGCTTGTAAGGCGAACGCCCTATCCCCTGTGCTATCGCTCCAGCGATACATAATCTTATGTATAATCCAAGACAAATCCAAAAAGGTTACGGGAAAAAAAAAATTTATAAAAATGTAGTTGGTAAACAAAAAATCATTTGGGCATACTAAGCTTTAAATGCTTATGATAATCTGAGGTGCAGATAGATGTGAAGAAGGAAGTTGAGTCATCTGTCTTTCCAGAGACAAAATGTTTAGCTATCGGGGTCGGAACATTAGTACAGCAGGTACGGTGCATGTTATGCACATGGCTAACCCGGGTTCAATCCCAGCATCCCATGGTCTCCTGAGCAGGATCAATTCCTGAGTGGAGAGCCAGGAGTCACCCCTGAGCATCTCCCAGTGTGCCCCCCCCCCCCCCCCCGCCAAAAAAAAAAAATTTAGCTACAGAGGCCAGAGAAATAACTAGGAGTTCAGGCACTTGCCTTGTACATAGTCAATCCTGTCCAACCCCTGGCATTGGGGGATTTGGTCCTCCCAAGTACCACCCTGAATAAAGAGTCAGTAATAAGCTTTGAATATCACGGGCTGTGACCCAAAATTAAAAAAAAAAGGGCAAAAAAAAAAAAATCAAACATCATTTTATCTACCAGTTACTATTTTATGTGATGGGAAAACATCAGATTTATCAGTCAAAAATCTGCTGTTAGGGTATTACATTCTAATAAATGAGACAATAAGTGATTTAAATAAACAGTGTTATATACAGTATGTAAGGAGATACTGTGGGGAGCACAGCAGTGTAGGAGGAACAAAGAGCAGAATCCAAGAGTCCTGGTAAAGGGGCTAGAGCGAAGCACAGAGGGGAGGGTATGTGCCTTGCTTGCAGCAGACCTGGGTTTGATCCCCGGCATCCCATATGGTCCCCCAGCACCACCAGGAGTAAATCCTGAGTGCAGAGCCAAGAGAAACCCCTAAGCATCACTAGGTGTGACCCAAAAAGCCAAAAATAAATAAAAGAAAAAAAGAAGTCCTGGTAGACCTTACTGAAACGTAAAAGTGAGGTCAAACCTTTTTTAATCTAGGGAAACAAAATAGGCAGAGCAGAGACCTTAGTGATCTTCACAAAAGCAGTTGTCCCGAGACAATGGGTGATGGATCTAAAAAGGTGAGGGGTCCGAGAGCCAGGGGATGTGGCTGGATAACCCTCAGCACTGCAGGGAGCGAACTGCACTGCAGGCCCTTGCAGCGAGCTGCCAGCTAGGTTGGCTGAGAAGCTCCACAACAGGTCCCTAGGGTCCCTTGAGCACAAATTAGGAGGCCCCCAAAATATAAAAGAGGAGAGGAGACCTGGGGCATTAAATACAAAAACTCTTGAAATGTTTTGCTACAAAGAGGAACAGAGAACTAGGCAGAAGCTGAAAGAGGAAGCAGAATCAAAAAAGAGAGAGACTGATATTTTATGTTTTAAGATAGAAGAAAAGCATACATCTGTATGGCACACATGTCCAAATGCAAGGCAGGCTGCAGGAGTGGGAATCTTCAGAAATTATCTTCTGACGTCTTTGAATTTTTGACAGAAGCAGGAAGCTCTGAATAAAGAATCAGAATAAGTATAAAAGAGAAAACAAGAATAGACATCCAGGAAACTGAATTTAGAAGAAGAGAATGAATTGGAAAAATTATATATAAATGCCCAGGAACCTTAAAGGTCCACTCAAATTTTATGAAACAACTGGAAATCAACATTAAGAAATTCCCTGGGGCTGGAGATAGCACAGTGGGTAGGGCGTTTGCCTTGCACGCGGCCAACCCGGGTTCGATTCCTAGCATCCCATATGGTTCCCTGAGCATCGCCAGGAGTAACTCCTGAGTGCAGAGCCAGGAGTAACCCCTGTGCATCACCAGGTGTGACCTAAAAAGCAAAAAAAAAAAAAATTCCTCTAATATGAGACACAACAGTGGGTTACCTTCTATTAACAAACGGAAAAAATCCTCTCAGGGGACCAGAGTATAGCAGGGAGGTCGCTTGCCTTGTACACAGCTAGCCCGGGTTCTATCAGTACTCCATCTGGTTCCCAGCCCAATAGAAGTGATCCTATCCCTGACTGCAGAGGCAGTAATAAGCTGAGAGCACTGCCAGGTATATCCCTGCCCCCCCGCCAAAAAACAAGAATCTTTCACACAAACTGCTGAAAATGGCAAATACCTAACCTACTTTGATGTACAAAGTTCTGAGAAGATCGCAATTTCCCTGAGAAATATGCTGAGACACACCTTATTTTCTCTCTTTTTTGAGGGGGCGGGGGAGTGCATTCCATACTCAACTGTGCTCAGAGCTTACTTTAGCCCTGGATCTGTGCTCAGGAATCACTCCTGGTTATGTGCTCAGAGGTGTTGTAACTGGGATTGAACCCATGTCAGTTGCATGAAGGGAAGAGTCCTACCCACTATACTATCTCTCCAGTTCCACCATACCCTGTTTTCATACATTTTAATAATTGCTCTCAGTCAATCAAAGGATGGAGAACCTTCATGTGTCAGCTATAAACAAAAACTGAATTTAAAAACCTTAAGTCCTAATATATTACATTAGTAAAGCACATCATGAGGGCTTATTCCTACTAACAGAAGTACAAATTTGCACATATAAAATTATCAAGGACCTAAACAAATAGCACAGTGCTTCTGATACCTGTCTTGGCAGAAATGGTCGTGGGTTCAAATCTCCAGTGTCAAAACATGTGCCAAGTAGAATCATGGTAGTTTTGCTGTGGTGATCCTTAGCACCACAAGCAATGTCTGGCCACACTGAAGCCAGGTGTCACAAAGAGTATAACTCCCAATGAGCACTGCAAATAAAAAGACGTATGTGCACCATGGTCAAGAAAAATAGCTCCTGGCAAGCACACAAGTGTCCAGCAAGCACCACAACCCAGACATGTGAACCACAAATAAAGAGCACAGCTCCTGGCAAGCCCGTGGACAAGGACCACAAATGAAGGAGTTCAGTCTCTGGTGAGCACCATGGCCAAGTGAGTGAGCATTGCAACCTGATGTGCAACCCCCAACAAGCAACAGAGCTCAATGTGTGAGAACCAGTCAGGAGTGTGCCTCACCCATTTGTGTCATGACAAGTCAAAGGGCCAGCAGGGAGCAAATTCTGAAGATGGAAAAAAATTAGATGACCAAAAAGCATTCAAGAAACCACATAAACTGCCATATAAAAATTTATTACTTAATTATCATTCTGGTGAGTAATACAACAGTGAACACACTGAAAACCGCTGATTGTACATTATTTTAATGGGTGAATATCTTTTATGGGAATAAAACCTCAAAGTTTTAAAAAATGTACTTCAAGATTTTAATTGTCATGGGGGGAAAGGTAAAAATGTAATGTTTTTTAAGTTTCAGTGTTAAGATTTAAATGGGAAATGGAACAAATACAGGATGTTGTGTACCAGCTATTAATAATAAGCGAATTATTTTTCTCAAAATGAAAAGCAGAGCTTGGATGGGCTTTTTGGATTAAATGTTTTCCCTTTTTAACTACTAAGATTTGTAGCTTCTAACGTTCATGATGCATCCCTTTGATAAAGACAGAGTGAAAACTGGGCCAGAGAGATGGTACAGTATAGCAGCTAAAGTACTTGTCTTGCATGTGGTGAATCTTGGTTTGATTCCCAGTACCACATATGGTCCCCTGAGCACCACCAGGACAAATCACTAAGCAGAGTCAGAAATAAGCTCAAGAGACCACCAGGTGTGTAGCCCTAAACAAAACTCAAGACATACTCAAACTGTTTTTCCGAAAATGAATCTCAATCTCTGACAAAATAAATATCTACAATAACTCGTATGCTTTAAATACTCCACACAAAGAATAAGTAGCAAACCAATACCTGGGTAATTTCCAACAACCAAAATAAAATATAAAATGTCATCAGTTAATTCAGAAAGATACATTTCTTAGTTATGATGCCTCACAGAAATATTATAATCCATATTTAAGCAATAGGCCAACTAATTAATAAATTATATTTTCTCCCTACAACAGGAAAAATAAATTTAACAATTTTACTGCTGGTGTTTCAGTTCCCATGCTGAAATATAAAAACTGAGATTTCTCCTCTTTGTAAAAATAGCCATATGAAAAAGGCTATCTTCTGAACAAAATGGGAAGACAACTGAACTGACCATTTTACTCACTTTGCCCTGCCCTGTCCTTTGCTGTGATAACCAGGAGTCACACACTTGGTTTCAGTGCACCAGAAATCAAAACACGTGTGTGGCACAGGGATCCCAAATACTTGAAGAAGAGATAACACAGAACTTGAAGCCTCCAGCCTGCAAGGCAGGTGCTCTACAGCAGCTATTCCTGGGCTCCAGAAGTTGTTCATGAGAGTAACAGTGGTTACAGAAGTCAGAAAACAGAGAACATGGGAGTTTAGTCACTTCCGACATGGAATCTGTGAATACAGAGGACGCCTTGGTACACTTCTTTTGTGACCCTATGGGTATGAACACCAAACCCGAGGTCAGGGAAGGCTGTACAAAGGTTCTGTCTACAAAAGCAGGCCCCCATGTTATTCTCGGCAGTTCAGTCTCAGGATCAGAGAGACAGTGCAGCAGGTAAGCCAGTTGCTCTGTATATGATGATCCAGGCTCAATCCCCAGCACCCAATATGGACCCACACACACCACCAAGAGTGGTCACTGAGCAGAGCCAGGAGTACACCCTGAGCATTCCCGGGTTAGGGTCAGGGAGATGGATGAGGAAGAACACTATGGGGTCTCTCTGGTCCAACGAGCTGTGACCAAAAAGGAGAAAAAGATGGGTCAGAGAGAGCTAGCTCAATAAACTGAGCGCAGGCTGAGCATGAAGCAGGCTTGGCGAGAGGAATCGCCAAGATAAAGGTGCAGCCAATCAGGTTTCATGGAGCAGATGTAAATGCATCTGATCTCTTTCTCACTGTGAGGTGTTACTCTCAGGACCTCCTCTGAAAGGAAGGAACATCAAGGCAGGGGTGGGGAGTGGCAGAGGGTCAGGGAAGGGGTGTAGAGGAAAATAGAGACCTCTTAAAAGTCTCCCCTGTATAAACCCACACTGATAGTTAGGGAGGGCTTCAACACACGAACCATTTAATCGACAGCATTCCCCTACATAAAATTTATAAATGACTGTCTTCAGATAGAAATTAAAGTTTTGTATTTTAAAAAACAAAGTAATAGAGGATATTTATAGGATGGCTTATTTATTTTTGGTTTAGGGCCATGGCTGAGGACTACCCCAAGATCCTGTTGGGGACCAAACCTGGGGCTCCAGAATGTAAAGCTTATAGTCCAGCCCTCTGAGAGCTATCAACCCAGCCCACGATGACTTTAAAAAGGAAGCTTAATGAGATTCATATAATTTAAAATAGATGGGGGGTGGGGGTGCGCACAAACGTGCCAAGAGATAATACACAGGTAAAGCGCTTGCCTTGCACTCAGCCAACCCAGGTTCAATCTGTGGCACTACCTATGGTCCCCTGAGCCCACCAAGACTAATCGCTGGGTGCCAAGAGTAAGCACTGCCAGATGTGCCCCAAAACTAATAAAAAATACACCCGTTATTACATAAAATAGATGAGAGGAACTTGGGGAAGGGGTACAGATGTACATTTTAATTTTAGGGATAAACTCAACAACACACCAGACAATCTTGCAGCAAACAGGAAGGAGAACTCTGGATCTTGAGTTGAGTCATTGACTCACTGAAACACATCTGAGTCCCAAACAAAAGGAGCACCAGCAGCACTGGCCCTGCTTCTGCTGGAGCTAGTGCTCCAGGCCGGGCTGTCCTGGTCCTCCTTATGGCAGGGAGGGTGCTAGCAGCTCGTCCCTGCAAGGCTTCGCCGGGACAAGATCAGAAGTGCTTGCCAAAGAATTTCCCATTTCACCCACACAGTCACTGGTCACTGTCCTCCCATTGTTCATCGATTTGCTCGAGCGGGCCCAGTAACATGGTGAGAATCGTTACTGTGTTTGGCATATCGAATATGTCACGGGTAGCTTGCCAGGCTTTGCCGTGCGGACCAGATACTCTCAGCAGCTGGCCAGGCTCTCTGAGAGGGGTGGAGGAATCGAACTTGGGTCGGCCGTGTGCAAGGCAAATACCCTACCCACTGTGCTATAGCTCCAGCCACCCACACAGTAACCATACAAAAAAGAAATAATTTATGGAACAAATAGGAGAGGTGACAGATACCCAGATCACACAGTGAGTCTTATATGTAACACTGACTCCAGTCCTGAACTCTTAACTGTGTTCTATTGCTTTTCTTTTCCTTGAAACAAAGAAGAATTGCAAAGGATGAAAGGGGGCTAAAAAGATGGCAGCATGGATAAGATATTCTGGTTGACTTTATATCTTTTTCAGATGTGACCAAAGTTTTATACACAAATAGCTCATATAAAAGAAACCTGATCAGTTATGAAATTCTAAACGTGTAACTTAAAAACAAGCCACAAGCTCAGGATATCAGTTCTTTCTGGTACAAACAGCGAAGAAGTCGCTTCTCTGGGTCTTCATAAAGACATCAATCAGCCATGGCAAACAGCAGCCTTGGGAACACCTGAATAAATAATTCAAGGACATGCAAATACAGCAAGCTCTACGAGACTCAACACAAGTCCACACAAGCCACACTATTCAAGAAAAGCAAATCCACCAGATCCAAGAAATGCAAAGTCTTCCTAGTAATTGAAATAAGACTCAGAAGCTTGATAGGAGAGTCTTATCCACATCATCCACAGAAACAAGTTAAAAACAAGATCTTCAGGAGCTGGAGCAATAGCATAGCGGGTAGGGCGTTTGCCTTGCACGTGGCCGACCTAGGTTCAATTCCCAGCATCCCATATGGTCCCCTGAGCACCACCAGGAGTAATTCCTGAGTGCATGAGCCAGGAGTAGCCCCTGTGCATCACCAGGTATAACCCAAAAACCAAAAAAAAGAAAAAGAAAAAAAAAAAACCAAGATCTTCTCTGGATATAAATAGCAGTATTAAATTCTATTAAGTAACTAGTATTTACTGATTTAAATGAGAAAGAATCCAGAGTTCCGACCTCTGTCAATGCTCAAGAATCAAGGACACTGTCTCATTTACCAAGGCATCGAAAATCAGATGGGCTGGACACATAATGAGATTTGGAGACAACCGCTAGATTAGAGCCATTACCAACTGGATTCCATGGGACGTGAAAAGATTGCGTGGCTGCCCACCTATGAGATGGTCAGACTTCGTCAAGACCCTGAACAATCAGTTTGAGGCTCAACGTGTTCCTAGAACGAGCAGATGCCATTGGACTACACTAGCAAATGACAGGGACAAATGGAGACGTTACTGGCACCTGCTCGAGCAAATCGATGAGTAACGGGATATCAAGTGATCAAGTAACTAGTACTGGACAACAATAAAAGTAAATAAGCATAGTTAGGAAGTAATTCTAATTTCAGCATCTAGCATTTAGTAAGTCTCTGAATAGCCATGGTAACAATTATTGTAAGTTAGCATTATAATCTCCAGGGTGGATATAGTCTTCCTCGTTTCTGAGTGTCTAAATCATTTAGTCTCACGATAAGAAATTAATGCAAACGAGAGCCTGTGACAGCATCGTAAGTTCATCTCAAAAACGCAAAGCATGCCTTTCCTTTATTAAGGACATGGGGGAGAGGGAGGGATCAGGAAACTGGCTCAGCAGCAGCACACATGTTCACATTTAGAGCAGGCCTGAGTTCAACTCCTGGTACCACAAAAACAGACACACAATACTCTTCTGTGAAATGAGCAGTGTAGAGCAACTGAGGAAAATAACACAATGATCTACTGAAAAGTAATGCTGTTACACTAGGGGAGGGAGTTCTTAAGAGGCCACACCTATAGGTGCTCAGACAGCACCAGAGACTGAATCCAACCCTCCCACATGCAAAGTGTTTACTGATGCTCTTTGAGAAATCTCTCCAACCCCAACTAATACATTTTAAATCAGTAGATACCTAACACTTACTATATCAAAATTATGTTGGGGGGTAAGGGGGAATCCAGTCAGCCAGATCAAACCCAGAGTTTTTGTACATGCAAATTACACACTCTCCCAACTTTACCACTGACTATATCCCCAGCCCTCTGCCCACTTTTTAAATAGGGGTCATGCCCAAGAGTGCTCAGAGCCACCATGTGCCAGGAATTAAACCCAGCATCTCACACACCTTCATGTGTGCGGACACACATGAAGGTACTGGCAGAGGGACAAAGTCACGCGGGTTCCGGGGCCATGATCTCCAAGCCTACCCGGATTTGGGCCGAGCATCCTCCACCCAGATCCTCCAAATTCCAGTAGGCGGGGGTCACACCCACCAACTGGCCCCCTGGCGCCGTGTAATCCCATCAGCGGCCAAGACTCAGAGACTATAAAAACCAGATGTCTGAACCGCGCGGCCGCATTTGCGGCCGCGCGACATTTTATTATTACATCTTATTATCTCATTCCTACTTTGGACAAACTGGCAGGCTACCGAATGTAGCCTGCCCACACGGCAGAGTCTGGCAAACTCCCTGTGGCGTACCCAATATGCCAAATACCAGTAACAATGATGGGTCTCATTCTCCTAAAGAGCCTTGAATATAATCTCAGGGCTAGGATGAAGGAGACGTTACTGGGGCCTGCTCGAGGCAATCGACGACTAACAGGATGATTTGTGTGTGATTTTGTGATCTCACACACAAGCTATCTCACCAGCCCACATGTCCACTTTGTTAAGAGTCAATTGTATTAGGGGCTGGAGAGAGTACAGCAGGCAGGGCATTTGCCTTGCATAAAGCCAACCTGGGTTCAATCCCTGCCATCCTATATGGTTTCCTGAGCACAGCCAGGAGTTATCCCTGAGCACCATCACGTACGGCCTAAAAGAAGGGGAGAAAAATATCAATTGAAGGGTCAGGGAGAGAGTACAGCGATTAAGGTACTTAACTTGCATGCAGTCAACCCCATTTGAACCCTAGCACTAAATGATTCCCCACCATCAACACCACTCCCTGGGGCGACATCCCCAGAACAGAGCTGGAATAGCCAGAGCACAACCAGGTTAGGCCCAGGCCCAACACCAACACCTGCCCCTGGCCAAAAGAAAGTCAATCACACTGAGTCAGAAAAATAGTTCATAGGACAAGCAGAGGTGACCTCATTTCCAGGGAATCACATATCCCCAGGGTTATCTGCCAGAACTGACCACTTTCAGGTCCTTATTAACAACCCCTAGCACCACCAAGCATGGCTCAAAAACATAAGTCTATTGCATTTAAAAAGGTTACCCCCCCATAAAAAGTAAACCCCCCTCCCCAAAAAACCATATTTTTTTCTAACAATAACCAAAAGTATTCTTTAATCTCACTCCTAAGACCACATAAAAAGAACATGGCTAGCTGGCTGTACATTAGTGCTCGGGCTGTTTGTATAAAGCAGTGTTTGTCAATCATTGCCTGACCAGGGCCTACTGCTGATTGTGCTTCCTACTTGTGGGCCCTCTTATCTCAGGTCGTGGTGTCCTATTTATACAATTTTCACCAGTGGCGACCTCGATTGTCCGTTTGGTCCCTGAGTGAGAATTACTTGTATAAAAGGATAAAGAAACCCAACTAAAACATTCGAAAAGCAAGGCAAAAGGAAGTAGTAAGTCATTTTACCTGGCTTATTATTACTAAAGGTATGGCGATCACTACTACTGTAGAGGTTCAAAATCAGCAGACTTGAATACACTACTGTTTCTCACCAGCTATTTTTAAATTATTAGTAGATAATCCGGTGGGTCTGTGGTAAATACAGCTGTGAACACAGCAGCAAACCATCTGGAGGCTTTTAACTTCAATAGTTTTTCAAATGCACAGCATAGTCACTTTATCCTGTTCCTTTGAAGCTCAACAGTCACACACAAACTGACCTTTTTTGAAAACCACAACCACCAAAAAATCATTTATTTTGTGGAAGATATGAGAAACAGATCTAGTAGCTTATCTTTTTTGTTTTTTTTCTTTTTTGGTCACACCCAGCGATGCTCAGAAGTTAGTCCTGGCTCTGCACTCAAGAATTACTCCTGGTGTTATTGGGGAGGGCCGCGTGTGAGAGAAAGGCCATATGAGACGCTGGGGCTCAAACCCGGGTCGGCTGTGTGCAAGGCAAATGCCCTCCCCACTGTACTATCACGCCGGCCCCTAGTTGCTTATCTTTAAAACTAAATGATTATTTCAAATCTTTGCTAACAGAAGAACTTCATAAAGGACTGTCCAAACTTACCTATTGTATTCTTTCTTCTTTTACAATGCCAGGGTTTCACACATGCTCTGATGAGCTACTGGCCCTTACTTCATTCTGTCCCCCAAACCTGAACACAGATGTCATACTAATCATCACAAGATCCCACCTACAGGGAAAGGGGCGGGGGTGGGGGATGAGATAACTCAAAGAGCAGGCATGGTTTCTTTGCCTATGGGAGTTCCAGATTTGATCCCTGGTGCCACACAGCCCCAATCATCATGGGGAGTCCAAAAAAAATCCCACTTGCAGAATGCCACTGACATTAACTTTCTGTTTTGTTTTTACCCATATTCAGCAGTGCTCCGGGCTTACTCCTGGCTCTGTGCTCAGACATCACCCCTGGAGGGCTCAGGGAACCAAATGCAGTGCCAGGGATTGAACCCGAGTCAGATACATATCAGACAAGCACCTTACCTGCTATACTCTCTCTCTCTGGCCTGTGCTATTAACTTCCTAACTCATCATCCAGTTAATGTCATTACCCAACAAGCAGCCTTTTCCAGTCACATTCTATCACGCCTGCTCTCATTACCAAATTTATCTTACTCTTACCAACTACAAACGAGCCTCTACTGCCCATGCTCTAACTCCCGAGGTACTCTCATTCACAAAAACTGCAGTTGTTCCACTGACTCCCAAATAAATAAATGGCATTTTTCAATAGTCTTTTTGGTTCTCATTTTCTATCCAAAACTTAGAACATGGGATTCGAGTCACTCCCCTGCCTCCTGCACTCTCTGATTTTTACAACTCTTTCTGCACTGCTTTGCCCTCTTCTTCTAAACTCGTTTCACTCCCTCCTCATCCCGTCTCTCTTTAGTTTTATATGTTCCTACTCTAAATCCAGAATACGGACTTCTATTTTCCAACAACCACATGTATGAAGCATTACCTCAGCACTGGCTCCTATGTGAAAGTCAGTGAATGCCCCCTGATTAGCATAAACAAATCTCCGTATCCTGTGAGAGGGAGAGAAGCCAGTGGAGGTCCCTTTATAAAGGTCACCTCTTTGATGGTATCATGGGGCCAGAGAGGAGGGTGAGGCACTTGTCTTGCATGTGGCCGACCCACATTTGATCCACACCACCACACACAGTCCCCTGAGCACAGCCAAAGTAAGCCTTGAGCTTGGCAAGTTATTAAGCTTTCACTCCCCCCCCCCCCACTATGTTCAGTAACAAACAGTTCCAAAAGCATCATCAGCACCCACTATAGGAAGTATTAACTTGATCTCATGCTAGGTTCCTTAGCATCTTCGCACACCCTCTGATGCCTTTTGTAATTTTCCCCACCATCACACAGGTGCTAAATAACTTATCCTGGGTCTCAGAGTGAGCAAGTAGAACTAGGAGCAGAACTCCAACAACCTTATTTACTATAAAGCTAAACTGAATCAAATGATTGATCACACCAGCAAAGTTCTGTGTGACAGCATTAAAAAGTGGGTGTACTGCACTGATTTTCCTACTAATGAAATGTCAGCATATTGCTGTATTGGTATTTATTATAAATATGTCAATTATATCAATGATTAAATTCTTTGGGTCAGCAAATCTACAACGCTAATGATTAATATTTGGAATAAAAGTATTAGAAAGAAAATATACTTTGAAGGAAATAAACTAGGCCAGAGATGCTTCCTTCCTTCCTTGTGTTCCTTAGATTCAGCAGTGTATCTGCCCATCTGAAGCCTGAGGGGAGAGGGAGGCCCCTAACAGTCAGAGTCAAGAGCACACCTGATACTCAGGCTCAATGGGGCTCCCCACAAGCCCACCAAGACCACATCCAATGGTGCTAGATGGTCTCCAGCATTACACTTGGCAGGGTGGGAGAGTCCAGATCCTTCGGCATAAAAACAGACACTGGGGCCTCAAGCACACAAGCACATGCATTTTAGCACCCATTTTTGACAGAGTTGTCATCTTGAAACTGGGACACTGGTAGTGGGAACTGTACATTGGTGAAGGGATAAATGTTGGAACTTTGACCAAAACCCAATCACAAACAACTTTGTAACTCTGTATCTCAGAGTGGTTCAATATATAAATTTTTGAAAAAGAAAAAAAGAAAGTGCTATCCTCTCTCTCATCTCAAGTTCTTTTAAGAATATCTTTTCAGGAGCTGGAGCAATAGCACAGCACTTAGGCATTTGCCTTGCACGTGGCCAACCTAGGTTCAATTCCCAGCATCCCATAGGGTCCCCTGAGCACTGCCAGGAGTTAAGTCCTGAGTGCATGAGCCAGAAGTAACCCCTGTGCATCGCCAGGTGTGACGACAAAAAGGAAAAAATAAAAGAATATTTTTTCAGTAAGTTCTATCTCAACTTGAGTCCATCTCCCTCCCATACCCCTACCAGTACACCCAACAACACATCATATCCATTAGTAACAAAAACCTAGCAATAAACTGTGGCTCAGGAGAAAAAAATATTACATTAGCGTTGTGTATAAGAGGATTTTAGTCCACTTCAGTGACTGGAGCGATAGCACAGCGGGTAGGGCGTTCGCCTTACAAGCGGCCAACATGGCCGACCCGAGTTCGATTCCTCCGCCCCTCTTGGAGAGCCCAGCAAGCTACCGAGAGTATTCGATATGCCAGACACAGTAACAACAAAGTCTCCAATGGAGACGTTACTGGGCCCGCTCGAGCAAATCGACGATCAACGGGAGGGCCTTTACCTTTACCAGTGACTGTCACAATTTTTTTTTAAATGTCTGCAGGTATTGAGCAATAGTACAGCAGGTAAGGTGTTTGCCTCGCACATGGATAACCAGGGTTCAATCCCTGGCATTGCATATGGTCATCCCTTGAGTAACACCTGAGAGCAGAGCTGGGAGTAAACCCTGAGTACAGACAGGTGTGGTCCAAAAAATAAATGTCTTGTACAGTTAAAGGTGATAGTGGTAGTACTACCTCAAGATCAAAGCCAAGACAGGATGGAAACCAGACCACTGAAATTTGGTGTGATTTACTGACTCAAAAGCTTGGCTATGTTCAATCTTAAAGACTCCAATGTACTCAATTTTAAAGTAAATAAATATGTTTAGACTAACTCAAAATCAAAACACAGTATGAAATTTAAGGCAGGCAGGCACATCCTGAGACATCTCTAAACCTGTCTATCAGTCATCTGCCTACAGCCAAAGTGCTTTGAGTGAAAGGTACTCTAGTGCCCTTTGGCACTGAGTAACAAGAGGTACAAGAAAACATTCTTGCCACCTTAACTGCATTGATGCTAATGGGAGTCTGCAACAGCAATGGAACCAGCTGTAAAAGAAAATGCTGTTTCTGATGTCATTATAAAATGGATAGTATTGGCTACTGAGACTCAACAATAGCAAGGAAACCCTGTGACCTTGAAAAAGCAGAGTAAATACCTACTAATAAATTACAAGGGTTAACAATTTCCTCAAAAACAAAAATAAATCTCTCCAAGTAAACTATTACAGAGTAAACAAAAGCTTGTCTTGCTCTATTATTTGCTTAAAAGCAAGCCTGGTGGCAATGGGAAAAGGATTAAGAAACACAGTCAGGCAAGTCCCTGAAACCTCCAGTATAAGATAAAACTATCCCTCCAGAAGCCGCCAATGATGTCTGACCTCACAGCTGTACACAGTTGCACTAATTAAAATGAAAAGCTATTCTGGATAACACACAGGCGATTCACTGAACCTTACTGACAAGCTGACAGGGTCACGGTCTCACCCCTGCCCTACTCCCACTCACCCCCACAAATCCACAATGCAAAGCGGAACATGGCTCAACTTAACCCATATTTTAAAATATACTCAATCCATGTATTTGAAAAAGAATCCCAACCATGTAGACTGGAGCAATCTTCTACAGGCTATAATGAAGCCCAGACTCACACAAAGGAAGTGGTACAGTTACATTACGTCAGCTCTCGCCTCAATTCATAAATGCAAAGCCACAAAACAAGACAAAAATCTAAACAGCTTTTTTACGGGAATCTTGGAGTGCTTGAATGTAGGTTAAGTCTTTAAATATGTTACTGAACTGCTCTCCTTGATGCATCACTTTCAACAGCCACCAGGAGGGAATAAGTGTAATCTTACTCAATTCTATCATGCAAGCAGATCAAATAACATTTCAAGCACCGCCTGCCAAGCACCAGGGCCTGCCAGCCTACAATGAGCAGTCAAGTGCTCTGGACTGAAAAACCACCTTTCACTGGTTCCAGCAATCTTTGTAAAATAGTATAAATACTACTAAATTACAGGGTTGGAAAAAACAAACAAGCATCTAACTGCTGGCCCACTCTATTGTGAAGTTGCTGTGAAGCTTCAAAAATGCCTGCTTTCGGGTATTTTACTAGCAATGTAAATATTCAGAAAGGCAAATGCCTCTCAGCCCAATGTAACACATGCATAAAAGCACATAGCTGACTGTGCATCTGGAAATAATTGTCTACAGATCAATGGGTTTACATGGGATATTGTTCCCATCTGTATGGTTTCAAATCGTGTCTACTTTAAATCTGGAGCTCCTAACAAAAAAGAAAACTGAACTAAGAGTAATTTGGGCACAGAATTTTAAGAATTTCGCTACTATATTCTCAACTTTTAGTTCTGCGTCTCAATCTTAAAAGCATACTGACACACAATTTCCAAGGCAACATCAATCTTTCTGGGGACCCTTGTGTTCCTTCACAGAGCTGGATGGGTTTTTTTTCTTGTTTTTTTTTTTTAAATTTCCCTAAGGTTTCGAGGCCTCAGGCCCAGCAATGCAAGGGGAGTCTAAAGCTGGAGAGCTGAACAAAGTAACCTATTACATTACTTTCTCTTTCAGCAAACAAAAAGTGGTCAAGCAGGTCTCCACAGAACTTCAGAGGAAAGATCTGAGTAAACAAGGGAAAGGGAGTGGTGGTGGAAGACAAGCTGCCACCTCAACCCCCTAAAATGTAGCAATAGAAACTTACCACAATCTTCCTCAAAATGAACTCTGTATTTAGGTTACTCAAGCAAAAACAACAGTATTGTGATCCAAGAAATAAATTCTATTATTCACATACATAGTCCAAAATTACCTTATAATCACGTTCATCAAACTTATTTTATTTAAACTTACAGTAAGCAGTGAAGTTCCTGATTAGTGAGTTTTGGGATCTTCATCTTCGGTATCACTTACCTTTCAGAGAACGTGTGTATGTATATACACGTACATATATGCATATACATATATATATACACATCTTTAGTGTTTTCTGTCTTTAAAATGTTTCTTAATTGGTTTACTTGACAATAATTTTAGAGTTTTGGCAATTAGCTACAAAGCTCAACAGAGACACAACAGGACACAGAAATACCAATTCCTGGAAAGCCATCTTCATTCTTGAAAATAACTGTTCACTTTCTCGGGTCAGCTACAACACGACTGTACACCCACCTCCAAGAGACCCCTGCGCCCACACTTGTCCAACTTCCTGGCCTGCGACCCACGTTCTCCTCCTCGAAGCAGGAGGCGCCGGCGGCCACTTGCCTGTGGCCAGAGCAGGAGGAGCCGAGCCGCTGGCCGCCGCCGTCGCTCCTGCCGCCGCTGCTGCTCCCCCGACGCAGAGCCCCCACGCACTGGAATAACCGGCCGGGACTGAGGGGTGGGGGTGTTTGAAATGCACTTGTTAGACAAAAGAAGGCCGGGGCAATCAGGACTACGCGGCGCCGGCGCGGGTCCTCCCAGCTCAGAGGCTCGGGAGTCTGCGGCCCGTGGCAGTGCGGGACCCCGCCCGTGCCTGAGGATGTGGCCGCCGCTCAGACTGGCAGTGGCACTCCTTTAGCCCGGGCGGATGGGCCAACACTGCCACATGCCTGTGACCCAAACGCTGGGAGAAAGAGCAGCCTACCCGCGGCGACGGCTGCCAACAAAACCCGGACCGGAGCCAGTCCCCTCCGAGCCGGTCGGCCCCACCGCCCACAATCGCACACAAAGCCCAGGCATTTGATCTCCTTCCCAGCTGGGTCGGCTCCTGACCAGCCCGCCCTCCCCTTCCCACAGCCGGAACTGGAGGCTGCGTGATTGATGGCAGCTCTTAATAGCGTGGTCAGCTAGAAAATGCATCTGCAAGTAAGATATTAAAGAGGCAGCGCATCCCATGAATGATCAGCAGTTCACACATCCTCGAGCTGCCTCAGCTTCTGCCAAGAATATTAATGCCAACCACCTCTGACGTCTAACAAATGCAGATGAAATAACCAATAATCATAGGCACAGCAACATTTGTTTCAAAGATACACAGGAGAAAGTAGGGCCTGACGCCACATATATCTGACTCCAATTTTCCTTACAGTTTAAAATTTCTCTTTTAGTCGTTTTGCTTAAAATCTTCTTAGAGGCTGAAGAGGGAGTACAGCTGGTAGGGCGCTTACCCAGCACACAGCACACTCAGGTTCTATACATAGCAATACATGTGGCCCCCTGAGCCCCACCAGGAATTACCCTTGTGCCAGGAGTAACCCTTAAGCATCTCTAGCTATAACCCAACTTCCCCGCACCCCTGCCAAAAGTCTTCAATTTCCTACCACAAGAAAATAAAGATCCATCCGCTACACAAGGAATTGCTTATACTACAATTAACTGATACCCATCAATAAGTAATGTAAATGCATATTCCTTACTAATTCAGCTTAAATGAAAAATAAACCCACCAGTTACTGGAGTATCAAATCCTCATTGTCATGAGCATCTAAACAGAATTACTATTAATTTTCTTCCTATATCTAATCTCATAAATACATAAATAAACCTGTTACATTTTACTAATATTAAAAAAAAGTATACACCTAATTCCCAGAAATAGCAACCAAGATAATTTGTCCTGTTAAATAAAATATTCCATAGGCAAACATATTTAATGTATTTCTACTGACTTTACATTCAAAGCATTATGGTCACTCTGAGTCAACCCAAAATTGAAATTTACAGGCTCAAAATTAAATGATCACTTTTGGAATCTTAGCTATTATGCCCCTCACCAGCAGACAAACGTCATGGTTCTCTCAAACAGCTTTACAGATGTTACTTAAAAATCTACTCAACCTTCTAAGATCCAGGAAAGTTGAATTATTATGTACCCTATTACTAATAAACAGACATTTTAGAATAATGCTCTGCCCAAAAATTCACACACAGCAGAACCCAGGGATACTGCCATGAAGCACCGGATGCTCCCTGATGTTCTAGCTCGGCTGTTCAGTGCTCACTTCGGCAGCACATATACTAGTTCAACTGTTTAAACATCATTCAAATCAAGTTATTTCATAAGAGCTAGGAACACCTTTCTAAAACTATTAACCACCCATGTACTGAGAACAAGAAATGAAGAAGTAGAATCCCTCTGCCACCCTGAAAGGAGGCTATGACAGAAACAAATCAGAGGTGGTATACAGCACAAGGCAGCTCTGCTACAAGCTCCACTAAACATCATCCCTTCCTCAAGAGCATCCAGAGGGGAAATGCAGCTTCAAACTCTGCTACATACCAAGTGGTTCTGAGATCACTCAATTCGTGCCAGAGATTAATTCAACCTTAAGCCTAGCTGCAAGGCAACCTTCAGATTTTTCTAACCAACCATATACCTAGACACTTGATGAAGCCTGAAGAGGTTTTTTATTTTTATTTTTTTGCATGCTACTTAAAAGGTACTAGTTTATGCTGTGGAGGAACGGGCTACTGAGAACCAAACTGCTCTACTCATACTATACCTCATCTCTCAGGGAGATTATAAATGTGTTTTAACCACTTTACAACACTTACATTATTGTGTTCTTATTTTTCACCCTCTGGTAACCCACGCACACCCTGTCATCCAACCATCCAGATACACAGTGTTTTAATTTTTCCAATGTATTTTATTTCTACCACTAGCCATCATTACTTTTTTTCCAAAAAAGTAGAACTCTCTCTGTACCTCCTCTCAAATCCCCACACAAACAGAATTTAAAGAATTTAAAGAATTCAGTTCTCAGGTCAAACATCACTTTTTTCAGAAAAGCTTCTTCTGGGGTCCCATTATAGGTCAAGTTCCTTTGTAGTGAGTTCCCAGGAAACTGTGTACCTTTCTCTGAGAGCATTCATCTCCGTTTGTGACTCAATAATCTAATTTTCTGATTAATGTCATGTCTCCTCAATAGGTCCCACTGGACAAAGTTCTGTATGTTTGCTCATACATATTCAAATACTGGTGCCAAACACAGATCTGTGAAGTAAGACAACAGAGGATCACAGTCTTGCTTCTCTCACTTTCATATATTCTCTGTAGCATGGTGGCACAAAGAAACCTCTCTCAATTAAGTAGCACCTATGCAAATAAATAGTATTTCTTAGGGTCAAAGAGTATAGTAGATAAAGTGCTAGTCTTGCAAGGGGCTAACCAGCATTCACATTCAATCCCCACAACATCCGGTTCCCTGTGAGTCCTAAGGGAAGATCCAGGAGCAAGCCTTGAGCACTGCTAAAAGTGGCCAAAAACCCAAAAAAAAAAAAAAAAAAAAAAAAAAGCATTTCTTTTGTTGGCTTTTTAAAAGTCTGGTAAATGGAAGATTTTTGTCCTTGCTTTACAGAGATACAAATAACAAAATATGGGACACACACACACACACACACACACACACACACACACACACACCACCACCACCACCAAGACCCTAACTAGGATTTCCTTAGCAAGCTAATGAAGAACCTTTAATTTATTCAAGCCAAATACTTCCTACTTACTTTGCATTTAGGCAAGAAGCAAACAGTAGGAGATAAAGTGGATAGACTATTATATCTTTTAAAAAACATTACCCTGCACCCCAAATTTCAAGCACAATGTGCACTGGTTTGTCTTCAATACTTCTCTGAAAGCAAATGTATTATCAAATTCTGCTCTAAAATGGGACAAGGAAATAGTCCTCACCTCTCTTGTACACTAAATTTTCTCTTTATGTTCAGTTTTTTCTTGTCTGAAAGACCTCTCTCTCTCTCTCTACGACACAAAGTCTTTCTAACAGTTAACTGATCTGAGAGGACCTGCAGCCAGGGATGACAGACCATTCAGAAACTGACCACCTGACTGACACCTCAAAGTGAAGAACTCAATTCATAATCCTATTAGTGTGAGTTTGTAAATAAAAAAACCAGAGCACAAGAAAAAGTGAAAAGTGTGAAAAATTTAAAATATTAGATACACCATCCTCATCTCTACACTACTTTCTTATTTTTATTATCTCACAAGGTACTGCTTAGTTCTCACCACCCTGGTCTATGCCATTGCTTCCTTTTGTCCTAAGTTCCATTCCATGTAAAGTCCACCTCCAGGTTTTATAACAGCCTTCATTTATCAAAACAACCCTGTCAAGTGGAGGACCATTAACAGATAATGAGAGGAGACTACAGGTTCAGTTTAGAAGGGAATTCTACAAGCCTGGGCTTGCAACCAAGGAACTGACTTTACACTAACAGTTACAATAAAACACAATGTCTAGTTAAACCATACTAAAGCAGCAAAAGTAACACAAAGGAAATGAGAAGTGCAGCCTTAACACCATTTAAACAATAGTGTTATTCTAGACCCCAAACTTAGAAATACTTTCTTTTTTTTTCCTACAACTACTTTCTCTTTATTCTCTCTGCCATTTTTCCTGTCATAGCCCAAAAGACCAGCAGCCATATCTAAAGATGGCACAATCTAAAGCTATCCCGAGACTAAGAAGGGAAGAGATTGTTTTTTTTTGAGATGGAAGTTTAAAGGTAACATTCATCTAACACTAATGATAGTCCAAATAAAATTGGAGTCCTCCAAATTTATGACTATCAAGTTGAAGCAGTCAGCATTCTTTTCCAAAGTGTTTCTTAGTAAAATCTAAACAGGCCAAGTAAACTAGCACATGACACTATAAAAATAAATCAAAGGCTGGAGTGATAGTCATGCCCTCCCCATCCCAGCTTGGATCCCTGGCACTCTTAGCGTGCCAGGAGTGACCCCTGAATGCAGAGCTAGGAGTAGGCCCTGAGCACTGCCAGGTATGGCCCCCAAAACGAACAAAATAAAGGTATCTGAATGCCAACATACAACAAAATAATAGTGTCTGAAACAGGAGTTGGGGCTGTATTAGCGGTAGTCAGCCACGTTTGCATGATATGCTAGGATAAGGGAGATTATGTTTTGTGTAACTATGCAAAACATTGTTATGGCTTTAAACAAAACATCTTACCGCTTGCTTTTCTTACTCACAAAATGACAGCACACACCAAAGCCTCTGAGTTTATATGTGCATGCATATATAATTTTATTATAATGTAAGTAATGTATGTTTATATAAATCTATACATATGACCTATATTATATAGATTCCTTTTGTAGATTTTTGGATAATGGTGATTTCTACAGAAAATGTTAACAATTTCATTTAGTAAGTTGAAATACATCTATGTGTTCTTCTAGAATGTATTATAGAAATATATAAAATACTTAATATTTTCCTTTGCCGACTGATTCATTCTGGTGGTTTTTATTTCATGAAAACGAAATCCTACTCTTTGTGCTCTGTGACAACTTCCTTCTCAGTTTACAGCAGACTATTAACGTCACATTCCTTTTTACCACAGCATAGAAGTCTGTAGTGCAGTTCACCATTGTCATCATTAAGTAACCTACAGTTACAACAAACTTCTATGCTTTTTGGTGCATATGTGTGACTGTAGGACTCTCAGCTCAAAGATATATTCTGAGAGGCTGAATCCAACTATCTTCCAAAGAGCTGGGTCAACTTATACTCTTCCGCACTGTGCTCTCTGGTAGTTTGAAGTTTGACATTCTACACTCTCCTGGCTCTCCTACCATTTTGACCAAACAAGTTCTGTTTGCCTCTATGACTCCTCCAAAATATAAACTGCGAGTGCCCAGACTCATCTCACATTCTGGTCTCTCGTATTGAGAAGATTCACTCTCAAGCTACTTCTTTATAAATTGCAAACTTGTTTTTAAAGCTCTGAAATTGCTTAACAAGAGATACACCTTCCCAAATGTTGTCTGGATCCCATCCACCACCACTGTACACATTCTCAAAATATTCTAAACCAAATAAAATATTCTTTTTCTCATGTCCTGTTTTCTCCATTATAATCTTGTTATCCTGGTATATGTATTAATAGCATGCCCTTTCTTTAAAATAACAAATTATGATTTATGTGCTAAAATATATTTAAAATCAGAACGAGGGCCGGAGCAATAGTACAGCAGGCAGGGCGTGAGGCCTTAGATGAGGCTGACATGGGTTCAATCCCTAGCATCCCATATGGTTCCCTGAGCACCCCCAGGTGCAATTCCTGAGTGCAGAGCCAGGAGTTACCCCTAAGCTTTGTTGGGTGTGACCCCAATAAAAAAATCAGAGCGATCACATTTAGCATAAAATACTCAGATTTAGAACTACGAGATAACTTTCATTATTTCACTAATAGGTGTTCATCATCTAATCCAGGAGTCTTCAACTACCAGTGGAACAACTATCGAGGTTGAGAGGTTTTTTAAGAGTCAAAAACAGAACCAGAGAGAAATGGTACAAGTGTTAAGGAGCATGCCTTGAATTCTCAGCAACACATTCCCCCATCCACCCCCAGCCAAGCAACCCTGGAAGCCCCAGAACACTACTGAGTATGGCCATGGAGGGCCCTCAGCACCTTCCAGGTAACCCCTGGTACCACAGGGCCTGAAGAGCTCTGTCTCCATCCTGGGCACTAGCACTGAATCACCGGTCAAGTAACCTTTGCTCAAATTTATAAATATTACATACTATGAAACATTAAAACTGAAAATTAAAACTTCACTTTTTGTTTTTATTCTTCCCAACATAGTCCTAAACGTATATTTGAGCTACTAAGTATTTAAGTGTCATTTCATGACATATAAATCTATCAACATAAAAATATATACCTTAAAAACGCATTTACAGGAACCGGAGCAATATTACAGTGGGTAGGGCACTTCTTGCACACAGCAAACCAGGGTTCTATCCCCAGCATCCCATTTGGTCTCCCAAGCACCGCCAAGCTCACTGGGTATGGTCCCAAAGCAAAACAAAATAAAAACAAAAACAGTGTGACCCATCTGTCCAACATGAAGAATAAAACTGGTAACATCGCCCCACATTTTGTTTAAATAGCATTTACAGCAACAGATCTAATTTTTGGAATAACAGAGAGCAGACGCATTAGCTCCAATGAAAACCTCCAGCAAAGTCAGTCAATGGAAGGAGAAAACTAGAGGTTTTAGTTTGAGGAGTATAACCTTCTCACAGATGGAGGCTATGAAATAAACTTTAACAATCTGAGAGAAAGACAGACGGCTAACAACATATGCTTTAACATTTTTTAAGGACATTCTGTCTCTATTTTAAAACTCACTCGAGAGCTAAGATTTGTACATATAAAATTATAATTTCCCAATAAAGTGGGAGTTTGAAAGGGCAAAAAGTTTGAAATTTCTCATCTGAAAACTGTTAAGAGACAGAAAGAGAGCAAGAAGGAGAGACAGTGAGTGAGGATTTTGTGAAACAGCTAACTGACACAAGACTCTACAAGGATGTTTCAGGACGCAGTCCTCGAACACTCTGGAGCAGACAAAATGTGTTAAAAGTCAGAGGAGAGATCCGTCCAAGTTTATTGGAAATAATGTTAAGATAATTCAAAACTCCAACTGAAATTCAAAATACTATCCAGATGGATAGATACTTGTGTCAACTAAAATAACACTACAGATACAAAACATTATTTTGTCCTTTTTTTTCCTTTCAGGGATCAAACCCAGGGCCTCTGACAGGCAAAATCTGTGCTAAACTACATCCCCAGCTTTGCTTTATCAATTAAAATAATAAAATTAAAATAAATCCTAATACACAGCTTCTTTAGCAATATGCCTTCAACAAATTAAAACACTTAAATCACAATTATCTATCTTCTGAAAAATGTCTATTCAAAAATTTCAAGACATTTTTATGACAACCATTTACCAAGTTCAACATCACAGGTAGCATTAGTAATTAAGTATTTTTCTGCTTAGGGGCTGGAATGATAGCACAGTGAGTAGGGTGTTTGCCTTGCACGCGGCCTACCCGGGTTCAATTCCCAGCATCCCATATGGTCCCCCAGAGCACCACCAGGAGTAATTCCTGAGAGTAAAGCCAGGAGTAACCCCTGAGCATCGCCGGTGTGACCAAAAAAAAAAAAAAAAAAGTACTTTTCTGCTTAAAAGCCAATCACTACTCCTAAGAAAATGTCACAGGCTTTTCTACAGTTCAAAATATTCACATACGGCTGGAGCTTATAGATAAAGATCATCAGACTGAGCACATGCCTTTTACCCAGAAGGACTGTCTTGGAGCCCCTGCACGCACCTCATGCTCCCCTTCCCAATACAGTAGGACCGTTTGGTGCTGTCCCCAGAGATAAGAGAGTCCCTGAGTACCACCAGCTGTGGCCATCAAAGAACACCACACCTTCCCAAAAAGCAACATTTGCACACACAAAATCTACAACACATACAGAATTCTTGGGTAAAGGATAATCTTTTTTCCTTTTCTTTTTGGAGGAGGAAGAATTAGTTAAGGATGAAAAGATTGCCATAAAAAAGCAATTTTGAATATCTGAACATTTTTTAACTGTCTAGGGAGGGAAATGGATACTTGAATTGCTGGAACATAACAGAAAAAAGACTGGGGCTAAACTTCTAACATTTACATCATTTGATTAATTCTAATAAAATAAAATTACCGATCATCTCCCCCAATCTCCAGAGTAAATTCTATAATGAAAAATAGGAGCGCCCCATCAGCAACTGTGTTCTGTTGAAATGATTATAATGTAAAGCATGTTCATTCTCACAGTGGAAGGAAATGACTGCCAAATGCTTCCTTTACAATCTCTCTAGAATAGGTCTAATCCCTTTAATGTGAGATTTTCCTGACATTCCAACTTCAGCAGGCATTGAACAAACAGACACATTAAAAGCTAACCTGGTCATATTACTTTTATTAAGACCTATCAAGGATCAGTCATGAGTCTGGTACTATTTTGCTTTTGATGCATTAATAATCACTTTTATACTCAAGGGCTCTGGGGGGAAAAATCCAAAAGATCTTTTTTAATGACAATAACCACAGGATGTAACCACAGCTCTATCCAATTTTTTCTCAGGAAGGTCAGAAAGGTTTTAAAAACAGGAAGTCTGTGCTATAAGATTGAGAAATGTTTGTTTTAGCAGTCTAAAGCTTTATGGTTACAGTTTGCAATCAGGTGTTATGGAGAAGTAAAGTTTATTCTTTCCAGTCAAGGATAAATTTCCCTGAGGAACTGGCCAGAAAAAGTGCCCAGCTAAAATAGTACATTATCCTAAAGAGTAAGGCTTATTATAAAATCTGAACTAAATCTTCCTAGATATCCTTCAACATTAAATAGAGACAAATTTAGTAAGAGTAAGAGGATAAATGGTTTCTCTACTCCGATAATTTATCCAAGCTTAAGAAAAAACCCATGGTAAGGGCCACAGCATTTGCCCTGCACATGGCTGACCCGGGTTCAATCCCCAGCATCCCATATGATTTCCTGAGCACCACCAGGAGTGGTTCCTGAGTGCAGAGCCTGGAAAAACCCCTGAGCATCACGAAGTGTGACCCAATAACGAGAAAAAAAAAAAAAAAGCCCCTGGTAAGCAAAGCTAAAGCCATGTAGTAACAATAATTATTTAAGAACTGAAGAGCTGGACGGGGTTGGAGAGATAGTAGAGTGGGCTTACCAAGTACAAAGCAGTCTTAGGTTCAATCCTCCAGCCTCCACATAGAGTTCCCCTAGTTCAGTCAGAACTGATCCCTACCTACCAACCTAACTAAGCACAGAAACTGAAGTTAGTCCTAAGCACCTACAGGCATGTTCCCTTACTCCACGCACAAAACAAACAAACAAATAAACAAAAAACCAAAAACCATCTCTGGGGCAGGTAACCCAAAGATGAACAGGAAAAAATAATTTTTAACCTTTTCACATATTTTATATTGCTGGAGCGATAGCATAGCGGGTAGGACGTCTGCCTTGCACACGGCCGGCCCAGGCTGACCCAGGTTCCATTCCTCCTTCCCTCTAGGAGAGCCAGGCAAGCTACTGAGAGTATCCCACCCGCACAGCAGAGCTTGGCAAGCTACCAGTGACGTATGCAATATGCCAAAAACAGTAACAATATGCCAAGTCTCACAATGGAGATATTACTGGTGCCCGCTCAAGCAAATCAATGAATAATGGGAGGACATTGTTATAGTACTACAGTGCTTCACATATTTTACTTTATATGTGTCCATGTACATATGTGCCCATAGTACCTAGATAAAACTAAGTTACAGTGAAAATGCTGCTGAACAACCTCAAAAACTTTTTTTTGAAAAATTTACCTATTATTTTATAGTGTGGGCTGGAGCGATAGCACAGCAGGTAGGGCGTTTGCCTTGCAATCAGCCAACATGGCCGACCCAAGTTCGATTCCTCTGCCCCTCTCGGAGAGTCCGGCAAACTACCAAGAGTATCTCGCCCGCGGGACAGAGCCTGGCAAGCTCCCTGTGATGTATTCGATATGCCAAACACAGTAACAACAAGTCTCATGATGGAGACGTTACTGGGTCCGCTCGAGAAAATCAATGAACAACGGGAGGACAGTGACAGTGACAGTGATTTTATAGTGTGGTTAGTGAAAGGAATTGTAAAGTCCCTCCCTCCCTCCCTCCCCCTCCTTCTCTCATCCAGGCTGTGTTCAAGGGTACCATACATGGTGCCAATGATGTTACCCACATCAGCCATGAGTAAGGTAAGCATTTCATCCACTGTAATCTCCAGTCTACCAGCCCCTCAGTACTTCAAGTTTAAAAAGAAAAAAAGAAAATGTAGTCAAATCATTTTAGGATGATGGCACTACAACTGAAAATTTTTTCTTCTGTATTACATTTGCCACCTTTGGCAAGACTGTTTTTTTTTTTTTTGGCTTTTTGGGTTACACCCGGCGATGCTCAGGGGTTACTTCTGGCTCTGCACTCAGGAATTACCCCTGGTGGTGCTCAAGGGACCATATGGGATGCTGGGAATTGACCGCATGCAAGGCAAATGCCCTATCCGCTATCATTCCAGCCCCTGTGGCAAGATTCTTGATGTTTAGCCATGCAAAAATAATAATAATCTCAATTTTTTTTTAGCTTTTTGTTTGGGGGATACACCCAGCACTGCTCCAGCTTACTCCTAGCTCTATTCACTCCCAGCAGGTCCAGGAACCATCCAGGGTGCTAGGGGGCAGAAACCGGGTCGATCATGTGCAAAGCAAGTGCCTTACCCATGGTACTATCTCCTGGGCCCAGATCTCAAATTCTAATACATAAAATCACATCTTAAAAAAAAATGAGGGACAAATTCCATCATTATAACTTTAATATACTTATGAAAACCCTAGCTAAAGTAACATCATTTGATATCATTTAAAAACACAGATGCTTGGGGTCCAAACATGGTGAGTAGCAGTGGATCTCTGGTATATGTCCAACCCAGGTTTAATCTTGAGCAGCACATGGCTTCCAAGCATTGATCATAAACCAGAAGGAACCCTCGAGACTTCCTAGCACCAGTGGATACGGCTCTTCAGGAATCTCAAAATCAGGTATAGTGCTAGGGCACCCAGCAGCGCTGGGATAACACGACTAACAGGGCCAAGCAACATCACAAAGTGTAGCCCTGGAGGTATCCCTATCCATAGTCAGATATGGGGTCCCAGCTCGTTCTTTAAAAAAAAAATGTTTTGGGACACAATGTATCCCATGAAAAATATTTTTAATAAAGTCTATAAAAGCAAAAGTACGAATGTTATCTAGTTTCAAAGAACTCAAAATTTTTAACAATTTTACATGTTTTCCCAGTATGTTCCATAGTTAGCTCTAAGTTTTTTTGAAAGGTGATTAAGATGAATAATCAAAGGAAAAATCAAAATGTTTCTTCAATACTAGTAGGATAGAGAGAAAAACTGCTTACTATCAGTTTAACTGGTAATTTTTAGTATCTCCCAAAACCTCATTATTGACCTAAAAACACTGCTGATTTACAGGCCCACTGTTTGATCATTAAAGAATGTTCATAAGTTGATTAAGAATCCTCTAAGAAGACCAAAACTAAAGCTTGACGAGCAGTTTCTCATAAAACAAAATTGGCTTCTGGTCTGTTTTGGTTAAATGTGCTAGGTGACATTTGCAAGGTGTTCTGAGTTCTTCGAACACTCAGAGAGGTATCATTAGGCAACAGCAAAACAAATACTAAGATACCTGCTTCATTTGCAATCTTGTTTACGTCTTGGGTGAATAATTTTATGGTGACCACCAAGAGCTATGAGGATAAACTTTGAAGAGACAAACGTATTGCCTAGATAGCCATTAAAGGACTGGAAGAAAACCAAAATGAATCCTACTTCCAGCATGAAAAGTGATACAAAGAGTTCAGTAATTCAGCAAGAGGTTGCCATTGTGCCGAATACACTGTACATGCTTAGTGTCCACAGGAATGCTGATGTGTGCACTGCAAGTGATGATTGGAGAGTCAATTAAGTAGTGAGAAAGGGCTTGCAGCAAAAGTTTAAACTAAAAATAATCCATTTGCAGGAGAGCAGTACAAGAAAAGCTGGCTAAACTATAATCAAAGTCTGTATTTCCAGTTTCAATAGTAAACACAGTTGTTAAGAGTGGTTAACAACAAGACCATAAGTGCATGCAATTTCAAGAAACATCTGTTTTACCAATAGTATACTTGTTATGGGCTGGAGCAATAATAGCACAGGGGGTAGGGCGTTTGCCTTGCACTCAGCCGACACGGGTTTGATTCCTCCGACCCTCTTGGAGAGCCGGGCAAGCTACCAAGAGTATCTTGCCCGCACGGCAAAACCTGGAAAGCTAGCCATGACATAGTCAACATGCCAAACACAGTAACACCAAGTCTCACAATGGAGACATTACTGGGCCTGCTCAAGCAAATCAATGAACAACGGGAGAATAGTGCATCCTTGTTATAGTCAACATTTCTTGCTTGAGGAAGAATATCATAGCAAGGGGCTGGAGTGATAACACAGTGGGTAGGGTGTTTGCCTTGCATGCGGCTGACCCGGGTTCAATTCCCAGCATCCCATATGGTCCCCCTGAGCACCACCAGGAGTAATTCCTGAGTATAGAGTCAAGAGTAACCCCTATGCATCGCCAGGTGTGACCCAAAAAGAAAAAAAAAAAAAGATTATCATAGCAAGAGTAGGTTTAACATATGAAAGAAAATCAATCTGCTGTAGGGAATATTGGGCTTTACACATCGATTTCAAAAATTATCAATTCTAAAAAATTTTAATTTCTAGAACTATATGGAACTTCTTAAGAAATAAGGGTTCTTGCCTTGCACATTGCTGACCCTGGTTCCATCAAAACCAGAACTTTGCCCATGCAAAGCATGTGCTACATCACTGAGATACATCCCCAGCTTCAAGTAAGGCATATTCTAGTTTAAAATACTAAATTAGTCCAGAGTACAGCAGGTAAGGTGTTTGCCTTGCACACAGCTGACCCGGATTCAATCCCCGGCATCTCATATGGTCCCCAAGCACTGCCAAGAGTAATTCCTGACTGCAGAGCCAAGAGTAAACTCTGAGCATTGCCAGGTGTGACCCAAAAAGCCAAAAAGTAAAATTTAAATTAAAAAAATATATATATTAAGCTAGAACACAGCTAGTCTGTAGAGAACAAGGAGTGTACAGAGTAGAAAAACTAATACTGAGAGAAGAAAAAAGCTCTAAGTGCCAAGTCCATACCCCAGCACACTTCCTAGCACACAATACTAAAAATAAGTACTAGAAAGTGAAACGCTGAATCTCTCTCACAAGTTCAATTCCTATTCTTTCCGACTATAATCAGCATCAAGCTTGGCTAGAAGAGCTATGGAGTGTTTTTAAAATTTAAAAATAACCTCAGGAAATTCTAATGCACAACCACAAGGGCACACCACTGCCCCCGGAACGCTGCCTTCCTAATTAAACAAGCAACCATGTTCAAAGTAAGACTGGGTCAGGTGCATTGTCTACAGGCAGGCAGCTTACCCCGGACTAGAAGTTCCTGGATTGGTTAACAGAGAACTGAATCGATTCAATCATATACTTGACAAAGAGAGTAACAGCTGCAAATGCACAGATTAAGACACTGAATGGTAAATTTTAAAACTCCCATTTTTTCCACATACTCCCAGATAACCCAACTAACTTTCCAGCTTCTCAGGAGTAAAAAACAGGACACAGGACTTTAAAACTACAAGTACTTGGGACAAACTGGCCACTCTACTCTGACCAGTGAAAAAAGAAGAACAGGTCTGAACAATCATCTTCCAGGAGCCTAACTGCAGCACATTTAAAAGGAACCATCTGATGAGCATTATTACAAGTGCTCTCTCTTTCAGGCACATATTCTCTTACAAGGGGTCATTCTTTTCTAGCGTCCCTGCAGCTATGATTCCACCCTTTTCCCATAGCAATGTTTTGGAAGTCATCAAGTCTTAAAGATGTGTGAGACTAGCTGGAGTAATCTGATGGGCCGAAAACACTGGAAGAGGGCACAGCAGTTTCAAACCCTTCTATCCCACAACAGCCCCGCTCTCCCCTGCCACTGCTATGGGAGTGCTCCTCAGAGGACTACCTACACTTCTTCACAGGCATACACTTCACATCCAAACTCACTCTAAGCAGTTTCCTTTCCAAAGTTCTCAACTCCTACTTACATAAACAATGATTACCAAACTTCTAAGTTCAACCTCCATCCTCAACGTCAAAAGACAATTACCCAAATACCTATATTTGACATGTTTTGCTGGGGATGTGGGGTGCTCAACCATACCCAGTGATGCACAAGAGCAATGCTCCTGGCTCTGTGCTCAGGTGTGAGCCCTGACAGCGCTGAAGGCATAATAGCAAACCTGGGGAAGATGCAAGTACAGCAAGAGTTTATCTCCTACCCAAATCCCAAGAGTTTATACTTGGTTCCTCCCTGGATGTCCCACATGCAGCTCAAACTCAACACTTCCAAACAACTTTTTTTACCTCTGTGTGTCAGTGTCAATAATGGCACCACCATCAGTTTAAGCAAAATGCTGACTATTCCTTTCACTTCCTAACAGTCGGTGACTACAAATTACTGACTGGAGGGATTGGTGAGAGTATAGAGGATAAGGTCTGTCCTTGCATGCAGCTGACCGAGGTCTGATCACCACTATCCCTATAGTGCCCAGACTACCAGAAGTGATCCTTAAGCACACAGCCAGGAGTAAGTGCTTAGCACCACCAAGTGTGGCCAAAACTACAACAACAACAACAACAACAACAACAAATAATTACACTGGGGGCTGGAATGATAATACAGCAAGTAGGGCATTTGCCTTGCATGCAGTCAACCTGGGTTCGATTCCCAGCATCCCATATGGTCCCCTGAGCACCGCCAGGAGTACTTCCTGAGTGCAGAGCCAGAAGTAACCCCTAAGCATCGCTGGCGTGACCCAAAAAGAATAAAAAAATTACACTGTACTCACAGAGCACCCTTGGCAGGGTTCAAGAGACCATATGGTGCAAGGGCTTGAATCCAGCTGGTCGTGGGCAAGTAAAGCACCTTACCTATGGTATTAGCTCTCCAGTACTTGACTCGACAATTTTTTTGGGGGGGGGCTTTTTTTGGGGTCACACCCGGTGATGCACAGGGGTTATTCCTGGCTCATGCACTCAAATAACTCCTGGCAGTACTTGGGGGACCATATGTGATGCTGGGAATAGAACTCGGGTCAGCCGCGTGGAAGGCAAACGCCCTACCCACTTGCTATCACTCCAGCCCCTTGGCTCGACTTTTTAAACTTCTCATTTCTCCTCTTCAGGACTACCACAGCTATCTCAGATAGGAATGTCACAATCTCCATCGCTGGTGACGTTAATTTCCAAAGACAACAAATATCAGAAACAGTCTTTTGAACAACAGATATGTACTGCCTCAGGTTGGGAGGCTAGAAGTTTAAGGTTGAGGTATCTAAGGGTTGGAGTCTCCTGAAAGCTGTGAAGGAAGATCGTTCCAGGCTCATCCCTTGGCTGAGAGATGGCCATCTTCTCCCTGTGTCTCATAGCATCATTTTCCCTGTGTGTGTCTATCTCTGAGTCTACATCCCACAATCTGGTAAGGGGATCAATCATATTAAACTGGGGTTTACTGCATATGACAACTACATATTCGGCAATTTCACTCCAACTACCCTATTTCCCAAAACCGTTGCACTCAGATGTATAGCCCCACCCCACCCACCATGGGAGCTGTGCACAGGAGAAAGCTCAATCCATAACACTGATCTCCTTTCCTCTACCTTGGTTCACTTGTTCCCACATTTAATTTGCCCCCAAAATTAAAACAATCTTTGTGAAATCCAATTCTGAAATGTTCCTTTCCTGCATGAAACCTGCCTTAGCTGTTTTTCATCCAAACTGTGAATAATGATAATGGTGCTAATACTTAATAATTAATGCTATGTGCCCAGCACTGTCCTGGGTACTTTACAAAAAGATATATGACACTATTCCTACAGAATACTTTTAGCTTCAACTTATAAATGAGCAGCAAAACAAAGAGATTAAAAAACACTGATTGGGGCTGGAGCGATAGTACAGCGAGTAGGGCATTTGCCTTGCACGCAGCCAAAATGGCTGACCCAGGTTCGATTCCCAGCATCCCATATGGTCCCCCGAGCACCGCCAGGAGTAATTCCTGAGTGCATGAGCCAGGAGTAACCCCTGAGCATCGCCGGGTGTGGCCCAAAAAGCAAAAAAATAAAAATAAAAAACACTGATTAAAATGAGACCACATATTTAGTAAACTTCAGATTTACTAGGATTGAAATTTAGGTGCTACCAGCTGGAGTATCTTGAATCTGCTTCTTAAAAACCCATCAACTCCTATGTCTGGGAAAAACTGGTCAAGATATTGGACCTGGCAAAATGCAAGTTACACCCGGTTAACTAACTACTTTAGTAACGCAGGATACCAGATTCTGGTGATTGTTTCTCCTAATGGATCACTATGTGGCTCAAGAAGCGAAGATGCGGGGCTGGAGCAATAGCACAGCGGGTAGGGCGTTTGCCTTGCACACTGCCAACCCGGGTTCGATTCCCAGCATCCCATATGGTCCCCTGAGTACCGCCAGGGGTAATTTCTGAGCGCAGAGCCAGGAGTGACCCCTGTGCATTGCCAGGTATGACCCAAAAAGGAAAAAAAAAAAAAAGCGAAGATACTTGGGACCAGGTATACTTGGGACCTCCAGAAAAGCAAGCAACTTTATATACTACTAGGAGGTATAGGTAGTGGGAATGTCATCAATCCTTTATGCTTTGAACCAAAAGACACTGGTCCTGTGCTGCCACAGCACCAAAACCTGAGACTATGAGGGTAGATCATTATAAGTGAACAAAAGCAAGAACTCCTAAGAACCAACTGCAAGGCAAAGACACCCCAGTGTACCGCGCCTGTTGACAGGCAGATGCTATTTACCAGTTACATGAACAATCACATACAAGTTGGCCTGCTAGAAATGGCAAAGCTTTGGAAATAAAACTGGTTATCTGGAAGAGAAAAAAAGGGGCCAGAGAGACGACAATGGGCTGAGTGCTTTGCATGGGAGAAGTGCAGGTTCAATTCCCAGTACTGAATGTCCCCCCAAGCACAAAGCTAGAGTAGCCCCCAAACACTGCTGAGTGTGGAACAAAAACAGAAGGAAAAAATCTAAGAGAACCTAAAACCCAATATTTAAAACTCTCCTAAGACAGAAGCTTGATAAACTCATTAATAAGGTTTCCCTTTCATCTACCTAAGAGCACAATCAATTAGAACTTTCACTACAGTGTTCAGAAAGGAATGAAGTTCACACTCACGAAAGCATAAAATTTTGAATATTTCAAAAATACTGTATCAGCCAACCATTATCAAAATAAGATTTGGGACAGATATGAGAAACTGCAACATGAACCACAGAGGCAGGGAAGGGGGGACAGGGCACATGACCACAAACCCTGGGGACATCTGTGATGGGAAATGTTCACTGGTGAAGGACAGATATTAGAACACTATATGATGGAAACTCAATCATGAATAACTTTGTAACTGTATCTCAGGTGACTCAATTAAAAAAAAAATACCCAGAATAAAGAAGAAAATCCAAAAACTCAGCCATAATATATCATAAGTGAGAGAAAAGGACAAATACAACTTTACAGTATCTGAAAAGTAATTTTACCAAGAAGAGAACTGCTACTATTCAACATAACAGTCTTACTTTCATACTATACAATATACAAAGGACCCCAGAAGTTATTAATGAAGGTTTAAAAGACAAAAATATAAATTTAATAGAAAAAATATATTAAGGCCAATCATTTTTTTGCTTGAATCTGTTTTAAGGTACCATGACAAAGTTTTCAAAGGGTTTAATATTGATTGAACTGTCTTTATGACCTAATAAGTTTGAATCCCACTCACACTGTATTGTGTACACTGATTTTTGTCACAGTAAGGATCATCAGAACTAACAGTTCTTCAAGTTAACTAATCACTGTTTAGAATGGAATAATAAGAATAGGAAAAGTGCTTATTGTAAAAATATTCACGTAACAAAATATAACAAAAAGGCTGCACATTTTAGTCTAAGTAGGAAAAGTAAGTAATCGTACCTGTATGGAAGATAACTTCTGCTTGTTCGGTATTTCAGATAAAAAAACCATAATGATAGCAAAGATAAAAATTAGAACAACCTACTTTTCAATTCTAAATTAATATTAGACTATACAAGCATCAGTTAGGAACAGACTATATAAATCAAATCACAAGCTGAGCCAGCCTTTGACTTCAGTCCTTCCCTCAAATGGAACCTTCTTATCTAAAAAATCTGGAGCATGCCTATGTGTTCTAGCCTGGTGACAATCTGTAAATCAAAAAATTTTCTTCCACAGCCCTAGGCAATCTTCCACATTTAATATGATGCAAGATGCGGCAAACCAACTTTAATCTTCTATGTGACTAGACCCGACTTTAAAGTCACCATTTAAAATGACATAGTTTATACCTTCTTGCATATTAAAAAGTACATTTTTTTATACTAACAAAAGCAATCCTGAATATCTCCTTCATAGTTACACAGAATCTCTGACAGTTTTTTTGCTTCAAAGACAAGGGAAGCAACAGAATCCATGAAGCCCAAATCCTGGTCTCCTTACAGAAAGTTTGCTCACTTTTTCAAGTTATTATTAGAGACTTAGAAATAAATAACGGACAACAACATGACCAGAGAATATAATACTGAAAGGAATTATATTCTGAAAGCAGCAAGTTTATAAGTGAAAGAGAAATTCCTGATGGCACGAATCAATTAACATCTACATTTTATTAAATGGAAAAAATAAGCCCTGAGCACTGCAAGATATTGACCCAAAAACCAAAAATAAAAGTGTTTAAGAAATCTGTAATCCCCTATAGACCGAACAAGATTGTCACTCAATGTCTCTTTCGCAAACCACAGCACTCAAAAGGAGAGAGATAACAAAAGGGAATGCCCTGCCACAGAGGTAGGATGGGATGGGGGGGCTTGGGGGGTGGGAGGGATACTGGGACTGGTGGTGGTAGAGAATGGGCACTGGTGGAGGGATGGGTATTCGATCATTGTATAACTGAAACCCAAGCACAAAAATTTATAAGTCTACAACTGTACCTCATGGTGTTTCACTAATAAAAATTTAAGAAAAAAATAAATAAAAAAGAAATCTCTAATCCCAAGACTGATAATTTAAATTCTTTGTAAAACCAGAACTGTACTTGCTTACTCTATATATTTAGTTACCCTGTGATTGGATGCAAATGATACACTCACAGGCAGCGCTGAAAAAAATGTTGACGCCAGCAGCAGAACCGTTACAACATGCTCCCACTTACCTACCAATGGTGCTTCAGTTCTTACATTACTAGTAAATAAAGGGATTACTTAATATTATATAAAGTAATTCCTAGTCTGTTTTATTTCCAAAGAGACATGTCAAAATACTATTTTATTCAACCTGAGATGGAAAACAACAGAAAGAGAGTAATTCTCTTAACTACATAAAACAAAAGACATTTTGGTTGATAGATATAAACCAGTAAAAACACAAAGCAGAAACAGAATCCCCATAATGGTATGTTTCTAAAAATCTGAGCCTCATACATGACCTTTTCTGTCAAGAATTTCAATGTGCTGTAACAAAAATTTGTTTCAATAATTAATGGAAAACTTGAATTATTCTGAGTTAGATAAAGATGCTGGAAAACCTTTAAAATGATAGCTTACGTCCAAGTTAAAAAGTTCAAAGTTAGAAGGGTGGGTAGCAATCTAAAGGGTTAGAGCACTCATCACAGGCAGAAACCTTGAGTTTGATACACAGGCAAGCAGCAGGGGGAGGGAGGAGTGGGTGGGGAGAAAGAAGGAGGGAGGGAGGAGGAGTGGGGAGAGGAAAGGGAGATAAGAGGGAAAAGGAGAGAAAAGGGGGGGGGAGCTGAAGCAAGAAATTCAAACTGTGCTAAATAAAGGAAATGTGGTCACAAAAATTATTCTTTGAGTCCAGAGAGATAGTAAAACAGTTGTAAGGTGGATTTGATCCCTGACACGCTATATGGTCCCCAAGCTCTGAGCATCACCAGGGAACATTATCAGGTGGGGCCACCCAAAAAAAAAAATTCTATCCTAAATGTACAACAATCTAATATCTCAAACCTAAAATAAAAGATTCTATAATTTTTCTTTCTCTGGTAAAAATCTCCACTTTAGTTTGCTTGTTTTGTGTTTTGGCTACAGCCAATAGTGCTCAGGGGTTACTCCTGGTTCTGAGTTCATGTTCATGATAACTCCTAGTGAACAGGACCGGGGCGGGGCATACAAAAACAGGGTGTCAGGAATTTAAATCAGGTAAACTGCATTCAAGGCAAGTGTCTTACTGCTTACTTTTTCTCTGGCCCCTCCAATTTTGTTTTTACAGGATCACTGTATCACTGGCATCCCGTTGTTCATCGATTTACTCGAGCAGCTGCCAGCCCTGAGATTTTAGCAGCCTCTTCTTACACAGCCCAACAATTGGAGGCTCTTTCAGGGTCAGGGGAATAAGACCTGTTGTCATTACTGGTTTTGGCATATCGAATACACTCTGGGGAGCTTGCCAGACTCTGCCCGCGAGGGCGGGATACTCTCAGTAGCTTGCCAGGCTCTCCGAGAGGCATACATTTTACAGGATAAAAAAGTTAAAGAATTCACTGTATTGCATTTCTTGGGCAAAAGGGGTTTCAAGTGGGAAAGAATTCAAGAAGACCTGGTCTAGACGGAAAGTACCAAACACACCTCCAAAATTGAAAAAAAAAAAAAAGTTAAAGAATTCAAAGAACTAAACCACCGTTGGTGACTTTTATAATTAGTCAAAACACACTTCATAGTTCAAAAATTAGAGGAAAAAGGGGACTGGAGAAACAATATAAGGGTCAAAGTCCCTGCCTAGCCAGTTTGATCTCCACCACTAGTCCCCAAAGCAATGCCAGAAGCAAGCTCCCCAATTAAGCAACACCAGGAGTGTGCCCCAAAGACTATCTCCAGTCAAAAAAAAAAAAAAAGAGTAAAAAAAGACTGCCATAATCTGTTTTGTATTTTACTGAATGTACACATTTTCTGAACTGTTTTGAAAAGCTTGACACTAAACATGATTAACTTTCACGTGGAAGAGATTTTTAAAAATGGTTCAGTAGGACCGGGGTAATGATACAGCAGGAAAGGCGCTTTGCCTTGCACACGGCTAGTCTCAGATTTGGGCTCTGAGATCCCATATGGTTCACCACTCGATATGTCCCAAAATGAAAAAACAAAAAGGTGCCAAGAAGTCAAAATTTCCCCATTTGTTTGAATTACCTATTCAAGGGAATACTTCCTACACAAAAATATCTGAAAACACAAGATGCAGCATTCCTTTTGCTTAATGCTCCATCAATACCAGAAATGCAAATTCAGTTTGATCAATGAGTATTCTAGGCTTCTAAGCAATTATGCTTTAAACCAAGTATGTACGGTCTCTAAACCAATAATCAAGTTACCCTCCTAAGCCAACTCAGAGAATTCCTTTCCAAAACTAACATTTACCATGCCGGTACATGGTTTAAGAGGAGGAAAGCTCACAGACTTAGATTACTTTTCTAAAACAAAGCTTACACGTACACACTGAGTTGTACTGCCCTCTAGAGTCTCCTCGTACATCTTCTAACTGGAGTAATTCAATTTTGAGCAGACCCTTGTTAACTAAGCAAGCTTTTAGTTTCTAAGATTAAGACTGACCTTTCTCAATCGATTAATAGTAGTCATTACTAAAACCTAAAATGTCTCAATTACCCACCATTTATGAAAGGTCAGCAATACTTCCCAAAGTATTGCTGGGAGAGCATCCAAAACACAATTTATGGTTTTTAAAAAATTTCAAATCACTCAAATTGCAGAAATCCAAAATATGGATAATATTTACTGTATAGTAATTAACCCGTGTGGCCAAGATTCTATCATACACTAAGTGAACGTGGAAACCAGTGCTCCTTAAGACTAAAGCATGTCCTCTCACCTTCTAGTAATTCCTGACTTTTCTCTAGTTAGGTAACCAGAGGCCCCACAAATCAAGTGCCATGGAGAATTTTATGTGACAAAAGGAAATAAAAAATTCAGACTAAATTTAAAAGACACCCTACTGAGCAGGAGAAAATATTCACATGCTGCACATCAGACAAAGGGCAAATATACAAGATACATAAAGTGCTTACAAAACTCAAAGATGGGTGAGGGTGGATAATCCCATCCAAAATAACGGACTAAGGGGCTGGAGATCAATAGGCTGATCCTGGCACCAGGCTCTCCCAAGCAACACATGGAGTTTGAAGTGAGTTGATCCCTGAGTAGAAAGCAAGGAGCAACCCCTAGTACCACTTGGGTTTAGCCCCGCCTAGAACGAAAAAAAAAAAAAAGAAGAAAGGGGGCGAGGGGGTTGAGACTGTCACTTCCCTAAAAAGGAAAAACCAAATGTACATCATTAATAAAGGAAAGATATTATTGGCTAAGCTTACAAAAAGACAAAGATTTTTCTCTTGGATCCTTACAAATATTCCTATAAACAGGACAGGAGACAGTGCAGGAGTTACAGTGTTCGTCTTGCTTCCCACAGATCCCAGTTCAAATCCCCAGCTCCACATATGTTCCCCCAAGCACCAATCAAATCACTTTTTAAGAACAGAACTAGGAATAGCTCCTAAGCATTGCGGGGTGTACCCCAAAATTCCATCTAAAAAAATGTTCAGGGTCAGAGTGCAGAGAGATCTCCACAGAGTCACTAGTCAAGCACACAGCCAATATTGGTTCACCTCCTGATACCACATATGATTTCCCAAGCACCGCCTGGAGGAACCCCTGAGCACAAGACCTGCAATAAGTCCTAAGCATCACCAAATGTGGTCCAAAAGTAAATGTGCGTATTCTTATAAAGAATAAATGGGAACAATAAAACTACATACTATTTTACCCACAGTCATGCCACATTAACACCCAGCTGTGCTCAGGGCTCACTAGTGGCTCTAAATTTAGGATTGCTCCTGGCAGGCTCAGGGGTGCACATGAAGGGCCAGGGATTGAACCCAAGTGAGCCATGTGAAAGGATAAGCACTTTACCAGTTGTACTATCTCTCCATCCCCTGGAAATATTTAAGGAGGATTAGTTCAAATTTCAAATAGGCTGAGATACCTATGGCAATGAATATGGTTATAATCAAACCCTAGATGAATGTACTCTAAGTATCAAGAATTTATATCAGTGAGCCATTAAAATAAAGATTTTTCCATTAACCTACAGTATAAAATATGATTAATCCTTTTGAAGGTAACTATAAATACAAAAAAATTTTAATATGATCTGGCCAAGATACTCAGATTCCAGTCTAGTTTGCAATTTTACTCTGGTTTTATAATCCTAGAAAAATCATTTTTCCTCCTTGGACTTCAGAGTTCTCATCTTTAAAATGAGTGTTGGGGAGTTGTTCCAATAGTACAGCTATTAAGGTACTTGCCTTCACAGGGTCAACCTGGGTTCAATTCCAGGCAGCCCATATGGTCCCTTGTGATCCCCGAGTTCAGAGTCAAGAGAAAGCCCCACACACAGCTGGGTGTGATCCACAGCCAAAATAAATAAAATGACAGTGTTGGGCTAAATCAGTGATTTAAACATCATCATTCAATAGAATCGCTTAGATCTTTTTAGCAGAGATTTTTGGACTTCCAGTTTCAGATCTGATTCAAAAGGTACTCACCAGAAACGAAGCTCAACAGTGAAATAATGACTTTTTTTAGATCAAGAAAACTGAGATCACAAGTCACACCACCACGTCAAAATTGAAAGAGAGTTTTCAAGAAGCAGGGCCCTGGAAGATGACTCAGTCCCTAAAAGTGCCAACCTGGCAAACAGTACAAGGTCACAAGTTCAAAACTCCATACATGTGCAGAGATCCTAACAGAAAGGCCAGAAATAAGCTCAGCGGCTGAAAGCAATGTTCCTCAACCTTGTCGAAAATGGCATTGATGGCAATGGCACAGTAGGAGAGGGACTCTCCAAGTCTTTGACATTACCACCACCAATCCAGTGCCCCATTGACACAATTTTACCTATGACAATAACTGTGCGCCCACGGGAATAGGTAATGTCCCTAGCTGAGATAAAGCATTCTAGGCAGGTGTGAGTCATGTACAAAGCAATCCTAACAGTCATATGGCCTGGGACTGCATGGCAAAGCAGAAAAATAAAATATACTAAGAATCATAGTTAAGATCTTCGACACTTCAAGAAGAAATAACTGGTACAAAAACTGAAATAGGAATTTTGTCCCATTTCTGAAGACTGACCAGGAGGTCCTTGGGACTGTTGGTATAAAGCCCAAACCACCAGAAAAGATAATTATTATTAGGTGAATTACCCTCCAACTTGTCATTTTTGTTTTTCGGAGCCACACCCAGCAGTATTCAGGGCTTACTGCTGGCTCTGTGCTCAGGGATCACTCCTGGGAAAACTCAGGAAACCACATGTAGTGCTGGGGATCAGACACATGCAAGGCAAAGCCCTTACACACTATCTCTCCAGCCCAATTTCCTTCTTAGCTTCCTTCCTATACTCACCAATTTAAAACAAAAACGCATTCAATCTTTCTCTCAAAAACATATCCATCCATCCTCTGAAAATTCATATGCAAAACTTTCAAGAGAATTTCCAAATCACAGAACAGCTGTAACAGTGAGGGATATCCTCAATTAAAGGTTGTTGAACTGCTTTTCTTTTTTTGACTTTAGGGCGCTCAGTGAAAGTGTATTTGTAATACAGAAGACTTTAGGAGGTTTGGTTGAACCCAAAACTCAGAAACATCAGGGAAGAGCTTCACAGAATTACATTTGTGCTGTATATTCAAGGAGGGGATAGGACTGTGCCAGAGGGAAAGGTAAAGAAAGAACAAAACAATCAAGGGCTAGGGGCGGGGGAGGGGGAAATCACTTTTATCCTCAAAGGAATCAATTTAGTTTCATTTCCTAAATAATAACATTATCATTATAAGTTTTTGAGACAACAGTTACACCAATTGGAGAGAACAGAACTGGTGCCTCCATTTTTCAGCTTTTGATCGACTCAAAAAAAATTTTTTTTTAAAACCACAAACCACAATCCCACAGCCTCTGCCATGTAAGCAACAGGCCAGCTCCAGCTTCCCATAGCTCAGTAGAGATGCAGACCTATGCTTCCAACTGAAATCTCTGGGGCACCCTGAGTTCCCATGCTGCTGAAGCCCTGGCAGCCGCACCCATCACCCCTCAGCCACCACCATGCAAACCATGCAAAGGGCCCAACTTCACTGCTTCACGACAAACCTCTGCAGAGGTGCCGAACCAAAGAAAAATTCCAGGTACACCACATTTGGGGCTGAGAACTCTGGGTCTTCTTGGAGTGGGGACAGGAACCTCCCCCCAGCCTGGAAACTGGAAGCCCTAACAGCCACAGCCACATTCCACAACCACCCCCCCCACCCCACCCCCCATGTAAGCAAAGGCCTAGCTCCACAGTTTTACCACTAATCTCATTAGAGATGGAAACCAAGCCAAGCTGCTGAAACTCACTGGCCCTGTTCTACAGATTCTGGAATTCTTAGAGCACACAGCCACATATGCAGCCATGCAACACCTCCAAAAGCCACAGTACTGACAACACAGCAGGAGCACACCAAATTAGATGAGAAAACAGCATAGATGCCATCCAAGGGCAATAAACAAAAACAGTAACACAGAAGGCTGAACTAGCAACAATCTGCTTGGTAAACCCTAAACAATGACTTTAATGACCCCATGGTGGGATAACAATTTACACAAATTTCCTTTTAAGAAGTATTCTTCAGTAATTCCATTAGCAATTTCATTGTATCAAGCAATTTAAAATAAATCAATCAGGCTTGGGGGTGGGGGGTAGACAGACTGAGGACAATGGTGGAATGAAGGTCACACTAGAGGTGGGATTGGTGTTGGAACACTGAATAGTCAAAACAACTGTATCATGAACAACTCTATAAATCAGTGTTTAAATAAAGTGTAAAAAAAAAGTAAAGAGAACTTATGTGAATTGTAAACAATTCTCAGCTTTATCATGTCCAGAAAAAGACAAAATTATTCATCTGAGAGTAAAATTTTTTTAAAAAAATAAAAAAGGCATTTAGTTGCAAGTACTTTAACTTCCCTTTAAACTAGTTTAACTTTCAATACTTAAAACTCATACTCGGTTTAAGAGAAATTCTGATGCCAAATATAAATTTTCAATAGTTTTAGACTTTTCTTAAGCAGAACAGTTCAGCAAAGAACATTAAAAAGCAATAAATGGGCAATATATCTACAAATGATATTGGAGTACACTTTGGAGATGGTGAGATGGATTAAGGCTCCATTTTAAGGATGTGTTCTGTTTCTGTGCACTTGTGTAATGACCCCACCCCATCCCCAAGGGCACTCATGACCCCACTGTGCAACCAGAAGGTCAAATGTTCCCATTCCTCCCTTTTCAGAAGGCTGTCCTCCCCCTAGCGCAGCACAAAGTCTTCCCACTCCTCATCCCAATCCCAAAAGCACTCCTGTCAAGTCTTAACTGACATTAAGGGGCTCACATTACTAAACCTACACAGCAAAGCCTGCAGTCCCAGTCAACCTGTCCTCCTTTTTGCCAGTAAAAACAATGCCCAACACTCCAACACCACAGTCAGATTTACCAACACTGCATGCTTGATACTTTGTATACATTAATTAAATCATGGTACTCCAAAAGAATACACTGCAAACAATTCACCTCTCCAAGCCTGTGATGAATCTCTTTCCATTCTACAGATTAGGGACAAGCGCACAGGGGACACACACTATCAGACTATACTAGGAATTGGTAGAACTAGCATTCTTACGCCAGAGAGCTCCAGAACCCATTCCAATCTTTCTCCCACTTCACCCCCTTTTTCTCCGTTGTTGTTGATGTTGCAATGACAGGGAGGTGCACAAAGGCTTGATTGTGATGCTCCCTGGGGTCACCAATCAGACAGAAATGCTCGCCAGAGGTCAGTCTTTTCATTTTAGTGCTTGCATACATCCAGGCTGCAGTACTCCCCAGGGTCACTGGTGCTGACAAGCATGCTCTCCACCATTCACACTCCTGTTCTTAGTGCTCACAAATCTTTTTAATGTGGGGCAGCTCCCTCAGGGTGACATCCTTTAGTTGTGATGCTCACACACATCTGGTTATGGTGAGTCAGAAACCAATCACTTGTGGGGTCAGGGATCACAAACAGCAGAGACGCCAAGATGGAGACCTGAGCATTTAGTGGCACCAGGGAATGAATTCACTGTGTTGTTGTTTGCAAGGCAGGCACTCTGGCCACTCAGCCAACCTCCTCAAGATTGCTCTTCACTGCTAGGATAGTATGAACCTGGACATCTGTTCAAACCTGAAAGAATTTCTAGTGGAGCTTTCCAAACAAGAACATAAGGGGACAAGGAATGTGAAACCACTGTAGAGCACTTGCTTTGTACATATGAGGCCCTGGGTTCAATTCCCAGCATCATCAAAAACAGAACTGGCATAAAAACAGGATTTCTATTTGCTTTTGTATTTTGGGCCATACCTAGCAGTGCTGGAGAGTATTTCCAGCAATGCTCGGCATCTAGCAGTTCCAGGGATGAATCTTGACAAAATACACACTCCAGCCCACATAAACAGGGTTTTTTATTTCATGCTTTTCCCCTTCCCTACCCTTTGTTATTGTTGGAACAAACACACATATGCTTCAGTTATGACACTCACAAGACTTTTTAATAACAATATTCATAGAACTTGATTGGTTGGTTAATTAGTTCATTAGAATGTTCCAGAGATCTTTCCTGTGCCACCAGGATGGCACCCTCTAAGTATAGTGGTAACAGGGATCAAATATAAAACCTCAGACTTGCAAGGCAATACTCTATCACTTAGCCACACCCTCAGTCAACAGAGTTTTATAACTACACGTATTTTTGCTAGTTTTTTTTGGTTTTTTGTTTGTTTTGGGGTCATACCCAGCAGTAAGGAATCACACCTGGTATTGCACTGGGAACCATATGAGATGCCAGGGATCAAACCAGGGTCAGCCATGTGCAAGGCAAGCACCAAGCTGTTGTATGTACTATCTCTCTGCCCCAAGTTTTGCTAATTATAAACAATTTTCAATCATATTACTGGATGGTATTTAGCAACACTTAAACCAACTGCCCTCTCTTCTGATGTTCTAGTACTCTGCCTTGAGGTCTAATCTTCCTCCTTCACTTCTACAAAGAAGCTTCCTTCATTGGCTCCTCTTCATCTTACAGTCATAATAAGAGGAACCTGAAGACCACTTTGGGCTGTGTTGTTATTTGCGCGCGCACACACACACACACACACACACACACACACACACACCAATCTCACCCAGGTCTTCTTTTTAGCTAAAGAGATAATCAGTGAATCTGGTTTGAGAAAATTCCTTTCTTTCATGTGAAACAGCTAAGATTAAATATAATATAAAATATATTCAGCCAGACAAAGGTAAAGGTAAAGGTAAAGGCCCTTCCATTGATCGTCGATTTGCTCGAGCGGGCCCATTAACGTCTCCATTGGAGACTTTGTTGTTACTGTGTCTGGCATATCGAATACTCTCGGTAGCTTGCCGGGCTCTCCGAGAGGGGCGGAGGAATCGAACTCGGGTCGGCCATGTTGGCCGCTTGTAAGGCGAACTATTATATTGTGTAAGAAAAAAAGGTTTAGTTCTCAAATGAACAGTATCTTTCTGTATAGTATACATAAAAAGACTTGTTTGTACTACTAAAAATCAAGTATTGCATGACATTTCATAACGCAATATGCTTCCACAACAGAAAATCAATCACTCCATTTGTTTTTTATTAACAAGGCCATTTAAATTGGATCTTTCAAAAGTTAGAGATGTTGAAAAATAGAATAGCATCCATGAACATTTTAGTTCACAGAAGTGCATACACTAAGATGTGGAGGTTGGGTCTTGGAGAAGGACTGCAATCTGAATGCTAGACTCTGAATATAATCAGCAGAATCCAGTAGAAATTTTTGACAAGTAGTTAATCTTATTTGTTTTGGGTGATTTATCATGAGATAAAGAGATCTGAGCTTAGCCAAGAGTAGTAACAGAAATAAAAATACCCAATGAAATATCTGGGTATGTCTCATATTATTAAATAAGGGAATGTGGCCATGGCACATAAAAATGGTCTGGGAAAAAGGAAGAGGTGCATGGTCTGCCTTCCTATGCCTCAGAGTCTCCTTTCAATAACCAACAGGACTAGAGTAGGATAAACTACCAACAACATCAAAATATCACATTTTCTCCAAGATGCTACAATTTCTAGGTTATCTGTGTCCACTAGCACCTTTTTATTTGGAGGAGTTTGTTGGGGGGACACATCCCTGGTACTCGGGACTCACTCCTTGTTCTGAACTCTGGCTGGTATTCCACCATGTGGTACCAGGGATAGAACTGAGGTTACCGGGTGCCTATGGTCAGGTCAAGGGCCTTAAACCCTGTCATCTTTCCCCTTAACTAGCTCTCCCTCATCCTCCACCTCCAAGTGTTGGGGCCATCACAGGACCTCGTGCCATGATGCCCGCTGTAGCCATGCCACCAGACCCTGCGCCAGGCTGTTTCACTCGGGGCGCCCCAGAGGGGGGCAGGTGAGAGCCCCTCCTCGCCCCAAAGGACCCAGCCCCAGCATCCGGCATCCGAAAACCTCCACAATGCAACCGCTGCCATACTCAAGGCCACTCCCTACATGCTTGGCTGAGCCTCACGCATGAGTGAATGTATTCCTGGACTGCAAGGCCGTGAATGGCCGCACGACACATTATAAGACACTCCCTACCCATTCTCCAAGAGTATCACACCACATTTGATGGGGTTCAAATAGTAGGCAACCAATCACTACCACTATATGCATATATACATATTTTCAGCTATATATACATAACTCAACCTTTAAAACATGTTAGTGATATCCTAAAGAATGTTTTAACTGCCCCTGCCAAAATGGAACAATCTTCACCCTGTTTCCTCTATGGATACTTTTTTGTAGCATTTTCAGCAGTTTTTTTATAAAAAAAAGTTATGACTGTCACTGTCACTGTCCTCCCGTTGTTCCCTCGAGCGGGCCCAGTAACGTCTCCATTGTGACAATTGTTACTGTGTTTGGCATATAGAATACGTCACAGGTAGCTTTCCAGGCTCTGCCGTGCAGGCGAGATACTCTCGGTAGCTTGCCGGGCTCTCCGAGAGGGGCGGAGGAATCGAACTCGAGTCAGCCATGTTGGCCGCTTGCAAGGCAAACGCCCTACCCACTGTGCCATCGCTCCTTTTCATAACAGATTGTACAAAATACATTATTTTGGTTGTGCTTTGGGACAGGGATTGGGGCTTGGGATGGAAACATCCCAAATATGGTGGTGGGAAGGTGCAATGGTTGCAGGATTGGTGTCTGAATATTAAATGTAATCAAATGTCATGAACTACCTTATAAAACAAAAAAAAATTTTTTTTAATTGTTTGGGCCATAGTTGGTGGTCCTCAGACAGGCTCTTCCTGGCATGGTGTCAGGAACTGATCATGCGCTCACAGGAAAAGCACACATGCCAGCCTTCTGAGTCATCCCCTGTGACCTATGTCAACTAGATTTTAAAACTCTTTTAATATGGGGACCATATGTTTATTTCTTTTGTGTTACCACAAAAGAATAGTACAAAAATATGCATCTTGTCCAATGAATAATTTGTAATCCTCTACTTCTGTTTATTCTTATTTTATTGCATTAAAATACAAAGATGACGAACCCGGAGAGATAGCATAGGGGTTAGAGTGCTTGCCTTGCACGCTGCTGGCCCTGGTTTGATCCTGGCACCACAAAAGGTTCCCAAAGTTCACCAGCAGTGGTCCCTGAGTAAAACAGAGCCAGGAGCAAAACCTAAGCATAGCTGGTTTGGCCAGAAAACAAACAAACAAACAAACAAAACAATCAATCTCCTCCACCTTCCCACAAATCTGAAGATGATCTCTTTTTTTACTTTCTGGGCCACATCCAGCAGAGCTCAGGACTTACTCTTGGTTCTGTGCTCAAGGATCACTCCTGACAGTGGTCAGGGGGACTATATGCAGTGCTGTAATTAAACCTGGGTCGGCTGAATGCTAGTGCCCTACTGGCTGTACTGAATCTCTCCTGCCCCTGAAGGTGACCTTTTACTGACCAAATGCTGTGAGCATGCATATTCCTGGCTGTGTGTGAAGGTTTTATCAAGGGATTCTTTAGCATAAATGTTCCTAGCTGCTATTGGTCACTGAATTCAGCAGTCATCCTGAGTTTATTATGCTTTTGCTGTTAAAATTAGTGTTTAGTACTAGGGAGGAGGCACTGGAGTGATAGCACAGTGGGTAGGGCATTTGCCTTGCACGCGGCCAACCTGGGCGACCCGGGTTCGATTCCTCTGCCCCTCTCAGATAGCCCAGCAACCCACCAAGAGTATCTCACCCACAGAGCAAAGCCGGGCAAGTTACCCGTGACATATTCGATATGCCAAACACAGTAACAACGTCTCACAACGGAGATATTACTGGGCCCGCTCTAGTAAATCGATGAACAATGGGAGGACAGTGCTACAGTGCTACTAGGGAAGAGAGAAAATTGTAAGACATTAGATTTTGGTCAGGTTAGCCAGTCTGATTTGAGTATAGTTACAGTGATAAGTCAACATGGTTGACTGGGAGCAGTTCTGAACTAGCAATCCCAAATCCCCACTAGTAACTTTACAGTTCAGTGCCACACCTTCTGCTCTTAAGAGTTCTCAGCAGGTTTCTACAGAAAAAGCAAGAATCTCCTTTTTGGAACTGGTGTCAAAGAAGGGGTAGTTCTAATTTCAGATGGCTTCAAAGTGCTTGAAAAGACTGCACGGGTATGATTCTAGAACAGTGGCTGGATAAACAAGATGTCCTCTCTACGAAGATTTCAATTCTCACAAGATTATCTGGTGCTTCTTATAATTATCAAAGTGCTTCATAACGCTTGCCTTACACATGGCCAACTCGAATTTGATCCCCATCATCCCATTTGATCCCCAAGCCTACCAGGAGTGATCCTAAAACCCTGAGCTTGTGGCCCAAAAACAAAACGGATCTCCCAGAGTAGAGCGGAGTGTTTGCAGTGCTCAAACCCAGACCTCAAGTAGTGAAACATGTGCTAAATCTCTGGTAACCAAGGCTGGTTCAAGAATGGGACCTTATCCCATACAGAGCCAGCTGGAATCACAAAGTTTTCTAGAACTAATAAAAGATTCCCCTCTACAGAAATGAGACTGAGAGCTATAATCATCTGTGCTGCCACATGAGGAACTGATAAAAGAATGATGTTAACACAAATTTAAAGAGGAAAATGCGGGAATGGAGGGAAATAAAAGAGCCATCTGCTTCTCTGACTTTTTGAATCTACCCTGGTTAAGTTAGTCACAAAGTGTCCAGTTCACACAAACAAATTCTGCTTCCTGTTTAAGTTGGATTACTGCCAGTTGCCAGCTAACAGTACTTACAGATACAAGTTATGATCATGTTCTATTTTACATTATAATAGTGTTTGAGCAAAACGAAAAGGAGCATATTAAAATGCTGGTGAGTAAGCAAGCTGGGAGAGATGGGGATGGGGTGAAAGGGCTAAATGGCACTGTAAGGCTTTCACAAAATGTCAAAGCCCTGCAAAGTCTTACACAGGATCTGACTTGGCTTTAAAAGGATCACTGCCTGACAAACAGCTTAGTTATGCCCTCAGAAAAGGACTTAATGACCCATGGTTAGATGTAACAATTTTCACAAGTCTTCTTTTACTTAAGTAGTTTTTAATAATTACATTAACCACTTAATTGAAACAAGCAATAAAAAATTATTCTGTGCCTGCTAAGGGAGCATGCTTGGTGGAAAATGGGGACAATGGTGGAGGGAAGGTCACACTGGTGATGTGATTGCTGCTGGAACATTGAGTGCCTGTAACACTCTACTATGAACAACAACTTGTAAACGAAGGTGTTTAAGGAGGGAAAAAAAGATTTCTTCCTGTGATGCTAGGAAAACAGTGTGTATGTGTGGGAATGGAGCTATCATAGAAACACAAAACCTATGAAGAAACTGTTGGGAAAACCTGGCCTGAGATGATGGTGGTTCACACCAGAATATGCTCCTTTTTTAAATATTATGTTTTTTAAATTGCCAACAACTTTGAAAAGATATATATGAGCCAAAGAGATGCATTTGCCTTACAAACACCAGTTCAAAAACCAGTACCACTTATGGTCCTCAGAGCCCCACCAGGAGTGTTCCCTAGAACAGAGCCAGGAGTAAGCCCTGAGCACTGCCACGTATTACCCAATGCCCCACCCCCAAAAAGACAGATAAATCAACACAAGTTATTAGTATCGTTTGTAAGACAAACCTTTAATTTTCATCTCCTTGCCAGATATATATATATATATTATTTCCTAAATTTATTTCCTAAAATTATTTCCTAAATTCAGTGTCCATATACACTAAATCTAAAAATGCAGAAGGCAATGAGAAAGCAAAGCACATCTGGGATCGAAACTAAAATGTGGGTAACTAGAGAGCTAGTACAGCTGGTAGGGTGCTTGTCTTCATGTGGCTGATCTGGGTTTAATCCCCAGTCGCCCATGTCATCCTCAGCCCCACTAGAGGTGATCCCTGAATAGAGTCATGAGTAAATCCTAAATACTGCCATGTGTGCCCCCCACCACCACCACCAAAAAAAGCAAGAAATTTGGGCACAAAGATTCAGAGAATAACCTAAAACAGACCCCCAGGAAGGAACTAAATTGGGAAGAAGGATTAGGGGAAGAAATGAAAAAGATGAAGTAAGCAGTTAAGAGAAGAGAGTTGATTAGTATTAATAAGCGTACACAATTTTTTCTACGTAAATTAGTTACTGATTTTCTGGAAAGGACTCAAAAAGCAGCTATAAGTAATTAATTAATAATTAGTTCTCATGATCCAAATCATGTGTTTCTTAATGGCCTTTGTTCCAGTTCAAAAGGCCTTTAACAGGGGCTGGAGCGATAGCACAGCAGGTAGGGCGTTTGCCTTGCACACGGTCAACCTGGGTTCGATTCCCAGCATCCCATATGGTCCCCTGAACACGCCAGGAGTAATTCCTGAGTGCAGAGCCAGGAGTAACCCCTGAGCATCGCTGGGTTGAGACCAAAAAAAGGGGGGGGGGGAGGCCTTTAACCTATTTCAAATAATTCAGGTACTGCAATTTCACTGTAATGGCTCACCGGGCTCCATTTTTTAAAACAGCTTCACCAATGTCAACTTTCCATGATAGTCTACTCAACCAGAATCTCTATCCCATGTTAAGTTGAACCCAAATATCTACTCCTTTATTATCAAAGGTGATCATCTTATTAATTATCATTCCCTATGCTATTTGTTACTAAAAATAGCTTTGGTATTACTATGTAATTTACTCCAAATAGTATGATCTTATTAAAATTTCAAGAAAATGAGGGGAAGGATAGTAGGATAGAGGAAGGGAGAAAGGAGTGACACGAGACTAAAATTACTCTGCTGGGAAGTGGTGGGACCTGTCACATGCATCAGAACTCTGGGAAATAGCAGACACTTTCCAAGCCCATTCTTCACAGCCTGTATACAAGCACCTTTCAGTCCCCGCTCTCTCTGATCTTTCTCATCCCCAGCACTATGTTACTTTCAGGGTTTTCTATATGAAACCCCGGTTATCACTATACAGTCTCACAGGTCATGTTGCTATTTCTTCTGTCCTTCCATCTTTCTTCCATACTCTCCATAAGCAGAAGCTTTGTGCTTCAATCAAAGCATAATTTACAGATTAGGGAAACAGAGCTAAAAATTGAAAAGTCAAGGACAACAGCTCTCTAAAGTACTTAATCGCAGCATACTATTATTCCACCCCTCTCGGAGGACCCAGCAAGCTACCAAGAGTATCCCGCCCACAAGGCAAAGCCTGGCAAGCTACCTGTGACATATTTGATATGCCAAACACAGTAACAACAAGTTCACAAGGGAGATGTTACTGGGTCCACTAGAGCAAATCGATGAACAACGGGAGGACAATGCTACAGTGCTACTATTGTTCCTGGCACTGAGATTTACCAAGCAATTTTCAGTAGTGTCCCAATGTCACAATCTTATTAATACTATCAAGTATAAAAGATGTGGTGCTAAGGGAGAGAGCCTGATGAAAGACCAATTCCCTCCCCTCCCCTTCCCTACCCTTTGATTTTAATGTTGGAGCTACACCCAGCTGTGTTGAGCTTATTCCTGACTATGTGCTCAGGGATCACTCCTAATATGAAGCGCAGAAAGCTGAACTGAACCTGCATCACCAAGCACCATATCCTTTGTACCAGCTTCCCCACCCACACACTCATTTCTTTCAAAGGAAAGGGTATTAAGCATTTCAAGGATTTCAACCCACTTAGTCCCATAGCACTCATTTCCCTTCTTATCCAATCAAAACTGACATAACCAGAAGGCACAAATAGATAATGATTCATTATAATGAGACACTAGGACACTAATCAAACAAATGGGTCTCTACTTTGGTACCTAATATACTCAAAAGATAATGATGATAACAATAATGGCTAACATCAAGACAAAGAAGGACTGGAGCAACAGTATAGTGGAGAAGGCACCTGCCTTGCAGCACCCAACCCAGATTTAATTCCCAACATCCCCTATAGTCCTCCAAGCATTGCCAGGAATAAACCTGAGCATAACCAGGTGAGACACAAAAACTTTAAGGGAAAAAAAAAGACCTAGAGTAAGCTGTGTGCTGGGTACTGTTCTACTTGATGTACAAGCATTTAAATATCTGTTCCCGTAATAATTTTAACGTAATATTTAGATAAGAAATTTGACTTGTGGAGGGGCTGGAGAGATAGCACAGCGGGTAAGGCATTTGCCTTGCACGCAGCAGACCCAGGTTCGATTCTCAGCATCCCATATGGTCCCCTGAGCACCGCCAGGAGTAACTCCTGAGTGCAGAACCAGTAGTAACCCCTGTGCATCGCCAGGTATGACCCAAAAAGCAAAAAAAAAAAAAAAAAAAAAAAAGAAAAGAAAAGAAATTTGACTTGTGGAGGAGTCAAGACACACATCACATACCTTGAGGTCCCATTGTTAGAAAACAATGCCTTACCCCCAATGCTCCCAACAACCCCAACTTCTCCATAGTAGCTGGCTCTTCATGGATATGTGGGGAATGAGATTACTGTAAATGCCTTCACTCATTTAAAAATATTTCTTGAGAAAGATGGCGGCCGCACGGGAGCCTTGTGGACAGCAGGTTTGAGCCGGGCTTGGTGGGAGCGGCAGGGACCTCATGGGAAGGGGGGCTTTGTGGGCCGTTCCCCACGCCCCACCGAGGTCGCCAGCTGCCCCCCACGAGCGGCTCTCCGGCACGGCCACGGCCCCGGAGGCACAAGGACTTAGCACAGAGAACCAGCCGCTTGGAGCAGAAAAGCAAATGGACTATGTGTTAAACCGCGCCACCAAGCCTGCCCGGAGGGGAAAGGGCGTTGACCGGCCCGCCCGCTCCTCTCTGGAAAGAAAGATGGCGGCCGCACGGAGCCTTGTGGACAGCAGGTTTGAGCCGGGCTCGGTGGGAGCGGCAGGGACCTCATGGGAAGGGGGGCTTTGTGGGCCGTCCCCCACACCCCACCGAGGTCGCCAGCTGCCCCCCACAAGCGGCTCCCCGGCACGGCCACGACTCCAGGGCACAGAAACCAATCTCTTAACTAGCTAACTTTTAATAGAAATTCTTCCAGGGTCAATAAGTAAAATAGCAGAAATTCAAAACTGCGCGGCCGCTATGGCGGCCGCACGACATCATTTTATTCTTAAACCAAGATGTAGAAAGCAAAATCTAGTCAAAGCAGATAGAGTATTAACTAGAACTCATCTGCCTCACAAGAATTGGGAGGGGTGGGAGGTGGGGGTCTATTGGGGTTCGGGGTTAAAAATAAGTATTGGGAAAGGGAAATGTGTTTGATATTTACATGACTGAGACCTAAGCCCGAAAGCTCTGTAACTTTTCCCACAGTGATTCAATAAATAAATAAATTATTAAAAAAATATATATTTCTTGAGAGGTGCCAAAACAATAGGACAGCAGATAGGGTGCTTGCCTTGCATGTGGCTGACCAGGGTTCAAACCCTGGCACCCCAAGCCTCCAGGAGGGATCCATCAGCACAGTCACGAGTAAATCCTGAGTACCACCAGATGGGGCCCAAAAACAAAACTGCTTCTTGAGCTTCTTGAGAGTTTACCTCATTCTGAGAATGATTCCTGACACTAAGCATTTGAACAAGAACACCTTCTTACAAAGTGTGTGTGTGTGTGTGTGGGGGGGGGGGGGGGGCGCGCACAGAGAATGACACAGAAAATGGCAACCTGGCACAGAGAATGACAAAGAAAAAAAAGTATTTCAGAAAACCAATGATATTTGAAAAATGAAAGTGATGGAGAGATAGTAGAGCAGTAGGATACTTGCTTTACACATAGCCCACCAGGATTTGATCCCGAGCAGATACCACCCACCAATCCCCACCAGGAATTAGCCCTGAGTGCAGAGCAAGCCCTAAGCACTGAAGAGTATAGCCCAAACACAAATACAATAAAAAAAAAAAAAAAGTTAATTAAAAATGAAACTAGGTAAGATGGCCTAGGGTTGTAGGCTACTTATTTTGTTAGGGGTTAGTTTGGTTGGGTTAACACCCAGAGGTACTCAGGACTCACTCCTGGCTCAGCACTCAGAAACCACTCCTGGAGGAGCTCAGGAGACCATATGGGATGCCAGAGATTGAATTCATTTTTTTGCCATGTGCAAGGCAAACCGCCCTACCCACTGTACCATCGCCCTATTGCTCCAGCTTTAGTTGTAGGCTACTTGTAGGTTTGTGTGTGTTGGTTGTTATTTGTTGGGGGAGGGGGGCGCCACAGTACTGAATCCAGGTTGACTCACAATACCTCCAAAAAGAAATGATAACTGTACACATTCTATCTGCTTAGTTTGCAACACTCTTACACAACTATTAATTTCTGCTAAGAGCTTAACCAAGGCAATTCATGCTTTTACATACTACCAGGTTTTTTTTTAATCAGGTTTTTTTAAATCTCAAGTTAATATTTGATCATGATGCCTATAGGTTCTTCCTCCGTCTTTGTAATTCTAGTTATGTTATTTTCCCACAAAACATAAATTTTAGACTTCAAATACAATCACAAGCTTGCCACTGATTAGCTATTAATATTTAATATCACTGATTTTTTAAATACATCAATAGATGTATTTATCTGCAAATACTACTGCTGAATTTTAGGTACGGTACCTCAGGATACTGTTTACCTTTCCCGTAATAGCTGAAGCTACACATGTACCAAAAAACATGAATGTTACAAATACTTGGGCCAGCGTGATAGTACAGAGAGTAGGGTGCCATGCACAATGCTGACCCAGATCGATCTCCAGCATCCAATATGGTTCCCCTGAGCACTGCCAGGATTAATTTCTGAGTGCAGAACCAGGAGTAACAAACTAACCAACCAAAAATTACAAATATCTGAATACACTGCCACCAAAAAAACAGAGAATGTTTACAGTGAGAATAGTGAGGGGGAGGGACAGAACCCTCTAGGACTTGCCACAGTGCACTAGATATAATGTTGTAACCACACAGCCAGGACTCATTAAAATCAATCACCCCAGGGAATATTCTGGGAGGCCAGAATTCTACTAACATCTTCCGTAACTGCCAAAAGGCTCACAGAGTAAGTAGAAACAATATTAAGAAGGGTCAAAGAGATAGTATAACAGGTAGGGCAGTTACCTTGCACACAAACCAACCTGGGGTTCAATCCATCACATCCCATCTGGTCCCCTAAGAACCATCAGGAGTAATTCTTGAGTGCATAATCAGGAGTTACCCCTGAGCATTGGTGGGTGTGGCCACAAGAGGAGGGGGAGGGGTGGGTAGAAGTGTTTTTCTTGCACATGGCCAAGTCAGGCTGGATTCCCGGCACCATATATGGTCTCCCAAGTACCACCAGGAGTTATCCCTGAGCACTGCCAGATGGGAAAAAAAAAAAAAAGGTTTATTGAAGATGAAGAGATTGGGTAGGGTTCTTGCCTTGCAGGCGACCAACCTGAGTTCATCCTTCAATCCCCTGCACTCCATATGGTACCCTCAGTCCAGGAGTGATCCCTGAGCACCACCAGGTGTGGCCCAAAAACATTAAACAAACTAAGAAAAAAAAAAGTCTTGCCAAGTAACGAGAAGGATCTCTCACTGTGGGAATACTTTTTTCTGAAAAGGGGAATAATATTTTAATCAATATTCTTCATAATGCAATCTGATTAACATTCAGGTACACCGCTCCAGGGCCATGACTCCAGAAGCACAAGGACTTAATGCAGAGCCCAGCAGCTTGCAGCAGAAAAGTGAATGGACTATGCATTAATCCACACCACCATACCTGCCCTGAGGGGAAAGGGTGTTGCTCCCTTCCGCCTTTTTCCCTCTGGAAAGAAAGATGGCAGCCACTACAGAGCTTTATGGAAAGCCAGGTATGAGGCGGTCGTGATGGGGCAACTGAAACCTCATGGGAAGGGGGGCGTTCCCAGCTCATGCTTCAAGCCCTACCGAGGTCACGAGATCCCCCCCACAGCACAGCCATGGCTCCAGAGCCACAGAAACCAATCTCATAATTATCTGACTCTCAGCAGAAATACTTCCAGGCTTAATAAGTAAAATACCAGAAATCGCGGTCACGCGACATCATTTGATTCTTGTAACCAGCTGTAGAAAACAAATTATTTCACAATGCCTTTTCAGCATGTCTGATTTGGGGGTGTAAACTCTAAATAATAATGGCGCATCTTTTGTCTGTTTCAGCTGGAGCGATAGCACAGCGGTAGGGCGTTTGCCTTGCACGCAGCCAACATGGCCGACCTGAGTTCGATTCCTCCGCCCCTCTCGGAGAGCCCGGCAAGCTACCGAGAGTATCTCGCCCGCACGGGATATGCCAAACACAGTAACAACAAAGTCTCCAATGGAGACATTACTGGGCCCGCTTGAGCAAATCGATGATCAATGGGAGGGCCTTTACTTTACTTTACATCTTCATCGAAACAATGAATCTAATCAAAGTAGATAACTAGAATTCATCTGCCTCACAGGCATTGGGAGGGTTACTGGGGGGGAGGGTTACTGGGGTTTTTGGTGGTGAAAACTAAGTATTGGTGAAGGAAAATGTGATTGATAATTGCATGATCGAGACTTAAACCTAAAAGCTTTGTAACTTTTCCCACAGTGATTCAATATTAAAAAAAAAAAAATTCAGGTACAATGAGGGCTCTCCAGCATGGCCATGGCTCCAGAGGCACAAGGACTTAATGCAGAGCCCGGCAGCTTGCAACAGAAAAGTGAATGGACTTTGTGAAAAGTGAAAAGTGCGTTAATCCATGGTACCATGCCACCCTGGAAGGGAAGGGGTGTCACTGCCTTCGACATTCCCTCCCCACCACTCTCCCCCACCCGCAGCAAGATGGTGGCCGCCTAGGAGCTTACTGGAAAACAAGGTATGAGTTGGCGGTGTCGGGGCAACTGCAACCTCATGGGAAGGGGGGCGTTCCTGGCTCATCCTTCACGCCCTACTGAGGTCACAAGTTGCCCCCCAAAAGAGGCTCTCCAGCACGGCCATGGCTCCAGAGCCACAGAAACCAATCTCATCATTATCTGGCTCTTGGCAGAAATCCCTCCAGACTTAATAAATATCAGAAACCAAAATCGCACGGCCGCTATTGTGGCCACGCAATATCATTTGGTTCTCATAACCAGCTATAGAAAACAAATTATTTCACAATGCCTTTTCAGCAGTTCTGATTGTTGGGTGGAAACTCTAAAGACTAATGGTGCATCTTTTGTCGAAATAATGAATGTAATCAAAGTAGATAGAAAGTTAAGTAGAATTCATCTGCCTCACAAGCATTGGGAGGGGTGAGGGGGAGGTATATTGGGGTTCTTGGTGGTGAAAAATAAGTACTGGTGAAAGGAAAGGTGTTTGAACATTGTATGACCGAGACTTAAACTTGAAAGCTTTGTAACTTTTACCACAATGATTCAATCAATCAATAAATAAAACACATTTCAGGTACATATTTCCATTCCCGACTGCATGCACAATTGGTCTTTTTGTTTTGTTCTGCTTTTGTTTTGGAACCACACTTGGGAGGTGGCTCAGGGCTTATTCCTGGCTCTGTGGTCTGGGAACCATAGAGAGTCAGGGATCAAACCCAGACAGCTGCATGCAAAGCAAGTGCCCCACCCACTGTAGTACTATCACTCCAGCCCATTTTTAAAGTTAATTGCTCCTGTATACCTTTTCATACAGCTAAGGGCAGTCACCTTTGTTATGGTGACTGTTAAAGTTTATTATGCTATCAGAATAGTTACATTTAACAGGAGAACATAAGCACATAAGATATTTCATTATCAAAGAATTTTGTCCTGGTATTAAGATAAATAGAATAGGATTTTTAATTTCCCACTTAATTCGAGGTTTCTTTTTAAAATACTACTGCTTTTTTCAGGGAAGGAACCACACCCACTGGTGTTCAGTCTTCTTCAGGCTCCTGCATTCAGGCATGGCTCTGACTGGTACCCACAAGAACCATTTGCAGTGCTAGGAGCTCTGCGGACCACCACATCTGTTTTTAACGAAAAAGTCACAATGTTTAGTTCTGATAATAACAGAGTCTGTATCACCAGACTAAAGCCTCCTTAAGAACTGTTTATGCGTCAAAGTGATTGTACAGCAGGTGGAGTATTTGCACTTGGGCTCAATCCCTGGCATCCTATATGGTCCGCCTAATACCACCAGGTATAATTCCTCAGTACAGAGCCAGAGTGACGCCTGAGCATTTCCGGATGTGGCCCAAAAAGCCAAAACAAAACAAACAAAAAATGTTTAATTAGAAAAAAAATTAAGTACCTATGGCTGGAGAGAAGTCAAGGGGTTATGTGCATGCTTTGCACACAGAAGGCCCAGGTTTAATCCCCAGCACCCCTGAGCAACACACCAAGCAACCCCAAGCACAGAGCCAGGAATAGTACCCCAAATGCAAGAACCAAAACTCTTTAAAAAAAATAATTTAAGTATTGAGCAGTTAAAAATCATGACTTTTTTTTTCTTTTCTTTTTGGGTCACATCCAGCATTGCACAGGGGTTACTCCTGGCTCTGCATTCAGGAATTACTCCTGGCAGTGCTTAGGAGACCATCTGGGATGCTGGGAATCGAACCTGGGTTGGCCGCATGCAAGGCAAATGCCCTTCTCACTGTACTATCACTCCAGTCCCCAGAATCATGACATATTTTACAACATTGCTTTGGCTAAATGGTGTTTCTCATTTATCTGTAATGGTAAGGGAAGTGTTTGCTATTTTAAAGTTTCTGTCTGAGGCAAACTTCTTTTCTTAACTGGAGAGTGGAAACACTTGTGCTATCACTACATAAAAATTGTTTTCTCATACCTGAATTCTTTTCTCTTGATCTGATTTTTCACTATGCATGTATATTTATGTACATATTTCTACACGGAAATTCTTTTCTCCCCATCTCTTTAAAATGAATCTCTATCAGTAGATCGAAAAAACCCAGTTAATAAGATTTTCAGTCAATTCGTCTTGAATAGCTTCAAACTACTATGAGCTGCTCTAAAGGGCTTGAACTCCTGAACAAAACACGTGTCCTCATGTTGTCCAACATAACAACCTCATAAAGTCTGGAAGATGCTTACACAAGCAATCCCACCAACCTCACCACTGTCACTAAAGATGCAAAAACACTTTGAGAGGGGCTGGAGCGATAGAACAGCAGGTAGGGTGTTTGCCTTGCACGCAGCCGACCCGGGTTCAATTCCCAGCATCCCATATGGTCCCCCAAGCACTGCCAAGAGTAATTCCTGAGTGCATGAGCCAGAAATAACCCCTGTGCATCGCCGGGTGTGAGCCAAAAAGAAAAAAAAAAAACACTTTGAGAAGGAATCACACCAACTTTCTACAACACTCTTAAAATAGGATGTGTTATGCCCACTTCAGAGATGTATAGATGTGGTTAAAGAGATCTTTCTTAAAATTAGGATTTGGGGGCTGGAGAGAGAATTGCAGGCAGGATGGATGTTTCCATGCAGCCAGCCCAATCCAAAATGTTCAATCCTTGGCATTCCCTATTCCTCCTCCCCCACTCCACCCCAGCACCACCAGGAGTAGATCCTGGGTGCAGAGCCAGAGGTAACCCCTGAGCATTACCCAGTTTGGCACCAAAAAGAAAAAACAAATTAATCAGAATTTAAGTTTAGTTCTGTCTCAAAAACCAACACTCTTCTTTGTTTGCTGGTTTTTGGGTTACACCCAGTAACATGAGGTCCGAGGTGATGGGGCTGCTGCTCCTGACCATACTCACAGTGGGGACTGGACCAAGGGCTCGCACATGAAAGCATGCCCTCTGAGCTCTCTCCCCACAGCCCCGAGAACCAATATCTTTAGAAACCAGATATTTAGAATAGGAAGAAAAGGAACTGGGGCAAGCAAATTAACTGTTAAAAAAAATCATTTTCGTTTAGCACTAGAAAGCCTGGAGATGAGAAAGGGGCAGGAAGAAGGCAAAAATATCTACAGCTTCCACCTCTCACCAACATTCTCTCCAAACACAGAAGTTCACTGTACCTGTGGGCTAGTGTTCTTCAACCACAGGTGTGGAAAGGTTGGACATTAAACTATACAGGTAATTACTAAGTGGAAATCCAATCCTGACTGCCAGGCTCAGAAACCCCGCTCTTCCACTAACTGTGAAATTTTGCTTCTATTACTCTCTCTTCCTCATCCATGGCAGCACTATTCTCCCGTTGTTCATCAATTTAGGAGCGGGCCCAGTAACATCTCCATTTTGAGACTTCTTGTTACTGTGTTTGGCATACCAAATACATCACAGGTAGCTTGCCAGGCTTTGCCGTGTGGGCAAGATACTCTTTCCAGGCTCTCCGAGAGGCCTCCGAAAAGGGCAGAGAGGCCTTCGGAGAGAGGCGGAGGAATCGAACCCGCTTCGGCTGGGCTGACTGTGCACAAGGCAAACACCCTACCACTGTGCTATAGCTCCTCATCCATAAAGAAATGGAATACTCTTTTTTTTTCCCCTTTTTGGATCACACCCGGTGTTGCACAGGGGTTACTCCTGGCTCTGCACTCAGGAATCGCCCCTGGCGGTGCTCAGGGGATCATATGGGATGCTGGGAATAGAACTCGGGTCGGCCGCGTGCAAGGCAAACACCCTACCAGCTGTGCTATTGCTCCAGCCCCAAGAAATGGAACACTCTTGGTAGAGTCATTACAGTAATAAACTTCCTTAACACAGTCAAGCTTGAGGGCTGGTGGCTGGCACATAAGTATGCAATAAAGGCCACCTAAAGAGGCTGGAGAGGTAGTACAGTGGTGGCCTAAAACCAAAAAGAGGGGTGCTCTGGAGGATCCTCCCAGGATGGGAGATGCATGTTGAAAGTAGACTATGGACTGAACATGATTGCCACTCGATGCCTCTTTTGCAGACCACAACATCCAAAAGGAGAGAGAAAACAAAAGGGAATGCCCTGCCACAGAGGCAGGGTGGGATGGGGGGGATGGGCGTGGGAGAGATACTGGGATCCATGGTGGTGGAAAATGGGCACTGGTGGAGGGATGGGTATTAACCCAAGCACAAAAATTTGTAAGTCTACATCTGTACCTCATGGTGTTTCACTAATAAAAATATTTAAAAAAAAAAGAGGGGTGCTCTCTGTAGTACAGAGTGTCTTGCACACAGCTAACTCAGGTTTCAAGAAGTTATAACTGAATTTAGACACAAACACACACATACTTTTATAATAAAACAATCCCCCCATGAAGGCCGGAGCAATATTACAGTGGGCCAGGTGCTTGACTTGCATGTAATCAACCTAAATTCAATTCCCTGCATCCCCTATGGTTCAGAACATTACCAGGAGTAACCCCTGAACATATACGGGTGTGACCCAAATATCAAACAGAAAAAAAAAATGTTTCCTTACCTTTGGCAGTAGGGGAGGAGACAGACTAAATGAACACAGTAATAGCTAAAACCTGCACTGCTCTTTCAGGTAACCCATTTATTTCTTAAAACAGACAGCCCTTGAAAGGCACCATTATTATTCGCATTGTGCAAAAAAGTAAAAATTAAACAAATGTCAAAGAATCTGTCTGTGCTACTAAGTGGTAAAGACAAGAGCTAAACCCAGACAGACAGCCTCTGATGCCTATACTCTCATTTACTACATTGCAACATGTTTTCAAATGAAAGAATAATAATAACTGGCTACCACCCAAAAGATTTTCATATGATGTTGAATTTTTACTTTCCTTTGTGCTTCTAATACTTCTACCTTAGGAAAAGCACTTCTTTGGCAGTGTTATACTACTGCTACTCTTTAGCATAAGAACAATATTTTAAAAAGAAAAAAGAATTGGGGCCAGAAAAATAGTACAAAGGGTAAGGCGCTTGTGTTGCGCATGGCTGACCCAGGTTCTATTTCAGCTCCCCCAAATCTGCCAGGAGTAATTCCTCGGTGCAAAGCGAGTAGAAATACCCATGCACTACTGGGTGTGGCCCAAAAAATTAAAAATAAAATAAAAAATTTCAACTGGACTAGAGCAATAGTACAGCAGGTCGGGCATCTTGCATGCGGGAGACCTGGGTTTGATCCCCGGCATTCCATATGGTCCTCCCAGCACCAATTGGAATAATTCCTGAGTGGAGAGCTAGGAATATGCCCTGAGCATTGCCAGGTGTGACCCAAAAAGAAAAAAGAGATTTAATTTAAAAATAAAAAAAAGGAAAGGAAGAGAGAGAAGAGAAAACAAAAGGAAAAAGTAACAGTGTAAGTAACATCATCCAGTTATGTTAGACACAGAAGTCACTAAACTACAGATTTCTATAACCCACATTTCCAGAAGTCTTCAAAACTGTAAAACAATAAATCAGAGGCCAGAGCAAAAATACTGAATGTAGACCACTTGTCTTGTATGTGGTCAACCCGGGTTCAATCCCTGGCACTACACACAATCCTTGAGCCTATGGAGAGACCCATGAGCACATAGCAAGTAGTAAGCAAGCCCTAAGCAAAGTCATGTGACCGAAAATATAAAAATAACAATTTTTAAAAATTTAAGGTACTTACCAATTTTTAATCACTGAGCAACAGAGGCCAGATAGATAGTTCAGCAGGTGAGGCTCTTGCTTTGCATTCAGTGGACCTGTGTTCAATCCCTGCATCCCACATGTCCCCTAAGTCTGCCAGGAGTGATCCCCTGAGTACAGTGCCAGGAGAAAGCCCTGAGCATCGCCAGGTGGGGCTCCAAAACAAAACATACAAACATGTGCATGTCTTAAATGTGCTCAATCCCCCTAGGAATAGTCAAAAAGATAAACAGCCCCAAAATAAACAGTAAACCAGAACTAGAGAGACAGTACAATGGGCAGGGCACCTGCATTGCATGTGGCCAATCTGGGTTCAATTCCTGGAACCCTATATGCTCCCCTAAGCCCCACCAGGAGTGATCCCTGAGCACAGCCAGGAGTAAATTCTGAGCTGGGTGTAGTCTACAAACAAAAATAAAAAATAAACTGTGTATATATTGTTAAAACTAATACTGATTTGTACTAAGCTATTGGAAAGAGATATATAGCAAGCTATTTTAATAGGTCTAAATGAGGAAGGATCAATATTATTTTAATTTTTAAAGGTCTGTTTATGAAATGCAATCATCCTTCATTAAAAATGCAGGCTCTGCTGCAGCAAGAAGTTAGCGCAAATGATTCACAGAAAGATTACTCTCTCTAGTATCATCTTCCTCTCCAGGGAGTTTCCTTTGGATGCTTTATCAAACCACTCAAGCTATTATTAAAATTGCTTCCCTGTGATAAGAAAAAAATACACTTCCCCATTTCCATTCACCACTATTTCTTCCACTTGAATGATTTATATCTTTTTTAGTCAAAGGTAAAATTAATATTTCACATTCCACACACTTCTGTCATTTTAATATGATTTTATAATACTCAAAACAAGGAATTTCCCTTTTTTGTTAAGAGCCACTCCCAATGATATCCGGCACAGACTCCCAGGAACTGACTGTTCAGTGCTTGGGTAAGGCAAGGAGGTACTGTTTAGAGTTGGTTGTGCTGGAGACCACCAGGTCTGCCCCTAGCAGTGGTCAGAGGATCATGGACACTGGAAATAAAACTGAGGGCCACCACGTGAAAGGAATGTGATTCAGACCTCTGGGCTAACTCCCTGGCCCCTGAAGTTCTTATATTTAAAAGTTAGAGGTTTTAACTCACTTATCTATCCTAATATTTCAGTATAAGTGTTATCTTTCATTTAAAGAAAATTTATCTTGTATTTGATAGATTTTAAAAGATTTTAAAATGTCAACTCATCAATGTCAAGGCACTCCAAATTTAAATTAAGTTCTCTTTGATTTAAAAATGCTAATGAAAATGGGTGTTTCAATGTAGCAGCATCTGCCTCATTATAACATTTAGTTTCAACTAATAAATCCTTAATTATTAAACTCTCGTGTTCAATTTCTTTTGCATGGATAGGCGAAATACATATTGCTACAATAATAAATACCTGGGTTAAATTAGTTTTAACAACATATTCTTCTCTAGCTGTTAAATAAGACCCCATATATATTATAAAACAAATACATAATACATAAAAGATCCCTGTCACATGTTTGGATTCTGGCAAAGGTACGTGCTGCACTTACTAGCTAGCAAATATTTAACTCTGCTGGGCACTCATCATAATGCACAGAGCAATTAGCTCGTGAACATGGGTGTATTTTTCTAAGTGCTTTTTCAGAATGTGTCAAAATTGAATGTAATCATATGCCCTAATTCCATCTTTATAAAGCCAACTCTTGTCTCCACCCAAGTTGATGTTTTTATTAACATGTTTCTGAATGTACTTAGACAAGGCATGTCTAGTAAAGGCTGAAATCCCTGAGAGAATATGTTTGGTTTTAAGCCTTAATTTGCTAAGGGATTTTTCATTTTTCTCTCCCACCCCAAATTCTTCTTTATTCTCCCCTTTTTAATCAGCACCATCGACAGGACTGACTTAATATTTTACAATGGAGTTGCAAAGTATGTGTGTTCAATCGTTCAGCTTCCCAGAAGATTCATTACAGTTACATTAGAAAGTCAAATCAGGCAATTTTGCAGTCTGGTGAAAACTAGCATATGAAAGAAGGTTAATACAAAAGAATTTCATTTTAAATAGAGGACTGTTCAAACTTTAAAAAGGGACATTATGATAAAAATTTCCAAGATACTTGCTTGAGCATTAATACATGCTTTACAGGTCTAATTTCAGAGATGTCTCAACGCTTTTCTAGGAAAGGACGAGAACGTATAAGAGGAAATTGTTTGATCATAAGGTCTGCCATCTTAATGATCCTCATGCTCAGCACACTGCAGATGGATGTTTTACCCTGACACATGGGGACAGAACCCACGCATTCTCTGATTATGCTGATGAAACAGAATCAGGGAAGACTAAATGTAAGTCCATGTAAATACTCATAAAGGCTTTATTTGCTTTTAATATTTGTTTCTTCAGGGTGTAAATGAAACTAAGAATTTTAAGAATGTAATATGTATTTATATGGCAAAATTCAATGTTAATTGGGTTTTTATTTCATGATTAGTAGTATACAAAAACCACCTTAAGCCTATGTACATATTTTTAAATGCCACTTGTGTAATGTTTCCTTCCCTCGCAGGAAACTTAAGACCTCAATAAACTACTAATCTTATTTAATTTGTTTCCACTGCCTTTTACATTACCAAAAATTAAAGAGAATATTGAAATAAAAATAAGGTCTCTTATCCCTCTTCACTCAGTACAACAGATTTACAGAAAACAAATTTCAATTCAACACAAAGGTTCACCTTTTGCAAGGACTACTCAAAAGCCAAAATACCACAAGAGGAAACGAGCAGCTAACAGTGGTAACAGGAAAGGCAGCTGTCTTCAGAGCTACTTCTGGCAGCAGTACAAATGGACTTTGGAGGCCACTGGCTATGCTTAATTTAATATGAATCTAAATACAGTCAAAACATCTGGCACACTACTGATGGCTATCACGATAAATTAAATCTGACATCACACACAAACCCATTCAAACATTCTATTTATATCTTTTTACTAAAAGCATAATAAAGCTAACACTATGCTTTTTTTCATCTCAAATTATCTTCTATTTAAGAAAAAAATAAGTGTTGTGAGGCACAATATTTACAATATTTGGGGGGAATTCTTTAATAGAAAGACTATACAATTTTGTCTATAAAATGCTGCAAGGCCCATTCAAGAGAGGATCCATTGGCTCAGCGGACAATCTGCCTATTGGGAGGGTTGAAAAGCAGTATGGAGGTAAATGCTGAATACATCAAGTACAATATAGCACTGGTACAAAGAATTAAGATGAAAGGCAGAGATTTCTTTTGTGAGGAGGGGCCACCCAAACAGTGCTCAAACAGGGACCACTCCCAACTAGAGTCTGCATGACAACTGACACTCAAGAAAGGGATCGAATTTGGGGCCTAAGGCATTCAAAAAATTTCCTCCCAAGCCCTTTCAGTCATCTCCCCAGCCATAAAACGCAGATGATAGAAGGGGTTGGAGATGAGGTGCAGCATTAGGACACTTGTGCAGAGCCAGAAATAACCTTGAGCATCGCTGGGCATGACCCAAAAACCAATAAATAAATAAAATTTAAATTAAAAAAAAAAAGAAAGACTCTCCACATAGTTGGGATACAGAAATACAAAAGGGTCAGGTCACCTCTCTTACACCAGACCAACGTAGTTCAATGCCAGACCAGCATATGGTCCCCTGAACATAGAGCCAGGGTAAGCCTGAGCACTGCCAGATGTGATGTCCCCCTTCCCCCAGGCAGGCATGGCAGCAAAAATGAGTACTTAGAATGGATTTGTAATATATGTTCATAAAGTACAACTCCAAATTTGTGGCACAACTCTGGAAGAAAATGACTAAAGGAAAACAAGTACTTTTATTAAAAAGAATTACATAACCTCTAACTGTACAATATTTTAAAAAGGCAGAAAACCACTTATAACTGAAATAATTACTGCCTCGACTGGTCTGTTCAAATCATTGCTTTTATTGGTTTTGGGTTTGAATTTTGAGTCACACCTGGCAACAGGCGGAAAGCTCTGCGAGTTCAGTGCTCATGAGAACATGCAGTGCCAAGGATCTAACCTAGAGTTCCTGCATATAAAGAAAGCATGTGCTCCAGTCCTATGACACACTCCTGGCACAAACCTATTAGTTCTTACTGCATTACTCTGAATGACACTTAGAAAAAAAGAAAAATTGTACAGTTAAAGAAAATTACCCTTATACACACAAAGAAACCTAAATTCTAATTCTTATCCAAATGGATACTTCATATAATAAATTCAGCACAATTAAAATGAACACCACCCTTCTGTTTAACTTTTCTCATCTTAAGAACTATGAAAAAACAAGTTTTGGTTTTGGGCTGTTTTTCTGTTTGTTTTTTGCCATACTCAGTGATGCTTATGTTATCCCTTGCCCTGCACTCAGGAATTATTCCTGGCTGTGGTCAGGGAACCACAAAGAAGGCTGAGGATCAAACCCAAATCGGCTGCATGCAAAGCAAATGCCCCATCCAATGTACTCTTATTCTGGGCCACTAAAAATCAATTATTGACTATCATAATTCTGTCCATTTTATAGTTGGTAATATTCTTTCTAAAGGATTAGTCTGCTTTGGTATAACACTAAATCCCTTCTAGGGTTTTCTCTTGATTATCAGAATTATTATAACATCAGGAGAAAAATATATTGTAATCGTATTTGGTCTTGAAAATAATCTCATTTTAGAGGGCTTGTTAATTTGAAAATAAATCTCTTGATCATTTATTTTTCTTCACTGATTCCAATGAGAAAAAGTAATGAAGTTACCTTATCATTTAATGAAAAAATATAGTGTCATCAACTGGTAAATTTTCCAACTCCTATTAAATAAAACTTATTTCTAACAACTATTATCCTACACTATTTTTTCCCTAGGTAACTCAGTTATTCTTCCTCAATAATTTTTCTAAAATAAACACTAAGCATGAGCCAGGAGTAACCCCTGAGCATTGCCTTGCACGCGGCCCAAGCCGGGTTCAATTCCCAGCATCCCGTATGGTCCCCCGAGCAAGGCCATGAGTAATTCCTAAGTGCATGAACCAGAAGTAACCCCTGTGCATCACTGGATGTGACCCAAAAAGAAAAAAAAAATTCAACTTTTGTAGCTAGACTGAGAGTAGACAGAAAGTATTTAGCTGATCTTCAGCTATTTTTATTTTAAAAGATTAGTATAGAGGCCAGAAAGATCATGCAAGAGTATAATATTCACCTGGGTTCAATACAGTCCCCCAGCATCCTGCAAGCTATAATTCCTAAGCACAGAGCTAGAGACCCTAAACATCATTAAGTGTGACCAAATTAAAAAAAAAAAAAACAAGAAAAGAAAAAGAAAATCTAGAGTCAGAGAGATAATACAGTAGTCAAGGCATTGTAACACAGCAAGCCCAGTTCAATCTCTAGCACCACATAGCCCCTGAGCAAGGGTTACTCCTAACCATAGAGTCAGAAATAGTCACTGTGTACCATCGTGACCCAACACAAATAATAAGACTATATGGAAGTTATTTTCCTTATGTTTTTATATAAAAAGATACAAAAAATTCATGAAATTCATTAATTAAATGTGGAGCTTGAAAAGTGTATTTTACATTTTCTAAATTAACAGACTGAATATCAATTTTTAACAGCAGTAACTAAGTAATTGGATATCACTGGCATGCAGTTTTAGTGACTGGAAATTAGTAAGTTTCAATTTTGATGGCTTCTATTTCCTCTACAAAACAGAAGTGAGATCATCTTTTTAAGAGATGAAAAGAAAAACATGAGATGAGGTGAGGGGCAGGAGTGATAGAACAAAAAGTCAGGCACCTGTCTTGCACAGAGCCAACCCCATATCTGGCATCCTGTAAGGTCCATTGAGCACCACCAAAAGTAACTCCTGAGTGCAGAGCCAGGAGTAGTACCCCTGAACATTGATGGATGAAGCACAAAAACAAAACAGAAAAGATATGAAAAGGGAAGCTCTGGTGGCAAAAGAAAGAGGAAAATGAATTTAGGACTAATGATTAAAATTAAAGCAACGGACAAAGATTGGAACAAAGAAAATATAGAACGACCACGGGCATAGTTATAAAACTGGTTTATGGTATGGAGAGCATGAAATCACATAAGTACCTATCAGCTAAATGATGTATCTTCTTTACAATCACTCAGCATCACACTTTCTGCTTGCTGCTCCACCATCCCAGGTGAGGCTTGAATCCAGCTGATATCACGGACCTATTCCAAACAGGTGACAGAAACCCTCCCTATCGGGTGGGTCCCCACAGCCTCCACACCTGACCTGTGACATATTAAGGACCCACACCACAGCACCTGTAGTGCACAGTCGCAAAACAACAAATTACATGACGCTCACAGTATTCATCCTGTCATATTGTGAGGATGGGCAGAGAAGACAGAGAACCATATCCAGCTTAATCCTCAATATCTTCCTGGAGCAGGGGGGAAGAGGGGACACTACAAAGACTAAGCCCCTGCTCCAGCAAAAGAAGAACACTGGAAAACCAATGGGAAGATCATCAAGCTCAATGAGTGAAAATACCACCGAAGACATATAAATAGCACAAGCAAATCCTCAGATAGTCTTTATGCTATGAGGAGGACGTCCAATGAGTTCAAAGAAACTATAGAACAGGTAGTCAACAAAGCGCAAGAAAGTCGAAGTGAGAGTTAAAATGAAAAAACTACTACAGTCAGAAATGAATATGATAGGTGATATTTAAAAAAAAAAAAACGGAGAAGCTCTGAAGAGCAGAATAACAGAAGCCAAGCAAAAAGATCACGAAGCTCCAACATGAGAAGGAAGAAATCGCTAGCAAACAGCAAGAGGTGGAAAATAGTCTGAAAAGAAATGAACTATGGAATGAGTTCAAGAGGAACAACATAAGAATCATCAGAGTCCGTGAAAGAACAGAAAGACAAATGTGATGAAGAAACACAGTTAAAGAAATCACTGAGAAGAACTTCCCAGAGTTGAGGAATACAGGCACCGGGATCTAAGACGCCTGAAGGACCCCAGTGAAAATAGACCCAATTAGGAAAGACTCCAAGACACATACTCAAAATGACAAAACCCAACGGTAGAGACAGAATACTGAATGCAGCGAGAGCAAAAAAGGAACTTAGATACAAAGGAAAGTTTGTAAGATATACAGCAGTTCTATCAAATGAGACTACACAAACAAGAATACAAAAGGATAGTACAGAAACTCAATGAAATGAACACCTCACCAAGAATACTCTGTCCAGCTAGATTATCATTCAGATTTGAAGGAACTATGCAGAGCTTCATAAACAGGGGAATTCATAGCCTTGAAACTAATTCTGCAAGAAGCATTTTAAAAAGTTCCTTTAAAGGAGAGGAGAAACTTCCCATCATGTAGCATTGAGTATGACACTCACTAATGGTGCATACGGTTAACCTGTACTAGATTAAGAAAAGTTAAAAATCTAGCAACTAATCATCACTAATTGACTTCTATGATTTATTCTCCGATAATTCTATTTGTCATTCCTTTAAGTTTTACTGATCCAAGTAATATGAAATAAATTTGTCTGCCAAGGAAGCAGGATAGGGTGGGAGGAAACCTGGGGATATTGGAGGAGGGAAGGGGACAATTTGGTGGAGAGACTGGTGTTGGAATGTTGTATGCCTAAAGCAATTATATTATGAACAACTTTGTAAATAACAGTGTCTCTATAGACATTCCTTAAAAAAAAAAATTACTTAGTAGTATCTCAGTACCATCATTTTCTTCCAAATGTTACATGCAACATTATTTTTCAATTTCTCAGAGTAATCAAATATTCTGAAATGTAAACAGAACATATGTCTAGAATTTGGATTTTCAGTCATAATTCAAATATATGAAATAACCAAAAGAAAAATCAGTTTATATAATGTACTTTAATGAAAATGTCTATATTCTAGTCCTGATCTTGATTAAAAAATTATATTTCCAATAATGAAGTAAAAATACGAGTGCATCTTCTGCATAATTTTATAAAGATAATTGCTGATTTCACTTTATTATCATTTTCATGCCTTTTTTTCCTCTAATCCCCAAGTCAAAATGGTTTATCAAATCTGGACAGCAACCTATTTTGGTAAGTTTGTAACAAGTCTCACAATGGACATGTTACTGGTTACTGGTGACCGCTGGAGCAAATCAATGAACAATGGGAGGACAGTGCTACAGTGTACTACAGTTTGATTAGAATACAATCACATCTACTTCTTTACACAGTATTAGGGGCTGCTCAGGTGCTAGTGAAGTCTAAATTAAGACCATGAACTGCATCAAAAAATGAAAATATCTACTGTGTGGCCCTTTACAGAAAAAACTATTGCCAATACCTGTTCTAGGTTAATGATTTCAAAAACTGAAATGGGTTAAGAGTGAAGGAAACCCCATAAGACACAACTAAAGAATTCCTGGTATGTGAGCCATTGAAAGTAGAGATTAAGCCTAAAAATAAAAAATTAAAAAAAAAAAACTCTTTTTTGGAGGAGAGGCCATACGTGGCAGTGCATAGAAGCCAATCCCAGCAGTGTTTGGGGGGGTCCATGCTGTGCCAGGGATAGAACATGTAAAGAACAAGTGTCTAACCCTTTGAGTGACATCCCAAACCTTTTAAGCAATTTTTAAAGTTCTTCAAAATCACAGCTGTATCTTTAATCTGTGGCCTCAGCAGGAAGGTCAGAGAGACAGTACAGCATGTAAGGTGCTTGCCTCGGAACAGTCGACTCAGGTTTAATATCCAGCACCACATATGATTCACAAACACTGCCAGGAGTGCCCTGAATCGAGAGCCAGAAGTAACCCCTGAGCAACACAAAAACATAAAAAAAAAAAAACCACAGCCTGAGGGTCAGGGAGAATCATTTTAAAGACATAAAACTGTCACTGTCACTGTCACGGCCCTCCCGTTGTTCATCGATTTGCTCAAGCGGGCCCAGTAACGTCTCCATTGTGACAATTGTTACTGTGTTTGGCATATCAAATATGTCACGAGTAGCTTGCCAGGCTTTGTCGTGAGGGCGAGATACTCTAGGTAGCTTGCCAGGCTCTCCGAGAGGGGTGGAGGAATCGAACTCAGGTCGGCCATGTTGGCTGCTTGCAAGGCAAATGCCCTACCACTGTGCTGTGGCTCCAGCCCAAAGACATAAAACATATCTTTAAAATGTGCTTAGAATGTGACCCAAAATAAATAAATAAATAAATTTTAAAAATTAAAGTGAGTTATAGGAGCTGGAGAGTATAGCAGGAAAACACATGCCTTGCACACAACCAACACAGGTTTGTTCCCCAGCATCTTATAGATCCCCTGAGCACTAAAGGAATGATTCCTGAGTACAGAGCCAGGAGCATAACTAGGTATGGGCCAAAACCGACCTGCCCCCCCCCAAAATAAAGGGTAATTTTTAAAACTTTCTAAAATGTTTGAAATATCCACCAAAATTTTTATTATCACCAAAAAGAGTTGGTAATACTGAGAACAGTATCTTCAATCTGTGATGAAGAAAACACCTCAGTAGAAAACTATAACATTAAGGATAGTTTTATTGCAAGAGACAGTGTCTGATAGACCTTTTTGTTTTTATTTTTCTTTTTGGGTAACACCTGGCGATACACAGGGGTTACTCCTGTCTCTGCACTCAAGAATTACTCCTGGCAGTGCTCAGTGCTCGGGGGACCATATGGGATGCTGGGAATCAAACCAGGGCCGGCCGCATGCAAGGCAAACGCCTTACCTGCTCCAGCCCCCTGATAGACCATTTTTTAAAATACACTTTTTAAAATATTTTTAAGAATACACTTTCTCGGAGTCATCTCCTAGGGCTCTCAGTGTCTCAACAAAGCAAAGCTACATTTTCAGCACTACACCACCACTGAATGTTTTGGTCAAACCTAGAGCTAAGAGCAGTGCCGCGTACACATGATCACAAGGACACAAGATGAAAGTCAGGGAGACAGCTCAAAGGGACAGCATGGAGTACACAGAAGGTCCCAAGAGGTTCAATCCCCAGCACCTCACGATCCCATGAGCACCACTGGGTATAGCCCTAGTGACTCACTAACAAATATTGTTGGACAAAAAAATATTTATAGAAATATGCATCTATATAGGGGCTGAAAAGATAATACAGCAGATCGGGTGCTTTTCTTGAACATAGCAAGGCCTGGGTTCCATACCTGACATACCATACGTTCCCCCAGGACCTGCCAAAAGCAGTCCAGAGTACAGAGTCAGGAGAAAATCCTGAGCACCAGTGGGTGTGGTCCAAAAAACTATATATATTTAAATGTACATATTTTTCTATATATATTCAATATGTACATTCAAACAACAATATATTTCAAACATTTTATATATGTGTAGAGACACACACAATATGTCATTGTATAGTTTATTTTGTGAGGTAGGAGAACAAATCCAAGGCCTCACATATGCGAGTTCTAACAACAAGCCACTACCTTAGCCTAAGAATAAATTATTGTGTATATAGAAATTTGCTAAGAAGGTTAGAGCTCATTTTCTCACAACAAATAACAAAACAACAACAAAAAGTAACAATCTGAAGTAATGTTACTTTGCTTCAAAGTCGTGATTATTTTACAATGCATAACATCAAACTGTAGCACTGTAGCACTGTCCTCCGTAGTTCATCAATTTGCTTGAGCAGGTCCAGTAACGTCTCCATTGTGAGACTTGTTGTTACTGTGTTTGGCATATCAGATACATCACAGGGAGCTTGCCAGGCTTTGCCATATGGGCGAGATACTCTTGGAAGCTTGCCGGGCTCTCCTAGAGGGGCAGAGGAATCAAACTCGGGTCGGCGGGTCGGTTGCGTGCAAGGCAAATAAATGCCCTACCCCCTGTGCTATCGCTCCAGCCCAATCATCAAACTACATACATTAAATATATATAATCCCTAAATATCATAATATGCCCATCTGTGTACTACATATAACCTATTTCTACACTGGACAGAAACACATTCTACTATTGCAGTTTCCCCTTCCTTATCCACAGAATATGCTTTTCAAAACCCACTCCAATGGGAATAACTCTCCATGGATAATACCTAGCCCTTTACATTTTTCTTATATGCCTACTTATGATCAAGTTTTAAATGAGGGGAGGGAGGTCCACCTGGAGATGCCTGGGGGCTACATCTAACTCTATATTCAGGGACTCATGTAGTTCTGGGGATCAAATCAGGGTCAGCTACAAGTAAGGAAAGTACCTTAACCCCTGGACTATCTCTCCAACCCCATTAATCTATAAATTAGGCAGAGTAAGGGATTAACAACAATAATAAATTAGAATAATCTTAATAGTGCTGTAATACAAGTTATGTGAATGTGCACATGTGCACTCATTCTCAAAATACCTTACTGTGCACGGTATTTCTGAACCATGGGTGACCACATGTAACTAAACTACAAAAAACAAAAGAGATAAATGAGAGGTCCCACCGTACTTCAAATATTTTGTTTCTGATATAGAATACTATTTTACCATAGCCTCTTGAAACATCCTGAAAAATATAGTTTAAAGGCCAAAGATATACTGGGTAAGGTGCTTGCCTTGCACGAAGCTGACCTGGTCTGATCCCCAGCACCTGTTAGTCCCCTGAGCACCACCAGAAGTGATCCCTGAGCACAGAATCAGAAGAATTCCATGAGCACGGTTAGGTGGAGCCCACTATATGTAAACATAGAGTTTAAGCTGTAGAGCACATTTGCAAGTGTACCCTGAGTTTCACTGTTTTTGTTTTCTGTTTTTGATGCCTAAACAAAGGTACTAATGGCCATCATGGTTACTATACCCAGTGGTGTTGGGAGACCAGTCAGAGTCAAGGATCTGGGACCTGTGCCTCTCAGGCAATTACTTAAAGCCCTTTGATCTGGTTCCTTGGCCTGAATCTCATTCTGGAAGCCCCCTGACCACGTTTGAAGTGGTCCTGGGACCCTGAGTACCAAACACTGTCAGGAGAAGTCCTAAAGCTCAGTTCAACTGAGCATGGCCCCAATAAAATATCTGAAATTAAATTTCACAAAACAAACTTTAGGTATTTCTCCCTTCTTCCCTCCCCCTCTCCCGCCACCTCCCTACCTTCCACCTCCCCTCACCACCAGTGATACCACCCAGCAGTGCTCAGAGCTTACTCCTGGCTCTGTACTTAGGGATCACTCCTGGTAGGGTCATATGGGGTACCAGGGATGAAACCCAGGTGTGCAAGGTATGCAGCCTACCTGCTGTACTATCACTCCCGTAGGTCAGTTTTCAAATAACAGCTCACAGAATGGTGCTAATCTGTAGGTATGAAAAGGAAGAAAACCATTTGTTTCCAGTCAAGAATCATATACTTAAATAAGTATCTGTTAAACAACCAAAAAAAAAGAAAAAAGAATAAAAGTTTTGAGAACCAGGGAAATAGTGTAAAGCTGGAGTACATACTCTGCAGGTATAAGGCCAAAGTTCAATACCCAGCACAGAGTGGTTCCCGCATTCTGTGTTTATCTCTAGGAGATCTAAACCGGGAGTAGTTCCTGAGTACTCCCAGATGAGTCACATTCCCCCCGAAAAAGTAAGATTAAAAAATTTTCACTCCAGGGCTGGAGTGATAGCACAGTGGGTAGGGCATTTGCCTTGCACACAGCCGACCTGGGTTCGATCCCCAGCATCCCATAGGGTCCCCCCAGCACCATCAGGAGTAATTCCTGAGTGGAGAGCCAGGAGTAACCCCTGAGCATCACTGGGTGTGACCCAAAAAGCCAAAAAAAAAAAAAAAATTTCACTCCAAAAATGTCACTCCTGCTTGACATCACAGCTTAAAGATATACAATTTACACATCTGTTTAAACAGATATGTCTTAAGAAATATTCCACTCCTGAAATATTGAAGCTTAACATTTCATTACGTTAAATCATAACCAGATGGAATGTCTTTCATAACAAATCTCATCCAAAGAAAGCATTAACTGAAAACAGGTTGCCATTTTTCTACAATTATTAATTGGGGCCAAAAGTAAAGAATACAATCACTGGGACTGGAGCGAATAGTACAGTGGATAGGGTATTTGCCATGCATGCAACCGGCCCTGGTCAATCCCCGACATCCCAATATGGCCTCCCAAGCACTGCCAGAGATAATTCCTGAGCACAGAATCAGGAGGAACCCCTGAGCATCGCCAGGTGTGACCCAAAAAGCAAAAAAAAAAAAAAAAAATCATTATGAACACATATAATCACAACATTTTATCTAGGACCAATGATCACACTTTATTTTTATAAATCAAGTATTTTCATCTTTATAGTTTTTCATTAAATATCTACCAGATATGAACAAGAATTAAAAAATATAATATACTCACCATCCATATTTGTGAAATGTTAATAATCTGTAAATCTGCTTTAGTCTTTCTCCTACAGCAATTAATATTACAGATAGAGTTAATTCCACCCACTACTTCTTTTTACGAAGAAGTCAAGATAGCTCAGAGACAAGAACACATGCAAAGGCCCAGAGGCCCTACCAGCAAGCACCATTAGGCCTGAGAACTTCAAAGACAAGCCAGTCATCAAATGACCCCCAGGCCCCTATGCACTAACTGGGGGGCTCAAAATTGAAATTAAAAAGAAAGGACTAATAACTGAAATGCAAGCACGAAAGTTTGTAAGTCTATAACTATACCCCATGGTGTTCGCTAATAAAAAATTTAAAAAACAAAAAAAAAAAGGAATAAATGTGATCAAGATTCAGTATTGCCAATTCTTTAAAAAAAAATCTATAATCTATAAATGCATTTTTTTAAATCCTGATTAAACCCTTCAGTTCAATATAGAGATTCTGAATTGCAACAAACTTTCTATTTGTACCAAAAATCTTCCTTTTTCTTTTGAGGGACAGTGTGGTATCAGGGATCAAACCCAGAGCTCTCAAATGCAAAGCATGCACTTTGGCCCTTTGGGCTATCCCATCAGCTTTTGTTTTCAAATGATTCTTTAGAGTTGCACCATCCAATGTAGTAGACCCTAGTCATGTGTAGCTGTTAAGTACTTGCAATGTGCTAATCCAAGCCGAATTAAAAGTTAGTTTGCTTTTATTTGAGGTTCATTTTATACCCAGAGGAACCTCTAAGTTCCTCCTGGCCATGCTCAAGGTACTATGTGGTACCAGGGATTGAACCCAGGTCTCCTAAATGCACAGCTATCTCTCTGGCATCTGAAATAAAAGTTTAAAATACACACTGGATTTCATATTAGCACGGGAAAATATTTAAAAAGTCATTAATTTATGTATATATTACAGTATTTTTAACATATTTAGCAAAATCAAACATACTGAGAATATTACTTCTTTTTTTTCTCCATCTCTTCCCTTTCTGCTGCAATGACAAGATGTTACACACTTGGTTATGGTGCTCAAACACACAACTTGGCTGTTACACTAGAGACTGCACACACTTTCGTTTTTGCTTTTGTTTTGAGGTTACTCCTGACTGTGCTTGGGGGACTATATAGAATGCTGGGGATCGAACCTGGGTTATCCACGTTCAAGGCAAACACACTCCCTTCTGTACTATCTCTCCAACAACAAGATTATATACATTTTATTGTGGTACTGAGAATCACAAGTCACAGTACCATGGAAACAGCACTCAGCAATCAAAAATCTCAAGTCTCAGAAGTGTAAGACATAAGAACACATACAAAGGCCCAGAGGCTACTGTGTCATATTCCTGAGCTCTTATTTACTTGTTTTAGTTGGCATTAACTGGCATGGGCTGACAATTTGAACCGAGTAGCACAGCGGGTAGGGCGTTCGCCTTACAAGCGGCCAACATGGCCGACCCGAGTTCGATTCCTCCGCCCCTCTCGGAGAGCCCGGCAAGCTACCGAGAGTATTCGATATGCCAGACACAGTAACAACAAAGTCTCCAATGGAGACGTTACTGGGCCCGCTCGAGCAAATCGACGATCAACGGGAGGGCCTTTACCTTTTACCAAGTACAGCATACACTTTACCACTGAGCCATATCCCCACCTACAGATTTAGCTTTAAAAAAAAAATGGTGACGCTAGAAATTATTGAGTTACAAATATAGCCTATTAAGGTACACATGGGCTAGAGCGATAGCACAGCGGTAGGGCGTTTGCCTTGCACACGGCCGGCCCGGCCGAGCCAGGTTTAATTCCTCTGCCCCTCTTGGAGAGCCCCGCAAGCTACCGAGAGTATCTCGTCCACACAGCAAAGCCTGGCAAGCTACCTATGAGGTATTCCATATGCCAAACACAGTAACAAGTCTCAAAATGGAGACATTACTGGGCCTGCTTGAGCAAATCGATGAACAACGGGAGGTCAGTACAGACAGTAAGATCCACATAATCCATTTCTACTGCACAGTACTGTAGCACTGTAGCACTGCCTTCCCGTTGTTCATCGATTTGTTCAAGTGGGCACCAGTAACGTCTCACAACAAATTGTGAGACTTGTTGTTACTGTTTTTGGCATATCGAATATGTCACGGGTAGCTTGCCAGGCTTTAACATGCGGGCAAGATACTCTCGGTAGCTTGCCAGGTTCTCCGAGAGTGGCTGAGCAATCAAACCCAGGCCGGCCGTGTGCAAGGCAAACGCCCAACCCGCTGTGCTATTGCTTCAGCCCATGCCAGACAAGACTGCCTAAATCAGAAACTCCAGCTAGAATGAGTTATCAATGTTTTCTTCAAACCCAAGTTGTCAAGTCGAGTTATGTGATCATTTCCTTCCCATGTTGGGGGTTAGGGTCACACATGGGAGCGCTAAGGGCTTAAATAGCCTTTTAAGCATAGAACTACAAAAATAGGTAAAGATAATGCTGTATGTTAGTATGCAGCCACTTGTGTTTTTATTTATTTATTTATTTTGCTTTTTGGGTCACACCAAGCGATGCTCGGGGGTTACTCCTGGCGGTGCTTGGGGAACCATGTGGAATGGCGGGGACTGAACCCAGGCCCACCGTGTGCAAGGCAAACGCCCTACCCTCTGTACTATCGCTCCAGCTCGTTTTCATTTTTTAAAGAGGATGGAAAATGTGGGGAGCAGGATTGTGCTGGGACATAGCTCTTGAGATTGAACCTGGGTATCTGGCATGCAATGAAAGCACATGCTCAGTCTATTTCTCTGCTCTGGAAATCTATGTTCCTATTTAAAAGCTGCTCGCTTAGAAATGATCACAGATATAATCACCCAGTTCATTAGGCTTAATACTACATCCTTGGTAAAACATTCTAGCCAGGTGCACTCCATGAAATTCTGATTACAGGAGCCAAAACAACAGTACAGTGGGTAAGGCGCTTGCCTTGTATGCAGCTGACTCAGACTCGATCCTGGCATTTCGTTTAGACCCCTGAGCATTACCAGTACTATTTTAAGTAGCACTGTACCACTACCCTCCCGTTATTCATCGATTTGTTTGAGTGGGCCCAGTAACATCTCCATTGTGAGACTTATTGTTACTGTGTTTGGCATATCGCATAGGGGAGCTTGTCAGGCTTTGCCGTGCAGGAGAGATACTCAGTAGCTTGACGGGCTCTCCAAAAGGGACGGAAAAATCAAACCCGGGTCGCCCCAGTCAGTCTGTCAAGTGCAAGGCAAACGCCCTACCCGCTGTGCTATTGGTAGCACAGCAGGTAGGGCATTTACTATTCTAAGTATATCAAAGAAACACCAGAGTAAGAACCACCATTTCAAAATCAAGACTTTAAAAAAAATGCAACAGGGCCGGGAGAGATAGGGTAGTGGGTAATGTGCTTGGGTTTCACTCAGCTGACCCAGATTCAATACTCTGCACCCTGTATCATCCTCCAACCACTGCCAGGAGTGATCCCTGAGCAAGCCAAAAAAAGAAAACTAGAAGAAAAGTATACAATATGAAAGACAGTCAAAATACCAAAACTGTGTCACACAGGCAACGAAAAGAAAAGCAAGCCATTTTATTTTGGAAAAGCAAGAATCCTGGATTATTTTTCTACATCAACCAAACATTCAATATGTACTACAAAATTACTCTCCTGGGGTTGGAAAGATAGTACAGCAGTAAGGTGCTGTGCCCTACACACAATCAACCTGGGTTTGATGCCCAGGCACCACATATGGTTCCCCACACTCCCTGCCAAGAGTGATCTCTGAGCACAGCCAAGAGTAAGCCCTGAGCACAGTTGGGTATAGCTAAAAAAAAAGAAAAGAAAAGAAAATTATTCTCCTAAAGATGTCAATTCTTAGTAACCTAAATGAATTAAAAATGGATGTAATAAACTCACATTCAATGTTTATTAATTAACATTCAGGACATAATGGTTAACATGACTGGCTTGCTTGTTGGTCTGTGGGGGGAAACGAACCTGATTTAAAAAAAAAAAAAAGTAAAATTAACATCTCAAAAAAAAGGCTTTGAAGAAGTCAAGTGAAAAATCAGTAGTCAAGTCTTTCAGTCCAGTCCTATCTTTAGAAACAGTCTTTAGGAGTCCTTCAATGAAGCAGACACTGAGATTTATTTTAGGGGTGATAAATTAGTTATTTCAATGTGTTCATACTGCAAGCTCATTTTCTGTGTAAATATTTTCAATCAAAGCATTCTTGAAACCACATGCACTGTTCCCAAGGACACCATGCAACAAAATACAACGCAATTTATATTAATGTCATGATTCTCACAACACTTATATGCCCAATTTGACTTTTAATGCTTAATTAAGGGGGGAAAGTCGGTGAATATTTGCCCTTTCTCACTGAAGAAAAGCAAATGAGAATAGCCTGCTATAAACAGGAAAAAAATGAATTTCAAGTTCCTGTGTATAAGCAACTTCAGTATAAATCTTCTGGTCCAAAAAATAGCGCAAAGCTCCATGCTGACAAGTTCGACTTCCTCTTCCACCAAAAAAAAAAAAAAATCGTGGATAGAGAGATAGCACAGCGGGTAGGGCGTTTGCCTTGCACGTGGCCAACCCGGGTTCGATTCCCAGCATCCCATATGGTCCCCTGAGCACTGCCAGGAGTAACTCCTGAGTGCAGAGCCAGGAGTATCCCCTGTGTATCGCCAGGTGTGACCCAAAAAGAAGAAAAAGAAAACAAAATCAACTCTAAAAACTTTAAAATATATAAACTCTTAAAAAGTATCAACTCTAGGGGCTGGAGCAATAGCACAGTAGGTAGGGTGTTTTGCCTTGCACGCGGTCTGACCCAGGTTCGATTCCCAGCATCCCATATGGTCCCCCGAGCACTGCCAGGGGTAATTCCTGAGTGCATGAACCAGGAGTAACCCCTGTGCATCACTGGGTGTGACCCAAAAAGAAAAAAAAAAAGGCATCAACTCTAGTGGCTGGAGAGATAGTACAGAGGGCAGAGCACTTGCCTTGCACACAGCAGACCTGTACCTTTTGATACTTTGGGACTATTCCCAGCTCTGTGCTTGGGTCACTCCTGCTGTGTTTGTGGTGCTTGGGAGACTTTGTGGTGCCTGAGAACCTGAATCCAACCAGGAGTGGCGGGGAAAAGAGGAGAAAGAAGAGGAAGAGGAGGAGGAGGAGGAGGAAGAGGAAGAGGAGGAGGAGGAGGAGGAGGAGGGAAAGTAATTTCAAATATAAGTAAACATCAAGTTCTAATAACAAACATAGTTTTAAAACCAACGATAACAGTCCTAAAAGTCTTTGAATCAGATTGTCATTCATTACACAATAGTACATTCGACTTTATAATTGACCAGATTTCACCATTTTCACTAATATTCACTATTTTCCCCTCCCACTGCCCCAATTTCATTGTTGTTGATGTTCTCTTGTGCTGACCAGGGGTTACACAAACAATAATCTACCCAACTCATCCAGATGTTGCCAGGTCTTATTAAAGATGCTGGATATTTCTAGAAATGAAAGCAGAATAAAGCAAAGCATATAACAAAGCAAAGTGATGAGATAAGCAGACAAAGCAAAAGGTAAGAGTAGTCAACTTTACAATATGAAATGGGTCTTTGAGACCAGAGCAATAGTACAGCAGATAAAGTTTTGCCTTGCACATAGACAATTCAGGTTTAATCGCTAGGACCCCAAATGGTCCCCGGAGCTCTACACCAGGAGTGATTCCTGAGTACAGAGCCAGGAGTAAGCCCTGCACACCCACAACAATAAGAAAAAAAAATCAAAGTTTGATCTCTTTAATATAGAACTGATTGGTTAATGTATTGAAAAGGCATAAAGGAGTAAGACTAGTCACCTTTACAGTGTGAAATATGACTTTGATATAATCCTATCAGTTAAACTGAAAATAAACTATTGACTGAAAATTTTCTCAGTCACACTAAAGATATTTCACACAATCTATCTAATGTATTTGTTTTGTTTTGCTTTTTAGGGGGGTTGGGGAGCACACCCAGTGGTACTAGAAGCCCTGGGGTTAGTAAAGCGGGGAGGGAACTTGCCTTGCATGCAGCCAACCCAGGTTCAATACCCAGCACCCCATATGGTTTCTCAAGCCCACCTGGACTGATTCCTGAGTGCAGAGCCAGGAGTAACCAAGCACCACCAGGCAAGTTCCTCAATCTTCAAGAACTGACGACTCTTAAAACATTTTAAGAAAAAAAAAAAAAAAAAAGCAAAAAATAAATATAAAAAGTTAAGTTACTGAAGAGTCCCATGTGTAATACTAGATCTAATTCATAATCCATCTTAAGGAACCTATAAACATAAAAAGACATTTAGCCATCCATGAGAGCATTTGTTTGGGGGCCACACCTGGATCAAAATATTTATACAGTTCCTCTCTCCCTAGCTTGATATATTTTTCTCGCTTGACTTCCAGGAGACCTGTTATTGTTACTGTTGGGAAAGATGAGTAAGGAGAGGCTGCTAAAATCTCAGGGCCGGGATTAATGGAGATGTTACTGGAGCCAGCTTGAGTAAATCGATGAACAGCAGGATGACAGTGACAGTGACTTGCAGGATGTTATCAGCTATCTCCTACAGACATTAGGTTTTCCTTTCTGCACCATTCTCTTTTCGAGGGTTATCAGAGAGTTTCACTGCTGATTGTTTCCTCAGACTGTTAAATATCTTTCCCAAGGCTCAGTCTCTGGACCATTACTCGTCTCTATATTCCTGTGAGCTCTTCTAATTTTCCAGCTTTAATTACCACACACTTGCCAAGAGCTAAAATTATGTATCTCAACCCAAATTTCTCTCACCTGAATTCCCCTCTTCTATTGCTCACAAACTGCATCTTCAGCATCTCCACTTGCAACCTACTACCAACCTTAAATTCAGTATGTCCAAAACTAAGCCCTGATCTTCCCTGCAAAAACTCTCAATGCACAGCCTTCACCGACTAGATCCTGACAACACCACCTTTCAGCTCATCAGTCCCAAACCCTTGGAATCATTCACAAGCCCTCTCTTTCACATCAAAATGCAGCACAAAATATTGTTGGAATTATATTCAAAATACAGTAAAGAACTTTTCACTGCCCTGAATTTCTATTATCCTGATATGAACTGAATATTTCTCACAAGGTTTATTGCAGTAATAGGTCCTGCCTCCTTATTGGGAAAGGGGCGGAGGGGGATGCAGCACACCCTACAGTGCTCGGCGCTTACTCCTGATTCTATGCTCAGAGCCAGTCACTCCCGTGGTGCTTGGAAATCTATATGCAATACCTAGGAACAAACCAGTCGCACCTGCCACAGCTACACAAAAGGCAGTTCCATGCCTCCTACAAAATCTTAGGATTTCCTAAGATTCTCTCATTCTCTTTACCCAGTCTATACAGCAATTCAAAGTGACCTTTTTAAACTGCAAATCAAACGTGACTTCTTTGCTCAAAACCTTCCAACGCCTTCCCATTTCATTTTAAGCCAAAATTGTTAATAAGATCCCAGGGTCATCAGAGATGACCTGCCCTTGTAACCCTTACTACAGACTACATTCTGCATTGCTCTTAGGAGGCAAATGAACAGCAGTGTGCTGCCCCCCCATTGCAACTCCCCCCAAAAATCAAAGTCCTAGTGTTCCAAGGCCCATAACTTCTTTGTTTTTGTTTTTGTTTTTTAATTTTTATTAGTGAGACATCATAAGGTACAATTGTAGACTTACAAATTTTTGTGCTTGGGTTTCGATTATACAATGATCAAATACCCATCCCTCCACCAGTGCCCATTTCCCACCACCACGGATCCCAGTATCCCTCCCCCCAATCCCACCCTGCCTCTGTGGCAGGGCAGTCCCTTTTGTTCTCTCTCTCTTATTGGGCGTTGTGGTTTACAAAAGAGGCAAGGCCCATAACTTCTTTGGATAAACAGCCTTTGCAATGAAATTAATTAGGTATCCCAATATTAAATCTCTTAGATTAAGGTAGGCCTACCCTAAGTAATAATAATAATATAATCATAATATACTGAAGGTCAGTGTGACATTATAGCAGACAAGAGCGTTTGTCTTGCAAGCAGCCAACTGGGTTGGACGCCTAGCACCCCATGTGGTCCCCCAAGCTCCATCAGGAGTGATTCATGAGCACAGAGCCAGGAGTTAGCCCTGAGTACTGCCAGGTGTGGCCCAAAACCCAAAACAAACCAAAAATAGGAGTGGTCCTAAAAAAATACATGTATGTGTGTATATTGCATATATATGTATACATGCACACATATACACACATATACATACACACACATATAGTGCCAACTCTAATGGGGCAGAGATGTGGCTCCGTGGTAAAGTGTATGCCTTGTATACATGAGGATCTGAGTTCAATCCCCAGCAATCCACTCCACACATAAAATCTGCCAACTCTAAAATCTACCAACACTATAGACTGAATGCCACCCATTGCCTCTTTTGCAAACCACAACACCCAATAGGAGAGAGAGAACAAAAGGGAGTGCCCTGCCACAGAGGCAGGGTGGGATGGGGTGGATGGGGGGTGGGAGGGATACTAGGATCCGTGGTGGTGGGAAATGGGCACTGGTGGAGGGATGGGTGTTTGATCATTGTACAAGTGAAACCCAAGCACAAAAATTTGTAAGTCTACAACTGTACCTCACGGTGTCTCACTAATAAAAAAAAAAATCTACCAACAAAAACCAACACACACTTTACATCACAACTTAATATTTTACAACTTTCACAGAAAAAAAAAAGCAGAAAGCAGAAATTTAAATTTCATATTCCCCAGAGCTAAAGGTGATAGTTCAAAGGGCTGGAGCTCATGCTTTGCATGATGAGGCCTAGCTGGAGTCCAGAACCAACAGGACCAACATAGTACACATCCAAGTACTATGCCAGGAGTAGCCCCCAAGCACTACTGGGTGTGGCCAAAAGGGCAGGGAAAGAACTAAGGACATTCAAAGAGCTCAAGTACAAACTGGCATGTGGGAGCCACAGGCTCAATCCGCTGCACCACGGAACCCTTGGACCTCAGGGAGAGGGCCCTGACACATGCTACAAGTGGCTCCCAAACATTGCAGGCATGACTCAAAAAATTTGTAATAATAACAACCCAAATAAGTAAAAATACATTTCATAATCCCCAAAACAAAAAAATGGGTGGTAACACCTGGCACTGCTCAGAGGACCCTAGGTCGACCCCAGGATCAAATGTAGGTAGGCCAGATGCAAAGCAAATACCTTAACCCCTGTACCATCTCTCCAGCCCCATCCCCAAACCAAATTTTAAAGACACTTCATTTCATTACGTGGAAGTGGCTTGAGAAGAACTTTCAACAGATTCTCATAGGACCATGTACAGTATAAGGATAAGCTAAAGTCTTTCTATTCAGGGATAGAGCAACTGGGCAACTGACCACAAGGCCGAAGAAATCATGCTCTGGTCCTTTACACACTGCCTGTATTATATGGTCCATGAATAATACTACAAACAGCCAAATGGCCATCAGCAGTAAAATGGTTCCCCACCCCTGTCAATGTAGCAAAAGTGAAGAGAGTAAAGCAAAGCCTGAGAATGTCTCACAGTGGTACAGCACGTGCCTTGCAAGAAAAGGCCACAAGTATGATCCTCAGCACCACTCCAAACTTCCCACTGTGATTCCAACTACTACTGGGATCCCAGCATACTGCAACCAAATGTGCACAGTAACCAACTGTATGTGAACACTAAACCAAGTGAGCCCCAGCACCACAATAAACATGCACCCCTTGTGTAAAACACTTGCGTAAGCCAACGGACTTTCACAACATTCAAGAACACTGTCAAAGCCTGGGAGAAAGCTCAAAGGGCTGGGGCACTTATTTGCATGTGCAAAACCCAGCTGCAACCCCAGAAGTGCCTGGTCCCCTAAGCCACTGGTCTTCAAGCCTTGTATAGCCAGGACTAACACTGTATCTATGCATCTGTCCACAGACCAGCAGTTATAACCACTGCAGCACACTTGCACCAGCCCATAGATTAGTAGCTGAAAACCACCGCACTAAGCACAGCCAGATGTGGACCAAAGAAGGAAAAACAAACTGAAAAAACCCACAGAACAATATTAAATACTTTTCTCTAGCGAAAATCCTATCCAAAATATTGGAGTAAAGCTAATATAAACCAAAACCTATCTGGCACCTAAGAACACTATGGAGTAAACAAATGTTTACTCTGAATACATCATTGAAAGGCCTTGAGAAATCTTGCAGAATGGCTGTCATTTGCATCTACAGCTTTAGTATAAGCCATAAAGCATAACAATGAAAATCAGTCAAGCACAGCAAAACTTGTTAATGGATTTTGATAACGGCAGAATGGTATCCACTGCATTCCTTATTACTGCTGCAATGTTTTCCAGTTTAAGACTAAACAGGCCTAGATGAACAGCAACCAAACTAACCACCAGAATTCACTATAAAATTTGTCTGAACATACATTCTTCAGACAGCCCTTTTAAATTATATTACAGCTGAAAATCTGAGTATCAACTGCTATGGAATCTTATTCCACCAGTAAAATGGATTAATAATATAATCGATGCCCACCCATACCTTTCTGAGTTCCTTTCCCCCACTTTAGCAACTTAACAGTTTCAGGACCAGAGAGAGAATACAGGGGTTAAGGCACTTAACTGGCATGCTTCCACCACCAGTTCAATTCCCAGCATATGGTCTCCTGAGTACCACCATGAGGAATAATCACTAAGCACAGATCCTGCACTAAGCCTTGAGCACCACAAGGTATGGATCCCCCCCAAAAAAATAAAAAATAAAATAAAACAATTTCAAGTTTTATTGAAAACAAAAATCAACCAAGTACTCTGAAGAATAAGTTATTTTAAAAACTACAAACTCAAACTCAGTAAGGCTTGCATGAAGTTTTTTTAAACTAGTGGCAAATTTCTGACCTCTCAGGTTAAGAAATTTCACCAAATTCAGAGACCAGAGAGAAAGTATAGAGGATAGGGTGTTTGCTTTGCATGCAACTGACCCAGATTCAATCCCTGGCATCCTATATGGTCCCCTGAGGCTGTCAGGAGTGATTTCTGAGTGTAAAGCCAGAAGTAACCCCTGAGCATCACTAGGTATGACCCCAAAACAAACAAGAAAGAGAGAGAAGGGAAGAAGGGAGAGAGGGAGGAGAAATGTCACCAAACTCCAAACCAAACCCCACCCACCCAAGCCATCACCATGACTCCCATGGGTTCCTGCAGGAGCCCCCAACCAGCAGTCTTTCTGCTTCCAGGTGGATGGCAAATGTCTTGTTTGGTTTTTGTTTTGAGCCATTCCCAGTGGGAGTGTTCAAGGGACTACTCTTAGCACTGTGTCTGGGGACCATACAGGGAACCCAGGGATCAAAGCCATATCTCCCACATACAAGTATGCACTCCACTCCTTTGAGCTATTTCCCCAGCTTTGGCGGCTAATTTTGTTTGTTTATTTTGTGGAGGGAGAAGAGTCTGGCCACACCTGGCAATGCTCAAGGCTTATTTCTGGCTATGTGCTCAGTGGACCATCTGCGGTGCTGGGAATCGAGCCCAAGTTAACCATGTGCAAGGCAAGAATCTTACCTACTTTACTATCTCTCTGGCCCCGCAGCTGTGTAATTTTTATACAGCAGGTATCTTCTTAAAATAGAAATCAGGGGCTAGAGCAATAGCACAGCGGGTAGGGCGTTTGCCTTGCATGCGGCCGACCCGGGTTCAACTGCCAGGATCCCATGTGGTCCCCAGAGCATCGCCAGGAGTGATTCCTGAGTGCAAAGCCAGGAGTAATCCCTGAGCATCGCTGGGTGTGACCCAAAAAGAAAAAAAAACACAGAAATCAGATCTTGTATTCCTAATCAAAACCTTCCAGTGGCATCCTATAATACTAAGAAAAAAAAACAGAGGCTGGGGCTAGAGAGATAATATAGCGGGTAGGCTGCTTGCCTTCCATACAGTCAACTCATGTTCCACCCTGGCATCCCATATGATCCCCTAAACTCCACCAGGAGTAATTCTGAGTGCAGAGCCAGGAGTAAGCACTGTACATCAGGGGGTGTGGCCAAAATAACCAAAACCATGAAGAACTTGTAGGAGATTCCTGCCTCTTCCTATGACCTGTCCTCCCATAGTTCTCAAGAGGTGTTCTGCAATTTCTTAATCATCTGAAAATTTTGATGCCCACATTTTTGTACTTGGAGTCCTGTCTGCCTGGAATGATAAGTTCTCTGACCTATTCCAAACACTGCTCAAATCTTTGCTCAAATATCACCTGTTCAGAAAAGCTACTTAAAACACAACCCTAATTACTCTACCTAAAACATTACTCCCATGAAACCCATCTTTGTAAACATCACAACTGACATGTTTTAGAATAAAAGGCATATTTCCCTTTCGCAAAATGAAACATGGGAGAGAAATACTTCACAAGTTGCTCAGCATGGCATTAAATAATATATAAATACACATCTGTTTTCAAATCATGTTATAGATTCGTTTCCTTTGGAGCTACACAAAAAACAGTTCCATGTTGTTCCAGATACTAACGGGGAACCATGAGATACCAGGGATGTATGCCAGTGTGCAAAGCATGTGCTCCAGCCTCTGAGCCACTTGCGAGCATGCTTGGGGCTCTGCTCAGGGCTTGACACTACAGTGCTCTGATCAACACATGCTGCCAGAGAGATCATGAAGGGTCAGCAGCATCAAGGATACCCCTGTACTGTCTCTCAATCCTGATTTATGACTTTGAGAATATTTAAGAGAATGAAGTAATAGTACAGTGGGCAGGGTATTTGCCTTGTACATGGCCAACCTGGGTTCAATCCCTGGCATCCCATATGGTCCTCTGAGCCAGCTAGGCGTGATCCCTGAGCACAGAGCCAGAAGTGATTCCTCAGTACTACTGGGTAGGACCCTCTCCGACCCAAGGGGGAAAAAAAAGTTTGGGGGCCAGAGTGAAAGCAAAGTAAATGGGTAGGGCATTTTGCCTTACACATGGCCTATCCAGATTCAACCCCTGGCAATGAATATGGTCCCCCAAGCATGCCAGAAGTGATTCCTGAGCACAGAGCCAGGAAAAAGCCCTAAGCACCACCAGATGTGTGTGTGTGTGGGGGGGGGGGGGGGGAGTTAAAAAGAATATCTGAAGGTAGACTTTTTGGCTGACCCAGGTTCAATTCCTCCACCTCTCTCGGAGAGCCCAGCAAGCTACCGAGAGTATCTCGCCACCATGGTAAGGCCTGGCAAGCTACCTGTTGACGTATTCGATATGCCAAAAACAGTGACAAGTCTCACAATTTATTGTGAGACGTTACACTGGTGCCCGCTTGAGCAAATCGATGAACAACGGGAGGACAGTGCTACAGTGCTACAGACTTTTTGGTGAAATTTTATTTTTCATGAAACACAATGCTAAATAAGTCAACAGTGAGGGGGTAAGTACAGCTGGGTGGTATAGCCCTAAAAATTTAAAAAAAAAAAAAACACTGAGAAGCTGGAGAGATAGTATAGCAGATAGTATGCTTGCCTTGCACACAGCCTATCTACACAGGATTTGACCCCACAAGCCCCAGCAGGAGTGGCCTCTGCATGTAGAGTTAGGAGTAAGCTCTGAGCAGTGCCAGATATTTGGGAGGGGGGATGGGGAGTAAAGAGTGATACTTCTTAAACCATTTAAACATCTGAAAATCTGTTTTGTCCTATGGCTATTTCTCTTTTCTTTAGTCTATTCTTAAGTAAAATACAAGTAGGGGCAGAAAACAATTTTAATAAAGCACACAACAGCAACCACCTCTTTCCTAGGACTATTAAGATCACTCACGTTCCCACACTACAATGGAGAGTCAAAGGACTCAGTCTATGGTTGCCTTGCTGTTTTATATCTTCGTACCCCCCACCCCAATCTTTTTAGGTGCCAACAGGAATCCTAGTTCAGTATTGTAAATCTCTCTCACGTGACCTACCTACTCGTCTTCACCCATAGATTTTTGCCCCAACTATGCCTTCTATACTTGACCCAGTACATACCACACTAAATCTTGCCGCAGGCTGACCCCTGCTAGGACTGTACCAACCTGCTCTCCCACTTTCTTAGTCAAAGTTTCTAATCCACAATAGCCTCTAGTAGTTAACCTGAATTTGAACTAGGTTTATTTGTTATACTAAACAATAAACAGCCAGTTAGTTCAGGTACACTTTCATTCTAGAAAGCCCACTAAATGTTTATGGCTTGCCCTCAAAGTTATGAGGTCAAAGATAATAATCTATCTCATTTATATCCCACATACATTACTATTACGTTTGGGGGAAAATGCATAGAATACCTTTGACTAGCAGATAAATCCTAAGAGAAAGGCTAAACCAGTCAGAATTCAGTAACAGCAGGTCCTCTTGGGAACTACAGGTATAAACATCATCCCCCAAGCACCACCAGAAGCAATCCCAAGCACAGATTCAGGGTAGACCCCAGCACCAAAATTCCCATCAAAATACTGAAGACTTTAGGGCTAGAAACTAGCTCAGGCTCAAGCATACATTCAATTTTCAGCATCAGGCACTACAGATGGTACCTCCCTCAGGAGGGAAATAAAAGCATTCTTTCAAACCTATTTGAATTGCTTGATATTGCTAAATATTAAGCAAAACAGAAAATATAAAGGGAAAAACACTTCATCAAAAAAATTTTATGGTCAAAGTAAATCAAGCCTTAGAACAATTCTCACCCAGAATTTACTAAACTCCACAGAGAAAAAGATGTATTAGAAGAATGTCTTCTTCATTTAATGAAGACTAGAGCTTATCACTTCATAAACATACCCAGTACACATGAATCTAGAAACAAACATTAGTTCAAGAATCACAGCAAAAACCTGGGAATCACAGCACAAGTTTGTTTTAACTCTTAAATATACCTTTATCATTAAGTAACTTTACAGTTATCCATAACTATTATAGACCTTCATGATCTGACACTGAGAACTGCAAAATCTGAACTTCAATTCAATTCACAATAGTTCTTCTGTCCAGAATTTCATCACATGGCCCCAGCACTTTTTCTCTCTTTTTCTGTTTTTTTTTTTTTCTTTTTTTTGGTTTTTGGACCATGCCTAGTGGTGCTCAGGGATCACTCCTGGTGGGGCTCAGGGGACATATGGGGGAATGGGAATCGAACTTGGGTCAGTCACATGCAGAAATACTGTACTATCACTTGGCCCTTCCCTACCCACACTGATGCCCATCCCAGTTCTTTTTTTTTCCCCCCTAATTTTTTATTTTATTGAATTACCATGAGAGAGAGCCCCAGTTGGTTTTTAAGTAACACCCTGAGCAGGAGAGTAAAACTTTCCACAAATCATGTGAGTGATCCAGAGATGATTGTGACACCGTGTCATGATTACACACGTAGACAATCACCTCCTGAAAGAAAGACTTCTGAAGTGAAACTAGGCTCAAAAACGCAGCAATGCCAACTCAGTGTCACTGCTGTTTACTAAATAGGTGTCAGATGTGAAATTAAATCCGGGATACAGCTGCATAGGGCATTTGCTCGGCTGACGCAGTTCCATCTGTGCATCTCATATGGTCCCCTGGGTACCACCAAAAGTAATTTTTGAGTGCAGAGTCAGGAGTGACCCTGAGCATCACTAGGTGTGACCCAAAAAGACAAAATAAAAAATACATACATATATATATAATAGGTCAAACACTTCCTTCCTACGCACATTAGCAACTCTGAGTTCTCTAACACTTTCCCCAGACGTTAGAGCCTTTTTAAGTGCTGTCTCATACCTACACTTTTTTTTTCCCAAAGGCTAAAAGATGCAGTGATGAGTGAAAGGGGAAATCTTCAGAGACACTGGGGCTATTTTTAAATTAGGAATCTAAAGTGAATCATTTGAAGCAATGCTAAGATAGGGCTTAGACCCACTATGACGACACATGTATCACAGGCCTAAAAATCCAAGGCCACAATCACTATACTTGGTAAACATATCAATAGTATGTGGTTCTCTTCGGGCAATATGCAACCTTAACAATTCCATCATCTACAGTCCTTTGATAGCCTCAAAAACACCTGGAATCTTAGAGACAAAGTCACATGAGCAAGGATGGCAACTATCATCCTAAAAAAACTATACCAAGGCAAGACTCAAGCAAAACAAACTTTGAGGTGCAATCTGTCAGTAAGGCAGAAATAAAGTATACAGCCTAGGGTCAGAGAGACCAACAGGGTTAAAGCCCTTGCTTTGCATGCCACTGACTGGGGTTCAATCCCAAGCACCATGTATGGTCCCCCAAATCCATCCAAGAATAAGTCCTGAGCATAACTCGGTGTGCTTAAAAACCAAAAAAATCAAAACAAATCTGGAGGCATTTAGTAAGGATGTTTTGTTATTTTTAGTGACCATACAGAACCCAGAGAGGCCTTATACACAGGAATTATGTATTCTACTACTGAACAACATCACTAGATTTGGGGGAAATTGGTTAAGTGTTTTGGGAGGCGGCATGTAGGCCATACCCAGCACTGCTCAAGATTTACTCCTGGATCTGTGCACAAGCACAAATCCTGGCAGGGTTCAGGATGCCATATGTGGTGCCGGCTGAACTTGTGAGACAAATGCCTTATCCACTGTACTATCTATCTGGATCCCAGCTCTAGATTTCTAAGGGGAAAAATTATACCGACCAGCCATACCAAATAAGAAAATTAATTTTATGATACAGAAGAGGCATTTTTAAATGATCCAAATTAACTATTTTAATTGCAAATCAATCCTTGACTCCTAAAAAGCTTCAGTTTCCTTTCTAAATTATCAGACTGGAATACACAACTTTAGAGAGGAAGAATGACCTCAAGTCATTTCACATGTTATAAACTTAACCACTATAGAATCCCTCTGGCCCTTTGAAAACTTAAGTATTTTAGGACAAAATGCCTAAGAACAAGCAGGAGGTCTTCACTACAAGAGAAACCACTTATAATAGGACATACGTAAAAATATTCAGAATGTAGTGCTGGTATAGGAAATACATCAAGGACCAGAGAGATAGTACAGCAGATAGGGCATTTTCCCTTGCAAACAGCAACCTGGGGTCAATTCCTGGCATCCCATATAGTACCCCAAGCACCGCCAGGAGTAATTCCTGAGTGCAGAGCCAGGAGTAGCCCCTGAGCACTGCCAGGTGGGAGGAGGAGGGAGGGAAGGAGGGAGTGCAGAGCCAGGAATAGCCCCTGAGCACTGCCAGGTGTGGGCCAAAAAGCAAACAAAACAAAAAAAATAGCTAGGTTGAGGGCAGTGGGCTAAATTATCTGAGTTCCTGAGAAGCAAGAGATAGCTAAGGTGGGCCCGGGGGTGTGTCTCAATAACAGAAAGCATGCTTCACATATAAAAGGTTTTAGGTATACTTCTCAGCATCACAGAAATAAAGAGTGCCAGGGAAAGCATACAGGAGGTATGTATGCACAAGCATGTACTCAACATCAGTTGGCATGCACCACCCCCAGCACCAACTGGTATAATCCTGACGGTCCCCAACCACCACCAGCTGAGGACTTGGTGGCCCTTGACACTGCAGAGTCCAAATAGTACTGCCCCCTCACATGCACTGCCTTGAGCCAGCAAGCCCAGTTGGAGACGTATCATCAGCACAGGCCTCTGAACTGCCTCTGCACACTTCTTTGGAGGTACAAATGAATTAAAAAGAAAATAAGTACTTCTGATCTGTAGAGTATACCTACATTTTCCAATTATTTCCATTATCTATCTCTTCAAATTCAGCTTATGTTCTACTGTCCCCTCGTGACAACCTAAGGGAGCAGGATACATTAAATGCCAGCCCACGATACAGATACACTCTGAATCCAGGTCTTGTGGCATTGACTAGGAGAAAGATAGTGAGCTTGTTTACAATGAGAAATTAGCTCTCATAGCTCAGAACATTCTGATGATGCAAAAAGACATGAATGACACAGCGCATGTTCAAAAGACCCAATAATTTCCTCTTCATTCAAAACATTAGCAAGACAGTTTCTAGAATTATGACTTCTTGTCCCATAAGTCACCCAACTGATCAAAATGCACACATTCATTACATAAGAATTTTTTTTCTTTTTTACACAAGAATTTTATGTGGGCTTTTGTTTTGGTTTTTGGATCACACCCAGACATGCCCAGGGGCTACTCCCAGCTCTGTGCTTAGGTCAGAGGTGAGGGTCCCTTCTGGTGTTGCTCAGGAGACCATGCAGTGCCAGGCACTGAACTCCAACCTCCAGCATGCAAATTGAGTGCTCAACCTGTTTTCTCTCCAGCCCTATTTTGGCAATTCTTAAGACAGAATAAGCCAGTTAAAGGGGTCAGAGATACAACACAGGGGTAAGACATTTGCCTTGCATGCAGCTGCCCTGGATTGATCCCTGGTTTGATCGCTGGTTCCAAATATGGTCCCTGACACCTGCCAGAAGTGATCCCTCAGCACATAACCAGGATGTGGCCCAGCGGGGAAAAAAAAATTAACATGAAGAGGAAATGAAAATATGCATAAGCTGAACTAAATGTTCTGCTCATGTCATTCAATGTCACAGTTATCTGAAGTAACCATGACACTGAGTGATACTAATCATGATATGATCCCTAACCCCTGCCAGGAATAATCCCTGAGCACAGCAGAGCCAGGAGTAAACCCTGAACACGGCAAAATATCTGGCCCAAAAACCAAAACAAACAAAAGAAATTAATTCATAAAAAATTTATAGGATAGATTTAGTTCTATCAAAATAAACAGAAACCATCTACTGTGAACCTGTTAACACTTTCTCCCGGATAAAGGCCCCACCCATCCTGGGCTATATGTATAGTCCAGGACAGGAGATTCTGAGATCATATGAGATGGACATCACTGCGAGAAAACACACAGATTTTATTCTAGAAAGTTTTACAAATTATAAGCAAGTTATGCTTTGCTTCACCAAAAAAACCAGGTGACCCATAACAGAAACATGCAGAGGCTAGATCCTTACTGTAAAGATATGTAATAATCTTACTATAAACACACAAATACATACTCTATAGTAACTATTAAGAAATCTCTAAAATTAAAAAAAAATCACCAAACTAGAAAGTTGAATTATTGTCTATTTATCTGTTATATTTGTAACAGATTTATTCATTTTAAAAAATAGAATTTTTTTAAAATCATTTTACCTGGGAGAAGTTTTCACTTTAGAGTTCATGTTTTTAAAAAATCTTTTCAGAAAATTTGACAGTTGAAAATCAGTTTCAACTATAAATTATTTGAAAGAAATCACTCCCTATCCAGTACCAGAAGCACTAAGATTCCAAAGCAGTTGTTAAACATAATTCCATTTCAGAACCCAGCTAGCCAACTGCACTTTCCAATTAGAAAGAAAAAAAATACTATTATTTTCCATTTCATATTTGGGTTTAACATTCTTAAGAACTTAGAAAGAAAAGGTCCCAAGTTCAGTTTGACAGTGAAACAATAGTCAGCACTGAACTTTATAATAAATGACCAAAGTGCATAAGTTACTTCTTTAAAGAGGAAGTATGTGAATCATTTTTGTTTTTTTTGTTTTGTTTTGTTTTAGGACCATACCTGGTAGTGCTCAGGGTTTACTCCTGGCTCTAAGTTCAGGGATCACTCTTGAGGGTCAGGGAACAATATGGGGTGCTAGACAACAAACCCAGGTCTGCCAGGTGCAAGCAGGCATCCAAACCCCTGTAGTATCTACCCCCAATAGTATGTGAATTATATAAATACTGAGATCTTATATCTCAATAAAGTGCTTTATTGGGGGGCCACACTCAGAAAAGTGCTCAAGGAGTACTCCCGGCCTTGCTCAGGGTGAGCCTCGTACCAAGGCCAACCCACGGTACTACCTCTCCAGTCCTGAAAAATGGTTTTTGTTTTTTGTTTTGTGGGGGCCAACAACAGTACAGTGGGTAGGGCACTTGACTTGCACACAGCCAATCCCCAGCACCATATATAATCCTTGGAGCTCCAACAAGGTGATCCCTAAGTGTAGAGCCAGGAGTAAGTCCTAAGCATCACCAAGTGTGGCCCCAAAATTAAACAAAAAATTGTTGATAACAGGGGCTAACATGACAGGGGTTAAGGTGCTTACCTTACACAATGACCACATGCAGTCCCCCTAGCACCACCAGGAGTGATATCTGAGCTCAGTGCCAGAAGTAACCCCTAGGCACTAAAAGGTGGAAAACAAAAAGCACTGGAGCACTGTCGTCCCATGTTGGTTTACTCGAGATGGCACCAGTAACGTCTCCATTGTGAGATTTGTTGTTACTGTTTTTGGCATATCGAACACCACGGGGAGTTTGCCAGGCTCTGCCGTGCAAGCAGGATACTTTTCATAGCTTGTCGGGCTCTCCGAGAGGGAAGGAGGAACTGAACCCAGGTCAGCCACATGCAAGGCAAACGCTCTACCCGCTGTGCTATACCAAGGTTGGTGATAAAATTAAGTATAAACCCTAAGAACACTATATACATTGGTACATCTTAGAGGGTAATTTATTTAAAGCTTTAAAAATTAAAAAGAATTTAAGAATCTGTTCTAGAGATTTATCTGTACATTATCTGGGTTCAAGGATTAAAAAATGGATCAGGAAGCTGGAAAAATAATATACCAGGTAAGGCAGCAGATGCAGTTTCAATCCCCAGCACCCTACATGGTACCTTGAGCACCACCAGGGTTAAGTAATCCCTGAGTGCATTGCTGGATGTGGCTCAAAAAAAATTTAGTAAGGCCAAGGATGAGTGAGGCTCAGCGGTAAAGAACTTGCTTTGCACATGTGAGGCCCTGAATTTAATTCCCAGTATTACATATTCCCCCAAGCACTGCCAGGAGTGATCCCAAGCACCCACGCTGGCAGAAGAACCCAGCACAATCAAGTATAGTCCCCCAACAAAAATGTAATCAAGGGGCTGGAGCGATAGCACAGCGGGTAGAGCGTTTGCCTTGTATGCAGCAGACCCAGGTTCGATTCCCAGCATCCCAAATGGTTCCCCAGCACCGCCAGGAGTAATTCCTGAGTGCAGAGCCAGGAGTAACCCCTGAGCATCGCCAGGTGTGACCCAAAAAGCAAAAAAAAAAAAAAGTAATCAAGTGATAATAAAATAATTTTTAATTTAAAACTATTATCTACACAGTTTAAAAATACAAAGAAGGGGCAGGGAGATAGTATAGGGGTGGGGCACTTACCTTGCACACTGTTAACTTGGGTTTGATCCTCAGAACCACCAAGAATAATCCCTGAGCACAGAACCACAAGTAAGTCCTGGGCCCAAAAGTAAACAAACATACAGCAAAAAATTACAGGAATGAATTGAAAAAAAATATATGCTTGAAATGTTTAAGAAACCAGGGCTATGGAGGGTAGCTCAGGGGCAGAGCACTTGCTTTAGATGAGTGAAATCCTGAATTCAATCTTCAACCAGGACCACACAAGGAGTGACCCCCAATCGCTGCCAGATATGCCCCCCACCAAAAAAAAGTAAACTTCAGGGCTAGGGCAAAAACGCTCAAGTGGTACAGCATATGTCCAATATGTGAAAGGAACTAAGATCAATCCCAACAATGCCAAGTGCAGCCCCAGTGGTCCCTGAACATCAATGGGTCCAAGAAGCACTTGACACTGACCACCAGATAGCAGGCCACAGGACCAGAACAAACATCACTGGGAGTGGTCCAGGGGCAATCAATTCCACTGGATGTGGGCCCTATATATTTCACAGTATATATATATATATATATATATATATATATATATATATATACACACACAGAGAGAAAATATCTGGAAGGGGCCAGAGAGACAGTTCAATAGGTCTAAGTGTATGCTTCGCATGCAGGAGCCCTAGGTTTAATCCCCAATAAATAAACATTGCTGTCTGCATTCCCTGAGCACTGAGCAAGGAGTATGCCCCAACCACAAGGTGTGGTCCAAAAACAAAAATATACAGAAGAATAGTTAGGAAATGGACACTACTCTTCTTAAAGTATGAATGTGATTACAATGGGTATGAATTTTTATTACTATTTGTATTTAAATAAGGGGCTGGAGCACAGCGGGTAGGGCGTTTGCCTTACAAGCGGCCAACATGGCCGACCCGAGTTCAATTCCTCCACCCCTCTCGGAGAGCCCGGCAAGCTACCGAGAGTATTGGATATGCCAGACACAGTAACAACAAAGTCTCCAATGGAGACGTTACTGGGCCCGCTCGAGCAAATCGACGATCAACGGGAGGGCCTTTACCTTTACCTTTATTTAAATAAGGGAGCATAAAATGAGGTCCCCAAAACCATGCCCCTAGACTCCACACCAGGCTGATTTCACTCGGGGCACCCCAGAGGTGGGTGAGTGAGAGCCCTTCCCACCCAAGGGACCCAGCCCTGGCAGCCATCCTCCACTACCCAAACACCGCCACACTCCAGGCTGCTTTCCACACACTCGGGCCGAGCCTCATATATGAGTGACCACGCGGCTGCTTTCGCATCCACAGCCACGTGACACATCATAAGACACTCCCTACCCATTTTCCATAATTACCACGCCATATTTGATGGGGTTCAGACAGTACGCAACAAATCATAGAGGGATATATATATATGTATATATATATGCGCCTCTCGGAGAGCCCAGCAAGCTACTGAAAGTATCCCACCCATATGGCAGAGCATGGCAAGCTCCCCGTGGCGTATTCGATATGCCAAAAACAGTAACAATAACGGATCTCATTCCCCTGACCCTGAAAGAGCCTCCAATATGGTAGCGTTGGGAAAGATGAGTAAGAAGAGGCTGCTAAAATCTCAGGGCTGGGGCAAATGGAGACGTTACTGGTGCCCACTCAAGTAAATCAGTGAACAATGGTATGACAGTGATACAATGATTTAAATAAATCAGGCTCTCAAGTAGTCTTTATTTTATTATTTTATTCTTTTCTGCAGTGCTAAAGATCGAACCCATACATGCAATGCCTCATACATGCAAGGCAAGCACTCTGCCACTGAGTCGATCTGTCTTTCTGGTGGTGTTCAATGGTTCCAATCTAATCAGTCTTTCTTTCTTTGCGAAGTAAATCCAAAGGACTCCTACTCTTGGAGGGTTGGAGAGCTAGGACAGAGACTGAGGTAAGAACCTTACATATAGCTGACTCTGGTTCCATACCTGGAGCTACAATGTTCCAAACAAGTGAACCATTGGGAGCAGTTCCCAGACACATAGTTGGGAGCAGACCCCAAGTACAACCTGATACCTGGGCATGACCCAAATACTAAACCAAAAAAAATGCTCTTAAAATTGTTTCAAACAGCTACAAGCAACAGCTTCAAATATGACTTACCTGAGTTAAAAAACATCTGCCTCCATCTGCTACAGAACACTCAAAGAGAATTTTTTTAAATATAAAGGAAATGGAAACAATTCAATAATCCTCATCATTGAAGCAGCAAAAGTGCTCACCATTTTCCATGCTTTCCAGTTTCTGAGTCTTTGCTTCATGCAATTTCCTGCCTGAAATCCGCTTAGCTACTTATCACATGTCCAAATCCTGCCAATCCTTCAAAACACAGGTTAAACACCTACTCTACACCAAATCTTCTCTAATGCCCTTGGTCAAGCTAATGCTCTTTCTTGAACCACAGCACCATCCTCTCTGGCACTATGCTCTTTCTAGTACTCAATAGTGTACTGTCTTATTCCCATGAGTGAGAAAGTTCTTCAGGGGCACAATAATTGCCTTGGTTATTTTGTACAGTCTTTTGATAAAGAAATTAAACCAGTATTTCACTAAAGCATATAATAAAAAGAAAATGATAAAAACTTTAAAAGTGTTAAGTTTTTTTTCATATTTTTATTTTAAGGGAGTGGCAGTGCTGGCAACTGAAGTCCATGTCTCACATATGCAAGGCAGATGTTCTACCATGTACATTCCTGACCCTGAATTTATTTTAATTAAGCAAAGTTAACATACGAGAGAGTTTCAAAAGGAAGATCTCTTTCCACCCATTTTCCCCAGTGCCCTAGGAAATGCCTCCTTAAAAAGCAATCAACTGGGCTGGAGAGATAGCTGGTTGGGCATTTGCCTTGTACGTGGCCAACCCAGGTTCAATCCCCAGCATCCCATATGGTCCCCCAAGCGAGTCACAAGTAACCCTTGAGCACCACTGGTGTTCTACCCCCCCCCAAAAAAAAATTGGGGCTGAGAGACAGTACAGAGAGTAAGGTGCTTGCTTTGCATCCTGCCAACCTGATTCAATCCATATGGTCGCCCCAGCCAGCCAGGAGGGATCCCTGGATAGAGAAACAGGAGTACAGCTGACGGTGGCTCAAATACAAAACAAAACAACACAAAAAAAACCCTACAAGCAATCATTATGACCACAGGATTTTAAGAAATACTCAAGACTTAATAGAATTCATAACTTCAGGTCTAAATTGACCCAGCAGCTTATAAATGACATAAAAATAAATTTATAATTACTTATAAATTAAAATTACAATTGTATGAAGCCCACATTGTACTTGTGTGGTAAGGAAGATAAAATATGACAACCAAAAGAAGGAAAAGTAAACTATGTCTGTAACTTGCAAAACTAAAACCATCCTGGGTCACGGCAGCGATGTGCATGCTTTGCATGAGGCCAACTCAGATTGGATCCCAGACATTCCATAAGGTCCCCCTGACCCTGCCAGGAGTGACCCCTAAAACAGAAATAGGAGTAAGCCCTGAGCCCGCCAGATGTGGGTCCCTCCCTGGGGAAAATAAAAACTAAAGTCATCCTGCACTGTGAGAAAAGTCAGCATTCAAGACAATTACAAAATTATTATAAGCATACAAACAATGCAAATAATTAAATTTTTTAATGAAGGATTATTGAAGAAGATTGGAGAGCTAATACAGCAGATAAGGTACCTCTTGTCACATATGGTCCCCTCATCCCTACCAGGACCGATCCCTGAGCATAGAGCCAACAGTAAGCCCTGAGCACAGTGTGGCCCCAAAACAAAACAAAAAATGACTGAAGAGTTCCACAGAGACTCTAAGCTTCTCAGTAAGCCTGAAAAAGTGTTAAGCCTCTACAAATAAAACATTAAAGAGGAATGTATATACTTGTAAAGCTAGATTTCATTTTGGGAGAAAGGAGGCAAGCCAGCAGTGCTCATAACTAACGCTAGCACGGTGCTGGGGGCAAAAGTTGCCTTATACACAGCTGACCCAGGCACAATTCCTGGCACAATTGGGACCCTGAGCCCCATCAGAAGTGAACAGAGCTGGGAGTAAGGCCTGAAAACTACAAGGTGTGCCCCCCCACCTCTAAAAAGGTTGAGAGGAACTCAAACCAAAAGGCAGTCCATCAATCTTGTTAGAAAAATTTTACCTAGCAATAGGGCTTGCCTTATACATGGCCAACCCAGATTCAATCCCCCGCATCCCTATGGTCCCCTAGGCACCACCAAAAGTAATTTCTCAGTGCACAACCAAAAGTGACCTCTGACCATTGCCAAGTGTGGTCCCTCGGAAATAATTCTTTACCTAGCAATAAAAATTTAAAGCCATCACTAACATGTTTTAACCGGGGGGGGGGGGGGGGGGGGAAGGAAGGGGGGCAGGCAGGCAGAGCAGAGTTGTAGTACAGAAGGTATGGTTCTTGCCATGCACACAGCCAACCCAGGTTCGATCCCCACATCCCATAAAGTTCCCTGAGCGCTGCCAGGAGCAATCCCTGAGTGCAGAGCCAGGAATAAGCCCTGAGTACTGCCAGGTGCGGTCAAAAATCAAAATCAGGAGCTGGAGCAATAGCACAGCGGGCAGGGCGTTTGCCTTGAATGCGGCTGACCCAAGTTCGATTCCCAGCATCCCATATGGTCCCCAGAGCACCACCAGGAGTGATTCCTGAGTACAAAGCCAGGAGTGAACCCTGAGCATCGCCAGGTGTGACCCAAAAAGGAAAAAAAAAAAAAAATCAAAAAAAAATTTAGTAAAAATTCTATAATGAATACTGAACCGAATATAGTACTCTTATAAAGTAATGAAGGACAAATTAATTAACAAATCTGTTGAAATTGCATTATCCATTAGGATTTAGAGTGCAGACTGCAATACTGATTCATTGCTTCTCTCAAAGTAAGAGAATCTCTGATTTTTGACTTCGCATATAACTATCTCCACAGAAGATTAATACATTCCAGCTTCCCTTGTAGCTATTTGGGTCCTTGTGACTTGATTCTAATTTAAAAAGAACAGAAACGTGTGCGCACAACTTCTGAAAGTATCTTCACAGAGCAGGGATGTGGCCAGCTTTCATCCTTTCCTCCTTTCCTCCTTACAGATGAGAATGAAGAACTGGAGAATTTAGTTTTGACTAAAAGGGGGTCTCTATTAAGCACATACTAGGGATATGGACTGCCCATGATTCACATGAAATAAAGGATAGTTCTCTCCTGTTCAAGCCATAGTTAATTTTGGGTTTCTGCCACGCAGTACTACCTAAATCCTACTTAAATTTAAGCAAAACTATATAAAGAATACTACACATACTGAGTGGTACCTCATCAAATATTGTGGTTTTGTTTTTGTTTCATGGGCCACACCTACGAATACTCAGGGGTTACTCCTGGCTCTGCACTCAGGAATCACTCCCAGGCGGATCTGAGGGACCACATGAGATGTGAGACAGTCACATGCAAAGCAAACACCCACCCACTGTACTATCTTTCCAGCCTGTATCATCACACAATTTCTAACATATATTCTAAACAGTAAAAATAAACACTGATTTTATTAATCAAATAACTAAGTAGCTCTAAAATGCTTTTCTATACTATGTCCATTATACTGAAAGATATTATTTTAAAAAGTTGATTAAGAAATCAGTTTCCAAGACCAGAGAGAGTACAGCAAGAAGGGTGCTTGCACTGCACAAGGCAGACTGGGGAGTTCAATCTCCATCACCACACACAGTCCCACAAGCACTGCCAGCTGGGGGTGATCCCTAAGCAAAGAACCAGAAGTAAGCCCTGATTACTGCTAGGTATGGTCCATAAAACAAAAACAAAAGCTAGGACCAGAGCAATAGTAGAGTGGGTTGGGCACTTGCCTTGCATGCAGCAGAGCTGAGTTAAATGCCCAGCACCACACAGGGTCCCGGATCCCCTCCAGGTTTAATACCAGAACAGTCAGGTGTAAGCCACGAGTACCACCGGGTATTTGATCCCCCGTCCCCCACCCTGCCCAGAAAAAAAAAATTCAGCTTCCTGAATGTCTTGAGTTCAACACACTAAGGGAAATTACCATAGACCTCAATAATACAAAACAACATAATTCATTCAATGAACAAATAAATACCTACTGAATTCTTCACAAGCTTTGCAAGGAATACCACAGTAACGAAAATAGGCAAGGTCTGTGCCATCCAATAGTTTACAAGACAGCAATGTTACTGAAGTTGCAGAATATGAGCACAATACCGAGATACTTGTTTCTAAAACCTCTAAGTTTATTATTCCCCCTTCTGTTGTCATAGTCTTATTTCTGACACAGCATGCTATGAATAGGCCTTAGCTAAACTATTCCTCAAAGACTACACTCCTATAAGCAAAATTAGCATCAGCATATTACCAAACTGCCACACCAGATATCACAATGCTGGGACACTTTTCCAAATGGCAACTCTGCTGTATCATCTGGCATGTTAGCCTTAATTTCATCTTCAAGAGTAAGCCAATCTATAAAATTGAAAACTACTGTGCAGTAACCCCGAGGTCCCAGGGACTGTTCTAAAAGAGGCCAGAGCGACAGTACTATAGGTAGGGCATTCTGCCTTGCATGCAGCCAATCCAGGTTCAAACCCCGGCATCCCATATGATCCAAGCACCACCAGGAGTAATTCCTAAGTGCAGAGCCAGGAGTAACCACTGAGCATCATCTGGTGTTACCCAAAATAACTAAAAAAAAAAAAACCCAGAGGGCCAGAGAGATAGTAGAGCATGTAAGGCACTTGCCTTAGGCAAGGTTTACCTGGCTTCAATCCGCACAACCACATATGGTCCTCCCAAACCCTACCAAGAGTGTTCCCTGAGTTCAGAGCTAGGAGTAAACCCTGTACACCACCAGGTGTGAGATCCCAACCCACACCCCCAAAAAAGAGTCAAGGATATGGTTCAAGAAGTAGAAAGTATTTGGGATGTATAAAAACCTAAATTCCAATCATGAACAAAGCATTTCTCCCTACAACCCACCCGGTATCATCAGGTGTGAGGTGTGGTCCCAACAACTTTTTTTTTTAAGGCAGAAAGTAGGGTGGTTACACAAAGAGCCAAATCCATATTTCAGTTGTTCCTCACAGATCATAGACTGATCTTACTGGAGAGTTGAAGCTGGACCAAAATAATTCAAGCTCTCTCTCTCCCTACACCTTCTTGAACCTAAAAGAAGAGCAAACAATAATCTACTGGGTCAGAGTCCAAAATACAGACTGATCCTTGTATATAAATATGAAGACTAGGTGTCAGAGAAACAGCACAAGAGTGAAAAGTGATTAACCTGTATACAGTGACCCCTAGCACCAATTCTCCACTAGTCTGGAGGAAGTCCTAAGCACAGTCCGGTGTTGGTTAACCCAGAGCCAAATATACACAGATACAGATATACAGAGCAAGGAGAGATTAAAAGTTCCACATACGTGAAGGTTTCCTACCTTATACTTGTTCATTTCCCTCACATGTACTCTCCAAGACTAATGTTTGGATCTTCTGTAAAGTGGTCAGTCAATGGGATTAAGGAGAAATGAAGATTTCCTATTTAGATTTTAAACTTAAGCAATACACTCCAAACCCTATCTACTAAAAAACTTTGCATTGGTTTTCTAGCCAAATATCCAATTAAGAACCCCTTCAGGGGCCAGGAGATAGCAGAGCAGTTAAGACACATGCCTAGCATGCGTCAAACCCAATTTCGAGTCCTGGTACTACATGGTCCTGAGTACCACCAGGTACCGCCCTGGAGGTCCCAGCACGACTAGGGTGGGCACAGGTATTCCATCACCATAGAGCCCAAGCAGTAGTGCATCTTCAGAAACAATGGCCCAACTAATAAGAATTGCTGGTGGGCCCTCTGGACCACCTGAGCATTGCTTGGGAGACCCCCATAATAATAATACTTTGAATTTTCTACTTACATAGTTTTATTTACACACATCTCATTCAGGAACATTACAGTGATAAGAACCACAAACAACTAAAAAAGAACATCCCTGTGAGCACTTTGCCTGGGTGTGAGATCATGGCAAACTGATGCATGATCACAGCAAATACCTCAATCAAGCAGATGTGAGATCCCTGATCATCACAGTATTAAAAGAGAGGTTGGTGAGGACCAAGCCATAGTACAGCAGAAAGGGCACCTGCCTTGCACACAGCTAACTCAGGGCTAACCCCAGGATCCTATATGGTTCCCTGAGCCCACGATGAATGATCCCTGAGCGCAGAGACAGGAGTCAGCCCTGAGCACCAGAGATTGGGAAATACCGGTTAAAATTCTTCTTTAAGTGCTGTCCCCAAACAAGTTTTCCAAGGAAAACAGAGTTGTGAAAAGATGGCCTATATAAACATATTTCAGTGATGCTTAATGTATGTTTTACATTTGTACAGCATTGGAACTGGGACAGGTCTTTCAGTTTAATTGGCAGCAATTTTTTTTTCATTCTGGAAAGTACATTTTACAATGGTAACAATAGTGCCTCTTCAGATAAACTCAATGTAATACGCATTCAAAATATTTACTGGAGCCAGGGAGTTTCAAATGTTTACAGGGCATGCACTGTATTGCTGGAGTCCTGGGTTCAAGCCTTTGGTAAAGTATCAAATGGTTCCTTCAAGAAACGCCAGGAGTATCCCTCCAGTACCACACTCGAAGTAGCCCCCAGGACCCCAGAGTATGACCCAGAAGAAGAAAAAAAAAAAAACAGAAAAACAGAATTCATGGAGCCAGAGTCATAGTACAGCGGGTAGAGCATTTGCCTTGTACATGACCAGCCAGAGCCCAATCCCCAGAACCCCTTAAGGTCCCCAGAGTCTGTCAAGAGTAAGCCCTTAGGACCATGTATATGGCCCAAAAACAAAACAGCAGGGACACACACACACACATTAAAAAAAATTTCATTTACTTACATGTGTAGTCATACTTACAACGGTAAAATTAAAGAAAAACTCCCTGGAGGCTGGAGTCATAGTACAGCAAGTAGGACACTTGCCTTGCATAGAGCAGACCCGGGTTCAATCCCCAGCATCTCTGAGCCCCGCCAGGAGTAATTCCTAAATTCAGAGTCAGGAGTACGCCCATAGCACCACCAGGTGTGTCGGAAAGGAAAAAAAAGAAAAGGAAAGGGAAAGGGAAAGGCTGACTCTGCCTTCAAGGGATTTTAAGTCAAATACAAAGAATTTGCATTAATGCTAAAATGCAAAAGCAAACAATAAACTGTCACTGTCCTCCCGTTGTTCATCGATTTGCTCGAGCAGGCCCAGTAACGTCTCCATTTTGAGACTTGTTGTTACTGTGTTTGGCATATTAAATACGTCACAGGGAGCTTGCCAGGCTTTTCCGTGCGGGCGAGATACTCTCAGTAGCTTGCCCGGCTCTCCGAGAGGGGCGGAGGAATCGAACCCGGCTCGGCTGGGCTGGCTGCTCACAAGGCAAACGCCCTACCACTGTGCTATCGCTCCAGCCCAAATAAATGAAAAGATAAGAGTGGGAAGGTTAAAGAATGGGAGAAAGGTAATTAGATGGTAACAAATGAGTTGACAAAAAACACAAGGCAATGTGGCAATGTGCCCTAAACACTAAACACAGTTTTCATTTAAATTAACGAAAATATATTGGATCTGATTGATGTCAGAACAACTTGAAGGTAAAAAAAAAAACCTCAAATATATATACATATATATAAAATACACATATCAATAATCACAGAGGGAGTCCTTGAATTATATGACATCACTCTCCTCTAATAAAACTACCCTCCAGTTAAAGAAAAGCACTGCTTAATACTGAATATAAAAGGACTTTTTTTTTTAAGTTTTTGGGTCACACCCAAAAACTCAGAAATACTCAGGGATCACTTCTGGCTCTGCACTCAGTAATTATTCCTGGTGGTGCTTAGGGGACCATATGGGATGCCAGGGATTGAGCCCTGGTTAGCCATGTGCAAGGTAAGCACCTTATCCACCATACTATCTCTCTGGCCCCTAGAAGGATATTTTAATCTTCTGGATGCTCTTTTGAACCCCAGTGTTAATTTAAAATACACGGCAAGAGCGATAGTACATCTGGTAGGGAGCTTGCCTCACACAAAACAGACCCACGAACAATCCCCAGCACTCTGTACAGTACCCTTAGCCCCGCCAGGAATGATCCCTGAGCACAGAGCCAGGAGTAAGCCCTGAGCATCAGGTGGAGCCAAAACTTAATAATAATTTTACAAATTCTGACATTCCTCACTTTATGAGGTACAGCTTGTCAACAGAGAGTACAATGTATAAGGCACTTGTCCTGTTTTTGGCCAACTTAAGGTTCAATCCCAGCACCACATATGGTCCTCTGTGATCTGCAAGAATCAACCCCTGAACAGAGTTGCCGGGGATTGGAAAATAAAAGAGGTAAAAGCTTACCTCCCTTTTCTTTGTAAGGAGGCTGAACTGTTTGACTTGATTCTAATAATATGGTAAAGTGGAGTCTGAGTCTGGATCTTAAAACACGGATTATGGCTTTGTCTTGTTAGGTTCCTCATTCTAATGTCTCATTTTGCAGAAAGTCAAATCTCAAGCCATGAGATCATTCTAGAAACCAAATAGAGAGGCCTAAGTGATAAACAATGGGCTCCCTGCAGCGGTTTTTCTGCCCAAAGTGAAGAGCATGAGCAATCTGCTAGTAATCTCCAGCCCCCGTCAAGATTTCAGGTGATACAACCCTGACATCTTGACTGAAGACCTCTGAGCCACAGGGCTGGACAGAGAGTACAATGAGTAAGGCACCTGCCTTGCACACATCACATTTGATTGCTGGAGCACTGCCTGGAATAATTCTTGAGTCCAGAGCCAGGAGTAGTAACCCCTGAGCATCTCCAGGTGTGACACAAATATAGAGAGAAACTCTAAGCCAGAAAAAATGCAGGTATATCATTTCCAAACTACCAACTATACAAAACAATGAAATAAATCTACTATACTACTAAGTTTGAGGGTAATTTATTATGTAGCAACAAATACCAAATACAATTCCATGATATCTTGTGTCTCTAAAATACAATTTCCTGGGGAACAGGAATACAGGCTGGAATATAAATTTCACATGCAGGAGGCCCAGATTCTAGTCTTGACCCTTCACAGTGCCCGGGGGGGGGGGGGGGGGGGGGGGGCGGGGGGAATCCTGAGTACTCAGCCAGTAATAGTCCACAACTGCTGATGTGGCCCAAAACCCAAAATAAATGAAAAATAAGTTTATCTATTAATGTGTATACTAATAGCTAGTACATAGGGCAACTTACAAACTTACAAAAAACTTCTCTTCATCTCTGCATGCTATAAGGCTAAATTCAATAAATTTCAAAGTTGACTTTGTTGTTGTCTATCACATTACTGGCTGAAAGGTTCTTACCAGTACTTACAAAATACTGACAGCAGTTGTCCAAAAATAAAATAACTAAACACTGAATAAAAGCTTAACTACTGAAATAAAAATGGCATAACTCTGGATTCAGGTAAAAATACATGCATACACAAATATAGAGAGATGTGACTGATATGATCGAGAGAAGTAAAAGAGGGTGGGGGTGAAAAAAACAAGTGAAATAAGAGATAACATTTGCAATCATCAAAAATATCCAGGGAGGCGCTGGAGCGATAGCACAGAGGGTAGGGCGTTTGCCTTGCACGCAGTCAATCCGGGTTTAATTCCCAGCATCCCGTATGGTCCCCTGAACACCGCCAGAAGTAATTCCTGAGTGCAGAGCCAGAAGTAATCCCTGTGCATCGCCAGGTATGCCCCAAAAGGCAATATATATACCAGGGAGGGGGCTGGAACGATAGCACAGTGGGTAGGGTATTTGCCTTGCACACGGCTGACCCGGGTCCAATTCCCAGCATCCCATATGGTCCCCTGAGCACCGCCAAGGGTAATTCCTGAATGCATGAGCCAGGAGTAACCCCTGTGCATCGCCGGGTATGACAAAAAAAAAAGTGTATATATATATATATATATACACACACATATATATATATATATCCAGGGAGAATCAGAAAGATAGCATAGCAGGTAGGGCACTTGCCTTGCATAGAGCTGAGCTTGATCCCAGCACCCTGTAGAGCCCCTAGGTCCTTCCAGGAGAGATTCCTGAACAGAGCCAGGATTAAGTCCTGAGTACTGCCATGTGCAATGATTTTTTTTTTTTAAGTGCAGCAGGCAGAGTGCTTACCTTGCATACAGTCAACATGGGTTCAATTCCCATACCTAATATGAACACCAAAACCCAAAACTGAAGTGATTCCTGAGGGCAGAATCAGTGTAGCCCAAAAACAAACCAAAAAAGTACATATCACTATGATCTTTATCACTATCAAGTGTAGCCCAAAAACAAACCAAAAAAGTACATATATATTATTATTTTGAGACTTCATTATTGAAGATTTAAAAAAAAAGACAAACCACTTGTGTAAGAATTTAACAAATTGGAGTCTGGAGCAATAGCACAGCGGTTAAGGGCGTTTGTCTTGCATGTGGCCGACCCGGGTTCAATTCCCAGCATCCTATATGGTCCCCCGAGTACCATCAGGAGTAATTCCTGAGTGCATGAGCCAGGAGTAACCCCTGTGCATTGCCAGGTGTGACCCAAAAAGAAAAAAAAAATAGAATTTAACAAACTACTAGTTCCATAAGGTCATGAAATATTCTGTGAGACAAAAATTAAAATCAGTGCCAGAGTGATAGTGGAGATAGGTAGGGTTCCTGCCCTCCATGCAACAGACAAGGTTCAATATCCTCACCAGGAGAGATCCCTAAGTACAGAACCACCAGTAAGCCCTTCCCACCACAAAGTGTGGCCCAAAGAAAATATTAATAATAAAAAAGAATGACTCTCAGGGGACACAGACACAGTACAGTGGGTAACGTGCTTGCCTTGAATGCAGTCAACCTGGGTTCAATCCCTGGCATCCTATCTGGTCCCCCAAGCACCGCCAGGAGTAATTACTAACTGAAGAACCAGGAATAAGCCCTGAGCACTGCCAGGTGTGCCCCCTCAACCTTCCCACCCAAATAAAAAAGTATCTACTTGTAAGACATTTATTTTGTAAATTTTATTTTGTTTGCCTTGCGTGTGGCCAACTTGGCCGACCCAAGTTCGATTCCTCCGACCCTCTCAGAGAGCCGGCAAGCTACCAAGTATCTCGCCTGCACAGCAAAGCCTGGCAAGCTCCCCGTAACATATTCAATATGCCAAACACAGTAACAAGTGTCACAATGGAGACGTTACTGGGCCTGCTTGAGCAAATCAATGAACAACGGGAGGATAGTGATAATGACAGTGACAGTTTTGTTTGGACACTCCTGGCAGGTTCAGGATTGAATCTGGGATGGCAGCGTTCAAGACAAACACCCTACCCACAACATCTCTGAGGCACTAATATAATTATAAATTTATTTGACTTCAGAACCCTAAGATGTTTGCAACATTAGTAGATATTGGATGCAGAAATATGGAATATGCTGACATTATTCAAGACAAGTGGGTAGATTCATAGGAAACAAAAGGAAAACAAAACAAAGGTGGTATGAAATGATCTCCAAAAAAGATATACTTGAGTAGCAGTTATGACTATACTGAGTTTCTTGAAAGAGTATCTATTTTTTGTTTGTTTTGTTTTTGCTTTCTAGTCTGGGGCAGCATTCAGAAATGCTCAGCGGTAACTCCGGCTCTGCACTCAGGAATCAATCCTGGTAGTGCTTTGGGGACCATATGGGATACTGGGGATCAAACCCAGTGGATGTTCCAGTCACCTGAAGGAATATTTTCTGCTAGATAAGCTATCAAAAGCAACAACAGCTGCATCAGATGTCAGTAAAAATAAAGATGGAGAAAATATGATAGGATGTAACAGAAGAAAAGAAACTCCCTCTTCTTAGGCCTTGGTTCAGAATGCCTCCAGTAACCTCAGTTTCTCTTGTGTGCCTCCAAGAGAACTGGCTTGATGAGATAAGGTCACATCCAGAAGGTTGGTAGGACGCTTAAGAGGTGTTAAGTTCTAAACCTTTCTTTAACCAAACCAACAGTGATAAGGAATAGTAACAGATATTCTTTGGTTTTTTTTTTTTTTTTTGGTCACACTCGGTGATGCTCAGGGGTTACTCCTGGCTCTGCTCTCAGGAATTACTCCTGGCAGTGCTCAGGGGACTATAGGAGATGCTGGGAATCGAACCCGGGGTCAGCCGCATGCAAGGCAAACGCCCTACCCACTGTGCTATCACTCCAGCCCCTAACAGATATTCTTTGGATAATATTAATATACGATAGAAAGTTCCAGGCTAGTGAGAGTACAGCATCAAGTAGGGCATCTGCCTTGCACACAGCCTACCGAGTTCAATCCCTGGCACCCCATAACGCTTCCAGAGCCCTGCCAGGAGTGATTCCTAGGGAGTGATTTCTAAGTGCAGAGCCAGGAGTAAGGGCTGAACAAGCCTGGTATGGCCCAAACACAAACAAAAAGAGATAAAGTCTTTATCTGGGACCCACAGAAAACAAAGGATTCAAGAGACTTACTGTACTGGGCCAAAAGATAACACAAAGGGGTAAGGCCCTTAAATTTCTTGTGGCCAAAACAGGTTTGATGCCCAGCACCACATATAGTTCAGGACCCCACCAGGAGAGATCCCTGAGTGTGGCCCAAAATAAAAATAAAATAAATACTTGCCTTGCATGTGGCTGACCCAAATTAAATCCTGACACCACAGATGGTCACCTAAGCAGGTACGAGTGACCTCTAAGCACAGATCTAGACCCCTGAGGACCTGAGTGGGGTGTCTCCTAAAAAAGAGTTCTTATCCGAGAAGTGGAAGCCTCTTAAAGACATAAAGAAACCAGCACCAGGTTGTTTCCACTCAGGAAGCCCCAGAGGGGGGCAGGTGAGAGCCCTCCCCGCCCCAAGGGACCCAGTCCTGGCAGCCGACCTCCACTACCCAACCAACGTCATGCTCCAGGTCACTTTCCGGACCGTGTGGCCAAGCGACAAATTATGGGACACTTCCTACCCATTGTTCATAATTACCACACCATTTTTGATGGAGTTCAGACAGTAGGCAACAGATCACAGAGAGAAACATATATATATATGCCTCTCGGAGCGCCTGGCAAACTACCGAGAGTATCCCGCCTGCACGGGCAGAGCCTGACAAGCTACCCGTGTCGTATTTGATATGCCAAAACCAGTAACTATAACGGGTCTCATTCCCCCGACCCTGAAAGAGCCTCCAATTGTTGAGAAAGACGAGTAAGGAGAGGCTGCTAAAATCTCAGGGCTGGGACAAATAGGGATGTTACTGGCGCCCGCTCAAGTAAATTGAGGAACAACGGGATGACAGTGATACCGTGATACAGGTGGTCCAGTCTTGCTATTTAATGCCTTAAGTAATAAGAGCATTTCTTCAATAAAAATTTTAAGGTATAATATTACTGTCCAACTTGAAAAGGCTTATGTGGTGGCCCTGGATCCACAAAGCAGGATTGCAGGCAGACTTCACATACAGTGATCTACCCTTTCAGTTATTTTGGAGGGACCTACTTGGCAGTGATCAGAGCTATTCCTAAATAACTGCTCTGAGTCATTCCAGAAACCTTGTGGTATTGAGGATAAAACCGGGTTTGGTCACAAGCAAGACAAGCTTCTTAACACCAATCTCTTGACCCTTGACTCTCAAATAAGGCAAAGGGAGGAAAGAAAAGTGGGAAGACAGAACACTGACTTAGGATTCAATTAGGCACATCCAATTAAATTCACCAGAATGGTGTTTTCACTCATTAAGCACCTCTTTAAATCAATAACCAAATGGACATACACTTCACTAGTGTAGCCAGGTCCTGTCCAAGGAAGGAATGGTTTCCAGAGTACCCCCAGGCAGCTTCTCTGAATTTACGCAAGTCTATACATGTCCACATTCTCACCTGTTCACACACCCTGGAACTGTATTTGCCCCACATGCACTGTTTTTGCTTGTTTGATTAGGTTTTGTTGCTTTTTGGGTCACACCCTGTGATGCTCAAGGGTTACTTACACTCAGGAATCACTCCTGGCAATGCTGGGGATCGAACCCAGTCTGTCACATGCAAGGCAGACACCCTACTCATTGTATAATCTCTCCAGCGCCCCCATATGCACCATTAAGTGCCACAACCACTTCACTCATTCTGCACCCTAATAGCAGAAACAGTAAAAGGGGTCAGGAATGAGATCTCTGGCAACCTGGTAGGCACACTCCGTGTCAATGAATGTGTACAGAAATGGGATGGGGGAGGGAGGGGAGGCTAAGTGCGGACTGGGTCTCTGTAGGAGGGTTCCAGTACTATTTAGATATGCTAAGCAGTCACTGCTTACTCAGCTCTCAGGTTTATCCGTGATTATACTGTAAACACTGTGCCCTTTAGACAGCATCTTTTAGCTCCACAAACTTTGCTAAGTCATGGTACAAGAGTATATGATCCAGCAAACTCTTTCAGCTGAGGTAAAACATCTGGTCACTAAAGCTGGGTGCAAACCATGTTAAGAGCATTCCAGCATCTGTGACCCTCAAGGTTTACATTTTTTCCCCAAGACAAGAGATGACTAGACTACTTCTTCTAATCAAAAACCTTGTAATTCACAGTCATAATCAGTTTAAAATTAGGGTATGAGGGGGTCAGAACAACAGCACAGCAAGTAGGGCGCTTGCCTTGCACACGCCCGACCCAGGTTCTATCCCCGGCACCCCATATGGTCCCCCCAAGGTCCCCCACCAGAACTGATCCCTGAGCACAGAATCAGGAGTAAGTCCTGAGTACTGACAGGTATGGTCCAAAAAACAAATATTATTAAAAATAAAATTAGGCCATGATCCATATCTTCAACTTCTGATGAAAAAGCCCAAGGCTGTGAAGATAACTCAGATACCAGGTTATTCATTCATACCTCTAATGTAAATTAGAGGTATTCTTTTGTAACAGCATCCAAGGAAAAATCAAACAGTTATAACTTATGGTTAAGGGGGAGGGATGGGACAGGGGGATACTGGAGATATTGGTCGTGGAAAATGTACACTGGAGGAGGGATGAGTGTTGGATCACTGTATGACTGAAACTCAAATGAAAACTTTGTAACTATTATCTCATGGTGATTCAATAAATAAATAAATAACTTACGGTTGCAGGTATATGATAATTTTTACCAAATAAAAATTAGGACTGGAGATATAGTTTAGCAAGGCACTCGTCTTGCAAACTGCTGACCTAAATTAGTTCCTCTGTATCACATACAGGTGCCCAGAACACCAACAAAGGTCACTCCTAAGAATGATCCAGGAACAGCCCCTGAGCACTGCCAGGTGGGTCCCCCCAAAAAAAACATTATGGGACTGGAGAGATAGTACAAAAGCCTAGTGCACATGCTGGAGAGGCCTGGGTTTGATTTCGGCACGCGTATCCTCTGACTACCTCCAACAGCAAATCCCAAGCACTGTGTGAGAAGCAGGCCCCAAGTGTGGCACAAAAGGGACTGGGGCAATACAGGAGGTAGGGCCTTTGCCTTGCATGCAGCCGATGCGGGTTCAATCCTCAGCACCCTAGAGGGAGCCTCAAGCCCACCAGCAGTGATCCCTGAGCACAGAGCAAGAGTAAGCCCTAAGCACCACTGAATGTGTCCCCCACCCCCCCAAAAGAGTGTGGCCCAAAAACAAAATTAAATTGTGGCCAGGGAAAAAGTTCAAAGGAGTGGGTGGAGTATATCCTACGCATGAAGGAGCCCCAGGAATCCCTGCCAGTGCATGGTCCCCCAAGCACCAACAGGAGCCATCCTTGAGCAGAGAGCCAGAGTAGCCTCCCAACCCCAAGCACCACTAGGTCTTGGGCAGGAGGAAAGCGCCCACAATTTTATACTGGCACAAACCTGCCAGTTTACCCAACCAATTTATCATGTATCATAGATTACACTTCTGGCATTCCAAAAAGTTTACAAATCACAATTCCATGCAAAAGTCCAAGCTGATAAACGTTTAATATCTGAATACGTTTAAGTTATCTGAGATCAAGTATTCACTAAAATGACTTGAGCCGGGGGCTGAAGAAATTGCACAGCGGGCAGGGCACTTGCCTTGCATCTGGCCAACCTAGGTTCAATCCGTGGCAATCCATATGATCCCCTGAGCACTGCCAGGAGTAATTCCTGAGTGCAGAGCCAGGAGTAATCCCTGAGCATCACCAGATGTGGCACCCAAAAAAAAAAGTAAAGTGACTTAAACAAGCAACAGTTTTCTAACACAAACACACTCATTTCTTCTCTTCTCATTTAAAGAACACTAGAGGGGATAGAGTGATAGCACAGCGGGTAGGGTGTCTGCCTTGCATGTGGCAGACCCAGGTTCAATTCCCAGCATCCTATATGGTCCCCTGAGCACCACCAGCGTAATTCCTGAGTGCAGAACCAGGAGTAACCTCTGTGCATGGCCAGATGTGACCCAAAAAGATTTGCTCGAGCGGGCCCAGTAACATTGTGAGACTTGTTACTGTGTGTGGCATATCAAATATGAGTAGCCTGCCAGGCTTTTGCCGTGAGGGCGAGATACTCTCGGTAGCTTGCTGGGTTCTCTGAGAGGGACAGAGAAATCGAACTCAAAAGGCCAGAACCATAGTGCAGCATGTAAGGCACTTGTCTCGCACATGGCTAATCAAGATTCCATCCCAGCACCCAACAGTCCCCTGAGTCCTCCAAATGTGATCCCTGAGCACAGAGTCAGGAGTAAGCCCCAAGTACTGCCAGGTGTGGTCCAAATTTAAAAAAAATAAAAAAGATTAAAAAAAAAACACTAAAAATGCCAGTCAAAAGGAAAATTTATAACATTTACCAGGATACTAGTAATTAACAATCACTTAAATAGGACTCCAGAGGAATTCCTAGTTAACAATTAGTTAACCAAAAAAAAAAAATGATGAGGCCAGAGAGACAGTATATCAGATAAGGTGCTTGCCTTGCCTTGCAAATGGCTGACTCAAGTACAAACCCAGGCACCTCATAGGGTCCCTGAGTCTGCCAGGAGTGATCCCTGACCACAGAAGCTCAGAACCACTGAGCACTACCTGGTCTGGCTCCTAAAAATAAATAAATAAATAAATAAATAAAAATACCCAGAACACAGCATTATCAAAAACTGATTGTGGGAGCCACCAGTGTATTATTTTACTGTTTGTGTGTGAGTGTAATGACGTTCACAGCTATAATGCACTTATGACTCACTTAGACTTCTGAATTTTACACTACCTTAACCTTTAAATAAATCAACTGCAAAAGTTGCCAAAAGTCATGATTACAAAGTACACAATTCCAAAATCACTTAGTGTATACTACTTTTACTTCTATTTTGCTATATTTTTTTACTATTGACATTTAAACAAAATGTTAAAATTTTAAATATTTTTTGCTTTGTTTTGTTTTTGGGCCACACCCAGCAGTGTTCAGGATTTATTCTTGGCTTTTCACTCAGAGATCACTCCTGATGGGGTTCCAGGGGCCATACAGGATGCTGGGACTCAAACCCAGGTCAGTCTCATCCAAGGGAATGCCAACTGTGGCCCAACTCCACCCTGCAGTCCGGGAGGGGGAATGGTAAACTGAAAAACTGGAATAGGGACTAGGAAATGTCCAAAAGGTACAGCATATACTTTGCAAGCAGGAGCCATGGGCTGCATCCCAGGCACTATATCCCTAAGCACCAGCAGGTATGCACCCTCACCAAAAAAAAAAAAAAAGAAAGAAAAATTGGTGGAGTTATTCCTTGATTTATTACCCTTTTTTTGTGAACTGGTTCTCAGTTACTCTAGTTACCTTGTAACAAAACGCTGGCATAGAATATGAGTGAAATTATCTGACTCTACCCCTACTGAATAAATAATACTGTTGAACTGTACACATTTCACTGTAAAAGATACACAACTTCAGAGATTATACTCTACATTCTGAAAGCAAAGTGAATCAGAAATCACATTCCAAGGAGCAGCCAGTGGGGAACAGAAGATGTTTATTCTATACTGAGTCACCCTTGCTATTGCAAACCTCTCTAACAGTTCATTATGTTAAAACAATTGAGATGGGGTAGGATGTGTGATAATAAAAATCCTTGGAGGCATTTATCAAACAATTTATCTCTGAAATCCAGAGAAAGAATTTGGCCTTCAATGTTAATCTGTGTACACCAGCTTAGTGTTCAAGGGACCATAAAGTGCCCTAGGCCTCCAGCATGCAAAGCAGGTGCTCCCTCTCAGTCCACTGACTCAAGGTTTTACATTTTCTTTCTGCCCTAATTTGTTTAACCTAATCCATACAATAATTCTACCTGACTTATTTTTACTTATGTTTATGTGGCCACTACTAGAAAATACTACTACTGCATATGTAAAACGGATTTTATTAAGTCCCCCTACCTCACTACATTCAGGTAGTTCACCATATACTGTCACTCTACCACTCTAGTCCCATTATCTGTTTTGTGGGGTTTTTTGGGGGGTTGTTTTAGGGTAGGGAATGGGTCACACCAATGATGCTTAGGACTTTCACTCATATTCTATGCCAGTGTTTTGTTACAAGGTAACTAGAGTAACTGAGAACCAGTTCCTGGCTCTCCTGGGAGGTTCGCGGGGATCATATGGGGTATCCAGAATTAATCTGGGGTCAGACATGTGCAAGGCAAGCATCCTATTCACTGTACTATTTCTCCAGCCCACGAGTCTCTTGGAGGAAAACCTCTGAGTTCAGAACTAGAATTGTTGTGTTCCACAACGTAGGTCTGTTTGAGTTTGGAGGAGGGTGAGCACTTATTTTTTTACTGATACTGAAATGTTTTAAAGTTTGTTTGGGCTTTTTTTTTTTCTTTAATTGAATCACAGTGAGATACACAGTTACAAGGTTGTCCATGATTGGGTTTCAGTTATATAATGTTCCAACCCCCAAAAAGCTGTTCAAGTTTATGTAGTGTCGAACACCAAGAACACAAACTTTACCGATTTTTTTTTGGGGGGGGGTCATACCGAGGGGTTCACAGGGCTTACTTCTGGGTCTGTGCTCAGGGATAATTTCTCACAATGCTCAGGGGGATCATAGAGAGTACCAGGGATAGAATCCAGGTCAGTGGCATATAATCTATGTGCTATTTCACCAGTCCCCTTTAATATTTCAAAATAAACTACATTTCTCATCAGAGGTGCGAGTGTCAATTCAAGAGAGTCCTTGGAAGTTATAATGTGTATATGCTTCTCATAATAGAACAAATTAATGTCTTTTTACATTATAGCACTCACGTCAGCCTTGATGCAATGTGCCTGTCAAAGGGCATCTATGTTAGCAGTTCAGAAAAGTGACATTTGCTGAAAAGCAATACAACTGTGTTCAAAAGAAAATCATTAGGCCTCAGTCACTAATCACCTCCCCTCATCCACTATTCTAGCTCTAGCTCCTTCAAAGAAACTAGCCAGTAGAAGGTGCTACTCTGTAACCCACGCATATTCACACCAAACTCCATCTGTGGTCCAGAACTGGACTTACCCAAGTAAGATCAAGATCAGTCTATTCCCTCGCTAGGTTTCCAAGAAACCTCTATACATACTATGTACACTCAAAACCAGAAAGCCAGATCTCTTCTTTCAAGCCCTATTTACAAAACAGAACACACCAGTGCTCAATAATGAGCACACCTATGAAACCGCCATATCACTAACATGAAACACATACTTTGCTCAATGTTAAACTTAATTATGATCTTTACAACCCTAAGACAATCTCCTTCTGCTTAGAAAATACAACCTGAGCACATTCACTACAGTTAAGAGTCAACAGAACAATCACTGCCCCTAAAGAAATGAAAAGCAAAGGGGGCTGGAGAGATAGTAAAGAGGGGAGGGCACTTGACTTGCACATAGCCAACCTGGGTTCAATCCCTGGCACCCCACATAGTCCTCTGAACCTGACAAGAGTGATCCCTAAACACAGAACCTGGAACAAACCCTGAGTACTGCCAGGTGTGGCAAGAAAAACATAAACTAAAAAGAAAAACAAATATTAAGGTCCCAACAAAAAATTATTCTAATTTATATACACACATATACCAAAGGGAGGGAGGGGGAGGGAGGGAGAGGGAGGGGGGGAGAGGGGGGGGAGAGAGAGAGCGCAGTAGAAATCAAGGCTGCAGGCTTGCTCTTCAAGTCCATGTTCTCCCTTGAACATCTATCTCACCAGCTTGTCTGTTTCTTTGCTTGCTCTTTTCCACTATGGAGAAGCCTGTGTTCTCTCTTGAACACATTTTCCCTCTTTCTGTCCTCTCCTCTTTATAAGCAAGTTTCGTTTAATAAAAATTACCTTGCTTTACCAAAAAAGAAGAGAGAAAGAGGGAAAGAGAGAAAAAGGAAAGAAAGAAAGAAAGAAAGAAAGAAAGAAAGAAAGAGAAAGGAAGAAAGAAAGAAAGAAAGAAAGAAAGAAAGAAAGAAAGAAAGAAAGAAAGAAAGAAGAAAAGACAGCCAGCAAAGAGAGGTGAAGTCTCTGAGCAGGCTTCTGCATGTCCTTTAGCTCGGGATGCACTCTTCTGTCTCTCACCAGGTTGTGAAAAGAGTCGGACATGAGATGGGTGAAAAAAGGTTGTGGAGAAGCATCCACCATGCACTCTTCCCCCTTCTCTCCTAAATTAGAGCAGTGTTTGTCTGTGCAAACCTAGTCCTAAATATGGACGAGAGAGAATGAATGTGTGTATGAAGAACAATGAGCCCTCAGCCTGGTATTGTGTGTGTGTGTGTGTGTCTGTGTGTGTATGTGTATGTGTCTGTGTCTCTGCCTCTTTTTCCTTCAACCTCAACAACAACAGGGAGAGCAGGAAGCCAGTTTTCCATCCAGCTTAGGCTATCAAAATCGGAACTGGTTTATAATTTACAGTGGAATTAACTCAGCAAGCAAATCCATGGAAGGAAATTGCTACCCAAAGATGATTTTATTATTGTATAGATCCATCCTCTCTCTCCCCTCCCCCAACAGTCTGAGCCGAAAGGAGCCAGTGTAACACCAGACAAAAAGGTCTCTCTGTAAATGGAAAGCAATTATCAAAGCAGCTTCCAATCTAAACATAGGAAGCATTAATTTGTGTTCCATTACAATCTTTGTTCTGTAATTCACCAAGTTTGCCTTTTAACTAAGTATCTTTTTTTGCGTTTAAAAAAAAAAAAAAAAAACCTTGCCCCGGAGAAAGCTATTTCAGGATTTATACAAAAACTACTTTCTAAATGTACCTTAAAATAGCAACACATACTGAAACATTTAAAGCACCCAGTTTCTCTAGGACACGTTTTACTGAAATCAGTGTTTGAAGTCTGTAATCCAGAAAAAAAAAAAAAACACAACTGTAGCAACCCTCGGAAAAGAGGCAGAAGGAAAATGACAATTCAACAATGAATCATTTTGTTTTTCCTTTCAACAACTTCTCAAGCAACCAGTTTCAAAGGCAACCTACCCCACGTTCCCCTCTCCCAACACACACACACCCCAACACACACACACACACCCCAACACACACTTACACACACATGCACTCCGAGGTTCCAGACCCTGCAAAAAACTACTTCTCTGCTTTCCGGATCCTGAACCGAAAAATGAAAAGCTACAGCGACTCCCCCCCCCCTCCTCCACCTCCTCCTCGAAGCCTGAGGGGGAAGGAGCCTTTCGGCTGCCAGTATCGGGGCGTCCGAATTTGGGGCCGGGGTGGGGGGGGCGCCCCACCGCCGAGAGCAGAGGGGGCTCGCCAACACAAAAGAGGGGCTCGTCTCCGGGGCGTGAACAAGCCCCCTCGGGTCGTCCCCCCCCCCACCAAGCCACAAGCATCCCAGAAATTCCCCGCGGCCGTCGCTGACCGACCCGTCGCGCCCCCGCCCCCTCCCCCCCGGCCCGGGCGGTCGCCGCGTCACCTGAGAGAGTTTTTTCACCTCAGACAAGTCCAGCAGGAGCGGCGGCGCCCGCGGCCGCGCGAGCGCTGGGCGGGAGGGAGGGGGACAGTTACCTGGCCCGGCCCGGGGGGCTCCCCGGCGGCGCCCCCCACCCCCTGCGGGCAGGGCAGCGGCGGCCCGAGCGAGACTTACCTTCCCCGGCGGCGCTACACCATCAAGGGAGGGTGTGTGCGGCCGGCTCCCGGGACGGTGAGGGAGGGACGGGGCGGGAGGCCCGCGGGGCTGGGGGCGGCCGGGCGGGCGGGCGCCGGGGAGCGGCCGGCCCGCGGGGGCGGCGCAGGGGTCGGGGGTGGGGGGGGAAACCTCGGCGGCGGTGACCACTGGGCAGCCTGGCCCGCGCTCGGCCGGTCCTTCAGAGGCGGGAGCCCAGGACCATGGCTGGTTTTGTTTTTCTGCGGGCGAGGGGCTCTCCCTGAGGAGGAGGAGGAGGAGGAGGAGGAGGGGGATTTTTTTTTTTCTTTTTCCTCCCCTCAGAGCGAGAGCGAGCGAGCGAGCGAGGCACAGACAAGGTGGGACGCGAGCGAGGGCCGAGGAGCGGGGGAGCCGGCGGCGAGCCCCGAGGCGGGCGAGCGTCTCCGGGCGTGCGGGAGGAAGAGGAGGCGCTGGGAGCGCGGGGGGCGGCTCGCGAGCGTCTGTGGGAGCAGCGGCGCCTCGGCGATGGTGGCCGAGCCGCGGCGGGGCTGCTGCTGCGCCGACCGGCTGCCCACTCCGCGCTCGGGGCCTGCCCACCTCGCAGTAACGCGCCGCGCCATTGGTTCCCCGCGGCTTGACGTAGGCGGAGGCTGGGCCAATAGGCGGAAGGGGGAGGGCAAAGGGGCGGGTCTTCTGGTGGCTGACTTTTTTTTTCTCTTTCCCCCGCCCCCCTCCCCCTTCCCCTTTCTAATAAAACGAGCCGAGGAGAAGGCGGCGAGCGGCCGGGGCTCTGGCCACGCCGTGGCCCGGGGCTCCCGGACCTTCCGGACTCCCCGCCGGGGGCCGGGTCTTTGTGCCGCGGGCTGCTGTTAGGACCCGGGTCGCAATTCGCCTCCTAAGCCCCCGAAGGCGCCGAGTCCCGTCCACGGGGGGGGGGGGGGGGAGGGGGGGCGGGGCGCGCCGCCGATTGGGTTCGAACCGTTCGCTCAAGGACGCTTTCGAAATTCGGAGGGGCCGGAACATTTCCACCTGAAGTCGGTGGCAAACGCCGAATTCAAGAGGAAAAGCAATCTTGCCCCTCGCGGGGCTCCTTTCGGACAGACTGATGGAGAAGAAAAGGGCCGCAGCACGGGCTGTACACGCGGGAGGCCCGGGGGGCCAACCCCGGCACCGCATGGTGCGCCGGCAACTCCCGTGCATCCAAAACAAACAAACAAACAAAAGAAAGAAAGAAAGAAAGAAATGTCTGCCTGGGACATTAGAACCTGAGCCACAGACGCAGATTTTCGAAACAGAGAGCAGCAGCGTACACGACTCCATACGTTCCGTTGAGGTTGAAGAAATGTATTTTTAAAATGCAAGATTATTCGCCTTTTTTTTTTTTCTTGGAGAAATCTAGCCACGAGTCCCACGTCTTTCTTGCACAGGAGACCCTGCTAATCACAGGGTGTGCTGTGCGCACCAAACGGGAGGGGCAGACCGCGGGTTCATTAGGTTTCGTATAATTTATAGGATTGAGAGGTTCAGAAATGTTCGCCATGATTAGCAGTTTCTAAAATGCATATCAAGTTTAATGAGTTCTTTCACCCAGGCTGGGCACGAATCCAGGATGAATCATCAACCTATTCTATTGTTATTTTGTTAATTAACCGACTGCTTATTGCTGTCCTCGCTTACACTATGACTGAAGGAGTTAAAATCTGTGTACAGAGGTCAGGGAAATAGATAAGAGCCCCAGTTCAGATCCCCAAGTGGTCCCCTGGCTTTTGGGGCCCTGCTAGTCCTGGTGGCCCCCAGCACCAGTGGGCCTGGGCAGAAGCAGCATGGCTTGGTCCGCAGAGCTTTGAACTGTGAGCACTAGTTGGCAGCTACTACTGGGACTGCCTCCCCAGCATCGTTTGGGAGGCCCAAAGGAAAGACACACAGCCCAGCAGCAATGAACTGGGACCTAAGATATCCAAAACAAATGGGGCTTTGCTGAGTGACTTTTGGCAAGAAAATTCCTCTTCGCTGGAATGCCTTCAGCTATGAAATAGGAAAACAGCACATCTTTGTTTATATATTTAATAATGTAAGAATTTTCGATGAAAGAAGTCTGTGATACGAGGCCAGAGAGATAGTATAGGAATAAGGAGCTTGTCTTGCACACAGCTGATACAGCTTCGATCCCTGACACCACCCACATATGGTCCCCAAATCACTGGGGAGTCCAGGCAAGGAGTGATCCCTCAGCACAGAGCCAGAAGTAAGCCCTGAGAACAGCCAGGTGTGGCCAAAAACAACAGACAAAATCTGTGGCAATAAATTCAGCACAAAGGTTCCATACAACAGTTCTTGACATCCTTGATATAGGGGCAGTTCTTAGACTAATCTGTTTGAAAATAAAGTCGACTAGGGCCGGGGAGATGCTCAAAGGGCAGGATGCAGGCTCTGTATGCTGGAGCAAGGGCTCCATCCCTGGCACCACATGGTCTCCTGAATACCACCAGAAGTGGGGCTTGAGCCCCAAGTCAAAACAGCCCAGGTGGGAGGCCAGAGCGATGATACAGTGGGGGTAGGGCTTTTGCCTTGCATACGGCTGATCTGGGTTCAGTCCCCAGCATCCCTCATGGTCCCCTGAGAATCCTCACAAGTAATGCCTGAACACAGAGCCAGAAGTAACCCCTGAGAATCGCCGGGTATGACCGCACCCCCGCCCAAAATAAAAGCCAAAGGAAAAAGAACAGCCCAGCTGGAGGGAGGGCGTAATGGTGGTGGGATTCACTTGAATCACTTGATATCCCATTACTCATCGATTTGCTCGAGCAGGCGCCAGTAATGTCTCGGTGGTGGGATTGGTATTGGAATATTAAGTGCCTATAACAAATCATCATGAACAACTTTGTAAGCCACAGTATTTCTATAAAGGGGAAATTTTACGTATGTAGGCCTTACCTATTCTATGTAAACTCCAAAAATACAAAAACATGTTAACACAGAATCTCTTTAAAAGTGTTATTAATGGCAGGTGAAACTTGATTATTCCTATACCAAGATCCAAGTATAAAATAAAATTTAATGTAGTATACTTTAGATTCCAGAGTTGAAAACTTATGTAAATGAGAATAGGCATTATTATGTTGTATTAAAAGGTAAAAGGTAAAGGCCCTCCCGTTGATCATCGATTTGCTCAAGTGGGCCCAGTAACGTCTCCATTGGAGACTTTGTTGTTACTGTGTCTGGCATATCAAATACGTCACAGGGAGCTTGCCAGGCTCTGCCGTGCGGGCGAGATACTCTCGGTAGCTTGCCGGGCTCTCTGAGAGGGGCGGAGGAATTGAACTCGGGTCGGCCATGTTGGCTGCATGCAAGGCAAACGCCCTACCGCTGTGCTATTGCTCCAGCCCATGTTGTATTAAATGGTTTTAATTTTCTTATTTACATAGGTCAAAATCATATAGTAATCATTAATTGGCCATAACTGACTTATTTTCTGATCATTCTATTTTCCAGTTCTAAAAGTTTTATTGGAATAAGCAATATAAAGTAAATTTGTTATGTGCCAAAGGGGGCAAGTTGAGATTGGGAGGGAAACCAAGGATGTTGGTGGAGGGAAGGTCACACTGGTGGTGTTGGCACTGAATACTTGAAACAGCTATGTAGTGAACAGCTTTGTCAATCACAGTGTTTTTAATAAAAATTAATATTTAAAACAGCCCAGAGCAGCACCCAGTGTGCCCTTCCCCCTCCAAAAAGGAAAAGATTGGGGGGTGAAGCATAGAATTTACAGCACCTGGGGCTAGAGCGATAGCACAGCGGTTAGGGCGTTTGCCTTGCACACAGCCAACATGGCCGACCCAGGTTTGGTTCCCAGCATCCGATATGGTCCCCTGAGCACCACCAGGAGTAATTCCTGAGTGCATGAGCCAGGAGTAACCCCTGAGCATCGCCCGGTATGACCCAAAAAGCAAAAAAAAAAAAAAAAGAATTTACAGCACCTTCATTTCCATGTACGTGTAGAGGCTGAAGAGCCCGCACAAGATGTTGAGATGTTTGCCCTGCATTTAGACAACTCCAGAAGTACCCTGGGTACTACATATGGTTCCCAGAGCACTGTCTGGAATGGCCCCTGAGCACAGTCAGGGGTAGCCCCTGACACCACTGGCTGTGATCCCAAAACAAAGAAAATAAAAGCTCTGTTTAGTGGCAGGGAGGGAGGGAGAGAGAGACTCAGCGTAGTTTGGGGGTTGACATCACTTCATTATTTGTGCATCCCCAGACTTCAGGACTCTGGGGATGCTCAGTGGTAAGCACCTGTGTGGCCTGGGTTCAGTTCTGGGCCCATCCTATGTCCCGAGCACAGTCCCTGCAGCTCTTGTCTTTTGGATCCCAAGCATCACAGGTGTGCAGGACACAACAATGATGGATGAAGAGGAAAGGGGAAATCAGTCTGCTTAAAAAAAGAAAAACAAAAGTGGGACCAGAGCAATAGTATAGCGGGTAGGGTGTTTGCCTTTCATGTAGCAGACCCGGGTTCAATCCCCAGCATCCCATATGGTCCCCCAAGCACCGCCAGAAGTAATTCCTAAGTGCATAGCCAGGAGTAACCCCTGAGCATCACTGGGTGTGACCCAAAAAACAAAGTTAGAAAAAAGTAGGGTTAGAAAGCAAGTTTTAGGGGCTGGAGCAATAGCACAGTGGGTAGGGCGTTTGCCTTGCACGCGGCCGACCCGGATTCGATTCCCAGCATACCATATGGTCCCTTGAGCACCGCCAAGAGTAATTCCTCAGTGCATAAGCCAGGAGTGACCCCTGTGCATTGCCAGGTGTGACCCAAAATGCAAAAAAAAAAAAAAAAGCAATTTTTATTAGTTAAAAGAATTATTTTTCTTTTTTTTTTTTCTGTGGGGGTGGGATGAACACTACACAGTGCTCAGGGATGGCTCTTCTCAGGACTCATGGACCATATGGGGAGCTGGGAATTAAACCCTGGTCAGCCATGTGCAAGGCAAGCACCCAACCTGCTGTACCATCTCTCCAGCTTACCCCAAATGTTTTTGGTTTACCTCGCGTTGCTTGAAGTACTCAGTTGTTTTAAACAAAGATTTAGGAGCAGCAGGAGTGTATGTGAGTGGTAGATCACATGCTTCGCATCTACGAAACCCTACATTTTATCCCGTGTATCCAAACACAAAATATGCAGATTTAGAGATATCAAGATTCCACAGAGGTATGAAGCAGAATACTATAATATCACAGCATGGAATTCCCACACTATATGGGTAAAAATACAATAATCCCCATCAACAATTGTCCAGCCAAATCATGGCATCCCTTTCAAGCATCTGAGAGGCAGATAACTATTCAAGGTATGGGGCCTGAGCGATAGTGCAGTGAGTTGGGCATTTGCTTTGCACAAGGCTGACCTGGGTTCTATCCTCAGCATCCAAGATGGTTCCCTGAGCACTGCCAGGAGTAGTTTCTGAGTGCAAAGCCATAAATAACCCATGAGCATTGCTGGATGAGACCCAAAAAGCAAAAAAAAAAAAAATTTTTTTTCAAGGTAATGAGAACAACTATAACTATTAAGCACATTGCTTGAAAGCATATTCCATTCCAAGCCCCATGCCAAGTTTACTGCATTTCTTAGCTCACTTCATCCTAACAACAGTCAGTGAAGTGTGTTATTACCGCCATTTTATCTCAATGTGGTTTGGGAGATTGCACTCACGGTCTTGTATGTACACAAAGTACACGCTCTACCTCTGAGCTACACCCTGGCCCCTTATCTCCATCACTATTTCAGGAGTAGAGAGTCATCCCCAGCAGTCTTCAGAGGTTACTCCCAGCCCAGTGCTTAGCAGTCACTTTCAGCAGAGCTGAGAGATTATGTGACAGCAGGGATTGAACCTGGGCCTCCTACATGCAAAGCACATGCTCCAGTCCATTGAGTCATAGCTCCAATTCCAAAGGTGGAGAAACTGGGACTGGTAGCTGGAGAGATGGCAGAGAGTAATGCACTTGCCTTTCACGCAGCTCACTCAAATTTGATCCCCAGCACCCCTGCTAATCTAAGTCGCCAAGAGTGATTACTGAGCACAGTCAGTGGTGAGCCCTGAGCACTGCCAAGGGTGCTCCCAACCCCAATAAAGAGTGGGTATAACCTCTGGCAAGCCCATGGACAAGCCCCACAACTAAAGAAGTTGAAAAATGTGTGAGCACCCTGGCTGAGTATGCTGACACCCAAACCTGATGTGCAAACCCCAGTGAGCTGGCACCACTTCCAGATACGTGTGCAACCCCCAGTTTCTTGCAGCAACATTAATAGCAAAAGTGAAGGGTGCCTGGTGGTGGTGGGAAGGGAACTAAAGATAGATAAGAGGGGTCAGACCAGCACGAAAGTTTGTAAGTCTACAACTGTACCTCATGGTGTTTCACTAATAAAAAAAAAAAAGAGGGGGTCAGATAGATTGTACCGGGGTTAAGGCTCTCGCCTGGCCTGAGGCTGACCCAAATCAATCCTCAGCACTTTTGGGGCCCCAAGCACTGCCAGGAGTCATTCCTGAGCACAGAGCCAGGAATATTACCTGAGTATTATGAGGTATAGCTCAAACCCCACCCCCAGTAAAATAAATGCCGTGGGCACGTCCCTGGCATGTGGAGGCCCCTAAGTTCATTTTTTGTTTGTTTTTGGGTCACACCCAGCATTGCTCTTTTTTTTTCTTTTTGGGTCACACCCGGCAATACTCAGGGGTTACTCCTTGCTTTGCACTCAGGAACCACTCCTGGCGGTGCTCGGAGGCCCATATGGGATGCTGGGAATGGAACCCGGGTCAGTCGTGTGCAAGGCAAACGCCCTACCCTCTGTGCTATTGCTCCAGCCCAACATCCAGTAATGCTCAAGAGTTACTCCTGGCTCCGCATTCAGGAATTATTCTGACAGTGCAGGTGCATGGAGTGGGGGGGTGGGGAGACCCTATTGGGCGCCAGGGATCAAACCGGGGTCAACCACGTGCAAGGCAAGAACCTTAGCCGCTGTACTGTATCTCTAGCCTGGTCCCAAGTTCAATGTCCTCACTACACATTTTCCAAAACATATTTAGGGAACAACCCCTGATTATCCAGATGGGAGCAATCTCAGAGCACACACACACACAAAAGTAACAGCAGCAGCCGCAGCCTGCTTTCAGCCTGCTAACAGACTGAAACTTGTTTCCAGGCATTTTCTTTGAAATTGCTTCCCAGTTTGTGTTGCAAATACAAGCCAATAAGAGCTTCAGTGATCTCCCAGGGCGTTTCCTCAGGATGTTCCAGAGCTCTGCAGGCACCCCCGCTGCACTCCTGGGCCCCCAGCGGCAGCTCACAGCTCACCTGGGCTGTGCCCACAGGAGGTTTGAGCCTGATCATTTGTGGTAAATCACAAATGCAGTCTCTTCCCTCGGGCCAGGAAAGGAAGCCCCCACCCCCCTCCCATCCCTCACTCCGCACACACACACACACACACACACACACACACACACACACACCCTGCAGCCTGTGAAAGTCCAGGCCCAGAGCTGGAATGAAGGAAGGGTGGTTATCAGGCCTTCCCCCAGACATCTATCACGCCTGCAAACACCGAGGTGAGACAGCTTTTCTTTTAAAAGGGATCAAAACCCAGAAACTCTCTCCCCGTATTTGGACAGGGCTGCGTTGTCGGATAGCAATTAAGATTCTTAATTCAATGCCAGGCTCGGCGGTGAAAAGCTTTTCAACCAAAGTAGAAACACAGGTCTCAAGGCAACCCGGCTGCACGGAGCCCCCTCGGACCCCACCAAACAAAGCCAGCCACCACGTTGCACTCGGTTTCTTGGGGAGGAGATCCGAACCCGCATCTGACTCCCGCCTGCATGCGGTTAGGGTCTCCCTGGGCTTTGTGGAAGAATGCAGGGAAGGGGCTGCTGCTTCTCCTGGTCCTGGCCCAGCTCCAAGTCCCGTCATTAGCAGTGCTCCTTCTTTGTCTCTGCCACTGCCGCCGAGACCACTCTCCGCCACTCCGGTGCAAGCAGCTGTCCACTGTGAACTGAGCCAGTGAGATGGGCGTGCTGGGGCGAGCGGGGGCCACCTTGCAAACACTTCCTCTGGATCCATTGCTAATGACTTAGTTTACCTCGAGGAAAGGTGCTTCCTAGGGAGAGTCAGGGCATGCAAAGGGAAATTGGAGATTATCCACAAACCTTGTTCTGTCTCCCTGGTTAACAAAGAAAGTGGATCACAAAGAAGCTCTTGAAAGGCACCCAAGAGGGCCAGAGCTGTAGTACAGAGATAGTACAGCAGGGAGGGCATTTGCCTTGACACAGACAACCGGGGTTCGATCCCCAGCGTCCCATATGGTCCCCTGAGCACCACAGGACTAATTCCCAGTGCTGAGTCAGGAGTAACCCCCTGAGTATTGCTGGATGTGACCTCAAAAGCCAAAAAGACAAAACAAAAAACCAAACAAACCAAACAAGAAAGGCATCCAAACAAAACAATATTTTAATCTAACTTTATTTGGAGGAGCCAGACTTTGTGTTATAACATTGATGTGGGGGGCTAGAGTGATAGCACGGCAGGGAGGGCACTTGCCTTGAACACGGCCAACCCGGGTTCAATTTTTCAGCATCCCATATGGTCCCCTGAGCACCGCCAGGAGTAATTCCTGAGTGCAGAGTGGGTGTGACCCAAAAGAGAAAAAAAAATTGATGTGGTAGGTGTGATTTGTCCAAATGTGTTTCTTGGGCTGGAGAGAGGGATTAAGGCCTTCCTGTGACTGACCAGGTTTAATTCCTGGCACAGTGATAGGGCGTTTGCCTTGCACGCAGCCAACATGGCCGACCCGAGTTCGATTCCTCTGCCCCTCTCAGAGAGCCCGGCAAGCTACCGAGAGTATCTCGCCCGCACGGCAGAGCCTGGCAAGCTCCCCGTGACATATTCGATATGCCAGACATAGTAACAACAAAGTCTCCAATGGAGACGTTACTGGGCCTGCTCGAGCAAATCGATGATCAACGGGAGGGCCTTTACTTTACTTTACTTACTTGTGGGTAGGCTCCCTCCCCCAGCACCACCAGGAGTGATCCCTGAGCACTAGAGTCAAGAGTAACCTCTGAGCATTGCCAGGTGTGGCCCCCAAAGAAAAAAAAAAACCTGCATTTCTTCCATCCAAAGCCTGTTTGCAAGCTGACAGTTAGCTCTGTAAGCTACACAGTGATTCCTCTGTCACCCAAGATGAGTTGGGGGTGCCTGTCTGGGGCTCTCCATTTGTGCCGCCCTGCTCTGGGGACTTGGTCTTTGACCCACACCCAGCAGTGCTCTGGGGTGTTCTGGGGGTGCTGGTGTCAAACCAGGCAGCTTTGGTGTTCGCCATCCTGGCACCGCAAGACATTTCCTGCCACACCACAGCCAACTGCCGATGAGCACTGCAAAAATGAGGGTATACTAGGGCTAGACAGTACAGCGAGTAGGGCCACTTGGGTTCCATCCCTGGCACCCTATCTGGTCCCCTCCAGGAGTGATCTCTGAGCACAGAGCCAGGAGTAAGCCCAGGGCACTGCCTAAGCAGTACTGGCTGTGACCCAAAAACTAAACAAAAAGGTGGGGGGTGTGACCCACTAAAAGCCGTTCTCTGCTAACTGACCCCAAGAACTTGCCCAGAGCCGAGAGCTGGGGGCAGGGTCGGCACGGGCGGGGACACCCCTCTCTGCCAGTGGAGGTGGTGTTGGAACACTGTCGTCGTGAAACTTTACGATGTTTGTTTTGAGGCCACCTGCTGATGATTAAAGCTTCCTCCTGGCTCTGTACACAGGGATCACTCCTGGCAGTGCTTGAGGACCATATGGGTGCCAGAGATTAAATCCGGGTCAGCTGTGTGCAAGACAAGTGCTACCCATTGAATAGTCTCTCCAACTGCCCCTCCCCCAGCATACACACAAACAAATGTTCTTTTTTTTTTCCTTTTTGGGTCACACCTGGTGATGCACAGGGGTTATTCCTGGCTCTGCACTCAGGAGTTACTCCTGACGGCGTTCAGGGGACCAAATGGGATGCTGGGAACTGAACCAGGGTTGGCCGCATGCAAGGCAAATGCCCTCCCCGCTGTGCTATAGCTCCAGCCCCACAAATGTTCTTAAGAGGGTGTCAACCCCTAGCAAGAATGGCAGCTAATGTGATATGCAAGTCCCACAGTTAAGAACTGGGACCTCTGGTGAGCATGTGTGTGTGTGTGTGTGTGTGTGTGTGTGTGTGTATGTGTGTGTGTGTGAGCCTGGCAAAACCACAACCACAGCTTGTGTGTCTCAACTAAGAGTGTGAGCCCCATAGCTAAAGGAGTGGCAACCTCTATAGGTGTGTGTTGTCACATCCCCAGCAGCACCAACACCAACATCACCCACTGTCACCAGCAGCAGCACCATCAACAACAAGGAACAGAAGGGGGAGGGTGATTTAAAAAACAAACACTGAATTTCAAGAGATCCACATTCCCAGTTCTTTCAATCCCATACATCCCCTTCAAATACTCCAACTTTCCAAATAAATTCTGTTAACCAATCTCTTATTTCCCATGAAAATTAAGTGTTTTGCCCTGTAAGTTTATATCAGTGTTAACACAGAATTTTTTTTTTTTTTTGCTTTTTGGGTCACACCCAGCAATGCACAGGGGTTACTCCTGGCTCTGCACTCAGGAGTTACTCCCGGCGGTGCTCAGAAGACCATATGGGATGCTGGGAATCGAACCTGCATGCAAGGCAAACACCCTACCCACTGAGCTATCTTTCCAGCCTCGTTAACACAGATTTAAGTACACACAGTATCAAGTATGTAGAATATTTTACAGACATGGGAGGGTTTTGATACTTTTTAAAACTTTATTTAAACACTGTGGTTTACAAAGTTGTTCGGAATACAGTTGTTTGGTATTTTTATATATATTTTATTTTCATAAAAGTAGCTCACAATAGTTCATTACGGATAATATTTAACCACCAATCCCACTACTGGGCATCTTCCCACCACAGTAAGAGGTAAGTGTGTGAGGGTTGTTGTATTTCATTTTGGAGCCATTTAAGCCCGAATATAAGAGAAAATAAGCAAGTATGTTAGAAACCAAACAAATGTGTGACACTTTTGATAAATAAGTGAGGTAGAGTATAAGAGATCATGTGGCCGCAAATACCGCCGCGTGCTTTGGAAATTCTGCAGCGCTCTCTTCCAGGAGCTTTAGTTTATAGTCTCTGGGTCTTGGCCGTTGGTGAGATTACATGTTGTCGGGTGACTGCCAAGCTACTGGAAAACTGGGGAGCTGGGAGGAGGAGGCCCAGTCCCAATCCAAGCAGGCTTGGAGAATACGGTTTTGGGCATTCAGTGTTCCCAAACCAATTCCACCACCAGAGTGACCGTCCCTCCACCATTATCCCCTCTCTCGCATCCACCTCCAAGCCCCTTAGCAGACACAAAATAATGTATGTTGTATTGCTTATTTGTTGTTACTGTGTTTGGCATATCGAATACATCACGGGTGGCTTGCCAGGCTCTGCCGTGCGGGCGAGATACTCTCGGTAGCTTGCCGGGCTCTCCGAGAGGGGCAGAGGGCTGGAGCGATAGCACAGCGGTAGAGCGTTTGCCTTGCACGCAGTCAACATGGCTGACCCGAGTTTGATTCCTCTGCCCCTCTCGGAGAGCCCGGCAAGCTACCGAGAGTGTCTCGCCCGCACGGCAGAGCCTGGCAAGCTCCCTGTGACGTATTCTATATGCCAGACACAGTAACAACAAAGTCTCCAATGGAGACGTTATTGGGCCAGCTTGAGCCTTTTTATTGCTTATTACAACAAAAATTGCAAATGAAATTATTGAAAAATACTTTAGTAAAGGAAAATTTGTGAAAATTGTGATATCACACAATGGGGTCATTAAGGTTGTTGCCTGAGGGCTTACTGAGCTGTTTGCTGCTAGGTGAGCTTTCTGTGTTACTGTTCTGCTTATTGAACTCAGTTGGCTTCTTTGCTACTTTCCCACCTGATTTGCTGCACTCCTACTAAGTTGTCAGTATGGTGGGATTTGGAGTGTTGCATGGCCACTTATGTGGCCACATGCTCCAGGAACTCCAGGATCTGTAGAACTGGGATGGTTTTCAGCCCACCCCACCCCCTTCAGAGGGGGCCTCAGGGCTTCTGCTCAAAAACCAATGTACCCATGAATTTCACCAGCTTGGCATCTCTTCTGAGACTAGTCGTGAGGCTGAAAACCTGTACTGTTGATTAGATGGCAGCATCTGTGGGGTGTGGCTCTGGCTGCAGGGGCTCCCAGCATTGTGGGCAGGGGCGGCTGCCTGCCCCCTCTCTGAGAAGACCCCATAATTTTCAGCCTGAAATCAGTGTACTTGGGAGTTTCGTCAGCTTGGTGTCTCTGCAGGAATTAGTCGTGAAGCAGTGAAGGTGGACCAATTGCCTGGCGGTGTCTGTGGGCATAGGTGCAGTTGCTGGGGCTTTGGCTAGGTGGAGATGCAGCCTGCTGCCACTCCTGATGGAGTACCAGAGTTTTCAGCCCCCAAGCCCTGTGTACCCATGAATTTTAGTGGCTTGGCTCACATTTCGTCCGATTTAGATGTAAAGCTGTGAAGCTGTGCCCTTGTTTACAAGGCAGCGGCTGTGGGCTGTCACAATTTTATCTTACTTCCTTTATTGTATTTACCTCTTACGGGATATCAAACCCAGGACCTCTGACATGAAAACAAGCGCTCCACCACTGAGCTCATTTCCAACTGCAGACACTATTTCATTTTAAATATGTCCCAAGAACATGTGGTCAAACCATACATACATCATGGTGAGTGTCTGTGGTTTGAGAAGAATTCAGCTTCTTGTGTTCTGAAAGCAAACCTGAACGTTCCCTATTTCTGAATTCTCACAGGGTCTCCCCGCACCCACACTCCCGCCCTGGCTGGCCTGCACTCCACCTCCTCCTCAGCACCTCCTCCTCCCCTTCCCAAGCAAAATCATGACCCTGGTGATAATTCCAACTTGCTGCTCACTGGGCACCTAACCCTTCCCAGCCAACTGAGGCCCCTATCACCAGCCTGATCTCATTTTAAATTCATGACCACAAGCCTCAAGCGGACTCTGAGTGCCCTTGGCAGTGATCAGACACTTACCCAGGTTAATTTCTCTCCCAGTTTTCCAGCCAGTCATTTCCCTTCCTCTCCTTTTCCCTCCAGTCTCCAACACCTCCTTCCTTCCCATCAAGGTTTTGTTTCCAGAATCACTGTGGATATTGACAAGATCAGCACACTGTCCCCTCCCCAGGGCTGTCCCTTCCCTGCCTCTAATCCCTCCTCCTGGCTTCCTGTCCCCTATTAACCACCAATCTTCTATGGTCTCAGAGCCCAACCCTCTGCTGGTGCACTTAATCCCATCCGTTCTCATTACTCAAGACATCACTCAGCAATTCTCCCCTCTCTGCTACATCAATTTTTAACTCCCTGCTAGATCATTCCCATTAGAATACAAATACAATTTTTCTTCCACCTGCAGTCTTCTGCTGACTATCCGTCACATGCCACACGTTATCTTCAACCCCATTTCTCTGCTCCCCTTACAACAACACATTTTCAGGAGAGTGACCTGTAATTGCTACCTTCAAGTCCTTTGTCCCACTCTCCTTTAAATCTACTCCAATCTCACTTTTTGTTTGTTTTGGGGCCACACCCAGAGAGGCTCGGGGCTTACTCCTGGCTCTGTGCTCAGGCATCACTCCATGTGGGGCTCAAGGGATTCTATGCAGTGCCAACCAATTTTGGTGGCGTGCCAGGCAAGTGTCTTTTCTCTGAAGTATCTCTCCAGCGCCTCTAATCTTACTCTGACTCAGTTTCTCACCAAAGCTTTCCTTCTGAGGCCACCTGGGGGCTCCCTGGTGCTAAAAAGAAAAGCAAATGGGTCATGGGCCAGAGAGATGGTTCTGGGAGATGTGATCCTGTAAGGCTCTGCATGCAGGAGGCTCAGGTTCGATCTGACTCCACCTACTCCCCAGAGCAGCGCCAGAAGTGCACCCAAGCACCAAGCCGGGAGTAGCCCCTGACCATCAGCAAGCATGGCTCAAAAACCAAAGCCAATACTCAGAGCTGATTCACTCAGGGCCAGAGAGATGATAGTACAGGGGTCAAGGCACCTGCCTCGCATGCGACCAACTCCCTGGCACCACATGCGCCCCCTGAGCACTGGAGGTCAGGAGGTCAGGAGTGAGTGAGCACAGAGCAGGGAGTAGTCCCTGAGCATCAATGGGTGTGGTTCCCAAACACAAAACAAACAAAAAAGGGCTGGGGAGATAGTACAGAGGACAGGGCATTTGCCTTGCACAAGACAGAACCTGATTTGATCCCCAGCATCCCATAGGGTCCCCCCAGCACCGCCAGGAGCAATTTCTGAGTGCAGAACCAGGAGCAACCCCTGAACAGGTGTGACTCCCCCAAAAATAAAGAATAACTTTTTTTTTTTTTTTTTTGCTTTTTGGGTTCACACCCGGTGATGCACCGGAATTACTCCTGGCAGTGCTCGGGGGAACATATGGGATGCTGGGAATCGAACCCGGGTCGGCCACGCACAAGGCAAATGCTCCCCCCCCCCCCCGCTGTGCTATCGCTCAAGCCCCAAAAGATAACTCTTCTTCAGAGCCTTCCTTTCGGGCTCTCAGCAGCACTTGCTACAGAGCGAGCTTTGTCGCTTCCCTCTCTTCCCCGTTGCTGACGGGATCACACATTTGGTCGTGGCGCTCCCGCTGGGGCCTCTCCTGCGGCTGCACATTAGCTGTGATGCTCATACAACGCAGCTGTGCCACTGGGAGCTGGAGATGGCACGTGATGAGGAGGTCCCAGGGGCTTGCAACAGCACAGCCTGCAGCACTAGCTCGGCACATGAGGGCAGCCCCAGGGCCTTACCGCAACGCTGCTGTGTTTCCTTTGGCAGTTCTGGGGGTCACAGCCAGGATCTCATGTGTGTGTTCAGCCACCAAACCCACAAGTCGGCTCTTCTAGCCCCTGTGCTCCCCAGGCCTTCTCTGACCCTCCCTTCTTGATTACTGGGGTGCTGTCTCCTCCTGGTCTTTCCTCAGCTCTCCAGGGCCCTGCTAGCTCTGCTCACAGCTTTTCTATCTCCACCCCCTGATTTCATTTACAATCCTCACAGCTTAGGATTTTCTCTTTGTTTTTTTGTTTTTTAAATTTTTTAAAATTTTTTAATTTTATATATATTCTTTTATTGAATCACCATGAGAACAGTTACAAAGCTTTCAGGTTTAAGTCTCAGTCATACAATGATCAAACACCCATCCCTTCACCAGTGCACATTCCACCACCAAGAACCCTAGTATGCCCCCCATCCCCCCATCCCTGTTTGTGCGGCAGATGATTTCCAATTTACTCTCCCTCTACTTTGATTACATTCAATTTTTCAACAAAAGACCCACCATTATTATTTGGAATTTTCCCCCAACATTCAGACCTGCCGAGAAAGGGCATTATTAGATCATTTCTTTTCTATTGCTCATAATGAAGAGCATATAATATCACGCGGCTGCAATAACAGCCACGCGATTTTAGATTTCTGATATTTTAGTAATTAAGTCCGGAGGGATCTCTGCCAGAAGCCTCTAGGTTTCAAGATTGGTTTGTGTGTCTCGGGGATCATGGTCGCTCTAGAGCTGAGGGAGCCATTCATAGACAGCAGCTCGGAGTCTTGTCTGGGCAGGGAGAGGGGGCTGGTCCTACCCCCATCCCATGAGGCCCCGCGTCTCTCATCACTGCAGGCTCGTACCTCAGTCCAACAGGCTCTGAAAGATGGCAATCACTATGCTGCCACTGAGGGGAAAAGGCGGAAGGAACAACGTCCTTTTCCACCCGGGACGGGGGTCAGGGTGGGCACGGGGCCATAGCTTAACTCACAGCCCAGAAGCATTTCTGCCAGAAGCCGCTGGTTCGAGATTGGTTTGTGTGCCTCTGGGATCATGGCTGTTCCCGAGCCAGGGGAGCTGTTAGGGGGGCAGCTCGGGGTCTCATCTTGGCGGGGAGAGGTTTCTCTTTGTTTTTATTTTCATACTTGGGTCACCTCCAGAGGTGCTCGGGAGTGACCTGGTGGTGGTCCAGAGGACCACCTGGGGATTCAGACAGGATCAGTCACATGTAAGGCCTGCCCTGTCCTCAGAGCTGAATTTAATAGGATTTACCCTCTTTGTTAGAAAAGTGGAGATCCCTCTGCCCTGTGAAAAGGCTTACCGGAATCACCCAGCTGGTGACCGGTGACTGGTTCACTTCATATCACATGGGGCTTTTTGTTTTGGTTTGGGAGCCAGACCCACTGGCTCGGCACTTAGAGACGACTCCTGGTGGCGCTTGCGGAACCACGGAGATGCCAGATTGGAACAGGTCGGCTACGTTACATTTAAGTGCCCTACCCGCTATCCCAATATATCACTTGCTTTTAACCACATTTCTTGCTTGTTAGTTTTTGTTTGGGGGCCACACTCAGCAGTGTGCGGGGCTTACTCCTTGCTCTGAGCTCAAGGGTCACTCCTGGCCACACTCGGAGCCCCGTATGTTGTGCTGGGGTTGAGCGGGGGTAGATGAGAGCAAGGCACGCACCTTATTTCCCTCCTGTGTTGTGTCTCCTGCCCCATCGACCAAAGATTTTGATCTTTTGCAGATAGATGTATCAGCTAATCAATAAAATTGTATTTATGGGGGCTGGTGAGATGGTTCAAAGGGTGGGAGCCCATGCTTTGCAGGTGGGGGGTCCCAAGTTCCATCCACGGACCCACGTGGGCCCCCAGAACTACTGGGTATGACCCCCAAAGGAGGTGAACTGCAGTATTCACTCAAGTAAACACGAAGACTCAGCAATCGTCCTGTGTAGTCAAGGTCTTAGTGCAGTTTACACCCAGATGATTGTGAAAAGTGTAAACACCATGAAACATAAATGTGAGAAAAATACCAAACCAGCAGATTCCAAGAATTTTGAATCCATTGTGCTTTGTGTTACTGGCCAAGAGCAGATATGTGCCTGCATGCAGGAGGCCTGGAGCACTGGGGCATGTAGCCCTGAGCACCTATATGTGTGACCCTGGGGGCCACCAGCCCTGAACAAGCTGTCCAGTCTCTGAATGTCCATGGGAGTGGCCCTAGGTCCTCTGAGCACTGCTTGGGAGTCCCCCCACTCCTGCCGCCAAAAAAAAATTCCTTAGAATCTTAGATATCTCGCTGCAGCAGAACATTCAAAATCATCTAGTCCGATTCTGGCCTCAGAATCTTCAATATTATTAGGGACACTTTTTGGGAGGTTGTTTGGGGACCATAGCCGGTGATGCTCAAGGGTTACTTGCAAGGCAAGTACCCTATGTGCTGGCCTGTAGTCCTGTCTCTCTGGCCTTGGAGAAAATTTTGAGCATTATGGGTGCCCTTCACAGAGAAGTGCTGAAATTAAACCCAGATCCTTCGATGCAGTCTGCTCGGAGGGTCAGCGCTGCAGCGGTTACCCTGGGGCACCAGGGAGTGGGGACCCTCCCCAGGACGTGGAGGATGAGCCTGTGGGGGCACTGAGATGGGGAATTCCACCCAGGAGGGGGTAGAGACAGGTGAATGCAGGTCTGGAATGTGGGTGACGTCTGTCCCCAGGGTCAGTCACCTTGAGCAGAGCCCTCAAAAGGAACAGCCCTGGAACCAGAGGACTTTAGGGCATTTGCTTTACACCACTGACCTGGGTTCGATCCTCAGCACCCCATCTGGTCCCCTGAGCCCCACCAGGAGTGATCCCTGAGCACAGGACCGGGAGTAAGCCCTGAGCACTGTCAGGTATGGCCCAAAAAACAAACCAAAAGAAAAAAATTTTTTTTTTCAAAAAGGAAGGACTGGAGAGAGTACAGTGGGTAGGGCACTTGCATTTTATGAGGCTGACCCAGGTTCAATCCTCAGCATCCATATGGTCCCCCAAGCACTAGGAGTAACTCCTGATTACAGAGCCAGGAGTAACCTCTGAGCATTGCAGGGTGCGCCCCCCCCCCAAAAAATAACACACAAAATTAACAAACAGGAAAACTTTTCAAAAACAAAACAGTGCCCCCCAACACACATGTCCTGGCTCAGACCCCAGGACTGGGCCACGGCAGTACTGTGGCTTTGAGTCTCTCATGTCCCCAAACTGTGGGGTCCAGCAGTCGTGGGAAGCTAAAACGCAAGAGCAGCCACGGGCACCTTCTGGGATCCCAGCAAGGACAGCCCAGGTCAGGCCGGCAGGGGGTGCCGCCCTCTGAAGCAGGGTGAGCCGGCACAGACAAGCAGCAGTGTAATTTGTTGTGAAAATACTTTCAGCCTCGCAGATTCCCCCCACCCCCAACCCCCAAAGAGTCTAGAGAGGCAGAGACACAGGACAGCAGGTTAAGCCCTTATTTTCCACTTTGCCAACACAGGTTTGGTCCCCAGAACACCCTATGTCCCCCCAAGTTTTCCCAGAAGTGATCCTGAGCACAAAGCCAGGTATAAGCCCTGAGCACAAGATACATAAGTTCCAGTCTTTTCTCTCTTTCTCAAGTTTAATTGCATGATTACAGGTATTTTCATTTTTGGGTTGGGGGGTATGCCATACTTGGCAGTGCTCAGGGATCACTCCTGTCAGGACCCAAGGGATCTTATGGGGTTCGGGGAATCGAACCCAGGTCAGCTTCATGCAAAGCAAACACCCTACCTGCTGTACCACCTGTATTTCCATTAACTTTTTTATTGGGGGTACTGTGATTTCCAAAGTTATTCATAATAGAGTTTCAGGTAAACAATTTCCCATACCAATTCCATCACCACTATTAGGAATCACTCCTGGCTGGGTTCAGGGACCATGTGGGGGTGCCGGGAATTGAACCCCGGTTGGCTGCATGCAAGGCAAAAAGGCAAAAGGCAAATGCCCTCCCCTCTTTGCTACTGTTCTGATTTCATATTTCCTTTTCCTTTTTTTTTTTTTTTTACTTTTGGGCCACACCTGGCAATGCCCAGAGGTTACTTCTTGCTCTGGACACAGCAGTTACTCCTGGCTGTGCTGAGGACACATATGGAGTATGAAGGATTGAGCCTGGGTCGTCAACATGCAAAGCAAATGCCTTCTTCGCGATATTGCCACTGTCACTCCAGCTCCGCATTTCCATTTCTTGTCTTTACACATTCATGCCCATGAATCAGCTGCACTTCCCCCAAATCACATTATTTTTGGAGGACTCTGAACAGAAAAAAAAGGAGCAGACTGATTTCTCATCTAAACACCAAAAATAAGCCACACCAAAACAATTAAAATAACTTAAGTTGAACAAACATTTGAAATAACTCATCTCTTATTTTTGTGTATTTTGTGACAGAAACAAAAAGATCCTCAACCCTGAGGAGGAAATTTATCTTCCCAGAAGCACATTGGGCTCCTTCAGTCCCTGCGGGCTGGGCCAGACTGCATGCTAGGCCTTACCTGTGGCTTCCCCAGGTTTGAATCCTGGACACTGCATGTGGCCTCCTAAGCACTACCAGGAGTGATTCCATGAGTGCAGAGCCAGGAGGAAGACCTGAGCACAACTGGGTGTGGCCCCCAAACAAACCCCCAAAATTAGCAATGTTGAATGCTCATAGTAAACCAAGGTCTCTCAAGTAGAATTTAATTCCCCCATCCAGAGTCCAACAGATACTCTGTTTATGCTTCGCAGCAATGAAAAATAGTTCATTCTTGATTTTTATCTGGTAAAATATCAGAGCATAATTAACAATTCTGGTCTGAGTCCAAAAGAGTGTCTTTAGACAATGTCATAGAAATTATAGACTTCCTGATGGATGCCAAACCTATTAAGAATGTACATTATGGTCACTTTGCATCTCTGTGTTATGACCATCTTTCTCACACAGTTCATTATTCCATCGTGCCGTCTAAAAGGTTAAAGTCTTTATAGGAACATTTGACTCCTTCTTAACTTGGCTAATTTACAAATAATTTCACTTCTCTCTCACTGTTGTTTGTCTACAAAGCCCTGATTCAGAACAAGGAATCTCTAGATTATAAATGTCCCATAGCTTCAACCAGACACCCTTCAGCCTTTCTTTATTCCAAATAATTACCGCTCTGCCAGAGCAAGAGAACAGCAGGTAGGGAGGCTGCCTGGCATGTGGCTGACCTGGGTGTCAATCTTATGGTTCCCCATGCCCTGCCAGGAATGATCCCTGAGTGCTGAGCCAGGAATAAGCCCTAAGCATTTGCTGGGTCTGGCCCTCAAACCAAAATCAAACAAAAACCAAAAAATTCATTCTCTGTCCAAGACATGCAATATCCCTTATAAGGTGGAAAACTGATTTTTGAAAATAATTTCCCCTTCATGATAAACCTCAGAAGTTAGTCCTCTAAATTGCACCTGTCATTCATGCACGTTAGTAAAATACCTTCATATAAGAAAAAGGCTTGCAATTTTTTTCTTTTTAGGTTACACCTGGCTCTGCACTCAGGAATTACTTCTGGCGGTGCTTGGGGGACCATATGGGATGCTGGGAATTGAACCCGGGTTGGCCGCATGCAAGGAAACACCCTACCCACTGTACTATCACTCCAGCCCAAGGCTTGCTCTTTCAAGCCCATATTCTTTCTTGAACATGTATTTCTGTCTTTCTAAGTAAATTTTGTTCAATAAAAACTAGCTTCATTAAAATAAAAGATGAAGGGGGCTGGAGCAATAGCACAGAGGGTAGAGTATTTGCCTTGCACGCGGCCGACCCGGGTTCGATTCCCAACATCCCATATGGTCCTCTGAGCACCACCAAGGATAATTTCTGAGTGCAGAGCCAGGAGTAATCCCTATGCATCATTGGGTGTAAACCAAAAAGCAAAAATAAAATAAATAAATATTTTTAAAAAAGATGAAGAAATGGGAAAATAGAATGAAAGATATTTTTCATAAGTATCTTTATTGGGGCTGGAGGGATGGTATGTCAGATAGAGCACCTGCCTTGCACACTGCTGACTTGGGTTCAATCACTGGTATCCCATTTAGTTCCTTGAATACTGCCAGGAGTGATCCCTGAGCATAGAACCAGGAGAGTCAGTCCTGAGTACTGTCAGGTGTAGCCCCCCCAAACCAAACCAAACCAATTTTGTATTTCTAGTTAAATCATTAAAAGCACACCCAAAATCTAAAGAAATGCCATGAATAATTTCAAAGAATACAATGTACTTTGGAGTCTGTTAAGTTGTTCTCTGCCTGAAGACAATGCATGATGGCTACATTAGTCAGATTGTTGGGATTCTGGTCAACCTTTGTCAACCTGTCCCTTGTCAAGGCGCGCAACCCTGTTTTCGATGGTCATCAGAAAGAACAAAGTGATTTCTTCACTCACACTGAAATCCAAGTCAGACATTGTTACTTCGTCATGAAGGCTGAGATAGTCAGAGGTCCCTGTATCATTGGCCCATCATACAAACATTTATTTCCTGGGCTGGAGCGATAGCACAGCGGGTAGGGCATTTGCCTTGTGTGCAGTCGACCCGGGTTCGATTCCTGACATTCCATATGGTCCCCTGAGCACCTCCAGGAGTAATTCCTGAGTGCAGAGCCAGGAGTAATGCCTGAGCATCACCGGATGTGACCAAAAAGAAAAAAAAACACAAAAAACAAACGTTTATTCCTTCTGAGGCAAGACTCTCCTGATACGGAGCACCACGTGGGTCTAGCCAGCATCTCAGAGCCTTGGAAGCCTTGCATTTCATGAGCCTCCTCGAGTGGCTTTGACATGAGAAAGTAGGTTGTGCTCTAATGTAGAGAATAGAGTTGAAGGCGCCGACTGAGATGACAACAGGCCAAAGCTTCAACTTTGCCAGTGAAGACATGGGGACATGGCAGAAAAGCTAATCAAGAATTCTCCAACGGGACTGGAGTGACAGCACAGCGGGTAGGGCGTTTGCCTTGCATGCAGCCCGACCCGGGTTAGATTCCCAGCATCCCATATGGTCCCTGGAGCATGGCCAGGAGTAATTCCTGAGTGCATGAACCAGGAGTAACCCCTGTGCATCGCTGAGTGTGACCCAAAAAGCAAAAAAAAAAAAAAGAATTCTCCAACAGTAGTAGAGTGAGCAACCTTGCACGCCTTGCACATGGTTGACCCAGGTTCGACCCCCAGCATCCCATATGATCCCCAAACAGTGTCAGGAGTGATTTCCTGAGTGCAGAGGCAGGAGGAACCCCTGAGCATTTCCAGGTGGGGTCAAAAAAGAAAAAAAAAAGAATTATCCAGCTGGGGTTTAGATCAGGAAGGACCCAGAGTGATCATCTACTGGGGTCATGGCAAGGCAATGAAGGGGTGTGGGTGTGGGAATCAATGAAAAATTTTACTTCTCACCAGCCACCATATAGAGTCCCAGTTATTGGGCCAGAGAGATGCACACAGCTTGCATGTGGCCAACTCTGGGTCGATTCCTGACACTGCTCATGTTCCCCCGGGCAGTCAGGACAGGCAAGAGAGATCCCTGAGCACCCTGGCTGTGGTTCAAACACCATGGAGGGAAAGAAAACAAAAATTTTTTTTTGATTTTGATTGGGAGTTGGGCCAAAGCAGAGGAGTGTAGGGGCTACTCCTAGCTCTGTGTTTGGGGGTCTCTCCTGACAATAATCAGGGTGCTGTACAGTGCCAGGGATCAATGGAATTGGCTGCAAGACAAGTGACAGCCCTGCACTCTCTCTCTCTGCTCCACACCACAGTGATTTATACAAACAGAAAGAATGAAGACATTTAGGGGACAGAAAGATACTACCACAGTCAGGGTATTTGCCTTGCGTGTGGCCAACCTAGGTTTGATCCCTAGCACCCCATATGGTCCAACGAGCCCAGCCAGGAATGAATCCTGAGAGCAGGGCCAGGAGTCAGCCCTGAACATTGCTGGGTGTGGCTCCAAAACCAAACAAAATAATGAAGATATTGAAATATTTAAATCTGGGACTGGGAAGACTCAAGGACCTGGAGCATATGCTTGGCAAGGGGGGTTGGTTTTTCTCTTTTTAAAAAATAATTTTTGGGGGGCAGGGTCTGCACCCAGCTATGCTCAGGGCGTCCTTCTGACTGTGCTCAGGGTTCAGTCCTGGCAGAGTTCAGGTGACATGTAGATCAAACCAGGTTGGGCCACACGCAAGGTCAGCACTTTCGCCCCTATGCAGTCTCTCCAGCCCCACCTGATGCCCCAAGCAGCACCGGAAGCAACTGCCAAATATGGAGCTGGAAGGTCTAAAACCAAAGAGAAAAAAAAGAAAAAATATTAAAGGGCTTGGGGCTACAGAGTAGGGTGGGGAGGGCACCCGCCAGCATGAGGCGGACTAGGATCCCACCGAGCACTGGCAGAAGTGACCCCTGAGCATTGCTGGGTGTGGTCCCCTCTCCAAAAATCAATCAATCAATCAATCAATCCTGGAGGGGGCCAGAAAGATAGCACAGCAGGTAAGGTGCTTGCCTTGCATGCGGCCCACCTGGGTTCTATCCCAGCATTCAGAATGGTTCCCTGAGAACACCAAGTGAAGGATGTTTGGAGGATTCGCTCGGGATGGGAGATGTGTGCTGAAAATAGACTACAGACCGAACACAATGGCCACTCAATACTTCTATTACAAACCACAACACCCTAAAGGAAAGAGAAAGCAAAAGGGGATGCCCTGCCACAGAGGCGGGGTGTGATGGGAGAGTGGGAGGGCTACTGGGATCATTGGTGGTGGAGAATGGGCACTGGTAGAGGGATGGGTACTTGATCATTGCATAACTGAAACCCAAGCACAAAAGTTTGTAAGTCTACAACTGTACCTCATGGTGTTTCACAAAAAAAAAAAAAAAAAAAAGGTTTCCTGAGCAGTGCTAGGAGTTATCCCTGAGTGCAGAGCCAGGTGGCCAGGTGTAAGCCAATCCCAGTCCAAATCCTCAGCACCACATGAGGTCCCCCAAGCATGGTCAAGGGTCACTCCTGAGCACAGAGACAAGGAAAAACCCTTTAGCACTGCTGATGTGGCCCAAAACCAAAAAACTAAATAATATAAAACTGATGTCAGGAAGACAAAACGACAGTACAGAGAGGTCTGGTATGTGTTGATCCTGGCTCAATCACCAGAGCTAAACATGGCCTCAGTGTGCGGCCAAGAGTGACCCTCTGAGGGGACGAAGTGATAGTACAGCGGGGAGGGCATTTGCCTTGCACGCGGCCAACCCGGGTTCGATCTCTGGCATCCCATATGGTCCCCCAAGCACCGACAGGAGTAATTCTTTTTTTTTTTTTTTTGCTTTTTGGGTCATACCCGGTGATGCTCAGGGGTTACTCCTGGCTCATGCACTCAGGAATCACTCCTGGCGGTGCTCGGGGTACCATATGGGATGCTGGGAATCGAACCTGTGTCAGCCATGTTGGCTGCATGCAAAGCAAACACCCTACCCGCTGTGCTATTGCTCCAGCCCCAGGAGTAATTCTTGAGTACAGCGCCAAGAGTAAGCCCTGAGCATCGCTGGGTGTGACCCAAAAAGAAAAAAATAAAAGAGTGATCCCTGAGCACAGCCAGATGTGGCTCCTAAGCCCCCCAAATCAAAGTAGTAAATAAATAAAACTCACTCTCTCTCTCTCTCTCTGGGCAAATACTCTTATTTTCATTGCCCCCAGGTCATTCCTCAGGATTTGAGGGCAAAGAAGTGTGAACGGGATAGTGGCAGAGCTAGGCTGGGCGCCAACCTAGAACCCACCCAACTGCCATTCAATCCCCAGCATCCCATAGGGTCACCTCAGCACTGCCAGGAGTGATCCCTGAGCACCCCTAGGTTTGGATGACCCCGAGCCAAAATTCAAACAAATAAAAAGGAGAAGAAAGAGGATAAAGAGGAAAAGGAGGGGCAGGGCAAAGAGGAGGAGGAGGAGGAGAAAGATGAAGAGAAGGAAAGAGAAGCAGCAGGAGGAGGAGGAGAAAGAGCACAGGGAGGAGGAGCAGGAGGAGGAAGAGGAGGAGCAGGAGCAGGAGGAGGAGCAAGAGGAGGAGGAGCAGGTGGAGGAGCAGGAGGAGTCGATCCTCTTAAAGAGAAGAAGTTCAAGCAGGGCTGGAGCGATAGCACAGTGGGTAGGATGTTTGCCTTGCACGTGGCCGACCGGGTTCGATTCCCAGCATCCCATATGGTCCCCTTAGTGCCGCCAGGAGTGATTCTTGAGTGTAAAGCCAGGAGTAACCCCTGAGCATCGCCGGGTGTGACCCAAAAAGCAAAAAATAATTAAATATAAATAAATAAATAAAAAGAGAGAAGTTCAAGCAGCACCAGAGCAGTCCTGGCCCCTGGCCCCTGCACTGCGCCGCTGTGGGCGGGCCTCTCTGGGGCTCCAAGCCTCAGTGCTCCCCCCTCCAGACAAGCTCTGGCTGCCGCTGTTGCTGTCTGAGGGACTCAGACCCTCTTCAGAGGCGCTAAGTTTCCATTTTAAGTCTCTGTGCTCTGGACACGTGCCCCGGGGCCCCGGGGAGAGCTGGGTGTGGGGTCCGTTCCAGTAATGTGGGGAGGCCAAGAGACCCTATCTTCAGACCCCGCTCTGCTTTCTGGGGGTCTGCGGGTTTACTGTAGGTGGAGGAGATGACACCCACCCAGCATCCCACGAAAGCAGGGGATGGTCCAGCAGGATGACCAAGAGGAGACACCAGCCTGGGGTCCCTCCCCCCCAGCAGACCATCCCCCTAAGATCACAACCAAGGGCCCTGCACCTGGGCGACCCCAGAGAAGGACAGCTCAGGGCCAACGTCCAGGCCAGTAGATCTCTGCACAGGGTGCTCTCGTTGTCCCCAGAGTGCGGAGATCCTGGGGGTTCTCCAGGCAGTGCCCCACCACGGGCAGCCCAGAGAGCCTGGGGGGGGGGGAGCACTTTGACACAGAACGCCCTGGAGCCCGGGAAGCAGGATGTCAGCTGTGCCCAAACTCATCACCTCTGAGTCCACTGACAGCCAGGCGCCCCCGAGGCTGGCTGCAGGGACGAGCCCACAGCAGGTACCTCACCTCGCTCTGTCCACAAGGTGCAGAAATGTGAGGGGGCACGGGGGTGCCTCCTAAAACGGCCAGCACAGGCAGTGGCCGGCTCCTGCAGTGACAGGGAGAAAGGTGTTGACAAGGACAGGGATGAGCTGCTTACAGGCTTGGCTCCGGCCCAGAGTCTCAGGGCAGCTCCCACAGCGCCACCTGGTGGCTGAACGGAGCCTGAGGGGACGGGCTGACCCCTTCACCAGGCAGGTAGGTCACTGACAGTGGTGGGCAGTCGTGGGGAGGCCTCCTGACGGGGCTGTAGGGACACCTGCCCACGTTGAGGTGGGGTGGTGAAGCTGCACCCGATGGTGGAGCCCCGAGGTTCTTTCTTGTCCCTCTTCCTCAGGTGTGAGGTGTCTGACCCAGGGTCCTGGACCCTCAAGAGTAGCCACAGACTGACGGTTTCACGCTGACATTTCATCAGAGTTAGTCGTGAGCTTGGAGGCCGCCATCCTTTATTCTTTTTTCTTTTTTCTGCTTTTTTTTTTTTTTTTTTTGCTTTTTTGGGTCACACCCGGCGATGCACAGGGGTTATTCCTGGCTCATGCACTCAGGAATTACTCCTGGCGCTGGCGGTGCTCGGGGGACCATATGGGATGCTGGGAATCGAACCTGGGTTGGCTGCGTAAAAGGCAAACACTGAACCTGCTGTGCAATCACTCCAGCCCTGCTGTTCTTTATTCTTCTTCCTCCTAGTCTTTATCTCTTTCTGCCTTGTCCCTCACCCTCACCCTCTCCTTCCATCTTCCTCCTCCCCCTTCCTCCTTTTAATTTTGTTTGGGGGCCACACCCAGCTGTGCACAGGGATCACTCCTAGCTGGGCCCTGTGGTGCTGCGGATAGAACCAGGTCCTCCTATATGCAAAGCATGTGCTCAGCCCTCTGAACTATGTCTACAACCAACTGCCGCCTTCTCAAATATTTAAAAAGCTTTGGGGTCAGGGCCAGAGCAATAGGATAGCAAGTAGGGCATGTGTCTTGTACGTGGTCTACCCAGGTTTCATCCCTGGAATCCCCTATGGTCCTTTGAGCATTGCCAGGAGCCAGGAGTAAACTCTGAGCACCACTTGGTGTGGTTTCCCCAACCAAAAAAAAAAAAAGATTTAGGGCCACACTTGACAGTGCTCAGGGTTACTCCTCGTGGTCCACCAGGGTTACTCCTAATGGTGCTGCAGAACCATGCAGTGTCAGGAATTAAACTCAGGCCTCTGCTGCCAGGCAGGTCCTCTAGGCACCTTCCATGGTTTTCAGTGGCTCTGTTGAAGATTAGGGCTTAGACACAAATGATGTCTTTTTGGGGTTTGGGCCTCACCCAACTCTTCCAGAGGTGCTCAGTGGACCACATGTCCTGCTGGGAACTGAACCCGGATAGGCTGCATGCAAAGCAAGTGCTCCACCTGCAGTGCTACCTCCCCAACCCCAAAGTAATGCCTTTTAAATTTATCTATTTAGGGGCTGGAGCAATAGCACAATGGGTAGGGCGTTTGCCTTGCACGTGGCCAATCTGGGTTCGATTCCCAGCGTCCCATATGGTCCCCTGAGCACTGCCAGGAGTAATTCCTGAGTACATGAACTAGGAGTAACTCCTGTGCATCACCGGGTGTGACCCCCCAAAAATTTGTTTATTTATGGAGCGATAGCACAGCAGTAGGGCATTTGCCTTGCACGCAGCCAACATGGCCAACCCGAGTTCGATTCCTCTGCCCCTCTCGGAGAGCCCGGCAAGCTACCGAGAGTATCTCGCCCGCACGGCAGAGCCTGGCAAGCTCCGCGTGACGTATTCGATATGCCAGACACAGTAACAACAAAGTCTCCAATGGAGACGTTACTGGGCCCGCTCGAGCAAATCGATGATCAACGGGAGGGCCTTTACCTTTACCTTTTTATTTATTTATTGCCACATCCAGCAGTGCTCAGGTCTTATCCCAGCTCTGTACTCAGAGATCACTCCTGGAAGGTTCCGGGGAACATATGGGTTGCTGGTGAATAAATCCAGCTTGGCCACATGCAAGGCAAGCGCCCTATCAGCTATACTTCGTTCTGGCCCCAATAATGCCCCTCCTTTTTTTTGGCTCTTTTGGGTCGCACCCGATGATGCTCAGAGGTTACTCCTGGCTCTGCACTCAGAAATTACTCCTGGTGGTGCTCGGGGACCATATGGGATGCTGGGGATTGAACCAGGTCAGTCGCGTGCAAGGCGCCCTACCCGCTATCATTCCAGTCCCAACAATGCCTTTTTTAAGAAATGAAGAAACCTCACTCAGCACCCAGAGAAAATGAACTCAACTGTAAGAGACTAGATACTTTTGGGGTTAAAGCCTAGAGCCTCATGTGCAAAGTACATGCTCTACCACTGAGCTACATCCTCTGCCAAAAGCCAAACCCCCTAAACTCTTGAGGAAACAGGTGTGACTCTTCCACAGTGTCGCAAACACAGCAGCAGAAGCAGAAGCAGTAGGAGTGCAAATGGCGCCAGCAAAGGTCTGCGGTGGAGCCAGGCGGGAGTGAGGGCGTGAATCTGATCCTGCACCACCCCTGTGCTGAGTGTGATCTTGGCAAGGGTTATTTGGTCTCACTGACATTGCAACAATGTGACCCCTGCAAAGGGCGAAAAACAAACAAAACACCCAGATAATCTGGACTTCATAACACGGAAACTTTGTCCTTCAAAGTTTAATGCCCTTGCTAAGGCATAAAGAAGGGCCAGAGCCATCCAGAACGGAGGACGCTTGGCTTATATGCAGCCCACCTGGGTTCGATCTCCAGCATGCCATATGGTCCTCTGAGTGCTGCCAGGAGTAATTCCTGAGTGCAGAGCCAGGAGTAAACCCCTGAGCATCGCCAGGTGTGACCCAAAACTAAACAAAACAAAACAAAAAAAAAACAAAGAAAAAAAAAGACAAACCACAGTAGGGAACTGGAGAGAGTACAGCAGGCAGGGCACTGGTCTTGCACATGGACAACTCAGGTTCCATCCCCAGAACCCCATATGGTTTCCCAACCCCCAAAAGAAGTGATCCCTGTGTGCAGAGCCAGGAGTAAGCCCTGTGCACTGTCAGTTGTGACCAAAAGCAAAACAAATTAAAAAACACAATAGGTTGCCTGGAAGAAGTGAGGGTTGGCAGAAGGGGTACCAGGTACTCTCAAGCGCCGGAAACCATCTGCGAGAGACGTGAGGATAATTACCCAGGTTTGTGGAAAAAACACCAAATAGAGCACATTTTAGGGGCCGGAGCCTAGTATAGCAGGGAGGTTGTTTGCCTTGTAAATGGCTGACCTGGGCTCGACCTCCGGTACTCTACATGCCCCCCTAAAGTTCCGCCAGTAGTGATCTCTGCGTGCAGAGCAAGTAACCCCTGGGCACCACTGGGTGTGACCCCAAAACAAAAACAGAAACAAAAAAGAAAGCACGTGTTAGGGACTTTTTGTTTGTTTGTTTGTTTGTTTTCGGTCACACACGGCAATGCTTAGGGGTTAATCCTGGTTTTGCAATCAGGAATCACTCTTAGCGGTGCTCAGGAGACCATATGGGATGCTGGGAATCGAACCCTGGTCGGCTGCGTGCAAAGCAAACGTCCTACCCGCTGTGCTATTGCCCCAGCCCCAGGAATGCTTGTTGTGGGTGATTGGTGCCTCGGTAAAGCTGGTGAGCGGCAGAGGGATTCGGTGGCCCCGACTCTCCTCCCTGGGTGGCCATGCATGCCCCCACCTCTTGTGTGGTCAGAAACTGGGGACTGCACTGCCCCTTCTCCCTTTCCTCAGGGTAGAGTGGTTTGTATTGCAGGTAGCAGCAGCCACAAGGGATGGGTGGGAAGACTGAGGTGCAACTGAAAGATGGGGTAGTCTGGGCCCTCTGGGCTCTGGCCACTGCTTTCCCGTGACTGGCCCCCACAGGAGGTATTAGGTGCCCAATGCGAAGGGTGGGGGGAGGGGCGGGAAGTGGCTGCATCTCCAGGCCCCATGGGCACCTCAGCAGCAGGCCCAGGCCCTGGTCAGGCCCACACTCTATGCCGAGGCACTCAGGGCAAGGTTGCAGGCCCGGAATTTGCAGGGGGACACCTGGCACTGCAGCCCAGCGGGGTTCGCTCCCCCCATGAATCCTTCGTTCAACCTGAAGCGTCAGGCTCCACCATGCACCCAGTCCGGAGTCTGCGGGGACTGAAGCCCTGGTCCACTACCTGGAACCCCCAAAGAAGAGCCTCAAAAAACAGCTCCTGAGGTAGAGCGCCTGTCTCCTGGGTAAGGCCAAGCTCACTCACACACACACACACACACACACACACACACGCGCGCGCACACACATACACCACACCCCCTCTCATCTCACTGAGCCCTCTCTCTCAGTCTCTCACCTGTCCCAGGCGTCAGAGTTAGGCTGAGCTCACACTGTCCTGGAACAGGGTTGGCTGGGTGGTGCTGTGGTCACCCACAGGTGGCAGTCATTTGGAAGTGTGTGACCATCACAATCTGTGTAGTCCCCTCGTCTAACCACAAAGGGACAAAGTGCAAAGACCACACCAAGAGACTGGAGGGCTACTGCAGGGCTAAGGAACCGGCTTCCATGGGCCAATCCAGGCCAATCCTGGGGTCTGGGTGGGAGCGTGGGGAGTTTCCCCAGCTGAGTGTAACTGGGCTCCTGCGTTAGAGCTAAGCCGCCCGTTTCTGCCTGATTTCTGCCCTACTTGAATGTTGTTTGGGGTCACACCAGTCTGCTCAGGGATTACTCCTGCTGGGACTCGGGGAGCCATACGTAGGGTTGGGGATTAAACTCTTGTCAGCTACGTGTAAGGTAAGTGCCCTGCTGTACTACCGGCCCAGCTCCTGATTTCTGCTCTAAAGTCAGAGTTCCAGGAAACCGGAAGTTGGAACCCACAGTAAGAAATTTAAAGTTTGTAAAAAGGATTTGTAATATCAAGTTAAATTTTAATTGTTTTTGTTTGGGGGCCATACCTAGCAGTGCCCAGGGATCACTACTGGCAGTGCTTGGGAGATCATATGGAGTGCCATGGAATGAACCAGATCAATTGTATGCAAGGAAATGCCTTACCCATTTCACTAATTGCTCTGGCCCCATGAAGTTAAATTTTTAAAAGATAAGATAAAAGGCAAGACACCACGCAGCAACCCAGAGACCAGGAAGCCGTGCTGTCAAGGGCCACTTTCCAGGTCTTGTGAAATCCAGTGCGGGGCCAGCGGGCAGGGCTAGTCTCTATCCCGAGTCTGGGTCTGGCTCCGCCCTGACGCTGGGGTTCAGCTCACAGCTTTCCAGGCCCAACACCAGCACCTGCATCGGCCCTTTGACCCTGGAGTGACAAATGTCTCTCTCTGCCAGTTTTCAAGTCCAAGCACTGGGAAATGCTGACATTACTCGTGGAAAGGTGCTCCTGTTCAGCTGACAGAAGCAGGATAGGGAGCTGCTGTGCCAGCGTGCAGAGGCAGCTTCCGAAGGGGCGGGTCAACACCTTCACCTCTGCACTCCATGCCAGCCCTCCCCCCACAAATGATCTCTGAGACAGTCACGCCTGGCAGAGCCAAGGACTACATATTACTGGCACAGTGCTCACTGCTGGATGTGCTCAGGGGATCATAAATGAGGCCATTATGTTTGGGGGTTACGTCAGGCGATGCTCATAGGTCGCTCCTGGCTCTGCACTCAGGATTACTCCTGCCAGTGCTTGGGGGACCATAGAGCACGCTGGGGATCGAACCCAGGTGGTCATGTGTAAGGCAAATGCCCTCCCTGCTGTACTGTCTGTCACTCCAGCCCCACAGCCTCCAGCTGTCCTGGGGGCAGATGGCATTGAGTGACACAGAGTCCTCTATTCGTACTTTTTCTAGGGGCGTCTGAGGTGGAGTCTCAAGGACAGCGAGGGGAAGGACAGCAGGCTCACGTCAGACCCACGCACAAACGCAACAGTTTTCCTACGGGTCACTGGGCTCGTTTTATTATTTATTCTGCACACAAAATCACGGGGAGCTTGCCTGGGCCCTTCTGAGATGACACTATGGACACACACACAGCTCCAGACGTGGGGCAGCAGCAACGACACGACGACAATGACGGTGCAGCACGTGATCACAGCTGGGCCGGCCGTGGTTCTACGGAAGCGGCGAGCATATGGCGGGCGGGAGGTGCCAGAGACCCGCAAGCAGTGCTGGGCCCGGGCTGCCCCCAGTGGGGCAGGGGCTGGGGCTCAGCGGCTGGCTGCTGCCTGGAGGGCCTATTTCAGGGGGTTTCTGAACTTCCGGCCGGCATACTTGGCCTTGCTGCCCAGTTCCTCTTCAATCCTGCAGGGGGAGTGCAGGGGTCAGGTCTCGAGGTGGGAATTTTCCCCACCAGAGACTCAGCTGTCCGGGAAGTCACCGGCCACAAGATCCTCTGAGCTGGGAGGAATGGAGTGAGGTCTGTCCCCGCACCCATGCCTGAGGCGCAATGAGGTTCAAAGCAGAACAAGGGCCCAGGATTGCTATTTCTTGAAACATCAAAATTATGGTTACCTTCTTAAGTTTCGGGGTCACATATGATGGTACTGAGGTGCTTATCCTAGCTCAGTGCTCTAGATTGGGGGCTCTTAGACTATCTCTCTTCTCCCCAAATGGCTTCCTTTTGTTTGGGGGTCATGCCCAGCAGTGTTCTCCAATGTTCTGGGGGGGCGGGTACCAGGCAGTGCAGGGATGGAACCCAGACCACTGCATGCAATGAACGCACACCAGGTGTTTGAATTGTCTCCCCGCCACACCAGCTCCAGTGCTCAGGGGCTGCTCCCAGTGGTGCTTGGGGAGCCATGCTCTCAGCATCAAAATCATCTCTCTAGCCCACTCCCCAATTTTTATTGTTCTTGTTTGGAGGCCACATGGTTGTGTTTAGGGCTTACTCCCAGCTCTTCACTCAGGACTTACTCCTGGTGGTGCTCGGGGGACCATATGGGGTGTCGGGAATCGAACCTGGGTCGGCTGCGTGCAAGGCGAGCGCCCTCCCCACTGTGCTATATGGCTCCAGCCCTACCCAATACTTTTAAAAGGAAAACCCATGGCAGGGGCTATGGCTTCGGGAGTAGGGACATGCCATATAGGGCACCAGGACACACACTACAGTGTAAACACTAAAAGCAGGGAGCCTCTAGAGCCTGCGCGAGAGTAAGGAGGCATTGGAGGGCGGAGGCCTGTGGAGCCAACGGGCAGGCGGGGTAATGCCCTGGACTCCTGCCACAGGCAGCAGCACTGAGGAGGGAGTCAAGCCCGACACTCTGGAAAGCATGTGACACATGCACAGGGCAAATCTAAGATGGCCGGAATCTGTTTTAAAACTTTCCAGAGAAGACTAGGAGGGTGTGAGAGAAAGTGGGGGGGTTCTCGCCAGTGATGTGTCTGGACAGCAGGACAGAAGGCAAATGCTTGGGGGTGGCTCTTAAATGGTGCTCAGGAGGCCTGGGGTTCCCAGGCTGAATGTTCATTGGTAGGGCCTGGCGATGCCTCGGGTCCCGCGTGTGGGGGAGCTGGGCACCCCAGGCAGGCACACGTTAGACCTGCACCCTGACTACCAAACAGCTCCCAGGGTGAAGCATAACAAAGGGGGGGACAGCGCGAGGGCCCCTACAGGAGAGGCGCGTGGGTTTAGCACGGGCCATGCCAGTGTTCCATCCCTGCCACCACCTGGTTTCCCAGCCGAGCTGGTTGTTCTGGACCCCCAAAACAACAAGGTGTGTGGGGAGGGGAGCAGGACAAGTCATGCTGCGCCCTGGAGCCCCTAAGTGGGGCCAGAGGTGTGACAGAGGTGAGTCCGGCTGCGTCCCTGCAGCAGGGCGCTCATCAGACAGCAGCAAGGTTCCCACACGCGCCCGCCCCAGGGATGTCACCTCCCCTTCCACCTGCCTCCCCGACCCTGCCTCACCTGAGGAGCTGGTTGTACTTGGCCAAGCGCTCAGAGCGGCAGGGCGCGCCGGTCTTGATCTGGAAGAGAGAAAGGTCACGGTCATCTACAGGGGACATTAAGTCTTCCTGGCCCGTGGGGGGAAGCAGAGAGGCCAGCTCTAAAGGGGTCTCGGGTGCTAGCAAGGAGTGGGGTGAGAGAGGGGCTCAGGCAGTGGAGGACTGAGGGCAGCCAGGCCTAGGCCCAGGGCGCCGTACCTGCCCAGTGCAGAGCCCCACCACCAGGTCAGCGATGAAGGTGTCTTCCGTCTCTCCCGAGCGATGGGACACCATGACGCCCCAGCCGTTGGACTGGGCCAGCTTGCACCTGGAAGCAGACGGGAGCAGAGGCTGAGTCCCCTTCCGGCACGGCAGGCCAGCTCCCGGGGACGGGGCGGGCAACACTACACTCACGCCTGCAGGGACTCGGTGACGGAGCCAATCTGGTTGACCTTCAGCAGCAGGCAGTTGCAGGACTTCTGCTGCACAGCCTTGGCAATGCGCTTGGGGTTGGTCACCGTGAGGTCATCCCCCACCACCTGGATGCCTGCGGTGGCGGTGAAGTTGCTCCAAGCGTCCCAGTCATCCTGGTCGAAGGGGTCTTCAATAGACACCACTGCAGAGGCAACGAGTGTTGTCAGGGCCTGGAGGGCGGCCCGGGACTCTGGGTCACGGCAGCACTTGCAGCCCCACTCTGGGCCCAGCAAGAAGCAAACCCTGTCTGCCTCAGTTCCCTCTACTCTGGGAGGGTCTCACTCTCAGGTGTGACTCAAAGCTGAGGCACCGGAAACCAGCCCAGTTCCCAGGGGGCCCTTCCCTGCCACAGCCTGCCGCGTCCGGCGCTGCAGAGCCGAGCCAGGAGAGGGCCGTCAGGGTGAAAATCAGCACTCGAGTCACACAGGGTTCCGTCATTCAGGAGATGGCATGAATGCGTGTGTTTATTCAGAGCACAGGTACAGACTTAAGTATGTTTCCACAACCCACCCAAAAGAAAGGAAAGGGGATGGGACGTGGGAAAGTGGATGGGACAATGAATAGAGCCATGCACCGTTGGTCAGTCACAGTGGGCAGAGCCATGCACCGTTGGTCAGCCACCTGGTGACCCTTTCGACCTAATGCTACCGGTCGGAGCGGCCTGCTTTGTTACAGTTTTGACATATCCATAGAGACTGTGCTGTTCCTCGTACATCATTTACAAATCATTTACGAGGGTGCATTTTTCCCAAACTGAAACCTCCTGTACTGGGAAGTTGCCCAGCTTTGTCCCCCAAACTGAAACCCCCTGTACTGGGAAGCTGCCCAGCTTTGAGCAGGACAAAGGGGGGATGAAAAATCAAGCATTCTTTTACTTGGTCAGTAGGCAACACAGCCGAGCACTCACCTGGGTACTGCTGGATGAAGGACTTGTACAGGTCGCCCAGCTGGCTGGGGCTGATGTAGCGGCTGGGGTCATCGGGGGACTTGAAGTCCAGGTCGTACTTTCCACTGCGGAAGAACTCGGAGGCAGCGACGTCCATGCCGATGACCACCTGGTCGGTGTAGCCGGCTTTCCCGATGGCCTCCTTCAGCAGCTCCAGGGCTGGGCCCAGGCAGGAGGGTGGAGTCAGAGCCCGAGCACCACACGGGGAGTGCAGATTGCCAGGGGATTTCTCACTGCCCTGCTCCACCCAGCCAGCACTCCAAACAGTGGTGCAGGTAGGTGAGCCCCTGTGACCCCTGGGACTCACGGGAACGCAGGCCTGACCAGAGGGCGCCCAGACTGCGGCCCGTCTGGGAGTCACCCAGCTCCCGCTCAGCCTCTCTCCACCACTGGGCAAGGATGCCTGCACACTCCCCGGGGCCCAGCTCCTTGCTGCCCATCCTCACGGGTGCTGTGCCTGAGGGCTCAGGGTATAGCCCGGTGGGAGCCGCGCTCCCTGGCTGCATCACCCGCTTGTTCCTCAGGGCTCAGTGGATACTGGGGAGAAGAGTCCAGCGCCCCCAAGCCTTTACCTTCCTTATTTTCCAGGATGTTGGGTGCGAACCCGCCTTCGTCGCCCACATTGGTGGCGTCCTTGCCGTACTTGGCCTTGATAACATTCTTCAGATTGTGGTACACCTCGGCACCAATGCGCATGGCCTCCCTGAAGTTGGAGGCCCCCACGGGGAGGATCATGAACTCCTGCATGGCCAGCTTGTTGCCAGCATGGGAGCCGCCGTTGATGACATTGAAAGCCTGGCACGGAGAGAGAGCAGTGGGGCATCTGGTTCAGAGGAGCCCCAAGAGGCAGGTCCCTCCATCCGGGAGTTACAGGGGTGTGCCAAGTCCTGCAGGGCCCCTCCTATCCGGGCTCACTGTCACTGCCATTGCAGGCGGCCCTCAGCTCCAGCCACAACCCAACCGTGTCTCTCAGGCATACACCCTCCCATATCCCTCCCACAGGACACAAGGTACAGGGAACTCTGGCCACTCAGCAAGTGGCAGTTGAGGTCAGCAGGAACCCCCAAGCTGACTCCTAACTTTCAGGTCCAGATGAGAGACAGACTGGGATGGTCTCGTTCCAAAGGAAGTGCATACCCCAGAACTGTGTGGGGAGCTTGAGAGGAGCCACTTACTGGCACAGGCAGGATGACCTCAGGATTGCCAGCCAGGTCGGCGATGTGGCGGTAGAGGGGCACCCCCTTTTCAACAGCTCCAGCCTTGCAGACGGCCAGGGACACTCCCAGAATGGCATTCGCCCCAAACTTAGCTAAAACAAGACACACGATCAGAGAAGGCATGTGCTCGCGCCACCATCCACCCGGAAGCACCCAACTTCTGGGAGCGTGCACTGAGCTGCCTCCTCTCACCCCTGGACCTTTTCTCAGGCAAGAGAGAAACGCAAACATTAGCATGCCACCCCCTCTGGTCTCTGCACCACAGAGGGGGCGCTGTCATTTGGCTGTGCAACTCCAAAACACTTCATCGAACACCAGCTGTCTAATGACCCTACGGAATGCTGTAGCCTGGCTGCTGTTCACATGCTGGACGGTAAGCAAGAAACTTGACTTTTTCTTTTTTCTGTTTTTGGTTTTGGGGCCACCGCTGGCAGTGATCAGGGACTGAACCCTGCATGCAGGTGTACAGTCGCTCTGGTCCCAGGAGCGGGTAATCCTTACAGCTCAGTGTCAGGGATCAGAGGCCTCCCCAAATGACCTCAAAGACCTCCTGGAGCCCTTCCCAGGCCACTCACATTTGTTTTCTGTCCCATCCATCTCGATCATCAGCTTGTCAATCTTCTCCTGCTCCACGACATTCAACTTCTACAAGGGAGGAGGACATACTGCATGAGGGAGCAGGGTCACTCCATGACCTCTGACCCCACCAAAGAACACAAACACTGCAGTGTCTAGTCCCCTGTGCTTAGACTCATTCTGCAAACCAAAGGAAACGGGGAGGCCCAAACCACCTTCCCTTTCTGTCGGGGGGAAGTCTTCCTCTGAGACCGAGGGGTCCCACAGTGGAGAGGCCCAGGGTTAAGCATTGGGGTTCAGTGCTCAACCCCTCGAAGTTCTCAAGGTAAGGGAGGATGCTCAAAACTGCTCATGACAAGCCAACAGCAAGCAGTAACTCCGGGCGGAATCACAAATAAAATGGGTGTCTGGAAAACTGGCTCCAAAAAATTTTATTTTATTACTGTTTTGGGGGACACATCTGGCAGTGCTTGGGGGACCATGCGGTGCCGTGGATCAAACCCAACCAAGGCTCCAGCATGCAAAGTCTGTACCCCTGCTGCAGAACTAGCTCAGCCCTCATCGTAATTTTCGTAACTGAATTACAACGGAAACTTCTTCTGTACCCGAGATTCTTGCCACAGATGGGAAGACAGGAGGCAAACCCTGTCCAGCACTCCACGGCCCCATGTTAACAAATCGGTCTGTGGTCTCTGAGAAAAGCTGTCGCTGAGTGTTTGGTGGAGCGGTGCTCCCCGGAAACAAAGAACATAGCAAGTTCAGCTCACCATGAAAACGAGAACGTGGGCCCAGAGGGACCAATTAGATCCCGCCCAAAGAGGCACGTGACAAGGATAAGGGTGGCAGCAAGAATGGAATGAACGCTAAGGTAGATAGGAGGCGGCTGAGTAAAGGTGGACCTTAAGCTTCCCAGAGGTTCCAGATTGTGCGTGCCTCCCCAACTCTTATCTGTATGACAAACTGTGGCTCAGAGATAAGACGTTTGTGTTTGGGCAGAGAGAGCACAGGGTCAGGACACCTGCCATCCTATGCCCCAGTGCCATCCAAGGCAGCACTACTTGGGGGCAATTGGGAGCACAGAGCTAGAAACAGGGCCAGAGCAATAGCACAGTGGGGAGGGCTTTTGCCCTGCACATGGTCAACCCGGATTCAAACCCCAGCATCCCACATGGTCCTCTGAGCATCACCAGGAGTAACCTGAGCATGCACTGCCAAGTGTGGCCCAAAAATTTAAGGGGGGGGGGGGGGAAAGCTAGAAACAGCCATCCAAACCACTGGCCATAACTGGGCCCCCTCCCCACCAGCACCAAAAGAGAAATCCTCAAAGGACTCAGTAGAAGGTGCTGGAGAGACAGGATAGCTGGCAGGGCGCTTGCCTTGCAAGGCAGCCAACACGGGTTCAATCTCCGCCATCCCATATGGTCCCCTGAGCACTGCCAGGAGTGATTCTTGAGTATAGAGCCAGGGGTAATCCCCCAAGCCACCAGGTGTAGCCCCCAAATAGACAAAATCCCCAAATTTCAATAGACAATTTGATGAAGAATGAGCCAGTCACCACAGAGACCACATCAGACCCCTGAGTCCCTCTCCAGTGGGGACCCTGATGGCCCGGGGAGATGAGGGCAGAGCCTGGCCCCCTTCCGTCTCTCCCGAGACTACACCTAGTCCACATGCAGTTAGATGTGGGCACACGGGCAGGGTTAGGCACCCTGGCTCTCAGGCCCAGACAGACCCAGGCTCTTGAGGTCCTACCTTGCTAATCAGGGCAGGCGCAATAGTTTTATTGATGTGCTCGACCGCCTGTGAGACACCTAGAAGGAAATCGGGCACATTACTGACCTGGACGAGCGCCGGTTGCAGCAGCCCGACTGGGGCCCCCCACTCAGTGGTGGGCTCAGGACCCCGTCTTCCCCCACCTCACTCACCCCACCCCAGCCCACCGGCGAACTTTCTGGCCCAGTCTGAGTGTTCGGAGCCCGGAGCCCCGGGTTAGAGCCACACAGAGCAACGGCCTTAGCTGTGAGGGAGGTTAGTCAAGCCCATGCACTGGCAGGTCCAGCTGCAGGCAGCCCAGGCGTGCGTTACCTGCGTGCACAGGGCTGGAGCCAGGAACTCATTAATATACTTAACAGGTCTGGAGACGCCTGACCACAGAGATTGACAGAGAAGGAGAAAGACAGACTCAGAGGAGGACAGGCCAGAGGGAGGCGCAGGGAGAGGAAACAGGCAGAAACGCTGCTACAGACCTGCACTGGCCCCCTGGCACAGCCTCTATGACTGGCTCAGTACCCCACAAGTCCCCTTACTGCTGCCCTGAGACCTTTCCTCAGAGTGGCCTCCCTCCCCCCACCACAAGCAGCACAGAAGAGGGAAAACAGGGACCTTCTGGAGGCCACTGACCACGGCGATGTTGGAAAGTGGGGACCTGCCACCGGGGCAAATGAGGCGAGCACCGAGTCCACCACAGATCACTGACCCGACCCCCAACAGCTCCCCCTCAGCTGGGGGAGGACATGGCCAGTTTTGCCTTTGGCGCTGGTTAACCTGAGGCCCAGCCTCGCCAGCTCTTCCCAGAGGAACATTCGAGCTCTAGCCGTGAACCCTGAGCCAATACCTGGCTCTACCAAGCATGACAGTGCACTCTCTGGCAGCACCCTGGCCCAAATCAGGGCACTCCCAAACGGTACCAGTGGGGTCAGGCCAGGCAGATGGGGTGCAGCAGGAAGAGACGCTCAGCCCGCCTCGTACCTTTTCCCAAGTAGCGTGTCTTGTCATTGTCCCGCAGCTCCAGGGCCTCATAGATGCCAGTTGAGGCCCCACTGGGCACAGCAGCTCTGAAAAGACCTGCACACAGGGGGTGGGCAGAAGAAATGGTATTAACACAGGCCTTCAGCAGAGTTTCTTCCTCCCAACTGGGGTCCCATGGTCTTTGTCCTGCCACTCATCTTCCTGGGACTCTACGTGCCAAGTGATAATTCTCTGAGACACAAGGTCTCGAACAAGTCAGAAGCTGCACTGAGCACCGGCAGCTGAGGCACAGGGCCCCACCCTCCCCCCGCCCCCCAAGCAAGCTCTACAGTGATGGCCTTCACTGTGGTGAGAATCGCTGTGGGGTGGACGGCTGAAGCGGCTGCTTTTTACACTGTCACATGCATGGGCAGCGCCTAGGGGCCTCATTAAATCACAGTCTCCAACAAGCTCCCTGCTGGGCCCTGTGGGCCACCCCCCTGGCAGAGCTGCCCCACAGGGACACTAGGAGTCTCTCTGGCATCTACGCTGATAAAAAGACCCAAATGTGATCCTTAGCACTGATTCCCTAAGCACTGCAGCATATGGTCCTAGTGACCATAGTACCACCAGTCCCAAACATGGAACCTCAAGGCCTGTACAGCTGAGCTCAACAGACTAGGAGTGGGCCGCAAAACACCTCCCACCCAAGGAAAGGGGGGATGAACTGTTACTCCAGGGGCCACACTGGATGCTGCTAGGGGCCAGGTGGTGCCTGAGACTGATCTCACAGTTTCCTCAGTCCAGGGAAGAAGTTCAGCATCTTATTGAACATAACAATAGGCAAAGCTCTATCATTTCAACAGGAAGTCAGTAAAAATGAGTTCTGGCAAGGGCTGTCATGGTGCTCAGATGGCAACTTCTGAGGATAAGAAGAAACAGGATTCGGAAGGAACCTGATGGGACACTGACCCAGTGGTGGCAAGTGTCTATACAGTGCAAACACTTGCCACTGGCTGCAACCTGGGACTCCAAGGCAGTGAAGCAAGGACAGGCAAAGTCAGGGAGGCGAGGGAGTACAGGATGTTCGGCCACCCCTGAGACAGAGCCTGTCAGTAGGCTTGTGATAAGGAGGTGACTGGAGCAGCAGCTTATTCGTGGGCCACATCCAGGGGACCTCGGGAGTGAGCCCTCAGTGCCAACAGCACTGGAAGCAAGAGACTTCTGTACTGCACTATCTCTCGGGGCCCACACCTCTTCCTTTATGAAGACAATGACTTTTATTGTGGTTAATGATGGGTGAGACAGGTGCTGAGGACATAGGTCCTCCTGACGCAGGCCTGACCCAGGTGGTGCTGACGCTAATGCAGACCCTGGACTTTGGGCACCGAGTGTAACCAGGGAGGGTGGCTCTGGGTGACAACAGGGCAGGCTGCAGCACCTGGAACTGCAATTCCAGGGAAGAATGCAGACGTCATCAGCTCTTCAGCCTGTATTCTTTTTTTTTCGGTTTTGAGGGCACAGCAGCTCAGGGGGCTATATGGGGTGCTGGGGATTGAATCTGGGTTGGCTGTGTGCAAGGAAAGGCACTGTACCTGCTGTACTATCAATCTAGCCCTCCCTTTCCATTTCTTTAGGGGAGTGTTTGGACCAACCCTTGTGGTGCTCAAGGGACCAGGCGTGCTGCTGGGCATGTAAAGCAAGCGCCTTATGCACTACAGTGCCTCTCCAGCCCCTCATGCTTTTTTGTGCGTGATTTTCTTTTGTCTACACCTGGGTGCACTCAGGGCTTCCTCTTAGCTCTGAGCTCAGGGATCACTCCTGGCAGGGCTTGGGGGACCATATGTGGTGTCAGGAATTGAACCGAACCAGGCGTGCTGCATGCCAAGCAAGCACACTACCCACTGCTACTACCACTACCCACACTACCCACTGTACTACTGCTTTGGGCCCTCTTCATGTTTTTTATTTTAAACAAGAACCGAGGCCTGGGGGAGAAAGCTAAACTTTGTAAAATATTTTTAATCTTTTTTTTTTTTTATTTTTGGGGTCACACCTGATTGTGCAAGGTTTAATCCTGGCTCTCTGGTCAGGGATCACTTCCTGTTAGGCTCGGGGGATTATAGCGGATGCCAGGGACAAAAACCCGGTCGGCCATACGCAAGGCTCCATCCCGTACTTTTAACCATTTTGAAGTGTCTCAAAAAAAAAAAAAAAAAAGTCCCCTCCCCTACAATGAACAGTGTCTCGGGACTGGTCTTTTGGGAATTCACTAATTCCCAGTGGCAAGGCCAAGGGCCATAGCAGAGACAGCAGTGCATGATAGGAGCAGCCTGCAGTGTGGCCACAGCACTCCCCCAGCCCCCAGGGCCACTCTGTCCCAATTTTGGTCTGGTGAATGACACTCAGGAGCCTCCTTTCCCTGGGGAGGGGTAAAGAAGGGCAGGGCTGGGGGCGGACTGCCAGGCCAGTGATTCAGCCTGACTCAGCTCCCCTGCATGCTCAGGCTCAAACTCTGAACCTCGCCCACCTGGCCACTAGGCCACTGCGAAGGGGCAGAGGGAGCAGAGACAGAGCATAGCTGGAGGCTAGTCAGACCCAGCAGGCACTGGATTTCCTTCTTCCAGTTTGTGCTGGGAACAGAACAGGCACTCCAGCACCCCCCCCCCTTCAGTTTGACACTGGATTTTTCTTCTTTTTTTGGGGGGGGTAGGGGGATAGGCGTGGGGGTTTCTGGACACATCTGCTTGTGCTAATGGCTTAGTCCTGGCTCTGCTCTCAGGAATCACTCCTGTGGATGTGGGCTTAGGGACTCTATGAAGTACAGAGGATCAAACTGGTGTTGGTGACATGCAAGGTAAGTGCCCCACCCATTGTGCTATAGTTCCAGCCCTCTGGCACCAGACTTCCTTAAAACGAGGGTCTTTGGTAAGTCCGTCTATTCTTGTTCCACATGGGCTAACTCCTAGGAGGGAGTTAGTCAGAAAATAACCCAAGTCTCCTGACTACCCCAGGAGGCAGTGAAGACTGTCTCCGAGCCCAGGCTAAGGGCTCTCCCCTGCCCTCCTTGTTCCCGGAGAGGTGGTGCCATCTTATCACACTCTCTCTGCTTGCTCAAGTGTCAGGGCAGCGGCTGAGGCCACATGGCATCACCACACTGACCTGCTGACCCAGAGCCCTCCCCGTGCTCTTTCAAACACACAGAGCAGCCAGCCCAGGCCTCGGGCTGTCCCGCCCCAACACCCACAGCGACCAGCAGGGGCAGGGGCAACGAAGGGCCCCACTACCAGGCTGATCCTTAGCTGAGACACAGGAGGGCACCCACCTTTTGCAGTGCAGAGATCGACCTCCACCGTGGGGTTCCCACGAGAATCAAAGATCTCCCTGGCGTGGATCTTGAGAATAGACATGGTGCTGGTCTGTGGGAAAAGCATTTTTCGTGAAATGATGCCACCCTGGTTCTGCCACTCCGGGCCGCAATCTGAGTAACCTGCGACTGGGACAAAACAGGGGGTGCCAGAAACTGGTTGAAGGGGAACACCCTGGGAACTGTTCCTAAAAACTGGGTTGAGTCCTGCCTGCAAGGCCTCAAGCCCTAGCAGGGAGGAAAACCTGAACATGGGGGCAGCAAGAAGAACTGAGATTGAACAGGAAGGAGGATATGAAGGGAAGGCGCGGAAGGGTGGCAGTCTCCAAGCATTCTCGGCCACGACTGAACCTTAACAACTGGCACCAAATGGAGATGGTGCAAGGGGACATGAAGGTCACAAGTAAAACCGCCTCAAAACGGGCAGCATAGAGGTTCCAGGAAGAAAACTTTATGTGCAGTGGGCCAGTGATTGGGAAGGCTGGGAGTAAGTCATCAAGTTAATGAGGATGCAGATGTTCAACTAGTGGATGGAGAAGAATCAGAACATTGCCCTTGGAGGACAAGAGAGGGCTCCAACATCTTCACCACTGTCAGCCTTGGGGCGTTCCAATACCACAGCACTCAGGGTGGTGGCAAGATACGATGACACACCATGACATCTAAATAGTATTTATAAATAAATTTAGAAATGAATTATGGGGATAGGGACCTTGTTAGAAGTAGAACAGCAGAACACTCGCCTTATACGTGTCAGGCCCTGCTTTTGATCCTCAACATCCTACATACCATACAAGAATACTACTTTTACAATAATAAAAAATTTTCAAGAATTTTTTTAGGAGCCACACCCAGCGGAGGTCAGGGCTTACTCCTAGCTCTGCATTTAGGGATCATTACTGGTGGGGCTCAAGGGACCGTATGTGGTGCAATGAGTCTAATTCAGAGCAGCCATATGCCTTGCCTGTTGTACTATGTCTCTGGCCCATAATTTAAAAAAAAATTATAAACTGTAATTTGTAACTACAGAAAAGATTCCACTTTCCAAGGAAAGAGGCTTCCAGAGAAAACACTTAAAAGATCTGCAGAGTGAGTGAGTGAGGGGGAAAATAAATTAAAAAAAAAAAAAAAAGATTGGCAAAGAGCAAGTAGCAAGCCCTCAAAGCAACCCCCCCCAACTAACCCCGGCCCCCTCCCCCAACCCTTCAGTAAAACAACTGAGTGGATAAGAGGGGGCAGAATTAGTGTTCAGGAGCCCTGAGCTGGCTGGGCTCCTCTCCAATATCTCCTCTGGAATGTTCTGAGGCAGCAAGTGGCACCATTTCTTTTTTTTTTTTTTCCAAGCTTCAGAATTAGATCCTGAAATCATTTCTGTAGCTCGGATGTCCTGGCAATAATGGAGTTTCATTCATTATCTAACCGAAAGGTCTCCAGCCGCTCTCTACTATCTTGGCAAAAGAGAAAATGTATTTAAATATTTCTCATTTAAAAAAAATTTTTTTTTTTTTGGTTAGGGGGCCAGGGCTGTGGTTCAGTGATGGAGCAAAGGCACAAAGGCACGCGCACACGCACGCACATGCACGCACACACACACACAGAAATTCTCAACTTTTTTTTCTGGTTGGGGGGCCAGGGCTCTGGCTCAGTGGTAGTGCAAAGGCGCGAGCGCGCGCGCGCACACACACACACACACAAATACACAAACACACTCTCAACTTTGTTTCCGCAAACGCTGGAACCCGCGGTAACACCCCCATCACCCCCAATTCTCCTCAGTCCATTTCCAGTCTCCGGTCCCCCTGCCCAAGCCACCGCTCAAGTCCAGATCGCAGGTGATTTCGAATACCTCGACTCCTCTAGCTTCATTTGTGGCATCATAGGTACTTAACTGATTTCATTAAAAAAAAAGTAATGGTGACAATCACACCCGCCTAAGGCATCTGACGGCCAGGAACCTTCGCTCAGGGGCGCTGAGGGGCACGGGCGGGGGAACTTTCTCCACACGCCGAGCCGGGCCGCTGTTGCCCCATCGGGGCGCGGTCCCCGTAGGGCGGCCCCTGAGGAAACTGCTCCTCAGTCACCCGCCGGGCCGCCCGCGCGGGGCCCGCCAGCGGGGGAGGGGGCGGCGGCTGCCGGCCTCGCCCCTTCCAGCGGCCCCGACTCCATTTTGGAACGGGTCTGGCCATCCCGGGCACGGGGTGGCACCGGCCGTTTCCCACCCCCATCGGCGGGCCCACCCCCGCCCCGCGATCCCCCAACGACCCCCCGACCCCCTTCAGAAACGCGGCTCTGTCGCCGCGCAGCGCTCGCCGACCCGCGCCCGCAGCCCGGGCCCGCCAGCCCTCCCCGAGCCCCTGACCTGGCCGTCGGCACGGGGCACCCGGGAGAGAAGCTTGAGGATGCTGCCAGCGACGCGAGCGACTAGCGGGGCGATCTGAGGACTCGTCGTCGCCGGGGCTCGCCTCCGCGTCGCCTCACCCCACTTCCGGCCCAGCCCGGGAAAGACCCGCCCATTTCCCGCCCAGAACCCGCCCTCGAGCCCCGCCCCCGCGCGCCTTCATTGGCCCGGCGCGCCGTCACTCCTCGGAAGAGGGGCGGGGCCGCGGTCTTCCGGGCGGCGGCGAGGGGCGGGGGTCGACGGCCGGAGGAGGCAGGAGGCGGGGTGCTACGGGGCAGGGGTCGGGTTGCCCCCGCCGTCGAGGCCTCGGACTATGGAGAGCGCCCCCTGCCCCAGCGCCTGGACCCCGCGTTGAGCCCAGTGCTCGGCTCTGGCGCCCAGGGGAGGGCGCGGTGGCGCGGCCGACATGAGCGCGCGGGGCTCCGTCACGTCCTCCGAGTCCTGCACGCACTCGGCGTCGCTCCCGCGCTGCCCGTCCGGCCCCGCGACCTTCCGACGACCTTCGCGGTCCGGCCCGGCGGCGCGCCCCCCGCGCCGCGAGCTGCGGGCGGCCTCCTCGGCCCCACCGCGATGGGGGTCGCGCACCCGGACCCTCCCAGGCGGGGCCGCGTGGTGGGGGCCGCGAGAGCGCCCCCCCCCCCCGCGCCTGCGCACTGCGTCCTGGGGCCGCCAAGGTGACCCCGGCCCTTCGTCCTTGTGCATCATCAGCCCTGACCTGCAGGCAGGCCCAGGGGACCGAAATTCCCTGATGAAATTGTGAACCGGGCTTGCCGGGGCGCTCCTGGCCCACGCGCTCTCCGCGTGCCCGTGCATTTTAGCTCCTGGTCCTTTGGCATGAAAGGAGATCAGGTCCTCCTCCCCGCTCGGGATGGCAGCAATTACATGGCCAGGGTTCCACGGAAAGGCTTTTGGAGTAATCTGGGGCTGGCATTTTTGCAGACCCCGGGCATAGGGGCTACCAAAGTTCAACACTAGTCCGTGATCCTCTAGCAGAAGGGAAAAAAAAAAACAGCCCCAAACCAAAGGGGTGGGTGACTGGTGAAGAAGGGGCTTTTTTTTAATTTTTAAATTAGTGAAACACCATGAGGTACAGTTGTGGACTTACAAGTTTTTGTGCTTGGGTTTCAGTTATACAATATCGAGTACCCATCCCTCCACCAGTGCCCATTCTCCATCAGTGAGCCCAGTATCCCACCCCCCACCCCTCCATCCCACCCTGCCTCTGTGGCAGGGCATTCCCTTTTGTTCTCTCTCTCCTTTTGGGTGCTGTGGTTTGCGAAAGAGGCATTGAGTGGCAATCATGTTCAGTCTATAGTCTACTTTCAGTATGCATCTCCCATCCTGGGAGGATCCTCCCAACACCCTTAACTTGGTGCTCCTTTCTCTATCTGAGCTGAGAAAGGGCTGGTTTTAAAAATGCACTTCCCGACTCCTCCAAGTGCCCCTCAGGAGGACTGAGGCCATTGCTTCCTTTCCTAGCGTGGTTAATACAAAGTATTTTCTCTGCCTTCCTACTCTCTGTAAGTCTGGGGGCTAAAATAATGCCACGACATTTTTCAAATTGCCTTGCATAGAGTCGTATGTATAGCCGGCTCTATTCTTTTTTTTTTTTCTTTTTTGGGTAGGCGATGCATAGGGATTACCCCTGGCTCTGCACTCAGGAATCACTCCTGGCGGTGCTCAGGGGACCATATGGATGCTGGGAATCGAACCCTGGTCCGCCGCGTGCAAGGCAAATGCCCTACCCTCTGTGCTATTGCTCCAGCCCCTCTATCATTTCTTTTAGTCAACCTCAACTACCGCGTTTCTTCCTTAGGTTGAACATTTTGTTTGTTTTGGGGTAGCACTCAGTCTTAGGGGTTCCTCCTGGCTCTGCACTCAGGAATTAATCCTGATGATGCTCAGGGGACCATATGGGGAGCCGGGAAACAACGTAGGTCTATTGCATGCAAGGCCAGCGACCTCACTGTACCATCTCTCCTGCCCAGATCAAAGCATTTAAATTTTTTTTCTTTTGCTCAGAGCATTTTTATTTCCCAGATTACTGCTTCGTTTTCCAAGGCATTGGGTACAGGTGAGTGCATGGTTTTTGTTTTCCCCTGAAAAGCACAGAATCCATACCTGTTTGAGATTACTTTTCTGGCAAGAAGGGTGGGTGCGGGGAGGTAACAAGGACATTGTAAAGTGCTTCAGTGAAGCACTAGATTAGTTTTGCCTACAGAACCAGTGGTTTCCCGCGGCTTAGGACCAAGAGCAGCCACTGTGACTCAGCAGCTGATTCAATGGGCCCCCCTCCCTCCTGAATCTACACTACTCAATAGAAATCTGACACTTCCAGCTCTAATTCCCCCAGCAATTCAAAGGCGTGGTCCTTGAAAGGGCTCCAAGTCATTCTCTTTCAATTTACATTTAAAAATGGTTAGGGAGATAAAGTTAGAGACAGGATTCTTGTAACGCCCCCCTCCCCTCCCCCGCCTGAATCCTGCGACTGGGAAGTGAATGAGGAAAGGAAGGAGACCTCAGCAGGGCCCTTCCTGGAGGCACAGCACCTCCTCCTCCTCCGGGTGTAGCTCAGAGGTTAATGATTAGCAGAGATACCCTCAAAGCAAGCTTTACCAAATGGGCAAACCACCAAATGCCCTCCTCTATCTTCCCCAGCTCCCAGGGAGGAGGGTGGTTGTTAACAGGTTGGGGCTCGGTTTCCTGCTTTGGGTCTGGTCTAAGAACTTTTACTCTGAGGTGGAGAAGAATGCAGGACCCTGAATATGCCAATGTGATTTGGGGGCCACACCTGAAGATGCTCAGAGCTAACTTCTGGCTCTGTGCTTAGGGGGTCCCTTCCTGGTGGTGCCTGGGGGACCCTATGCAGTACAGGGGTTCATACCAGGTTGGGTTGGTCACCCAAGGCAAGTGCCTCAATCCCTGAACTATCTCTCTGGATCCTAAAATAGGCCACGTTGGTGTGTGGGTTATTTTGACTAATTAAATCCTTAAGAATTCAGGATATTGGTTTCCCCCACCCCACCCCCAACTCTCCCTTCAGTGTCAGAGGTTTTAGGAGGGTGCCTCTACTTGGTGTGGCAAATGCTTCCCTCCTCCCTGCAAATGAGTTTCCTAGCCTTTGAAGTTCCAACCAGAAACCCCCCTCCCCCATCCTGTCTCCTTAGCCTAGGATGGTCTACAGCCCTCAATTGCTGGGGGCTTAAAGGGGAGATGGCCTGTGACTCGTGGAATGACCCTTAAGCACTAATCCAAACCCTAGATGACCTCTGAACACAGCCAGGTGTGGGAAGGAAGGAGGGAGAGGAGAGGAGAGGGGAGGGGAGGGGAGGGGAGGAGAGGAGAGGGAAGAGAAAGAAGAAAAGAAAGAAGAAAAAAGAGAAAGAAAAGAGAAAGAGAAAGTGTTAGGGCGCAGATCGTGATCTCCCTTTAACGACAAAGAGACTCCAGAGACTGCAAACAGCAAGCAAGGTTTATTGTAAGACTGGCTAGCCAGGGTCAAGCCGCCTACACAGACACGCAGGTCAGTTAGGTGAGGCAAGACCCCGAACTTCTTCAAAGGGGATCTTATATAGGCCTTCACTGGCCGTTACAGCAAAGCCCGCGCATTTCATAGCCAATAGATTTGTAACAACATATGCTTTCTTAACCAATCCGTGTAGAAGTACATCACTCCTTAGCCTATAGATTCAAAGATCAGCATTTACGTACATAGGCATTGTGACTAGTGGGCATCAGGTAACTTGGACATTTGGTTATCACCTTGCTTCCTCTGATTCTCAGCCCTGCATTCCGGAGGTGGATAAGGGAAGAGTTCTTAAGGGAGGTAACAGATAAGGAGGGCAGGAAAGGGAGAGTTACTAATTTATAGAGTTTTAACTCTGGAATCTCCCTCAGGGTCCCTAGGGACCTAACAAAAGAAAGGAAGGAAGGAAGGAAGAAAGGAAGGAAGGAAGGAAGGAAAGTGCCCCAATCCGCAGGACTAGTCAATGTGGATAACCGGGAGAGGGTGCGCGAGTGGGAAAAAAGAGAGACAGAAGAATGGGAGCAAGACAAGACTCTGATCAAGCTCCAAATTTATTTCTCCCAAGCTAACCTTATATAATTGATTACATGAGGAAGTGGGCAAAATGGGGAATTAACAAAGCATGCAGATTTTCAGTGAATCAGGGTGTGAGCCCTAAAGGCGGGCTCATGGCAGTTATCCCAGGCGCAGCTCAGAAATTTACACAATGTATTTTAACATTTTTCCAAGAAGAGATTAGTTCCTAAATTGCAGGTCAGGCTGTACTGACAGTCTGGCTCCCGGCAAAAAAGAAAAAGAACAGAAAAGAAAAGCAAAGAAAAGAAAGAGAAATTATGCTTTAGAGCAGTAGAAAAATGGAGAAGGGAAGAAGGGGAAGCTCTGCCCCACCACTTGTCACAGGCATTTGTTACTATGTGTCACTGGCCATAGGTTGTTAAGCAATTAGGGAGTAGTGCTTTGCCCAGGGCTCTGCCAGGTGCAGGGTGCTCACTCAGCAGGCCCAGCTGCCTGCAGGAGGCCCTTTGCATGCAGGATTCAATTCACTTGAGGCCTGGCATGGTACTGTCTCCCCCCTCCATAGGAAGCATCTTGAACTTGCTTTCCCTTGCGTCTGTACCTCCAAGCACTTCCACTAGCATTGTAGTTGAGTTCTGGCCAGCTGGGAAAAAAAAATAAGATTCTTTTCAGTATTTTCTAGAAAGCTGATTGATTTTCACTTTGCTGCCGGTTCCCAGTCAACTGAAGAATGCCCTCTATGAACTGCAGTCAGCTTTCTCTACCCTAAGTCTGACGTCAGCTGACCCTTCCGGTCTTCAGGGCCCATTTCCCAGAGTCAGTCGCAGGAAGTAGGGATCAGGCTGAACATATTTTAGGGAGATAGAGTGCTATATATATGCTTTTATTTATTTTTAAAGGTTTTGTGCTTTTAGACCATGCCTGGCCGTTTACTGCTGGCGGGGCTCAGGGGACTGTATGTGTTGCTGAGGATTGAACCCAGGTCGGTCTGTGCAAAGCCAGTGCCCTGCCCACTGTACTATCACTCCGGCCCCTGTATGCTTTTAAAAGTCATTTGAAGGGGCTGGAGAGATAGTTCAGTGGGTAGGGCATTTTCCTTTAATGCAGCCAACCCAGGGTTTGATCCCCGGCCTCCCATATAGTCTCCCGAGCACTGCCAGGAGTGATTCCTGGGTACAGAGCCAGGAGTAACCCCTGGGTGTGACCCAAAAAGCCAAAAAAATTATTTTTAGGGGCCAGAGAAATAGTACAGCGGGTAGAGTGCTTGCATGTGATCAACCTGGGTTCCCTGTGACCCAAAACCAAATGAAAGCCATTCTGAGGAGGCCAGCTCTCAAAGGTACCTAAATGATGGGGTCAAGGAATGTCCCCAAGCATCACTGGGTTCCCCTACATAATCAGTTGTAGCCCCCTCCCCCCCAGTAACACAAAGCCTCAAGCACCACGGGAGTGGCCCCAGGAGCATCCTCTGGGTCTATCAGGGAACTGTTGGCCCAGCTGGCCAAATATTGCCCTGAACAAGCAGATGAAGATGCCTCCATGAGGCAAGGGGGTGTTGGGTTCCTGGATCCACTTACTTCAGAGCGCTGAGAGCCTGTCTAAATCGCCTACACTCACAGATGGTGGAGATGCCAGAGACCAATGAGGGACCCTATGGGCAGCGGGGCGCCTCTGCTCCCCACGACCCCCTTACCCATTCACTAGGTCCCCTGTTCCTTCAAGCTGGGCTTCACCTCAGCCTGGCACTCCAATGAGGTGTCATCTTGCAAAGCCTCCTCAAGGAGCATTTCCTCGTTTGCCTGTCTATTCCGGACTGAGCACCCTGGAAACTTGGAGTCAGGGGTGGGGGGCGGGGGAGAATCTGAGAAACAGGACACCTGATTCCCCACAGCACGATGTATGACATAATTGTCTTCTCTCTAATTGAGCCAAAGGAGAAACCACGCACAGAGGTCAGGCATTGTTCTGAGGGTCGAGTCTGCTTGGCGTGGCCGCGTGCACCCACACTCCTGGTGGCAGTTTCCGACATTCCTCACCAAAGGGAAGACATTCTTGCCTCTCCACAGCCCTCAAAGCGGGCTCCATGGGCGGTCTGCTCCACATTCGTTCATTCTCCGCTTACAGACAGGGAGTCTGGGAGAGCAGCCTTTGTCCTTTCTCCAGGCCGGCAGGAGCTTCTGAGCTCACACACCCTGGGCCAGTTTGCGTGGGGCTCATTGGTTTCCTCTTGTTCCTAGGCCACAACCACAAGGACGTGCTGCTGAGAACACACAGCCTGGGCCCGCAGGGCTGCTGACGCACCGCGCACGTGAGGTACAGGTTCTGTCTCTTGCATCTTCCACGGCTGGGCATAGTCCCCGGGCTCTGTAGCAGTGCGGACCCCTCAGTCCTACCACCACAAAAGCAACTAGGACAGCGGCACTGGTGATCAGCTGCTTTAAGGTCTGCAGACACTGCCACACGGTGGCCTGGTTGCGGGGGCTACTGCCACCTGCATGCTCACAGCTCTTTGGAGTGCTGTTTCAGACTGGGCAACCTTTGAGGCATGGCTCAACTCCAAAGTAACCAGAGGTCTGGGAGGCGGCCTGGCCCAGAGCGCTGCCCCGAGGTCCCCTTGGGAGCTGGGACTGGAAGTTCCAACCCTCCACTTACCAGCCCCCATCCTGAGGGACTCCCCAAAAGCCAAAAGAGACTCCTTACCACTCTCCACGCTTAGGAAGTACAAGGCTTTGGGGAGCTGGGAACCAGGACTGGGGATAAAGGCCCAGCATGCAGGAGGAACATCCTTTATTTTTTTATTTTGTTTGTTTTGTTTTTTGAGCCACACCCGGTGATGCTCAGGGATTACTCCTGGCTCTGCACTCAATAATTACTCCTGGTAGTGCTGGGGGACCATATAGGGTACCAGGGATCGAACCTAGGTTGGTCACGTGCAAGGCAAACGCTCTCCTAGCTGCGCTATCGCTCCAGCCCCAGGAAGATCCTTTTGCCCATCTGAAAGACCCTAATATTTATTTCTCATAGCCACCATCCAGCCAGGAGGAGGAAGGCAGGCGGTATTCAAGCACATGTGAACACACCTGTGACCAGATCCCCAGAAAAGGGGCAAGCGGGCAGAGGTCTCCACCAGAGAACTGGGGGATGAGCAAGTCAGAGGTGGGGGTGGGGCAGGGGGGCTCCAGAGGTAGAACCAGAGCCCTTGAAAGGTGGACTGGCATCCTGGGGTCAAGACACAGGACTGGGGATCACCCAGACCAAGAAGATACTGTGGTAGGTTTCAAGCAGAGAACGACCTGGTCTAACCTAGGTGCATATGAATGCAAAGCGTTGGGGCCAGGGAAGATGGGGTGATGGCTGGAGCACATGCTTTGAACACGGGGTGCCCTTTGCACAAAGCACCACTGGAAGTGGTCCCTAAGCACTGCTGGATGTGACCCTAAAACAAAAACCAGCAACAAACCACTCAAGGGGCAGGGAGCTGGCATAGCGGCTAGTTTGTGCTGAGTATATGCTGGGCCCGGCTCAGTCCCTGGAAACTTGTGGTCTCTGGGACAGTGCATGGTGCAGCCCTGAGACTTGAGAGCACAGGGTCAAGGGACCATGACACCCTCGGGTGGCTGAGAATTGCTGGTGGGGCCTTGGGGTCTCCTGAGCATCTCTTGGGGAGCCTCCCAGCCCCTGCCCTCACCTTGATTTAACAAAAAAAGGCCTCTTAAATACTGACCATGGGGCTGGAGATCTTGGGGAAGGTACTTGCCTTGCACACAGTCACCCAGGGTTTGATCCAGCCCCACACAGGGTCCCCTGAGCACCATCGGGAGTCAGCCCTGAGCATCACAAATGTGGCCCCAAAACCAAAGGAATGAAAAGTAGGAGAACCGGTCTTCACTGGGGAGCTTGGCACTGGGGCAGGGGTAGGAGTTAAGTTAGGGAACACAGGGACCATGGGGGAGGGGAAAGTGCCAGCAACAGACAGACGTAGGCTGGGGGAGGGAGAGAAACTGGGCACATCGGTGGAGGGTTGTGGGCACTGGTGAAGGAATTGGTGTTGGAATAAAACACGCCTGAAACTCTGTCATAAAGATCTTTATAACTGTTGTGGTTTTTTTTTTTCCTTTTGGATCACGCCCGGTGATGCACAGGGGTTACTCCTGACTCATGCAGTCAGGAATTACTCCTGGCGCTGCTCGGGGGACCATATGGGATGCTGGGAATCAAACCTGAGTTGGCCACGTGCAAGGCAAATGCCCTACCCGCTGTGCTATCACTTCAGCCCTGATCTTTTGTAACTTTGTAATTTGTGGTGATTTAATTTTAATTAAAAAAAATTTTTTTTTTTAAAGCATTGGCCAGGCTGGTTCCTTCTGGAAGCTGAGGGCGGTTCGCTCCTTATCTGTCCCTCAGCCCCTGGTGGCCGCCTCCCTGCCTGACCCCAGCCACCTCCCACCCATCCGAATTCATTTTTCTCTCTTTTTCTGTGTCTCTCTCTTATTTTTTTCAGCAACACCCAAGAGGTTCTGAGGGATCTTTCCTGACTGGACTCAAGGTCACTATGTGATGCTGGGGATAAAACCTGGGTCGGGGGGGCTGGAGCACAGCAGGTAGGGTGTTTGCCTTGCACAAGGCCAACCCGGGTTCGATTCCCAGCATCCCATAAAGTCCCCCAGCACTGCCAGGAGTAATTTCTGAGTGCAGAGCCCAGAATAACCCCTGTACCCCTGTGCCTTTCTGGGTGTGACCCAAAAAGGAAAAAAAAAACCCAAAAAAACAAAAATCCTGGGTCAGGTGTGTACAAGAACTCTGCTCCTTGTCCTATCTCTCTGGCCCCGCCTGTGTCTCTGCGCAAGGATCCCAGAGGGACCTCATCTGTATTCATTATGTGTGCAAAGACCCTATTTCCCAGTAAGTCCACATTCACAGTGGCACAGTTCTGAGGACACTTCATCCCAGTTCGGCCCTGCATGCCTCAGTGTCCCCCGTGGCCTCTCACATATTTTTCTAGTCTAGGAATTGATGATCCATGCACCAAATCTGTTTTTGCAAATAAAGTTTTATTGCCATGCAGCCTGGCTTTGTTTTGTCATTAAAAAAAAATGGGGGCCACACACAGCAGTTCTTGGGGATTAGTCCTGTCTCTGTGCTCAGAGATCACTCTCAGTAGGGCTCAGGGGCCCATATGGGGTGCTGGGGATGACCATGTGCAAGGCAAGTGCCCACTCCGCTGTCCTGCCACTTGGCTCCTTTGTGCCATGTTTAGCTGCTCTCAGGCTGCAGCAAAGATGAGAGGGATTAGCTCCCAGACCTGCCGGAAGCCTCCGCAGAGGTATTTGCCTGCCCTGGCCTGTCCCAGCTCTGGTGGCAGCTGTCGCCCCGAAGCAGCTGTGCTTATGGTGTGACATGGGCCAAAACAGGGTCACGGGGCCCCAAGAAGCTGCCTGGCATGGGGGCAGGGCTAGAAACAGGGAGGCCCAGTTAAGAGTCTCTTGTGGGGGCTTCAGGTCTTTGGGGTAGCACTGGGAGCCATCCAGTCCCATAGTAAGGGGTAAAGTGCTCACCTGGCATGCGCTGACCTCGTTCTCATCCTGCGACTGTGCATGGTCCCCTGAACTTTGTGGGGGTGTGAGCCAACACTGTCCTCCACATACACACACACACATACACACTCACACACACACACACGCAGGCATGCATGCAGGAAAAGGATTGATTGGGGGGCTGGAGTGATAGTATAGCAGGGAGGGAGTTTGCCTTGCACGCGGCTGACCCAGATTTGATTCCCAGCATCCCATATGGTCCCCTGAGTACCACCAGGAGTAATTCCTGAGTGCAAAGCCAGGAGAAACCCCTGAGCATCTCCAGGTGTGACCCAAAAAGAAAAAAACAATAGAATTGGTTGGATTCCAGATATATTTGCAAGTAAAGCTGCTGGGTTTGGGCAGATGGACTAGATCCGTGTGGGCAAGGCACCAGCTTCCAGAATCTTTGCAGATTCCTCAAAGAAAGTCACGCGTGAGAAAGTCAAGACTAAATCAAGACTGCAAAGTGCTCAGGGAGCAGCAGCCAGCTGGCTGGTATTTTAGGAACCTGAAGTCATCCTAACCATCCAGACACACAGGCGCTCAGTGAGGTCCTGGGCTTGACTCCCGTCACCGTGTACAGACACACATGTACGTAACAAGACCAGAGAGGTTGGAACTGGAAAGGGCGTCGTGCTGTGCCGGGAATTGCTTATTCACTTATGACTGTTTATTTAAGGTCTGGGAGCCACACCTCCTGGCGCTCAGGGGCTAGTGGCTGCTTGCGGGTTGCTGCTGAGGTTCGTTGGGGGGGAGCATGCTATGTGGGGGGCGCACCCAAAGCATGAGCTCAGCCTCACACTGTCACACCCCTGGCCCTGAAAGAAATGAATTTGCTCTTTGTCTCTTGTTGTTTGGGCCACCCACTACTGTGCCCAGGGCTGACTCCTGAGTCTGTGCTCAGGGCTGATTCCTACGTCTGTGCTCAGGGCTGACTTCTGGGCCTGTGCTCAAGGCTCACTCCTGGGTCTGTGCTCAAGGGTCGACTCCTCTCCTGGGTCTGTGCTCAGGGCTGACTCCTGGCAGTGTTGGGGGGGTGGTTGAACGTGGGTCAGCTGTGTGAAAGACGGTTTTGCTGTGCTCTCTTTCTCCAGTCCCTAAAATCCTTTTAATCCTTTTACGACGATTAGAATATGAATATTTGTGAATGCTCAGAATTTTTTTAGAGAGAACCAGACCCCCCTCTCCCAACCCCCCTACCCCGTGATCTAAAAACAACACACACCACATAAAAAAAAACCCTATAAATTAAAGCAAATCAACAAATAAAACCGAGGCTCCCGCCCTGATTCCGCTCATCACAAGTAGATGCTTGCAGCCAGGAAGGACAAAGCGGTGTCTGTTATATCCTACTGAGTGGGCCCCGTTTGGCTGGAGTCCCAGGCTCCGATAATGCGCCGCTTATGCCCAGACTCCTGGCGAGAGAGAGGAACATCCTGGGGCGGTGCCAAGGTTCCTCTCTTGGTCCAGCCTGATGCTGTCCTGGGCTCATTCTAGACAGAAGCTTCCAGTCCTGCTGCCAGCGCCCCACAGAGGCGTTTCCATCTTGGCCGGCCGGCTACTGAGTTAACGGATGCTCATGCATCGCCACTGGCCCTGGGGCCGCTGGTGGAGGTGTGGGATTTTGGGGCTGGGTTCTCTCGGGTTCCTGCCTGAGCTCTGGCTTCAGGGGGCTCCCAGGAGAAGCGGCTTCTCTCAGAAGCTGGGCGCTTGCGGGCCTGCTGCTGTCTGCCACATGTGGTCGCAGTGTGGGCCTCAGTGTCACTGGTGTCCCTGGGGCTCAGGAACTAGGGCCTCCAGCTCTCAGTCTGGGTCTAGAAACCCCCTGCCCCCCTGTCTCCCAGTCTGCTCCTTCAAGGCCCCCCTCCCAGGCAGTACTGCGCAGCCACATGGGGTGAATGCAGGGCAGTTTGGGGGTTCCAGGATACGCAGCCCTCATCTGAGTCACAAGTACCTTTGACTGCCATTTTAGGCCCAGAAAAACAAAGTGAGAAGCCAAGCTCAGCCCCTGGAAAGAGAGGGAGGTAGGAAGGGGGGGGACACACTTTGGGAGGATTATCCTCCCCAACTACATAGGGAAGGCGCCCCAAGCTATAATCTGCTCTAACTTCATCAAAAAGGGGTGGGAGCCCTTGGAGGGACCATGAGATCATCAAAAAGGAGCTGGGATGGAGCCAAGAAATGGTTCAAATGGCTGGTACACATGCGCGTGCCTGGGCCCCCACCCCTCCCGTTCAGCTTCCAGAGGTCTTTAAGCACCCATGGGAGCAATCCTTGCTCCAAGGTAGGTGTGGCCAAAATGAACAAACAAGTGCGTGCTTACGTGCTTGTGCATGTGTGTGTGTTTGTGTGTGTGTGTGAGACACTTTTATTTTTATTAGCCCTATGTGATTTTTTTTTTAACCAGGGTACAGACCCTTTTTGGGCTTAGAGTTTGGGGTCAATCCCAAAAACTGCATTTGGTGGGGAAAGAGTCAAGTCAGCCTCACACTCCTTATGTTCCCCCAAGAACCCTTGAGCTCAGAGCGAGGAGTAAACCCTGACCATTGCCTCGCGTGGCCCCAATCGAAACAAAACAAAAATCAAATAAATTGACTGAAGCAATAGTACAGCAGGGAGGGCATTCGCCTTGCTCAAGGCTGACCTAGATTCAATCTCCAGCATCCCAAATGGTTCCCTGAGCCTGCCAGGTGTGTCCCCAAAACAAAAACAAAAGACAAAAACAAACCAAACTGAAAAGCATCCTCATGCAGATGTGCAGTTTGCAGTGTCCTGGAACATGGATGGAGTAAACCTCTCATCATTTGCTTTTTTTTTGTTTTAATGTTTTTGCTTTTTGGGGTCACACCCAGCGATGCTCGGGGTGACACCTGGCTCTGCACTCAAGAATCACTCCTGGCGGTGCTCAGGGACCATATGGGATGCTAAGGATTGAATCTGGGTCAGCCGCGTGCAAGGCAAATGCCCTCCCCGCTGTACTATCACTCCGGCCCCCATCATTTACTTTTTGTCTTTTCTCTATCTCAAAAGAAAAACTCCTCACATGCAAATGTAATTGAATTCCCCGCTCCTCCCACCCCCCACCCCGGACTGCTGGCTGTCTTCCTGCCCTGTTATTATCTGGGACTTCTTTCTCAGAACACCTCCTGCGTGGTTCCTCGTCTGTGCTAATTCTGAGGTTCCCAAATGATCACGTTTATGCATGGGACAGTGCACACAGCCGCGTGAGTTGGCATTTCTGTGAGATACATTTCAAGACTCGGAACTCCTAGGCCAAGGGGTATCCAAAATAGCACCTTTTCCTAGATGTTGCTCCAGTGGCCTAAGGATGGATGCGGTTCATGCCGCGGGGCTTGTACCTGCATTTCCCAGCATTTGAAAATACTGTGAGGTTTGCTCGAACAAAATGGCAACCAGGATCAAATGGTGAGTGGCTGATGAGACAGAAACATTCCCGGAATCAGGATCCCCCTGTCCCCAGCTTGTAAGACAGGGCTTATGACCCACCAGGCGACAGGGAGCCCCCAGGTCAATGCTTCTTCACCATTGACCCATTGACCTCCCTACAGATAAGAGGCTCAAAGCGCACCAGCTCCACTAGTTTCCTTTTTCTTTTTTTTCTTTGCTTTTTGGGTCACATCCAGCGATGCACAGGGGTTACTCCTGGTTCATGCACTCAGGAATTACTCCTGGCCATGCTCGGGGAACCATATGGGATGCTGGGAATTGAACCCGGGTCGGGGCCGTGTGCACGGCAAACGCCATGCCTGCTGCGCTATTGCTCCAGCCCCTTTTTTTTGCTTTTTGGGTCACACCCGGCAATGCTCAGGGGTTACTCCTGGCTCTGCACTCAGAAATTACTCCTGGCAGTGCTCGGGGGACCATATGGGAATCGAACCCGGGTTGTCCGCGTGCAAGGCAAACGCCCTTCCCGCTGTGCAATTGCTCCGGCTCCCACCTCTAGTTCCCTTTTCCCAACCAAGACAACTTCAAAGCCCCCTTATTCTCTCCAAAGGCGCAGCTGTACCCCGGCCTCAGCTGAGTTCATAGCATCTGCCCGGGAGAGCACCCCAATAAACTTCTCCTATTTTCCTCAGTTTATCTGTTCCTCTGTCTGCACCTGACAGGGTTCCCAAATCTATCACATACCAGCATTGAAATGTTCGCTAGTTGGTAAGGGGGAAAGAGGGATCTTGCTTTGGTGCCCATCCCACAGGGTGCCAGGTACCTGAGCCACAGCCCCTCTGTCCACAAGGGGCAGTGCGGGGCGGGGAAGGGCTTGAGATGAGATTTTCTTTGTCATTTCCAGGGCAGCTGGGCAGCTGGCCCAGCCTCTATGGGGGGGGGAGGGGAACCTTTACTCATTAATTGAAATGAGTTTGAAAATGCTGCAAATTAGGGCAGAGATCAGCTATGCTTAAGAATGAAAGTCCTTCCACCTTCCCAAGTAAAACAGAAAAAAACTCAGTTACTAGACGATTATCAGCTGAGACTTTAAAGTCTGGTGCCTCTTTGCCTAAGGATTTACTGTGCAAATCTCTCTCTCTCTCTCTCTCTCTCTCCTCTTTCTCTCTCTCTTTCTTTCTCTCTCTCTCTCTCACACACACACACCCCACCCAACCATTTCTTTAAGCCTTTTATTTCCATTTATTTTTATTTCGATAGCACAGCGGGTAGGGCGTTTGCCTTACAAGCGGCCAACATGGTCGACCCGAGTTCGATTCCTCCGCCCCTCTCGGAGAGCCCGGCAAGCTACCGAGAGTATTCGATATGCCAGACACAGTAACAACAAAGTCTCCAATGGAGACGTTACTGGGCCCGCTCGAGCAAATCGACGATCAACGGGAGGGCCTTTACCTTTACCTTTATTTGTGTGTGTGTGTGTGTGTGTGTGTGTGTGTGTGTGTGTGTTCGTGTTTGGCTACGTCCTGCTGTACGCAGGGCTTACTCCTGGTTCTGTGCTCAAGGGTCACTCCTGGTGGGTCTCAGGGGACCCTATGGGGTGACCGGGATTGAACCCTTTGATCACATCAAGGTAAGCTTCCTGCCCACTGTCCTCACACTCCAGCCCCTGGCTTTAGCTTATATCTCTAGGATTAGAAACATGACCACAGCAAGGATGAGAGGATCTCCAGGAGACTACGGAAGACCAGTAGGACCAATGAGATTAAATGCTCATTGGCTGACATGAAGTGAAAATGAATTCCGGAGCTAGATACTCATGCAATGTAGGAACAGTTCACCCTTCGGAAGAATGGGGTTCCCTGGTTAATATACTCCCCGGCCTTTGTAAGCACCCCCTTTACCACAATCTAATTTTAGAATATTTTGTTCTCCCTTGCCCATGAGCAGAGCCGAATCACCTCAGATTGATTTTCTGCCTCCATGGAGACAAAACTGCCGGCTCTGGATATTTCATGCTGACAGTATTATGCAGTGTGTGCCGGCTTATGGTTTATGTCTCGGCTTAGGGCTTAAGTTTTGTTTCTTCCCCTTACCAGTTTATTCCGCCCCTCTCGGAGAGCCCGGCAAGCTACCGAGAGTATTCGATATGCCAGACACAGTAACAACAAAGTCTCCAATGGAGACGTTACTGGGCCCGCTCGAGCAAATCGACGATCAACGGGAGGGCCTTTACCTTTTACCTTTTACCAGTTTATTCAGCGCTCAGTCACGCTGAAGGATGCACTAGCTGAAATAAAACATCAGCACTGCTTTGGAGGAAGGAAAGACCCTTTCTTTGTTCAGTTTAAAGTTTCTTGGGGAAGAAACCAGCAGTTCTTCCTGGGGTCTCCCCTCCCCCCCAGAGCAAACCCAGGGCCCAGGGGGGCCATGTGTGAGCCGCTGTGACAGGCCCTTCCCAGGAAAGGCTGACATCAGGTTAGCATTTCAAAGTGAGGCCCCTTTCTCTCTAGGAGTTGGTGTCAATTTCTAACATCCTGGTTAAACCAGGAAGGTTTAACCAGACCATTATCTGAGGCAGGAACCATCCAGGGTGTAAGGGAATCAGAGTCAGATAAAAATTTACAAGGAAGGGGCTGGAGAGATACCACAGTGGGTAATGATTGAGCTGGCCTCAGAAGCCGGAAGCCGGCCTGGACCTGGGTTAGATTTCCAGAACCCTGAGTGTAAAGGTAAGTAAGAAACTGAATGTAGTAAGCATTATGAAATTGTGGGGCTGAAGCAATAGTATAGTGGGTAGGGTGTTTTCCTTGCACTTGGCCAACCTGCGTTCGATTCCCAGCATTCCATAGGATCCCCGAGCACCGCCAGGAGTAATTAATTTCTGAGTGCAGAGCCAGGAGTAACCCTGAGCATCACTGAATGTGACCCAAAAAAAACAAAAAAAAAGCAAAAAAAAAAAAAAACCCAAAAACAAACAAAAAAGAATTATGAAATTGTAATGTGAACTAAGAAAATGTCATGGGAACTGGGAAACAGAAAATGGAACCTTATGTTAAACAAGAGAAGGGAGGAAGAAGCATTCCTTTTATGACCCCTGCCAGGCCGCCAGATTTCTGGGAGTGAATTTACGGGACTGAGGGTGGCGCCAAATGGGCAGGATATATGTCATTGTTTTCCTTTTGGGGCCTGAGGGCCATACGTAGGGAAAAGATGCTTTGACTGTTTGATCTTTTACCAATTATCTCTGTACCTACAGCCTCACGGATAAGAAGGTATGTAGACTGCGGCCCACTCTCAGAGGATAAAAGAGAGACCTTCTCAGCAAATGGACTCCAAGTCTCTTTCTCTTCTGACTTGGGGTCCTTAGCTGAGCGTCTGATAAACTCACTCTCCTATCCTGAGCCCTGTCTCTCTGCTCACTCAAGACTGGCCCAGCACAACCCTGAGTGCCTCCGGGTGTAACCCCCAAATGGAACAAATAACAAATTTACAAGGGAGAGAGCTGAAAGGGTTGGAGCTTCGTGTGAAGTTTGATCGCCAGAGCTCCTCAGTCCCCACAAGCACCATACCAGGAGCAACTCAGGGTGTGATCACCCATGTGACCCCAAGCCAGCAAGCAAAAAACAATCATCTGTGGAGCCTGAGCGGTTAGGGTGTTTGCCTTGCACTCTACTGACCAGGGTTAAATCCCTGGTACCCCATAAGCCCCCATCTCCAGCACTGCCAAGAATGGTCCCTGAGCACAGAGCCAGGAGTATGCCCTGTGCACTGCCAAGTGTGGCCCGAAACAACAACAAAACCCAACCATCTGTGGTGGGTTCAGAACATGCAGAGGGCTGTAGTGGCGATGGTGTGTGTGGAGGGGAAGGCGGCTCTTAGAGCCCGCAAGAGCCATTGCAGACTCAGGGAGACCCTTGAATTCCCTCCTTCTGCACCTGGACTATGGTGCATTTATTCTTGGGGCCAGACAGATAGTAGAGCAGGAAGGCGCTTGCCCTGCACACAGCAGACCCAGGTTCAATTCCCGGCCCCCCAGGGCCCCCCAAGGCTGCCAAGAATACTCCCTCAGCACAGAGCCAGGAGTCAGCCCTGAGCACCTCCAGGTGTGGCCCACCCCCTCCTCCCAATGATTGCAGTGTAATTGTTTGGGGAGGAGGGGCATTTCTGGCCTGTGTTTCGGTGCTCAGGGGAACACGTAGAATTGTGACTCAGACCTGGGTCCCCTTGGAGCCGTCACCCCAGCCCCAATATTAAATCTTTGTTTGGGGACCGTATGCAGCAATGCTCAGAGCTTGCTCTGGGAGTTACTCCTAGTGGGCTTGGGGGACACATGGGGTGCTGGGATCAAACTCTGGATGGTCTTGTGCTAGGCAAGCACCCGACCAATAACTGTGGGACCTTGGATTTCTACATCTGGGTGGTGACTCAGTTTCTCCTCTGGGGATGTGGTCTTCATGCCTTTGGGTCGACTCAGGGCTGGACAGTCTACTGAGTTTTATTATTTCCTGAAAGTGCATTACCAGGCTCCCCTGCTTATCTGCCTGCAACACAATTTTTATTTATCTTTTTCACAATGCAATTGCTTAAACATGGCTAGTTTGTGTGTTAAAAGGATTAACCCCACTGGCCTAAGATGTTCCTAAAATGAAGGGCTGTGATTAAAATAAAAATGGTTTCATTGGAGTCACTCAAACACAAGGGACACATTCTTTAACACCAGCTTCACGGAGAGTCTCAAGAGGGTGACGCAGGAGCTGGGCCGATGGGGGCGGGAAGGTTAGATCAGAAGCAAAGAGACGGCTGTCCTATCTCTCATGGTGTTACACTCTTCTACGGAACAAGTTTTGGATAATTCCACTTGCCATTTTGTTGTAACAAGTGGTATCAAATATTTTGTGCCTGCTAAGGGTGCAGGCCTGGTGGGGAGGGAAACTTGGGACAATATGGAGAGAGGTCACTCATGGAGGCTTGGAGCTGGAATTCCAAATGCCTGGAACAATTGTTTTTTGTTTGTTTGTTTGTTTTTGTTTTGTTTTTGCTTTTTGGGTCACATCCGGTGATGCACAGGAATTACTCCTGGCTCTGCACTCAGAAATTACTCCTGGCTGTGCTCAGGGGACCATATGGGATGCTGGGAATCGAACCCGGGTTGGCCGTGTGCAAGGCAAACGCCATACCCTCTGTGCTATCGCTCTAACCCCTGTAACAACTGCTTTTTGAACAACTTTGCAAACCACGGTATTCAAATGAAAACAGGAAATACGGAGCTGGAGCAATAGCACAGTGGGTAGGGTGTTTGCCGACAGCATCCCTTATGGTCCCCTGAGCACCGCCAGGGGTAATTCCTGACGTGCAGAGCCAGGAGTAACCCTTGAGCACCGCTAGGTATGACCCAAAAGCCAAAAAAAAAGCCAAAAAAAAAAAAAGAAAGCAAGTAAGAGTGTAGACAGTACCAAGTCAGGGGCCAAGGCCAGCTGGGGAGAAGGGACAAAGGTAGTTCTCTGAGGTTCCCTCCCCTGAGCCCACTGCCCCACAATAACGTCCTCTCTATCTTCCTGGGGCCTTTTTGAACCCCCACTTCCGCCCCCAGCACGTGCTTGTGTGCCCAGTTAATTGTTGGCAGAGCTTACATGCCCTTGAACTTTGCCAAAGTTTTACATGCCCTTGAACATGCCCTTGAACTTTGCCAAAGTTTTTGTCTCACTCTACCCTCCGATTACGGTCTCCTGCCGCCTCCTGGTCCGCCCCATACAATTCTGCTTTTGGGGGTGAGGTTCTGACCTGATCTTGCACAACCCATGGGGGTCACCCAACTGTATGTTCTTCGTCTCCTGATGCTGGAAGGTTTGGGTTTGCCTTTTGGGATTATTATCCGAGCTGCAGAACATGCTTGTGGGAGTGTCGGGCCACACGTGTTTTCCTGATTCTTGCAGGGGGCAGTACCCCCACTCCAACTCTCGCCTTCTGCTCTCACCTGTTAGGGCTGTGTGCAGGACAACTCCAGCTGTGAGTTTCCTACATATCCTTCTTGGCCACTGAGGTCTTTCTAGCCTGTGATCTGGTGGTGGCCTTGTGATTTGATTTTCCTTTTGGGCACCAGCTGGTGCTTGGTGGAGCGCTGGTCTTACCCTGGGCATACCTAACGGTTTTCCTACCTCCGCTTCCTTTCCCGTCCGTTACAGGGGAGAAGCACTTGCTGTGAGCTGGAGAGAGGTGATACAAAGGTTGAGATTTGCCTTGCATGCAGTTACCTGGATTGGTCCCTGGCAACAAATATGGACGGTTCCTTGGACACCAGTAGGATTGATCCCTGAGCATCGAGCCAGGGGTAGGCCCTGAGCATCACCAGGTGTGGCCCCAAAACCAAAAAAGGAAGAGAAAAGAAACACCCTGGTGACGTCAGAAGGTTAAGGCCAAAAGAAATAGTGGAGTGAGGGAAGGGAAGCCCAATGGGTTGGGCTCTGGCTCTGCTTGCCAGAGGCTAGGGTTCACTCCCTGCCCACTGCCTGGCCTCTCCAGTACATGGGACCCCCTCCCGACACATGCCCAGCCTCATAGGTGTCCAAGTCGCTTCTCAGGGGGGCTGCAGGGCTTCCTCACAGGGCCCCCCCAGCCCCCTCTCTGCTTGTCAGTGATGAGGGGGCAGCAGCCTCCCCACGGCTGCAGCTCCCGAGTGCCACCTTCTAGGGTGGCCGGCCCCCTCCTCTGTACCACCAGTTATCGGGATCATGAGGACCCTGTGTCCCTTTCACAGTACAGAGGTGCCATGTCCTCCAAGCAGCCCAGGACTGAGCTTCTCAGGCAGCGGGGGCTGGGACTGTGCCAACCTGTGCCAGCCTGTGCCAGCCCACTGCCAGCCCACCACCTGCTGTTCGAAGCAGGTTTCCCTCTGTCTCAGCACTTTTCCTCACTCACCCTCCCCCTGCAAGTCAGAGGACTCAAGTGGAGCAGCTGGAATAATTGCCAGCTTGCTGGTGTGACTCCTGGGGCGGGGGCAGGGGCCGAGGGGGGAGCGGGAAGGGCGCTAGTGCTTCTCTGCGGGTGGGGCCCGGGGGTCTCCCGCTTTCCTGAAGTCTCCACAGCCCCTCCACAGTGCCTCAGACCCGTGGAGGTGACTTGAAGGCGAGGCCAGCCTTGCCTACAGCTGTGGCCTGCATCCTCTGTTACAAAGTTACCTTTCTGGCTGCATTTGATCCAAGATTGTGGGGACCAAGGGGGAGTTCTTGGTCCCCAAACGGGATATCTTGGTGGCATCCCTGTGAACACACGCCGCTCAGAGGACAGAGCCTCCCCCTGACTTCTGCCAGTACCAGCCCATTCCCCTCCACCTGAACCCCCAGACACTCCTCTCTGCCCATCACCCCCTGCCTCCCCAGGCCAGGAAGCTTTTCCTTTCGCTCCACATCCCTCCTCCTTGGAAGGAAGCACCCCGGGGCCCAGGCCTCTGGGTCATGCGTATCAAGTTCAATTCAAACGAGAGCGAGAGCCGGTGAGCGGATGGAGTGATAGTCACGTTCTTTTTGTTTATTTGTTTTGGGGGCCATACCCAGTGGTGCTCAGGGCTGACTCCTGGCTCTGCACTCGGGGATCGCTCTGGGCGGGGCTCTGGGGACCGTATGGGATGCGGGGGGAGGGGGGGGTGGAAGCCAGGCTAAAACAAAACAAAACAAAACAAAACAAAAACCAGCCCTCCCTGCTGTGGTCATGCACGCACGCACCCAGGCACGCAGGCACACACGGTTTAGTGGTGGCGCTAGCGCATGCGCATATGGGGTGCTGTGGGGGAGTTGAGGTATCACTTTGCCTTAACACGTTGACACTGGCAAGTACCACTGGTGGCTGGCGCTTGGATGTAGTTGAATGAGCACAAATTGCCCCACAGGTATCAGTGTGTTAATGAGGGCACGAGTGCAGGTGCGCAGTGCCCTCACCTGAACGCCAAGGGGCGCGCTCCTACCGGAGTTGCCCGCACATCTCTGGGGTGACAGGTTTGGACACCTGAGGGCAGGGGGCCAGCAAAGGGACGCAGTGGGTGCCACGCAGGTGCCTTCTGCCACTGACACATTCCCTGGGCCTCGATATATATATATGATATATTATATAATATATATGATATATATTATATATATAATCTCCAATTAAGATTTTCAGAAATGAATGCGTTAAAAAGCATATTATTAGATACAATCGAAATCAAACTGGTCATCAGGATTGAGAAGGGGCTGGAGCGATAGAACAGTGGGGAGGGCATTGGCCTTGCACCTGGCCACCAAGGTTCGAACCCCAGCATCCCATATGGTCCCCTGAGCCCCGCCAGAAGTAATTCCTGAGCACAGAGCCAGGAGTAAGCCCTGAGCACCGCCGGGTGTGACCCCCTCCCCCAAAAAAAAGAACTGAGGAGAAAAAGTGAGCCAGGACACATGGAGAGGCCAAAGACGTCAAAAGCTAGAGCAGAATGACACGCTCACAGTTGTGGCCGGGCCCCCATAGCAGGCTGTGGAGATGGGGCGGGGGGCCTCTGAAATAAAGGCTGAGAGAAATCCAGAATATACACAAGGTGGAGGGAAAGTCCACACGATGCCCTGGACAGATGTGGAGGACCTCTGGCGAGAAAGCGGCTGTTGTTTACAGGAGGGAGGCGTGTGTGTGTGGGGGGGGGAACCTCTGAATCGGAGTGTGTCCACCTGTTGGGGTTTCCCTCCAGGAACTGGTCTGGGGTCTGCACAAGAGAACCGCATCTCCACAGCTCAGGGGCTGGAAATGTCAGGGGGGTGCTGGGGTGGGAGGGGGTCCTGTCCCCGCTCCACTCGGGCTCCTCACCCCACCTGCCCAAATGCACTCACGTTCCCGTTTTCCTGAGGATGGCAGTTCAGAAGGGGTGGGGTCGGGTGAAAATTTTTTTTTTTTATGTAGGAGTACTGCTATTTATTCAGCCACTGATTAGCTGATTGAATTGTGTTTGAACTCCGCCTTACTTTTTTTTTTCATTTTTTATAATTTTATTTATTGAATCACCGTGAGAGCAGTCACAAAGCTTTCGGGTCTAAGTCTCAGTCATACAATGAAACACCCGTACCTTCACCAGTGCCCTTTCTCCACCACCAAAAACCCCAGTATTCCTCCATCCCACACCCTCCCCCTACCTGTGGGGCAGATGATTTCCACGTTACTCTCTCTCTACTTTGATCACATTCAATATTTCGACACCAGAACCACCATTATTATTTGAGATTTTACCTCAACACTCACATCTGCTGAAAAGGCAACAGTAGACAACTTGTGTTCTATTGCTGGTTATGAATAACATATGATGTTGCATGGCTGCAGTAGGGCCGTGTGATTTTGAAATTCCAAAATTTTAACACTTAAATCTGGAGGGATTTCTGCCAAAAGCTACTGGGTTTTGAGATTTGCTCCTGAGTCTCTGGGATCATGGCCGTTGAGCAGCTTGATCAGGAGCCAGAGAGGCCATTCGTGTGCGATGACTTGGGGTCTCGTTGGGACGGGGAGACCAGGACCGGCTCCACTCCCATCTTGTGAGGCCCAACAATTTTCATCACTGCGGGCCCAGACCTGACTGTCCAATGGCCTCTGGAGGATGACAGCCACCAAGCTGCCAAGGGGGAGCAGGCGGAGGAACAACACCCTTTCCCCGCTGGGGTGGCCTGGCAACAGTAACCTACTGCGGGGTCCTGGCGCATTTCTGCCAAAAGCCGCTGGGTTTCGAGATTTGTTCTGATATCTGGGATCAAGGCCGTTAAACAGCTTGATCAGGAGCCAGAGAGGCCATTCGTGGGCGATGACTTGGTGTCTCGTTGGGGTGGGGAGGACAGGCCTGGCTCCCCACCCCATCCTGTGAGGCCCAATAAGTTTTGTCACTGCGGGCCCAAACCTGACTGTCCAATGGCCTCTGGAGGATGATGGCCACCTAGCCGCCAAGAGGGAGCAGGCGGAGTGACAACACCCTTTCCTTTCTGGGGTGGCCCGGTGACAGTAATGTACTGTGGGATCCAGACGCATTTCTGCCAAAAGCCACAGGGTTTTCGAGATTTGTTTCTGAGTCTCTGGGATCATGGCTGTCAAGCAGCTTGATCAGGAGCCAAAGAGGCCGTTCGTGGGCAATGACTTGGGGTCTCGTTGGGGTGGGGGGGACAGGACAGGCTCCACCCCCTTCCCGTGAGGCCCTGCGTGTCTCGTCACTGGGGGCCCAAACCTGACTGACCTCTGGAAAATGGCGGCCACTGGGCCGCTGGGGGGGAACAGGCCAAGGCACGAAACCTATTCCCACCTGGGGTGGCCCAGCACCGGTAACCTACTGCAGGAACCGGACGCATTTCTGCCAAAAGCCGCTGGGTTTCGAGATTTATTTCTGAGTCTCTGGATTGCCTGGCAAGCTCCCCGTGACGTATTCGATATGCCAAACACAGTAACAACAAAATCTCCAATGGAGATGTTACTGGGCCCGCTCGAGCAAATCGATGAACAATGGGAGGGCCTTTACCTTTACCTTTACCTTTACCTCTGGGATCATGGCCATTAAGCAGTTCAATCAGGAATCAGAGAGGCCATGCCTCCAATTATATAGCTGAGCCGAAGGTGGTTTGTGGGTGTGTTTCCCACATACCTAACTTTTGGCCGTTTACTTTCTTGGTATACTTTGCCCTAAGTTTTTGGGGTCTGGCCAAAGGCACAGCAGCAATTTTGGGGTATCTGGAAGTCTGAAGGCGCCATCAGGCTGTGATGCACTCATCTCACAGGTACAGATTGACCTGCTGGCGGCACCATACCCCCTGAATGTTTGTTTTTATACCTCATTTTATTTTATTTTTTCACCAGAAGCTTATTCAGAGTGGAAAAAAATGCATATAATTCTGCCCTGCCTAGAACATATAAACCGGTGAAAGAGAGAAACCACTCACAAATAACCATGGACAAAAGAACAACTGCAAATAACTAATTGACAGTTAAGTTTTTTGGGAAAATGTAAAGCATGACCCATTTAAATATCGATCAGGGAAGGATTCATGAAAGATGTGATCTATAAATAGAGATTTGATGGATGCATTGAATTTGCCCAAGTCCTGTCTGGGGAGAAAAGGTTCGAGGAGGTAAAGGGCCCGGTGGGTGGTGGAGAGAGCGATGCCACGGTGCTCCACTTGTTTGAATTATTTTCTGTGTGTTTTTAGGAAATGTGTGAATGACTATGGTTTAAACTTATGATGCAGTTGTAGAAAAACATTTTGGGTAGAAGGAGCAGAAGTAGTAATATCAAGGATGTGTGTAACGCTGTTTAGGAGGTTGGGGTGGATGATTGGGAGGACAATACTGAGAGTAATAAAACAGAGTATCAGCAGGACGTCAGTTTATTATTTTTTTGAAATTTTTTTCTTTTTGAGTCACACCCGGCGATACTCAGGGGTTACTCCTGGCTCTGCACTCAGGAATCACTCCTGTCGGTTTTCGGGGAACCGTATGGGATGCTGGGAATCGAACCCGAGTCCGCCGCGTGCCAGGCAAATGCCCTACTCGCTGTGCTATTACCCCAGCTCCAGAAGGATGTCAGTTTAAAACCACACTAAGGGAGTTTAAAGTTCTTCCTTTTTCCTCTTTTTACGGATTTTTTGGTCACACCCGGCGATGCTCAGGGGTTACTCCTGGCTCTGCACTCAATTACTCCTGGGGGTGCTCAGGGGATCCTATGGAATGCTGGGGATCAAACCTGGGTTGGCTGTGTGTAGGTAAACACCCTCCCTGCTGTATTATCACTTCAGCCCTGAAGTTGTTCCATTCACAATGGAGAACGATTGCATTGTTTCCAAAAATGAAATGCCAAAATTAGAGTCTGGTGTCTGAAAGTTCGTAACATCAGAATTTCTGGGAATAGGATTCAGAGATCTGCAATTTTACAAAGCATGGCAAGTGAATCTTGTAAGTTACTACATCTTAAGAGATATTGTTGTTCAAAGCAGCAAGAAATTTGATCATTAAAAACTGAAAAAAAAAAAAAAGCTGAGAGAGTTCAATTCAGTTCGACCTTCAGCCCTGAGTTCTGTTCCTGAACATCCCTAGGTGCAGAGCCACAGAGCCTGGAGCAAAGCTGGGTGAGGTACCAAAAATAAATAAGTAAAAAAATAAAAATAAACTTAAATGGAAAAAGAATGTCACGCAGAGGAACACTAAAGGAACTTCCAGGGTATTGGCATGAGTGGTTGGAATTATACATCTCTTAAAGTGCATCAAGAGGCTCATACCTATATGTATTGTAGAATTTTGTTGCTTAAAAATTATGGTGGGCTGGAGTGATAGCACAGCAGATAGGGCGTTTGCCTTGCATGTGGCCAACATGGCCGACGAATTTGATTCCTCTGCCCCTCTTGGAGAGCCCGGCAAGCTACCCAGAGTATCTCGCCCGCACGGCAAAGCCTGGCAAGCTACCCGTGACATATTCGATATGCCAAACACAGTAACAAGTCTCACAATGTTATTGGGCCCGCTCGAGCAAATCGATGAGCAATGAGAGGACAGTAACAGTGAAAAATTATGGTTTTGTTGTTGTTGTTGTTGTTGTTGTTTAAGGGCCATACCCAGTGGTGCTCAGGGCTTTATGCTTTATGCCTTATCACTCCGGTTTACGCCTCAGTTTAGATGAGCCATTTTTATAAAGATCCTGTCTCTGTGGGCTCAAGAGACAAGACAGGTATAAGGCATATTTGCCTTGCACGTGGCAGGTCAGCGTTTGATCCCTGGCACCACAGACGGTCCACAGAGCACTGCCAGGAGTGAGCCCTGAGAACGGTTGGGTTTACTCCTCCCTGCCACCAGTGTTATGAGATCCTGGGGGTTTCAACACGAGAATTTTGTGTTTTGGTGGGACACAATCCAACCCATAGCACAAGCTGAAACGTGCCTTAATTGAACCAGGGCTGGAGAGAGCAGAGAAGCCACAGATTGGGGCCCGCAGTTTGCATGCTGAGGCCCGGGTTCAAGCCCTGACACCGTGAGGTCCCCTGAGCACCACCAGGAGTGAGTTCCTACACAGAGCCAGCAATAACCCCTGTGCACAAAATAAACACCAGAGTGAGGTACAAACACATAGCGAAACCGACCTTTTACAGTGCGACCGTGCGGGTATCTGCACCACTCTTGACCCGATAAAATAAGCTGAGAAGAATGCAAAGAACCCAAGACCGGCTGAACAGGCAGGAGCCTCTCTAGCACCACCCCTCGGTAGAAATAGACATGGAGTGTGAATGCACCCCAGACATGGCTCAGCAGTAAAGCACATGGCTGCATGCATGAAGCCCTGGGCTCCATCCCCAGCACCATACACGCACACACGCACACACATGCACAGATACACCAGAAGGTCCGACATGTAGACAAATCATATCTAACATGCAATTTTTAGAACCGTATAAGGTAAAGTACAAAGAAGCAGGTGAGAAAAAAAATCGCTATTTAATCCAGTATGTACTACACACACACACACACACACACACATATTTCCCTGTTTGGGGAACTATCCTAGTTGTTGCTCAGGGGACCATATGGGGGGCTGGGGATCAAACCGGGCTTAGCCACATGCAGGGCAATGTTCTCCAGCCCCCAACATACTATTTCAATGTATAATTAATAAACAGCTCGTTAATGAGCTATTTCCACGTGCATGCATCTCCATTTGAGACTCTTCTTCTCTGTTCACCCCCTCGGCACCTCTGTGGCAGGGCTCTTTCTGTTTTTTGTTTGTTTATGTACCAGCAATGCTCAGTGTTTACTCCTGGCTCTGTGCTCAGGGAACCATAGAGGATGCCGGGATGGACCCTGGGCTGGCCGCGTGCAAGGCAAATACTCTCCCGCTTGTGCTACGCTACGCCCCGACCCAGCCACACCCGAACCTTGTGGTGCTCCAGGGCAGCCCAAAGCTGCTCCTTCTGCTGACTGGATCCTGGTGGTTCTGATTGCAGAGAACCGCCACAGGGCTCATCTTCCTAACCAGGAGGGCATGACTGTTGGTTCATGCCAACCTCCGAATTGAGTCGGAATCTGGAGGTGGAGATACCCACGGAAGAAGACCCCGGGGCAGCCCAGTTCCTTTGTTACCGTTAGGAACGACTATGACGCAGAGCTTAGAATATTTGCCTGAGTTGTACATCACAGTATCCCAGCGGTCTCCGTTGAGAAAGGGAAGATTTGTGTGTGTGTCTGTGTTTCTCCGCCACCCCCAGTGGTGCTCGGGGACTCTCCTGGTGGTGCTCCAAAGCCCCTGAGGCACCGTGGACCAAGCCAGGCCTGCTGCATGCAGAGCACACACTACCGCCCTTGCAGTTGCCTCCCTGTTCTGTTTGCTCACTTTAAGAAAACAGGACAAATTAGTGGCCTGGAAGTTTTGAATCCAAACCACCTGCGTGACCCCGCCGCGGGAGAGCCCTTTCCGCCCGATGAACGCTCCATGTCTCTGCAAAGCAGGTCTGTAGGCGATTCTCAAGCTAAATGTTACCACAGAGTGTCCCAGGGATCCAGGGCGAAACTTGTTTGCTGAGCTGTCACCTCGAGCTGAACAAATGTCATCAGAGGCTCCGTGGGCAAATTGTCTGTCCTGGAACGAGGCCTTCTCTCTCATCAGTGTGTGTTCTTTCTCTGAGGGTCACAGAGATGGACACAGGAAAGGGATTGTCAACAGTTTCACAGGTCACAGGCCTGGGAGCCAGCTCAAAGGGTGTTTTATTTTTTATTTTTTGAGGGAAAGTATGGGCCGTGCCTGGCAATGCTCTGGGGCTACTCCAGGGTCTGTGCTCAGGAGTCATTCCTGAGGTACCTATATGGGATGCTGGGGACAGAACCATGGACAGTGGCATGCTAGCAGAGTGCCCTAAAGCGTCTACTCTCTCTCTGACCTTGAGTGCAGGTTTTGCATACAAGGGCCTTGGGTTCAACGCCCAGTACCACAGGGTCCCCTGAGTAATTCACCAAGACCCACCCCTCAGCACTGAGTCAGGGGTAGTCTCTGAGCACCACCAGATGTGGTCCAAAAAGCAAACAAAAATGAACAGTTTGTGGGGCTGGAGCAATAGCACAGCGGGTAGTGCGTTTGCCTTGCACGCGACCAAACCAGGTTCAATTCCAAGCATCCCATATGGTCCCCTGAGCACCACCAGGAGTGATTCCTGAGTGCATGAACAAGGAGTAACCCCTGTGCAATGCCGGGTGTGACCCAAAAGAAAAAAAAATGAAGTTTGTTAGGGAAAAGTTGGTCTTAGTCTGAATAAAATTGTTCTTCTGTCAGCTTCTGGGAGTTCAATTTCTACCTTTCTTTACTCCACACTGAGTGATGCTCAGAGGTTATTCCTGGCTCTGCACTCAGGGATCTCTCTTGGTGGAGCTTGGAGGGTCATACAGGATGTGGGAGATCAAACCTGATTGACTGCATGCAAAGCAAGAGCACTCCCCACTGCGCTCTCTCTCCAGCCCTTACCCGCTGTATGACTGACCGGTCCTGGTGTGGTTTGTGTTTTGGTTTGGTTTGATTTCTCACCACACTCTGTGGTGTGCTCAGAACTTACTCTTGGCTCTGTGCTCCGGAGTCACTCCTGAAGTTGCTTGGTGGATATATGTGGCACCAGGGATTAAACTTGGGTCAGCTGCATTGAAGGCAAATGCCTCAACCCCTGGAGACACTGTTTGTAAAGGAAAAACCATGTCTTTTAGGTTATCTAAAATAAGAAGATAAAGAGCTTGCCTTGCATGGGTTCGATCCCCAGCATCCCATATGGTTTCCTAAGGATGTCAGGAGTGATCCCTGAGCACAGAGCCAGGGTTAAACCTGTCACAGCTGGGTGTGACACCCTTCCTCCCCACCCACCCCCACCGTGCTGCAATCTCTTCAAACCCTTGGGAGAAGGCTCTCATTTTAACACCAATTTAAACTTATTCTGCAGGTCTTCTGCAGCAGCTGGAGGTGGGTGTGAGCACAACCTGAGAAACAACAGCGGGAATTATGTTTGTCTCATGTGGCCAACCCCTGCATGATCCCCAGCACCCCATATGGTCCCCCAGTCTCAACAGCAGCGATTCCTGAGCTCAGAGCCAGGTCTAAGCCCTGAGCTCAGCCATCTGTGGCCTACAAGACAGACAAAAATAATAAAAAAATAGAGTGAGATAAAAGAGTTGGAAACAAACGTTAAACCGACTGGGGACATGGCTCACACCTCTGGGAGGCGTGAGGTCCTGGGTTTGACCCCAGCACCACATGGCCCCTGAGCACCAACGGGAGTGACCCTGGTGGCCCTCCCACCCGCCGAGATCTGGTCCCCCAAGACCAAGTGTGCTGACCTTACAACAACTTAAAAGAAAATAGAATTATGTGCAACCTACCAGTCTCATTGCAGGGAATAGATCCAAAAGAGTTGAAGTCAGCCAGTCAAGCAAATATGCACCGAAAAGCAAAGACAGAAATTCACAGCAGTGGGGCCAGAGCGACAAGACAGCGGGGAGATTGCTGGCCTTGCACACGACTGACCCGGGTTCGAGCCCCTGAACTCCATATGGTGCCCCGAGCATGCTGGGAATGATCTTGTGAGCAGTCAGGAGCAAATCCAATCACAGCCGCGTGTGATCCCAAATGCCCGCCCACCCCCTCCAATCCCTTCGCCAAAAAAAAAAAAATTCACTGCATTGTTCACAAGGTCAGAATGGAGGGAACTGCACCTTCCATCAACAGATAAATGGAGGAACACAAGATGGTACTCAGACACACACTCAGGTATGTACACATGCACAGGCACACATGCACAGGCACACACTCATACAGGCACACAAACACACACATAGATGCAAACACAAGAACTTTACTCCGCCAGAAGAAGGAATGAAGGACAGAGTCACAGCAAGGATGGCCCTTTAAAATGATGCTAAAAGAGACCAGGGGAGAGGCAGTTAGCCCCCAGGGACAACGGGAAATCCCCTGGGGAGACAGAAAGGCAGCCCTGGGCGGGATGTTCATGGAGAGACTTTAGTGTACAGAAACAGATGAGGGTGGGCACACGCTCGGGTGTTCCAAACGACACTGAACTACACTCTTTTTTTTTTTTTTGGCTTTTTGGGTCACACCCAACGATGCTCAGAGGTTATTCCTGGCTCATACACTCAGAAATAACTCCTGTTAGTGCTCGGGGGACCATATGGGATGCTGGGAATCGAACCCGGGTCAGCTGTGTGCAAAACAAACACCCTATCCGCTGTGCTATCGCTCCAGACCACCGAACCACAGCAGAGCTCTTTCCACGCTGTGTGAATTTCTCCTCGATTATAATAACCCAGAGGCCCAGAGACAATTCCGTGGTCCAGCGGCTGCTTTCCTGGGCTGTGGCCTCCCCTTGCATCACCAGCACCCCATGCCGATCACGCGGAGGCCCAGCCGTGCAGACCACGACCAGCTGCACGCGGACACGGCCAGGCAGGGTCTGGGCATTGCCCCCACGGTTCAATCCTCATCACAGCAGCAGCATGAACCTCCGGGGCTCGGGGCTTCCGGAAGATCCTGTATCTTCTCCCGGGTATCTTCCCATCTGTGAGACATGTTCCCTGGGCGGGGTCTCTGACCACCGGGACATCCTTCTCCCATTGTGGACCCCCATCCCTCTGAGGGGCAGCGGTTGCAGACCAGACGAGGCTGCCATGTGTCTCTGCCGCCACTGGAGGGCACCAGAGCCTGGCGCGTGCTCCAGCTGGGCCTGCATGGCTCAACTCCCAGGCTCACTCCTTCTCACTGTGCAGAGGCTTGCGGGTCCGTGGCCCATTTTCTGTGATGCTGTTCTATTTCTGCAAGTCTGATACTCGTGGGAGCCTGCTCGAGGGGGCATCTCATCAGGGTGCAGGTATTCACCCTCCCCTCTTCGGATTCTGCTCGGTTGACAATCGGGTGGACAGGAGACAGTTGCAGCAGAGGAGAGTGAATGGGATTCCCTGCCTCAGGAGAAGCTTCTTGGATTACATTCTAAACTAGGAGGGGCAAAGGAGGGGCCAGGTCAGTGAGCGGAGGAACAGGCCAGGGCCTGGGGCTGCAGGAAGACGGGAGGCGCTCACATCATCGGGTCCTGCCAGGCCATTAGCTGGGTGCCCCAGAGAAGTGTCTGTCTGGGGTCGGAGAGGTAGAACAGCAGGGAGGACAATAGTCTTGCACACAGATGAGAAAATGGTCCCCTGAGCCCTGCCAGGAGTGACCCCTGAGCACAGAGCCAGGAGTAGGTGTGGGCACCCCCAGGTGTGTCTCTCCAAAACAACAACCAGGAGAAAGGTGTTGTGGAGAGAAGTTCCTTGAATGCCCAGACTGTTAAGGGTGCAGTTGGCCTCAGCTGGGGAACGAAGCCCCCCTCCCCAGCCTGTCCTAGCAGGGGCGCTTCCTTCAGGGTGGGCACCTGCATCCAGAGTCGCCCACACTGCCATTGCTCCAGCTCTCTGGCAAACACGTGGATCCCCAGTGACAAAAGAAAAGGCAAAACCCGAAATCGGGGCGTCTCTAGGCCTTCTCTCCAAGAGAGTGTGTGACCCGGAGTGCCGGGTGCTGTGCACAGAGAGGAGGAGGAGGCTGTCAACCCTCCTGGAATTGTGTTCTGGAAAGTTCTCCCGCTGACCCTCCAGATCAGTTGAGTCCATGCCAGGAGGGCGGGGCTGTGCCTGGCTCCCAGCACCCTGACCCCTCTCCAGGCTGGGTGCTGGGGGTTTGGACATGCCCCACCACCTTTCAGGCTCCCGATGGCGCTGACCTTCCTGTCTGGTCACCAGGAAGGTGAATGAGCCACGTGGCATGAAAATGGGCTCCTTTCTGTGTGTGCTTGTAGGCTACGCCTGGCTCAGTCTCGGGGTCCCTCCCAGCGGTGTTTAGGGGCTCAGACAAGGAACGGTGCCCAGGATTCCGTGTGCAAAGCTTGTGCTGGAGAATGCTCTCCTGCCCGGATCAGGGTTCGTGATGGGTCAGAGCCACCCCCTCGGGGATATCTGCATCCGCCCCTCAGGCTGAGCCTGTCTGCGCCTCATGGAGCTTCTGGTCAGGCCCGAGCAATAGTACAGAAGGGAGGGCACTAGTATTCACGGAGCTGACCCGGGTTTGATTCCCGGTGCCTTATAGGGTGCCCCGAGCCCTCCAGGAGTATCCCTCAAAATAAAACAAAACAAACAAACCTATTCATGTTCACAAAGGCGAAACTGTTTCTAGAAGAAAGTTGAGTGCGGAAGTGCGGTGGTGGGGGGGGGGGGGCTAGAAAAAGGAGAAAAACCCACAACTGGACCAGCCTTGAACACGTTTCCGTCTTACGAGGCACTCAGCAACCGTGGTCGGAGCAAAGCCAGCAGTGAAGGGGCCTCCCCTCCCCATCTCTAACCGGAAGGACAACTCAGGGGGCAGGGGGAAAGGGGAAAGGTAAAAGGTGGGATGGAGAACTTGTTCCCCTTCTTAGTTTCTCACACTGAAGGCTGCAAGTGGCAGGGCAGGTCTGGGTGAGGGTCTCTTCCTGCCTGGGGACGGTCATCTCAGACAGACTTCCTGGCACAGGGAGGGGGAGAGGGAGTACATCGTTATTATTATTATTATTATTATTATTATTATTGGCTTTTTGGGTTACACCCAGCGATGCTCAGGGGTTCCTCCTGGCTCTGCACTCAGGAATTACTCCTGGTGGTGCTCGGGGGACCATATGGGATGCTGGGAATTGAACCTCGGTCGGCTGTGTGCAAGGCAAACGCCCTACTCTCTATGCTATTGCTCCAGCCCCCAGTGCTTATTTATTTATTTATTTGTTTATTTTTTGCTTTTTGGGTCACACTCGGCAATGCACAGGGATTACTCCTGGCTCATGCACTCAGGAATTACTCCTGGCGGTGCTCAGGGGACCATATGGGATGCTGGGAATCAAACCTGGGTGGGCTGCATGGAAGGCAAACACCCTACCCGCTGTGCTATTGCTCCGGCCCCCTACGTGGCCTCTTATTCTTGGCCTCTTTTTATTTTTGAGGCCACACCCAGCTATGCTCCGGGGTTACTCCTGGCACTGCTCAGGGGACCACATAGGATACCAGGGATGGAACCTGCGTGGGCTGCGTGCCAGGCAAGCATTCCCTCTGCTCTGCTATCACACCAGTCCCATCTTTAATTTTTTTAAAAATTTTATTAGAGTCCCATGATTCACAAAGTTATTCATAGTAGGGTTTTAGACATACCATGTTCCAGCCCCAATCCCACCACCAATGTCTTCTGCTCCCACCAGGGACCTCAGCCCCACAGGCCCCTTGTCGTGTGCTGTTGAAGTTTCGGTCTCTTGCTTTCGGTGTTGCTGGCTTCACGTGTTCTTGGTCTTTAGATGTAAGATCTCACTGTACCAGCGCCTGTATTTGCTCTGCCCCTGAGCAACATTCCTGTCTCCAGCCTTTTCCTTTTTAAAAATCCACAGTTTCCAGGGCTCTAACATTTCAGAGGTATAAGTTTGATTTTTGGTTTTTCTTTTAAGGCTCTGCTCTGAGCTGGGCTTCGGTCTCTTGCTCTCTCTCTCTCTCTTTCTCTCTCTCTGCTTGCTCTCTTTCTTTCTTTTTTTTTCTTTCTGGGTCACACCCGGCAATGCACAGGGGTTACTCCTGGCTTTGAACTCAGGAATTACTCCTGGCGGTTCTCAGGGGACCATATGGGATGCTGGGAATTGAACCCAGGTTAGCCGCATGCAAAGCAAATGCCCTACCCGCTGTGCTATCGCTCCAGTCCCCCGCTCTCTCTCTCTGCTCTCTTTGTTTCTCTCTCTCTGCTTTCTCTCTTTCTCTCTCTGCTTCCTCTCTCTCTCTCTCTCTCTCTCTCTCTCTCTCTCTCTCTCTCTCTCTCTCTCTTTCTTGCTTTGTTTTTGGGCCACACCCAGCTGTGCTGAGTGATCACACCTTGTGAGCTCGTGGGACGGAACCCGAGTCAGCTGCGTGCCAGGCTAGTGCCCTCCGCACTGAACTCTCACTCTGGCCCGGGGGTACAGTCTCATACAAAGTCTGTGGTGGTCTCACTGCACCCACCACCAATGTTCTAGTTCCATCCCTGCTTTCTCCCACACCCCGCTTCCCTGCTGAGGTCCTCATGCTTTTCAGAACCCACAAGTTAGAACAGAGACTAGGGACTAAGAACAGGACAGACGCTTAGACCCCGGACTTGGGTGGGGACCTGGGACCCTAGTTGGCCGGCCATGCTCCAGCCTCCTGTGCAGGATGGACTCAGAGGGGTGGGGGCTGAGCCGGGGGTGCTCTGAGGGGTCCTCTTTGAGACAGAGGGGAGCTCTGTGTGGCCTCTGGGGGAGGAGCAGTCAGGTGGAGGGGCAGGTGCCAAGGCCCTGGGGCAGGAGAGGTGCAGCTGTCCAGGCGGTGCTACAGGGGTGGGGGGAAGCGGAGTCTGAACCCTCCACTGAGACAGTGAACCTCAGTGAGCATCCAGGTTACCCCGAGATGGTGAACCCCAGCAGAGGATGAGCCCAGGGGCTGCTCACTGACTCTGGGTTCAGGAGAACATCCCCGAGGGGGGCGGGGTAGTGACAGAACCAGCACCAAGCCGGGGTGGGGGCTGTGAGCAGAAGCCTCTGAAGGGTTGCATGCAGGTCTGGGTGCGGGGCACCCCCACATCACGTTTCCTCACCCCCTCCCTGCCCCTCCCCTCTCTGCCCCTCTCCTCCCTGCCCCTTCCTTCCTCGCCCCTCCCCTCCCTCATGCAGGCGCTGTCTGAGATGATCTTACTTAATTCTGACAGTATTTCCTCCAACCAGAACATAAGCCCCATGAGAACGGGACTTAGAAAAGTGACAGAAATCATAATTTTGGATGCATCACTTAGGAATGATTTTAGATGTAAGTAGTAGAACGACCGGAGACTCATGGACGGTTATTTTCCTTAGATAACAGTGAGTCTTGGGATAGTTGTGGGCACTGCTGCCGCTGCCCAGGACACCGCTGAGGACTCGGTCTTCCTGTTCTCTGCTGTTGTGGGCATGAGCAGGCTCACAAGATAACCCCTACAGCTCCAGACATCACTTCCGGTTTCAGAAGAGAGAGAAGAAACTGCACCGGCAAGTGCTCTTCCTCCTTCATTGCCTTTTTTTTTTTTTTTCCTGGTGGGAGCAGATGGGAATTCTCAAGCAGTGCTCTGAAATCCGGAACCCACCCCCAGGGCGCTTGACCAGCTGCGCAGGCCGACTGTTCAGTTCTAGGGCCTGGTGGTGCCAGGGGCCGTCAGCTTGACTCTGGGGCTGCTGAGGGAGCCCCTGTTTTCTCAGACCCTGGAGCTCCTGGCTGGTCCTCACAGAGAGCAAATGCTTCAGACTCTCCCGGGAATTTCCCCTCGGGTCTCGTGGACTAGTCTCCGGAGATGGGACTGCTGTGGGCAAGGGCAGGGGCCAGTCGGTCAGCAGTGCTACCTCCAGGCCGAGCACAAGTCAGGAAGATCAGCAGTAGAAAGATGGTCCACGATGAGGACTGAAGCGATGGTACAGTGGGGAGGACATTTGCCTGGCACGAGGCAGACCTGGGTTCGATCCCCGGCATCCCATATGGTCCCCCGAGCACCACCAGGAGTAATTTCTGAGTGCAGAACCAGGAGTAACCCCTGAACATCGCTGGGTGTGACCCAAAAAGCAAAAAAAAAAAAAGATAGTCCACAATGACAGGGCCAGGGGACAGTGGGGGTCCTCAGCACCACCAGGAGTGAGCCCTGAGCACAGCTGGGTGAACTGAACCGTCGGCCTCCAGAAGATGATGCTCATGTAAGGTACCCCCAAACTCCTAAAGAATATAGGGTAAAAAATGAGGAAAGTCTTTTAGAAAGGGCACTCCTTCATTCATTATCACTTTCTATCTATATATCTTTTGGTTATACCCAGTGTTGCTCAGGGGTTCCTCCTGGCTCTGCACTCAGGAATACTCATGGCGATGCTCAGGGAACCAGATAGGATGCTGGGGATCGAACCCGGGTCAGCTGCGTGCCAGACAAATACCCTACCCCTGAACTATCGCTCCAGCCCACTCATTACTATTTTGTTCAGGACTTTTACATCTATGTCCATGATATAAGCATGTTATATCTATGTTCACTCATATTTCGTCGATTGCCTCGAGCAGGCCCCAGTAACGTCTCCTTCGTCCTAGCCCTGAGATATTTTTTTAAAAAAGTGCCATATTCAAGGCTCTTTCAGAGTTAGGAGAATGAGACCCTTCATTGTTACTGGTATTTGGCATATTGGGCACACCACGGGGAGTTTGCCGGACTCTGCCGTGTGGGCAGGTTACATTCGGTAGCCTGCCAGGTTGTCCAAAGTAGAAATGAGATGATAAGATGTCGCGCGGCCGCATTTGCCGTGCGCTTCTGGGAGGTGGGTTTTATAGTCTCTGAGTCTTGGCCGTTGATGGGATTACAGAACGCCGGGGGGCCAGTTGGTGGGTGTGAGCCCCGCCTACTGGAATTTGGAGGATCTGGGTGTAGGATGCTCAGCCCCGATCCGAGTAGGTTTGGAGATCTCAGCCCCGGGACCCGTGTGTCTTTGTTTCTCTGCCGGTACCTTCAAGTGTGCGAAGAGTGGTGTATCAGCATGGTGGTGGCTGGTTCTGGAGGTCTTCACTCATATTATGAGAGACAGTAGTTGGCAGTGTTTCCTTTTCCTGCTGTTATTTAAGAGGCAAGGTTATCAGGGCTCTAACTCATAATCTTGAACAATTCTTTTCCCTCTATTCCCTTTGCAATAGCACAGTGGGTATGGTGTTTGCCTTGCACGTGTCCAACCCGGGTTCAATTCCTCCATCCCTCTCGGAGAGCCCGACAAGCTACCTTGAGTATCTCACCTATACGGCAGAGCCTGGCAAGTTCCCCGTGGCATATTTGATATGCCAAAAACAGTAACAACAAGTCTCACAATGGAGATATTACTGGCGCCCGCTTGAGCAAATTGATGAACAATGGGAGGACAGTGCTACAGTGCTACATTGCTGTTCTTTATATCCGGGGAGAAGGGGCCCCATGCAGCAGTGCTCAGGGATTGTTTCTGACATATTGCCCAGGGTCACTGCCAGTGGGCACTTGGGGACCATGTGGTACCAGGAGTGGAACCCCGGCCCCACACATGCACACCCGGCCCTTAACTTCTTTGCCTGGCTATTGTCAAATTTTGGTGCCCGCTATTGTTGAACTTTGGTGGCAAACATTTCCTGGACATACACAGTGAGTTGGAAACAGTTGTCTCTTTCCAGCAATATGTTTTTGGTCACACAGTGCTGCTCAGGGCTTATTCCTGTCTCTGTGTTTAGGGATCACGGCTAGCGGGGCTCTGGATCCTATGACGTGCTGGGGATTGAACCCGGGTCAGTCACCTGCAGGGCAAGTGCCAGACCTGCTGTACCATCGCTCCGGGCTCAGCCTTTTTTTTTTTAAAGGTCAGCTAATAAACATTTGGGAGTAAATACTAGGTTCCGCGCTCCCCAGGGCAGCCGCTGGCACGGGCCCTATGCCGCGGACACAGCACAGACGGTGCGTAGAAGAGTAATCATGCACAAGCCCGCCCATAGGCTGTGGTTTCCCTGGGCCTGTTGGAGGCTGCTTTAGGGAAGTTTGGAGTTATTAGGTTCTTAAATGCTTGGGAAAACTCTTCTGTCATACCTCATAGGCCTGTTTTTGAGTTGTGAAAATATTTTTAAACTGATGATTCAATTTCTTTATAATTTAGGACTATTCTTGCTGTCTCTTCCTAAGAGACATTATGTTACCGTATTGTCTTTTTTTTTTTTTATTTTGGGGGGTGGTGGGTTAGTCCACTCCTGGGAGTGCTGGGGCAGGGGACCATATGTGTTGCTGGGTGGGGGTCAGACTGGGATCTGCTGTGTGCAGGGGAGGCGCCCTCGCCCTGAACTATGTCTCCGGCCCTACCATGGAGCACTGTAGCACTGTCCTCCCGTTGTTCATCGATTTGCTTGAGCGGGCACCAGTAACATCTCCATTGTGAGACTTGTTGTTACTGTGTTTGGCATATCAGATACATCCTGGGGAGCTCGCCAGGCTTTCTGGCGAGAGGGTGAGATACTCTCAGTACCTTGCCGGGCTCTCCAAGAGGGGCGGAGGAATCGAACCAGGGTCGCCCTGGTCGACCGTGTGCAAGGCAAATGCCCTACCCACTGTGCTATCACTCCAGCCCTACCATATATTTAGTTATTTTTCCCTCCCCCATCCACCATCTATTCTTTTTTTCTTTTCTTTTTGGGTCACACCCGGTGTTGCACAGGGGTTACTCCTGGCTCTTCACTCAGGAATTACTCCTGGCGGTGCTCGGGGGACCATATGGGATGCTGGGAATGGAATTCGGGTCAGCTGCGTGCAAAGCAGATTCCCTCCCTGCTGTGCTATTGCTCCAGCCCCCCCCCCCCCCCAATCTATTCTTGTAGGTATTTGTCTTTTGGGATTTCATTTTCAAGGCAGCAACTGAAGAATTGTGCTCAGGGGACCCAGGGCCAAAGTGACATGTGTGACAGGCCCTGAAGCGCTGAGAACCCAGGGCCACAGCCGGCAGTTCCCGGGATCCTGGAGTTCTGTGGTTCCCAAGCAGGACCGGGCACAGCCCAGGTGCACACCCTGAACCCCTGAACTCTCTTCAGGTGGGACCCAATCCATCCCCACAGTTATGAGGCTGGTCTCCCAAACTCTTGCCCTCTTACAAAACTCAACTCCGAACAGCTTCAAGTGTGTGATTTCTTGGCATCGAGCACATTCACAGCCAGGTGCAACCATCAGTGCCGTCCAGCTCCGGAATGTTCTTATCAGCCCAAGCGGAAGCCGCGCTCAGAGGCCAGCCCGGCCCCGGGCCCAGGCCCACGGGTCCTTTTTCTCTCCTGCTCAGGTTCCTCAGGCATGTGACATCCTACACTGCGTGTCCTTTTGCAATTGGTTGATTTCACCATGTTTTCAGGGTGCCTTTGGGTGATAACCGCTGTCTGTTGAAACTTCATTCCTAGCTAATGGCTCTCGTTTTGTAATAGATACATGAAGAAACCATTCTCGGGGCTGGGGAGAGGGCTCAGAACACGGGGACGTGTCAGGGGGGGCCTGGATTTGCTCCTTGGCACCAGAGGTTCCCCCCAAGCACTGCTGGAGGTGAGTCCTGAGCTCTGGGCCGCAAGTGGACCCTGAGCACTGCTGTGTGTGTCTCTAAGCTCCTCCTCCCCCCAAATGAAACCAACACCTTAAACTATGCTGTCACTTCCAGCACACTCAGAAAAATTAAAGAGGGGCTGGAGCCATAGCACAGTGGGGAGGGCATTTGCCTTGTACGCGGCCGACCCAGGTTCGATTCCCGGCATCCCATAGGGTCCCCCGAGCACCGCCAGGAGTAATTCCTGAGTGAAAAGCCAGGAGTGACCCCTGTGCATCACTGGGTGTGACCCAAAAATCAAAAAAAGGAAAAAAGAAAAATTAAAGAATCTTGTTCCTGGGGTTTGAGTCCCAGCACCCCACGTTTTGCCCAGACCGTACCCCCCAGTTCCGTTGTGGATACATACGTGGGCACTTTCCAATTTGGGACCATCAGGACCTTCATTTATCTATTTACATGGGGGCATTCCTGGCCATCTGCAGCCGGGCCCCAGGTTTATGCCCCTGTGGGCACACGCTCTGCCTCAAGCCTGTCCCCGGCCAGAGGGTCCAGCGAACACGGCCACGGGGAACACTGACTCGAAGGTCATTGGTACAGTGTTAGCTTCCTGCTGGGCACACGCCCATGCCAGGGTGGTCTGGAGGGGCTGTGCACACTCCTCCCCCTCCCACAGCGCCTCCCAAATGCTGCTGACGGAACGGCTCCGCGGGGCCAGTTTTGGTCTTTTGTCATTAAAGAGGTCAGATCTATCTACCTATCGATCGATCAATCGATATTTTGAGTGGGGTGTGCACTGATATGCTCAGGGTTTCCTCCTGACTCTGTACTCAGAGATCATTCCTGGTGGGGCTCTGGGGGACCATATGCAGTGCTGGGGCTCGAACCCAGGTCAGCCACATGTGAGGTGGGCCACTCTAGTATCTCTCTGGCCCTAGACCTAGATATGTTTTTTGGGCCACACTGGGCAGCGCTCAGGGTTTATTCCTGGCTCTGTGCTCAGAGATACCCTGGGTGAGGCTCAGGGGATGGTACGTGGTGCTAGGTCCCCCCCCCGGGAGGCTGTGTGGCAGGTTAGCGTGGAGCATGTGGGACACTGGGGGGTGGAACTTGTGATCATGTGCTCACCAGGCAGTTGCTCTCCCTCTGGGCCCTTCTCCACTGGCTTTCTGTATTCCAGACTTGGGCCTTTGTTGATTTGATGTCCTGCACTGTACTGTGACTTCTCAGCCTAAGGCGTTCACTATTTCTGGAGCCAGGGAAGGGATGTGTGACTCTGGGGAAAGGGGTGTTTCCATATTTGGTTCCAGAGTTTGACTGAGAGATGCCCGACCCAATCGCAGCTCCCGAGGGTCCGGCGTGATGGGCACAAGAGTAGCAGCCACCCACAGTGCTTGGTCCTGTGGCCGGGAGGGAACCAGAGCACAGTGGAAACACCTCCCGGACTCGGGGGCGGGGGGACTGTGAAGAGCCCCAGTCACAGCCCTCACCCCAGCCGCCCGCCCCGCCCCCCACCCTTCGGTCCCTAGACAGAGATCAGGGCGCAGTCAAAGGCCTCAAAGAGTTAGGCTTAGGCTTGGGCCTCCTTGTAGTACAGCCTTCCACCCGCTGAGGACCACAGCTGTGTCTGTGCTGACCGCGCCAGCTGGGCCAGGGCAGTGTCTGCTATTTTGCAAGGTAGTAGGAGGGACAGGCTGGAGCTATAGCACAGCGGGTGGGGCGTTTGCCTTGCACACGGCCGACATGGCCAACCCGGGTTCAATTCCTCTGTCCCTCTCGGAGATCCCGGCAAGCTACCCAGAGTATCTCGCCCCCACGGCAAAGCCTGGCAAGCTCCCCGTGACGTATCTGATATGCCAAACACAGTAACAAGTCTCACAATTTGTTGTGAGACGTTACTGGTGCCCGCTCGAGCAAATCAATGAACAACGGGAGGACAGTGATACAGTGGGAGGGACAGCAAGGGACAGATACTAATAGGGCTGGAGGGCACTTGTTTGGGGTTCGATCCCCGGTATCCCATACAGTCCCCCATGAGCCCTGGCAGGAGAGATTCCTGAGTGCAGGGCCAGGAAGAACCCTGAAGCATCTCTGGGCGTGGTCCCCAAACCAAAAACCAAAAACCAAAACCCCAAACCCAAAAACCAAAAACCAAAAATCACCCCAACAGATACAGACAGACAGACAGGACCATCTATTATCAAGTGATTCTAGACACAAAAAGATGAATTCAAGACAGGAGGGATAGTGCAGCGAAGGGCGGCGCCTCTGTCTGGGAAGACTCCCTGCTTCCCCTTCCTGTGTGGGGTTCTGCCCATTCCCAGCAGGGTGCCCCCCATCTCAGTCCCCCGAACTCTGAACCCTTGAAGGGAGCTCTCTGCTATAACCCCCTGGCTCCAGTCTCATGGCCAGTAAAAGTTCACAGAAGTACCCAGCCAAAGTGTCTCTTCAGAACCATGACCATGACCCAGCCTGTCCACCCACAGCCGTGACCCGGCCTGTCCTTCCATCCTGGTGTCACGTGACATGGCGATATGATTCCTGTTAGTGAAAAAAAAATCAATTCAAATCCCTGAGCACTGTCACATGCGACAGTGCTCAGGGATCACTCCTGGAGGGGCTCAGGGAATCATCTGGGGTACCGGGGATCGAATCCAGGCTGACCATGTGCAAGGCCAGTGCCGTCCCCACTGTCCTGTGGCATCGGACCCCTCAATCCAACGTTTTGTCACGCAGAAATCTCGTGCAAGATTTCACGCAGCCGCTCTCCCCTGCCCCTCAGGTGGGCTGCGTTTGTCCACCTCCCAAGTATCCATGTCCCGCCCCTGGGAGTCTGTGGGTGTGCCTCAAACAGCCTGCAGGTGTGGGTGACCCCAGGCTCCTGGATCAGATGGGTGGGCCCTCCGCATCATCTCAAGGTGAAATGTGGGAGGAGGAGTGGGCTGATGGCCGAGGTCACGGCCAAGGAAAGCAGGTGACCTCAGACTTGACCCAACAGAGTCAAGTTCCTGTGCCCCCGTTTCAGCCCTCGCGGGGACGGGCCCTTCAGCCTGGAGACCCGGAGCCTGGGCTGCAGCCCTTAGCCCTCTCAGCCCGTACGTGTGTGTGTGTGTGTGTGTGTGTGTGTGTTTCTCGTTCGAAGCCCCAAGGTTTGTGGCGATTCGTTCCAGTGTGACAGGAAGCCACACCGGTGTTCTCCTTACGCAACCCTCCCCGTGGGCACTGAAGAGTCGGGATTCAAAATAGATTTGGGATTGCTAATTGGCCATCAAGGGTGGAGCTGAAGACACAAACCTGTCCCGCAGACCGGAGGGGTGGAGTGCAGCAAAGGGATATAAGCGAGACGCCCAGCGCTGGGCCAGCTGACATGCAGGCCAGGCGCCGCCGCGGCCCCGGGTGAGTCTGCGCAGGGATGGGCGCCGAGCTGTCCTGCTTAGCTCTGACCTGAGAGCACCCAGCAGGGTCCAGGCCTGGCTGTCATGGGTTCTGCCCTGTGGGGACTGTCATGGGGGCTGGCCTGACAGTGCTCCCGGGGCGACCTGCTCCCAGGGATGGAGCCTGGGTCCTGAGCTAGGGCCTGGCACCCCTCAGATCACACCCCAACCATGTTTCAGTTTTATTTGGGGGATGAGAGTAGGGGGCTGGGAGGGATGCCAGGGCCAGACGGGTCCTCGTTCAGAAGTCATGTGTCCCACACCCTGGTCTGGGTACTTTTGGGGGGGGGGGACACACCTGGCAGTGCTCAGGGCTTACTCCTGGCTCTGCATTCAGGGCTCACTCCTGAGTGCTCCAGAGGCTATATGAGGTGCCAGGGATTGAACCCAAGGTGGTCTTGTGCGAGGTAAGCGCCTTACCCAACCTCTGAGGTGGGTTACTGGTGAGAAGTAAAGGCGGAGGGGCCAGTGCCGTATCAAAGTGGGGATGGAGCTGGCCTTGCATACAGCTGACCTGGGTTTGATCCCTGGCATCCCACATGGTCTCCAAGCACTGCCAGGAGTGATCCCTGAGCACAGAGCCAGGAGTCAGTCCTGAGCTGAATTCCCAGGGGACTGGTGAGATTGGGGACACCCCTAAAGACTAGGATCTCCTGACAGTCTAGAGAAGCCTGTGTGTCCCCCGACTCAGGCCAGTTAGTTATGTTGACACTTAGCTGATCTCTGCACGTAACTGCCACTCAGGGAGGGAATAAAGATGAACTGTGACAAAAAGGGGATCTCTTCACAGGTGTATTGCAGTTTCAGGAAGACCTCTGAACGTTAGTTCCGCTCTTCCCACTTTTTTCTATTTTCCTGGGGCATGCCATTCTCAGTGTGGTCCGCTGATTTCCAGCAACGCAGAGAAAGCACGAGCCAGGCAGGAGTAAGCCAACCCCGCTCGCCCGCAGTCTTTGTGAACTGCACGATAAAAAGATAACGCAGACGTCCTGTTTTCTTCCTGGGCCTCCTGGCCTGCTCTAGGATCTCCCCAGCCAGGAATCCTCCCATGCGTGTAGGGGTTGATGCCTGGCACTTGGAGGGTGGGGGGTTTAGAACGGGTCTCAGTGCCCTGTTGAAGGGTGAGTCTTACCTTGGCTTTCAGATGTAAATTCCAGGATCGCTAGCTTGTTGGCTTTGTAACCTGGCACTTGCCTGTGTGAGTCTGTTGTTTCTAGGAAGTCTGCTGTAAACTGGAGGGTTTTCTAAGTATAGGACTTTGTCCTTGATGAATAGTGACAGTTTGACTTGTCTAATCTGAATGCCCTTGACGTCTCTTCCTTGCTTTCTTCCTACGGCCAGGACATCTACTACTATCCTAACACACAGAAGTGCTGAGAAAGGGCAGCCCATCTCATGCCCGATCTTAGAGGCTGGAAACCCTGGCTGGAAACCCTGCCAGGGACAGTATTTGAAGTCACAGGGACTAAAATAAAAAGAAAAATTGTACTATCAAGGCTCACATTGCTTTCAGTTTATCAGAATACAGGATCATTCTTTGTGGTGTACATTATTATTTTTCTTCCTTTTTTTTTTTTTTTTTTTTTTGCTTTTGGATCACACCTGGAGATGCTCAGGGGTTACTCCTGGCTCTGCACTCAGGAATCTCTGCTGGCGGTGCACGGGAGACCATATGGGGTGCTGGAAATGGAACCCGGTTTGGCCACGTGCAAGACAAACGCCCTACCCGCTGTGCTATCACTCCAGCCCCATGTTATTTCCATAATGGATTCAGATGGCTAGTCTAATAACCCCACATAGCCACCGACTGCTGATGTAAGAATTGGAGAAGACCTGTTAGTGGTGCTTGTTTCGTAGGGAGCGCAGTTGTGTGTGTGTGTATATATATATGTGTGTGTGTGTGTGTATATTTTTTTTTTTGGTTTTGGGCCACACACAGTGGTGCTCAGGGCTGACTCCTTGTTCTGCTCTCAGGGATCACTCCTGTCAGGGCATGGGGGATCAGAAGTGATGCTGGAATCAAACCCAGGTCAGCTGCATGCCGGGCAAGTGCTCTCCCCGCGATATCATGGCTCTAGCCTAGCAGTTATATTCACTGTGTGGTCTCCATGGAAATATGCAGGATTGCAATCCTGAATAGGAATCTGGATGTTTGTCAACCTCAGTCGTTAAGAGTTGAATTAGGGGCCGGAGAGATAGTATAGTGGACAGGGAGTTTGCCTTGTACACGGCCAAACGGGGTTCGATCCCCAGCATCCCATGGGGTCCCCCGAGCACCGCCAGGAATAATTCCTGAGTGCAGAGCCAGGAGTAACCCCCGAGCATCAGCAGGTGTGACCCAAGAAAAGCAAAAAAGAAAAAGAAATGAAAAGTTGAATTAGACTCAGCTCATTCTCAGGAGACAGGCAAGAGCGTTGAGTCGGCACCGGACTGTGTCTCTGGGTGCTAAGACAAAGGGTCTCTGGGCTGCTCCTGCACCCTCTAAGATCTGGGATTCCGGAAGATGCCAGCAACACCCAGAGCATGCTTACTTGCAGCGAGTGTGATTCTTTTTGGTTTGGTTTGTTTTGAGGTCACGGTCTCAGGACTTCCTCCTTGCTCTGTGCTCAGGAATCACTCCTGGCCAGGCTCAGGGATGACAGGACCTGGGGTGCCGAGGATGGAACCTGGGCTGGCCTCATGAAAGGCCAGTGCCCTCCCGGCTTCACCAACGCTGCAGCCCCAGACTATGGTTCTCACGGCCAGTGCCTCCCTGGGCCTTCCTGTCTCGCCCGAGCACGGCTGAGGAGACTCTGCGTCACGGCCCAGTGGCCCCTCCGCCCACTGGCCTTTCCGTCCACTCTTCCCTATTGTCTTAGGCTACAGGTTCTTCCCCTGGTCCCGAGCTGCCCTTCCTTCCTGTTTTCCTGGGCTCCTCACTCCTAGGCTTCTTCCTTTCTTTGCCTCAAGGGACCTTCCTTCTGGAGCCCGGGTGACTCCCAGGAGAACAAAAGCTCCTTTCTCCCCTCCAGGATGGGACATTGTGAAGCAAATGGCATCGCTGTCAGTTTGTCTCACAATTGCTCAAGTCTTAGGCCCTAGAAAAACAGGCATTTAGAACAAAATCTCTTGCTCGGATGCGCTGGGGAAAGAGTCTGTGAAGGGTGAAGGGCAGCGGGCCCCGGGCTGGATGACCCGGGACGGAAACTGATCAGAGCCAACCAGGAAAAATGGACTTTCCAAACGCCAGTCCGGAACTTGGGTTCAAAGTTAATGGAAAATTTTAGGGTCAGAAGACAGCGCAGCAGGGGTGCAGGGCCTGGGGGTTACAGGACCCCCCAGGTGGTCTCCTCCCCAACATCCTGCTGCCGTGCTGACTGTCACCCAGTAACAGAGACCCCAGGTCACAGCGGGAAGTACCTGGCCCCTGGGGGCTCCAGACACCCAAAGGATGGCCCCAGGCTGGAATGGATACTCTGGGCATACCGGTTCCTGTCTCCTCTCTCTCCCTCGACCCCATCCCCTACTCCTACTCTCCTGGTAGCCCTGCAGTCCCCCCACACCCCGTCCTGGCCATGACTTTGAGGCTCCTCCTGAAGCTCCCCAGTTCGACCCCTGAGCCCAAGACCAGCGTGGGGCGGCTCATTCATTGTGTTGGTGTCTGCAGTGTTGGCGTCCCTGACCCAGCTAAAGGCCCGGCCACGCTCTCGGGGTCTCGTGGAATTGGCACAGCAGCCCTCTCAGTGGGCAGGTGGGCCCTCCTTAGCCAAGATGAGGGTGGGCTTCTGAAAACGTCCAAGAGTCCCATGAGTTAGACAAAGTTATTTTCTTTTACTTTCTCTCTTATTTTTTGCCGCAGTCAACAGTGCTCAGAGGCTACTCCTGGCTCTGTGCTCGGGGTCACTCCCGACAGTGCTGGGGTTGAGCAGCGCAGGGTGTTACACCCAGGCCTCTTGCGTGCAAAGCCAGAGCTCCCAGCCACCTCCCCAGCCTGAGCTGATCTACTCTTTCCCCCAGTGGTGTTTGGGGGCCCAAGTCCTTCATTTTTGCCTCTGGTTCCCTCACCAACTAGCTGGGTGGCATGTCACTGCCCACCTGCCCCCAGGGAGGTCATCTATCTACTGGACACAGTAAGGTCCCCTGCTGCCCACAGGACACCTCTGAGAGCTACACACAGATTTGGGGTTGAATCTGCAGGAACAAGAACTGTCATTCAGGGGCTGGAGCGATAGCACAGCGGGTAGGGGGTTTGCCCTGCACACAGCCGACCCAGGTTCAATTCCCAGCATCCCATAGGGTCCCCTGAGCACCACCAGGAATGATTCCTGAGTGCAGAGCCAGGAGTGACCCCTGAGCATTACCAGGTGTGACCCAAAAAGAAAAAAAAATGAACTGTCATTCAATCCCGTCAAAGTGGCAAGTCTGGGGGCTGGACCATAGCACAGCGGGAAAACGCGGGCCTGGCATGAAGCCGACCTGAGTCTGATCCCCGGCACCCCATAGCGTCCCCCGAGCCCTGCTAGGAGTGATCTCTGAGTACAGAGCCAAGAGCAAGCCCTGAACACCTCCGGGTGTGGGCCCAAACCAAATCAATCAATAGATCAATCAGACGGGGAGGCTGAGGCACAGAATGTCAGGATAGCTCAGCCAAGGCCATGTAGCGTGGGTGGCAGGGCAGAGGTCTGGCCATGCTGTCCCCTGGCCGTCCCGCATCTCCTGGGGGAGAGGGAGCAGCGGCAGGCAGGCAGGGGCCGGGAGGACCGTGCCCAGCCCTGCTCTCCCAGGCAGAGTGACCCTTGGTGTGTGGCCTAGTGGCCAAGCCTCGGCAGGAACCCAGCCTGCCTGTGGCCTCATTCCTGAAGGACTAGGGCTATGCTGGCCCATCAGTGGTATCGGCTCAAAAGCATCTACCTTCGGTTTCTAGGACTGCCTACGCAGGGTGTGTCGGGTCTGTGGGGGCAGGGACCTGGCCCTTTGCAGCTGTGGGGACAAATTCTCCGTGGAGGTGTGCCCCCAAGATTGGGGGGTCAGGGGTCAGCGGGTGGCTTAGGGGAGAGTAAGAACATCAGGGCTGGAGAGATAGCACAGTAGGTAGGGTGTTTGCCTTGCACGCAGCTGACCCAGGTTTGATTCCCAGCATCCCATATGGCCCCCTGAACACCACTAGGAGTAACTCCTGAGTGCAGAGCCAGGAGTAACCCCTGTGCATTGCTGGGTGTGAATCCCCCCAAGAAAAAGAACATGGACTCCCAGGTTGGGGCGTTAGTATAGCAGGGAGGGCACTGGCCTTGCACACAGCCGACCGGGGGTTCGATCCCTGGCATCCCATATGGTCGCCTAAGTATCACCAGGGGTAATTCCTGCGTGCAGAGTCAGGAGTAAGCTCCGAGCACCACCAGGAGTGACCCCTGAGCCCCACTTAGTGTGGCCCTAAACCATAGCAGATGATGTGGACCCCCAGGACTTCTCTCCCTGAGGCGGGGGGCTTGCACCACATGCCTGGCAGTGGGGGGAGGGGGTGGCAGGTAGCTGGGGATGGGCAGGACTCTGGCTGGCCAGCACGCGAGCCGAGGAAGCACCTTTGTTTGCAGATGGCTCCGTCCTACTCCCCCACCTTGGCTTCCCGCCGCTGTGGTCACCTCTGGCACAGGCCGGGGCACCCGACTCCCCCAGCCACGGCCCGCGGGAGGTGATGATGACGCGGGAGGGGGGCGCATCAGCAGTCAAGCGGAGCAGGAGTGGGCATTTGTGGGGACGTGTCATCGTGTCAATGGGCGGATCAGCCGCCAGCCCCGGTAAATTGTTATTTACAGCTCCGGAGCTTTTTAAAGAAGCGCTTCCCGCTTCGGCTGAGTCCAGTCCTGCGGCGCCATGAACACACTGGTGGCCTTGTTGTCGCTGTTCCTCCTGGAGGTGCGTGCCCAGCACGGGGCCGGATGGACCTACTCAGGTGAGCCCCGCGGGGCAGGGGCGCCCCTTCCTGCCGTCACCGCTGGTGCTCAGGGTCCTGGAGCTCCATCACCGGGTGTTCAAGTGTTCTTTCTTTCTTTCATTTTATTTTTTTGGATTTTGGGGTCACACCCAGCGATGCTCAGGGGTCCCTCCTGGCTCTGCACTCAGGAATCACTCCTGGTGGTGCTCGGGACCCTATGGCATGCAGGGATGGAACCCAGATTGGCCGTGTGCAAGGCAAACGCCCTCCCAGCTGGACGATTGCTCCAGGCCCGTGTTCTAGTTTTCTGAGTGCATGGAGAGCACCCAAACGTGCCCCTTAAAGGAGAAGAGGCTGTGGTGTCCCCCAACCCCGCCACCAGGGACTGCTGCTTCATCATAGGTTTTGGCTTTAACTCCCTGCCTGTAGATTGCTGCAGGGAGTGTCAGAGCCCGGATTTGCACAGGTGGAAGGTGAAATGGTGGAGCTGATCTTTAGGGTCTTCCTGGGACACAGGGCACCTGCCGGGGTTTGCTGCTGCAAAGCACTGAAACTCCCCCCCAAGAGCCACCGCTCTGGCCCAGGCCCCATGCACTGGCCTCCAGGAGACCCAAACGGGCACTGCCCCCAGCCCACTCGGCCCACCAGAGCCATTGAATGCAGGTGCTGACCCCATCATGATGGAAGACAGGACGGCCGATTCCATGGGGGTGGACTCGGACCCCGTCCCCGTGCAGGGCAAGAAGGCCTGCTGCATCCTGCTTGTCCCAGGCTCCAGGGCGTGGTGCAGGGGCCCTGGTGCCAGAGTTGGGTGGTTGCGGTCAAGCCTGCTCTATCCAGGGCGTCAGCCTCAGCCAGGGGAGCCCCCTTCAGGCAAAGGCCATGTCAAGGAAGTCAGGGACATGGGACCGGCCGTGCAGGGAGAATGAACAGTCCAGCCATGTGGGTTTCTGTCCCATCCAGTTAGGCAGCTGCTGAGCCTGTAGACTTTCTGGAAAGCTGGCACAGCACAGCAATGTGTCTTTTGGGGACACTTGGGTCACACCTGGTGATGCTCATGGCCTCCTCCTGGCTCTAAACTCAGGAACCCCTCCTGGGGGTGCTCAGGGTACCATATGGGTTTTGCCGGGGATCAAACCTGGGTCGGCGGCATGATAGGAAAGCGCCCTCCCCACTGGACTACCTCTGACCCCTCTTCTGGGGACACTTGAGTCCCCCCCTACTGGGAGGGGCTCCAGCCTCTGAGTCCCCAGAGGGGCCAAGCTGGTGGCGTCTGGTCTGGGTTCCCGATGGGCGGGGGGTGGCTCAGAGGCACAGCAGGTAGGGGCACCTGGGAGGGGTCTCGGCTGCCGCAGTGCCAACCAGAACTCTCTCCTGTCCCAGAGGGGTCCCTGGATGAGGCGCACTGGGCCAGGGAGTACCCCGACTGCGGGGGCAGGAAGCAGTCACCCATCAACCTGCAGAGGAAGAAAGTGCGGTACAACCCCAACCTGCAGCCCCTGAAGCTGACTGGCTATGGGGCCCAGGAGGGACCGTTTTCCATGACCAACAACGGCCACACAGGTAAGGTGCTGGCGGGGGCACCCTATGCTCTGGCTCCCCCAAGTGCGAGGGAGCCCGGCACGGGGGATGCACTCAGGAGGGCCGTGAGCGTGGCACCCGGTCAGGTCCGCAGCAGGCAGAGACGGTCAGGTTTGAGCCTTTGTCAGCTTTCAGGCCCCGTGGCTCCCTCTGGCCACTGCCAGCCGTGCAGGGGCAGCGCGGGCCGGGGTCGGGGTCTTGGCGGAAGGAGGACCGTTCAGCTGTGCCGTTCAGGGGGAATGAACTGCTAATCGAGAGCAGTGACCACCAGGAGACGGGGCTGGCGCCTTTGCCCGAGGCTTGTCCACCCTGGCGGCAGAAGCAGGCTCAGGGAGTGGCCCTGGTCCTGGGGGCCTCCACAGAGAGGGATGGGGGGACGCCCCCAAACTTGGATGCTCTGTGTGAACTCAGGGCGCCCCGTTCCTTAGTCCCGGCTGTCTCTCCCGAGTGCACTGACCTGAGCGGCCGGCAGGGGGCGCCCATTGCCCTGTGCGCTGGTCAGCGCTCCTGCCGCCTTGAGTCTGATGCGCTCAGAGCACTCAGGAGGGAGGCCCAGGGCCCCTCCGAGTCCCCCAGGGCCAGCGAAAGCGGCTGATAAGATTTTTTTCCCTCCTATTAAAGGGGCAAGGGACAGGCGTCTTGGAGACCCCCCCCCCACTTTGGAAGTCTGCGCTGGGCACGGCCTCCTTCTGATTCCCCAAGTGGGTCACCTCCTTAGGCGTCAGGAGAAAAAAGGCTTCATCATTTTATTTATTTATTTATTTATTTGCATTTTGAGGCACACCCAGCAATGCTCAGGGGTTACTCCTGGCTTTGCACTCAGGAATTACTTCTGGCAGTGCTTGGGGTACCATATGGGATACCAGGGATCGAACCCGGGTCGACGGCGTACAAGGCAAACACCCTACCCGCTGTGCTATCGCTCCGTCCCCAATTTTATTTTTTATCTTTCTTTTTTTTCTTTGGAGCCCACTCCCACCAATGTTCAGGGGTTACTCCTGGCTCTGCTCTTGGGAATTACTTTTGGCGGTGATCAGGGACCATATGGCATGCCAGGGATTGAACCCGGGCTGGCCGTGTGCAAGACAAACACTCCACCGCTTGTACTATCTCCCCAGCCCCAAGGCTTTGTAATTTTAACTGCAAACGCTTAAAAAATTTAGAGGCTGGAGTGATAGTACAGCAGGTAGGGTGCTTGCCTTGCACGCGGCCGACCTGGGTTCGATCCCCAGCATCCCGTATGGTCCACGGAGCACCGCCAGGAGTGATTCCTGAATAGAGCCAGGAGTCACCCTTGAGCATTTCCAAGTGTGGCCCCCAAACAAAACAAGACAAAAAAGAAGGAAAGAAAATGCTCTTTCCAAGAGCTGCCGTCAATGGCCGAAACAGAAATACACTTTGTGACTGGGACAAGCATGGCCTGTCCCTTCCCAGGTCCCAAGCAATGCCCTCGGGGGTGGTTTTATTATTATTATTTTTGCTTTTTGCTTTTTGGGCCATACCTGGTGATGCTTTTTGGACCAGACCCGGCGATGCTCAGGGTTACTCCTGGCTCTGCACTCAGGAATTACTCCTGGTGGTGCTCAGGGAACTGTCTGAGATGCCGGAATTGAACCCGGGTTGGCCGCATGCAAGGCAAGCGCCTTACCTGCTGTACTATAGCTCCGACCCCCCAGGGATTCTTTTCTGTCCCTCTTCGTTCTAAGGCTGAGCGGGGAAGGGAAGCTCTGCTTCCCTCAACTCAGCTCTCTCTGCACTGCTCATGGTCAGTACTTCAGGCCCCGTACCCAGAGCCCGGGCTCTCGCTTGGTGAAGACCAGCCGTGCCCACCGTGCAAAGTACCCACCGTGCCCACCGTACAAAGCAAAGTACCCCCCGCCCCTCCTGCACCTGGCCCGCCCGCCCCAGCCCTCCCGCCGCTCAGGGCCAGACAGGAAGGAAACCCCTCAGAGATGCTTCCTGGGACAGGGGGCATGGCTGTGGGCTGGGCTGGTTCTAGAAGGTCCTGTGGGAGGACGGTGTTTGCCGAAGCCTGGAGGACCTTCCCAAAGTCTCTGGGTGGCCTTACTGACAGCTCTCACTCAGAACGCCCCCCGGTGCCCCTCCCCGGCGAAGGCCCTAAGCAAACCCCACAAATAAGACTCTGGTTTTCACACCCATGGCCTCTTCAGGGCCCTGCCCTGCGGTCAGCAACTGGAGCTGTGTGGGTCCTGCCTGGCATTGGGGGGGGCGGGTGTTGGCACAGATGCCAATGCCACCATTCCCTGCCCCCTCCCCCCGGCCCCGCCACTGCGGGCAACTGTCACCCCTCTTGGCTGGCGGCCCTCCTGGAAGCGTTTGGAGCCAGGCTCCCCCAGAGGCACAGACAGGGCCCTATCCCTGCATCTCACACCCATGCCCGGCACGTTTGCCCCCAGTGCAGATCACGCTCCCCCACACCATGCGGCTCATGACCTCCGACGGCTCCGAGTTCATCGCCCAGCAGATGCACTTCCACTGGGGTGGCGCATCCTCTGAGATCAGCGGCTCTGAGCACACCGTGGACGGCAGGAGACACGTGGCTGAGGTACGTGGGCTGGGTCCCCAGGAATGCGCGTCCCCTCGACACCCCCCCACCCCGAGTCACTTTTCTGAGTGATGGGAGGGACGCAGTCAGGGTCCCTGAGGCTGATTAGGTTTTTTTCTCCCCGTCTTGATCCCTGAAAGCTGCGTGTCAGGGTTTCGGGGGCTTGGGGGGAGATCTGGGCCTTTGGGGTTTCAGCAAGGCTGCCGGGGGTACATGTGTCTTTAGGTTTAGCTGGATTTCTGTGTCAAGTTTTCTGGGGTCTTTTTCTTTTTTTCTTTTTTTAAAAGAGATTTTTTTTTTTTTTGGCTTTTTGGGTCACACTTGGCAATGCACAGGGATTGTTCCTGGCTCTGCACTCAGGAATTACTCCTGGTGGTGCTCAGGGAACCATATGGGATGCTGGGAATCGAACCCGGGTTGGCTGCATGCAAGGCAAATGCCCTTCCCGCTGTGCTATATGGCTCTGGTCCCTGGCGTCTTTTTCTTGCTTAACTCTCTCCAAAGGTTAAACTCAGGTTGAGGTACGGGGGGCCTGCCCACTCTCTGGGGACCCTAAAGAGCCCACAGTCCTCCTTTCATCCAGCTGGACCCTGACCGTTTATCTGTAGGAGGAAAAGTGGGGACTCTTGTCAAGTGCCCCCCAAACCCCACACACGCCCCTTCCACTCGGAGAAGTTTCTGGTCTTGGCAGATGGCTGAGTGCAGACAGGAAAAAGGAAAGGGGGGCGGGTGCCCATCTGGATCTCCCAGGAAGTGTCTTTCCTTCCTGAAGCTACACCATGAGCCCCCTGACCGCTCACTTCCCCCCACAGGTGCACGTGGTTCACTACAACGCAAAATACCAGAGCATGGAGGAGGCCCAGAGCGCTCCCGACGGCTTGGCGGTGCTGGCCGCGGTCTTCAAGGTAGGCCGAGCCTGGTGCTGGGTGCAAGGGGACCTACCTACAAGAGGGGCCTCTTGCTTCCCTGCTCACCTGTGTCTGAGCTCGCCATTCGCCTGAACCGGCCACGTGGGTGCTCTGGGGGGGCCCAGCGGCAGCTCAGCGGCTGGGACTTGGGGTGAAAATAGTGTGAGCCTGTATGCTCCTTGCACCCACTCGTGCCCTCCTAACTCGATCAGAAAGTATCTGGTCGGGTGGCCGTGGATCACTGGCAGCTCTGCGGCCTAGGAGGAAGGGGAGACTCGATTAGGGGCACGGTGAAAAGCCCAAGCTTAGAGGGACGGCTTTCCGCTTCTCCCCATTGAGAATGATGCTTGCTGTGGGTTTGTGGTACATGACTTTGACTATATTGAGGAAAGTTCCTTCAATGGACAGTAGGCACAAGGCCCGGGGAGATTGCTCCATAGTTGGGAGCCTGCCTCATGAGCTGGGGGAGAAGGCGGCTGGGATAGAGAAGGAATCAGTAAGTCCATGATGGTTGGAGGGATCTCTCGGGACGGGAGATTTGTGCTGAAAGTAGATAAAGGACCAAACCTCTCAGTATCTGTATTGCAAACCATAGCACTGTAGCACTGTCCTCCCTTTGTTCATCGATTTGCTCGAGCGGGCCCAGTAACGTCTCCATTCTTCTTACTGTGTTTGGCATATCGAATACGTCACGGGTAGCTTGCCAGGCTTTGCCGTGCACCGAGATACTCTCGGTAGCTTGCCGGGCTCTCCTAGAGGGGTGGAGAAATTGAACCTGACTCAGCCAGGCCAGCCACGTGCAAGGCAAATGCCCTACTCACTGTGCTATTGCTTCAGCCCCTGAACAGAGGCCTTTACGGCAGAGGCAGCTTTTCTGCTATGAAGTGGCAGCGTTCACGGGAACAGCGGCAAGATGCGGTCATGGGCAGGAGGGAGCCACTTTGCTCTGGATACATGTCCTGCCTTTGCAGAGCAGAGAACAATGAAGGGCGCCGGGGGCCAGTCACCCTCATGCCAGGGCCTTTGGCTGGCACACGGGGCCCTCACCAGCCCGCGGGGAATCTTTATGGCTCGTGAGGGTGCGTGAGTTACCCACGAGCTCCTTTCCCGGGAGCTGCCAGGGACTTCCGCTCTTGCTCTTCTGCACGAGGCCGGGAGGCTGGGTAGTTGGTGCCAAAGAGCAGCCGGATGGTCCCCCCTCCTGCGGCCCTTGTCGCGGTTCTTCCATTGCCATAGCACCAAGGCACAGGTTAGCAGCGGTTTCCTGGGAGGTTCATTCCTCACGGGGGCTGACTGCTGTTGTGCTTCTCCTCCAGATCAAGGAATACAGTGAAAACACTTACTACAGCAGCTTCATCTCTCACCTGCAGGAAATCAGGTACCCAGGTAAGGGCTGGGGCAGGCTGAGGAGGGAACATGCTCGAGCTGGAGGCGGGGGAGCTTCTGGGAAATGGATCCTACAGTCTGTCCTGTCACCGGAGGCTGATGCCTGCAGCCTCAGGAAAGTCTCCCAATGACAGCTCTTGGGCACAAGGACAGCTGAGACCCCGGGGCACCAGGACAGCTGAGTCCCCCAGGGCACAAGGACAGCTGAGACCCCAGGGCACGAGACAGCTGAGTCCCCCAGGGCACAAGGACAGCTGAGACCCCAGGGCACAAGGACAGCTGAGACCCCAGGGCACGAGACAGCTGAGTCCCCCAGGGCACAAGGACAGCTGAGTCCCCCAGGGCACAAGGACAGCTGAGACCCCAGGGCACAAGGACAGCTGAGACCCCGGGGCACCAAGACAGCTGAGACCCCAGGGCACAAGGACAGCTGAGACCCCAGGGCACGAGACAGCTGAGTCCCCAGGGCATGAGGACAGCTGAGTCCCTCGGGGCACCAGGACAGCTGAGTCCCCAGGGCATGAGGACAGCTGAGTCCCCCAGGGCGTGAGGACAGCTGAGTCCCCCAGGGCGTGAGGACAGCTGAGTCCCCCAGCTCATGCTCTCCAGGGAGCAGGACCGATGCTGGCCCTGGCTGGTGTTCTCAGTGTCCCAAATGCCTTCTCACTTTTTTTTTTTTTTTTTTTGCTTTTTGGGTCACACCCGGCAATGCTCAGGGGTTACTCCTGGCTCATGCACTCAGGAATCACTCCTGGCGGTGCTCGGGGGACCATATGGGATGCTGGGAATCGAACCTGTGTCGGCCATGTTGGCTGCGTGCAAGGCAAATGCCCTACCTGCTGTGCTATTGCTCCAGCCCCTGCCTTCTCACTCTTGACTTGAGAACTGTGTCAGCATTGGGCACCCCTCTTTGGCCACTCCAGTTGACAGTGCCCCCAATTCACCTCAAGGTCACTGGACCAGCTTCCTCCTCGGGGCTCACCTCTCCCCACCCCGCCCAGAACCCCCCACCATCCTCCTACCCGCTCGCCAGAGCCCCACACCCTGCACCCCGCCACCCCTCCACTCTCCCGGAGTCAAGCCCTGGCCCAGGAACCCAGCCCGGAGCCTGGAAGCACAGTCTCTGCACAGAACCCAGAGAAGGTCATAGCTGGGGACCGTCCCTCTGGGCTGCCCACTGCCCAAGCATGTGCTTCCACCACCGCTCTCTTTTCACCACTCAGAGCACCAAGTGTTCATAAGAAGAAGCAAAGCAGAGCTCAGCAGAGCTCCACGTGTTTGGCTGGTCAGCCTCTGCTCCATTGACAGGAGTTCACCAGGAACTCTCTAGACCCCTCTAGAATCTTCTGGCTAGACTCTGGCATGGTGGAGGTTTCTGTAACTGTGTGGAAGCCCCTTTGCCTGCACCTACCTCTGGCTGGGCCCAGGGTCAGCTCCTGCCGAGAGCTGATTCTGCCTTTCACAAGAGCCCAAACCACAGCATTTTATTTTTGCTCTTATTTTTTTCCTCTTGGCTACACCTGGCAGTGCTCAGGGCTTACTCCTGGCTCTGTGCTCAGGGGTCATTTCTGGCAGTCTCGGTGTGCCCCGGGATGGCACCCAGGTCAGCTGCACGCAAGGCAAGCGCCCTACCTGCCGTGCTATCTCTCCAGCCCCCGTTTTGTTCTTTTTTGAGGGCGCTTACCCAGAGCTTCTTGGGGTGCTGATGAATTCTTTCACACATAACAAGTCCCACAACAGAGACGTTACTGGGCCCACTCGAGCAAATCGATGAACAACGGGAGGACAGTGCTACAGTGCATCATTACATATTTGCTCTGTGATGGTGATGATGGCCCCAATGGCACAAGCCCAGCACGCGTGTCCTCCGGCTGGGCGGATGCCCCACTCGCTCCACAGTGCCCCTTGGCCCTCCCGGCAAGTCTCTGCTCTTCACCCACAAGGAGGCAGCCTTGCAGGGGCCAGAACCTCGTCATAGAGGGAGGCCGCCTCCCCCGAGACTCCAAAGCCCTTCCCAGGAAGCAGAAAACTGGGGGTGTTTTCCAATAGGCCACGTTTTGGTTATTCTGCTTAGACCAGGAGGTTCGGACACGGAGGGGCTCAGTTTATCCTGCTCCCCGCTCTTCACCTCTGTCTCCTCTGTCAGGACAAAGCACCGTTCTGAAGAACCTGGACATCGTCGACATGTTGCCCGAGAACCTTGAGAACTACTACACCTACCACGGCTCGCTCACCACACCCCCCTGCACCGAGAACGTCCTCTGGTTCATGCTGAAGGATGAAATCCTGATCTCCAAAGCTCAGGTAATCCAGAGCGCCACTTCATCAGACTCCCCTCGTGACGACCCGGTGAGCAAGAGAGCCCCCCCTAAACTCCCCGATGCCAGCCCTGGCTCCTGGGTTAGCCACGGGGCAGCACCGCTGTGCCACAGAAGGTGCCACTGACCACAGGTGCTGTGGCGGAGAAGGGCAAACTGAGCCAGCCCGGAATCCATCCTCATCCCATCGGTGACTTCACACAAGAAGAACCACGTCCTAACTGCCCCTTTATCTTTGAAACTGTAAACACTGTGATTTGCGAGGTTGTTCACAATACAATTGTTTCGGCTATTCAGTGCTCCAACCCCAACCCCACCCCCAGTGTGACCTTCCCTTCACCATTGTCCTCAAAGTTTTACGTGCTCCCAAGCCTACCCCCTTAGCAGACACAAAATAATTTACTTTGTATTATTTCTTACAACAAAATGGCAATTGAATTTTGATGCACAGGAGTTACTTCTGGCTCTGCACTCAGGAATGACTCTTGGCAGTGCTCGGGGGGACCATATGGGATGCTGGGAATTGAACCTGGATCGGCCGCGTGCAAGGCAAACACCCTACCTGCTGGGCTATTGCTCCAGCCCACAATTGGAATTTTTTTTTGTTTTTGTTTTTGGGTCACACCCAGCGATGCACAGGGGTTACTCCTGACGCTGCACTCAGGAATTACTCCTGTGGTGGTGCTCAGGGGACTATATGGGATGCTGGGAATCGAACCAGGGCCGGCCGCGTGCAAGGCAAATGCCCTACCTGTTGTGCTATCACTCCAGCCCCAAGTGAGATATACTTTTGTAAACTCCAAAACCCCCAAATAAATTAAAATAGATTCTTTTTATTTTTGGGCCACACCCAGTAGTGCTCAGGGGTTACTCTTGACTCTGTATTCAGGAATAATTCCTGGGGGCTCAGGGGCTATTTGGCATACCAGGGATCAAACCTTGATTGACTGTGTGCAAGGCAAGTGCCCTCCCTGCTATACTATTACTCCAACCCCCAAATATTTCTTTGGGTTTTTTTTTTTGTTTAACTTTTTTATTGAACCACTGTGGGACAGAGCATTACAAAGCCGTTCAGGATTGGCTTTCAGTCATGGAGTATTCCAACACCATCCCTCCACCAGTGTGCATTTCCTAGCACCAATGTCCCCAGGTTCCTTCCCATTATACCCCACCCCCGGCCTGACTCTATGAGATTTGTCAGTCTCTCTCTCTCTCTCTCTCTCTCTCTCTCTCTCTCTCTCTCTCTCTCCCCCCCCCCCCTTCCCACTCTCTTTCTCTCTCCCACCCCACAATATTGATACTGAAAGGTTCAAATATTTTTTGTTTTGTTTTTGGTCCATACCTGGTGATGCTTGGGGATTACTTCTGGCTCTGCTCTCAGAAATTACTCCTGGTGGTGCTCAGGGGATGCTGAGGATCAAACTTAGGTCGCTGCGTACAAGGCAAATGCCTGCCCTGCTGTACTATCACTCTGGTCCCCAATTGCTTTTTTTCTTAAACTTCTCATTTCCCGGGGCCAGAGAGCTAGTACAGCAGGCAGAGGGTTTGTCTTGCACGTGGCAGACCCAGATTGGATTTCTGCCACCGTCTTTGCAACAGCTGAACTCTGAGCCGGCCCTCTCTGTTTCCATCATCATTCACTCATGTTGCCTGCAGATGTTCTACGTTTATTTTCTGTTTTTTAAATTTTATTTGTTTTCACTTGCAGATTATGAAGTTAGAGAATACCTTGCTGGATCACAATAACAAGACCCTCCACAATGATTACCGCATGACCCAGCCCCTGTACGAGAGGGTCGTGGAGGCCAACTTCGAGTACTTCCCCTCCGATCCAGGTGGCATCCACTCTCCTTTACTTATTGGTTTACTTGCGTGTGTGTGTTTGGGTTTTTGTTTTTGGGCTACAGCCGGTGGTTCTTGGGGCTTCCTCCAGGCTCTGAGCTCCGGGACCACTCCTTGTGGGGCTCAGGGGACCCTCTGGGGTTCCAGGGGTCCATCCCCCTGTGTGCAAGCCAAGTGCCCCACCAGCTGTGCTCCTGCTCCGGCCCCCTCTTGCAGTTAGTCTTTTGCAAGTGTTTGACTCCTGTTCTTCTCTGAGCGGGTTCCTGGCCCCTGGAAGGGAAGGAGACTCATGGAAACTGTGTTTGTGTATGTGTGTGAGGTGAGGGGTGCAGAGTAGCTTGTCTAGCCAGAGCTATGGCAGAGGGGGTTGGGGGGACTGTGTGGAAGGAAGAGCAGAGGCTGGCCCTGGAGGAATTCACAACCTACCCAGCCAGGGCCAGGCCCCGCGGGAAACAAGTCATAACTTCCAGATGCTCTTGGAAGACTAGAAGCTCCAGGTCCACCTTAGCCAACTCAACTCAGATTATTTCCTACCACAAACTGCCCCCAGCCCCCCAATGCCATGTCTGAAGGGGGCATTGACCAGAGACCCCCTCCTCTTCTCCTTCTCCGTTCCAGAGCTACGGATCCAGGCATTCTTTAAAAAGGTGACGCTTTTAATCCAAGAATCACTTGGAGAGGGAAATGCCAAGACAGAGAAGTCGAAAAAGGCCAAGAAGCACAAGCATCACTGAGCCAGCCGCGGGGTCCCCCGCAGCCCCCCCCCACCATGCCCGTCAGGCTGGTTGATCTGTCTGACTGTCCTTCCGAATGAGGCGATAATAAAATCACTTTGGGAATTTGTCATTTAAAATCATGTTTCTGTTCTGTCCCTCAGTTTCCCCTCCAATCTCTGTCCCAAGGAACGCAGGTGGACAGATGGGGCTGGAAGACAGGTCAGGAGCGAGGGGAGTGTGACCCCCCCCAGAAATGGGAGGGGGAGGGAGGAGGAGAGTCCTGGAGCATGGAGGGGCCCCCAAGGGGTCTATGGACACAGACCCTCAGACCAGCTCCCACAAGATCCTGCTGGCCTCTGCAGGATGACACAGTGGAGACCTTAGTTCCACCAGAACCGCCTGAGAGGTCTTGGAGCTTCAGGGGGGGTGGCAGGGTGCCCCACCCAGAAGTGGCAGGACCCCACACATGCTGTCTCCCAGGGCGACCCCCACCCTGATGCACCACCACCTGCAGACAGACCAGCAGAACAAGCCCTCCAGTGAGCCCTGGTGAGCCCTGGGTTCACAGGGAACACGCAGAAAGGAACCGTCTCCAGGCTCCTTTTTAAATTATTTTTATTTATTTTTTTGCCTTTTGGGTCACACCCGGCAATGCTCAGGGGTTCCTCCTGGTTCTGTACTCAGAAATTACTCCTGGCAGTGCTCAGGGGAGCATATGGGATGCCAGGAATCGAACCCAGGTCAGTCGTGAGCAAGGCAAACGCCCCACCCGCTGTGCTATGGCCCCAGCCCCTCCAGGTTGCACTTCCCAGTTGGTCAGATCTGTGCTGCGGGCAGGCGCGCTCCTGCATCTGCTGCTGCAGTGACGGGAGGTGAATGCAGGGAAGAATCTACTCATGTTCTCAGCCCCAGGCAGGCAGGAGGGCGAGAGGCTGGCTGTGAGTGGCTGTCAGGTGCTGGGCAGGAAGGTGGGTGGGGGAACCAGGGAGTGGACTTGACTTTGGAGCCTTGGGTTTCATATCATTATCAAACAAATTAAATTTGGGCCGGACCCAGACTACAGCAGGTAGGGCGCTTGCGTTGCCTGTAGCCGACCTGGGTTCAATCCGCAGCATCCCCCTAGGGTCCCCTGAGAACTATAGTTCCTGAGTGCAGAGCCAGGAGCAATCCCCGAGTAATGCCGGGCATGACTCCCCAAACAAAAACAAAACGTAAAATGAGGTTCAAAAAATTTAATTTTGGGCCGGAGTGATAGTACAGTGGGTCGGGTCTTTGCCTTGTATGCGGCTGACCCGAATTCGATCTCTGGCATCCCATAGGGTCCCCTGAGCACAGAGCCAGGAGTAACCCCTGAGCATCACTGGGTGTGACCCAAAATGCAAAAATAAATAAATAAAAATTTAATTTTAATCCCTAAAGCGTAAACACAGGGACTAGGGGAGAGCGGAGAACAGGAAGGTGTGGGCCTTGCTTAGGGCCTTGCTTCCATGCCGGCACTACAGATGGTTTCCCGAGCCTGCCAGGAGTGAGGCCTGAGCACAGAGCCAGGAGCCAACCCTGAAAACCACCAGGTGTGCCCCACCCGCCGCCAGGTGGAAACAGAAGGAACCAGAACCTTGAGTAGGAGGCTCTTAACACCCTGAAAAGACTCTTCCAGGCTTCCTTCCCTTCCCCTTGCCGTGGGGGCGTGAAGGTGCAGCCTTGCTCCGGCTCACCTGTGGGGCGGTGTCGGGGCTGGAACTTCTGGCAAAGCAGGTGTTCTACCGCTGGGCCATGTCCCTGCGCTCCCCAGAGACCTTAGAGACAGCATTTTTAATGTCTCTCCGGAAGGACATGGAGGATGTGGAGAATTGCAAACATCCAGCAGTACTGGGGAATCTCACTGGTAACAATATTGCTATTGTTTTGACACAGTGCCTGCGATTAGGCTTTTGCTATTAGCAATAAGTAAACAGTGTGTTTCACAAGATGTTCAGTATAGAAAAACAAAGATCTAAAACCCACAAAGAGCTTAAGTCAAAGCTCTACATCATGCATTTAAATTTGATAAGTCAGTATGAACTTAGATATTTGTTTTCCCTTGGAAGGAGGAGAGAGGGAGGGAGAAGGGGAAAGAAGAGAACGAGAGAGGACAGAGGGACACAGGGAGGGAGAGAGGGAGAGGAGGAAGGAGAAAGGAGAAAGAGAAGGGGGGGAGAAAAGTGATGGAAACTGGGCATGTTGGTGACATTGGTGGTGGGAAATGTACACCGGTGAAGGAACAGGTGTTGGAACATATATGACTGAAACCCAATCATGAACAACTCTGTAACTTTGTATCTCACTGTGATTCCATTAGAAAAATAAAAACTAAAAGGTCACTAATCTCCACAAAAAAAGAAGAAAGGCTTAACCCCAGGGAATGATCGCTGGCTCAATACTACTTCCCTCTCTCAGGAACCAGTGCAGGGAAATGAACACACAGGCTGGGGCCAGAGTGATAGGACAGCAGGGAGGGCATTTGCCTTGCACACGACTGACCCGAGTTCGATCCCCAACATCCCATATGGTCCCCTGAGCACCGCAAGGAATAATTCCTGGGCAGGAATTACTGGCAGAGCCAGGAGTAACCTCTGAGCATCACTGGATGTGACCCATAAAAAGCAAACATACAAATAAAAACACAGGATAAGTTGCTGGAGCGATAGCACAGCGGCTAGGGCGTTTGCCTTGCATGCGGCCGACCCGGGTTCGATTCCCAGAATCCCATATGGTCCCCTGAGCACCGCCAGGAGTAATTTCTGAGTGCAGAGCCAGGAGTAACCCCTGTGCAATGCCGGGTGTGACCGAAAAAGAAAAAAAAAAACACAGGATAAGCAGGAGCTGGCTCTTCAGACCAGAGATCAGGAAAGCAGAGATAAGCGGAGTATCCCAGACACACAGACCATCCTGAAGAGGGTCCTGAAACAACTTAAGGACCAAAAGAAAAATCTCACAAAAGGAATGACAATGGCAAATGATTAAGATCTACCAAATATATAAAAATATATGGGTTTATCATGGTACTAAAAAGAAAAAGAGGGGCTGGAGCGATAGCACAGCAGGTAGGGTGTTTGCCTTGCATGCGGCCAACCCGGGTTGAATCCCCGGCATCCCATATGGTCCCCCAAGACCCAGGAGTAATTCCTGAGTGCAGAGCCAGGAGTGACCCCTGAGCATCCCTGGGTGTGACCCAAAAAGGCAAAAAGAAAGAAAGAAAGAAAGAAAGAAAGAAAGAAAGAAAGAAAGAAAGAAAGAAAGAGAGCCTGAAGGAGAGTACAGTGGACAGGCCACTTGCTGGCACCGGCTAATCTGGTTTGATTCCCAGAACCCCATATGGTTCCCCAAGCCCCTCCGGGAGTGACTTCTGAGCACGGAGTCAGGAGCAAGCCCTGAGCACTGCTGGGTGTGGTCCAAGAAAAAAAGAAAGAAAACTCATTGGTCGCTTTATTTTTATTTATTTTCCAAGCCTCACGCATGAAGGAACCGGCCGAGGAACCCAGGTGTGTGGGACCCAGGGCTTAGATCTCCAAGCCTGCTCGGATTGGGACTGGGGTCTCCTCCACCCAGATCCAGATGCCCCATCTTCCAATATGTAGGCATTACACCCACTAACGGCCCCCAGTGCTGTGTAATCCCATCAATGGCCAAGACCCAGAGACTATAAAACCCTGCTCCCGGAAGTGCACGGCTGCATTTTCAGCTGTGCGACGTCTTACCATCTAGTTCTTACTGTGGAGAACCTGGCAGGCTACCAAAAGTATCCTGCCCACACGGAAGAGTCTGGCAAACTCCCCGTGGCGTAATTCAATATGCCAAAACCCAGTAACAATTACGGGTCTCATTCTCCTGACCCTGAAAGAGCCTCGAATGTGGCACTTTTAAAAAATCTCAGGACTAGGACGAAGGTGACGTTACTGGGGCCTGCTCGAGGCAATCGAACAACAGGAAGACAGTGATACAGTGATTTATTTGGGTCACACCCAGTGATGCTCAGGGGTTACTCCTGGCTCTGCACTCAGGAATTATCCTGGCAGCACTCAGGGGACCATATGGGATGATGTGGGATCGAACCTGGGTCGGCAGAGTGCAAGGCAAATGCCCTCCCCACTGTACTATCACTCCAGCCCACTCATTGGTCACTTCAGACACTGCTGGGAGGCCAAATCTTATTCCGTGATTGGCAAATTGGGGAGAAATATTGGTTCTGCTTTTACTATCCACACTATAATTCAGAGTCACTCCCTAGTTGCCTGTGGCTCGTGTGTCAAATAGCCACAAACTGAGTGGCTTAAAAATCCAGAAATAGGGGCTGGAGTGATAGCACAGCGGGTAGGGCGCCTGCCTTGCACACGGCCGACTCGAGTAGATTCTCAGAATCCCATATGGTCCCCTGAGCACTGCCAGGAGTGACTCCTGAGTGCAAAGCCAGGAGTAACCCTTGAACATCGCCAGGTGTGACCCAGAAAGAAAAAAAATTCAGAAGTAGGCTGCAGAGAGAGTTTGGCAGGCTGAACATGTGCTTTGCATACAGGGACCCAAGTTTGATCCCCAGCACTGCTGGGTCCTCGGCTACTATCCCCGAACGCAGAGCCAGGAGAGGTCCCTGAGCACTGACAGGCGTGGTCCCAGAGTACAGCAAAACCAAACAAACTGGGCAGGGGAGCTAGTACATGTGTTGTGGGCACATACTTCGCCTGCCTGGGGCCTGCGCGGCCTCGTGATCATCACTGGATGTAGCAGAGACCCCGAGTACTGCCCATTGTGGTTCTAGAGGGCCCTGAGCACCCGTGGGCCCGGCGCGAGCCTGGTGGTCCCTGGTCATGGGTCTTGAACAGCTCTGCCACCTCAGGCCACTGTACTGAGCTGTTTGGCCTGGTGGGCCGAGAAGTGCCAGGAATGGCCCCAGTGGCCCCGAACACTGTTTGGCAGTACCCCAACAAAAAACAAAAACAAAAAAAACTAAATAGGAACAATTTTTTACTGTTTGGAAGCCAGAGCGGGCTGTGAAGGTGAGGGGTAGCCTGACTCCAGCCTGGCCTGGGTGCTGGGGGGCTCCTTCCCACGCCCTCTTGCTTCTGAGGCTCTTACACGCCTCGGCTTGAGGCCACATCTCTCCCATCTCTGCCTCTTCTGCTCATCACCTTCTCTTCTCTCTTTTTGGCTGGTGACAGGAGTTAGTCCAGGGCCTTGCACATACGGGGCAGGTGTGCCGCCCCAGCCCTGAGTCCTGGCCCTGTTTTTCTTCTTAGTGGCCAGCACTTACCTCTGCATTTGGGGCCCTCTGGATAATCCCATTTCAACATCTTAATTTGGGGGAGGTTGGGGGCTTTAATTTTTTTTGCAGGGGACACACCCAGCGATGTTCAGGGCATAGTCCTGGCTCTGTACTCAGGGATCACTCCTGGTGGCACTTGGGGGACCATATGGGGATTGAATTGATGCCGGGGATTGAATCTGGGTCAGCCAAGTGCAAGGCAAACCCCCTACCTGCTTGTGCTAGTGGTTTTGAGAAGTCACACACCCCTCAGATTCAGCCTGTTAGCTGTCCCCTGGCCCTCTCACCAAAGTTCCACAGACGGTTCCCAGCAGGCATCTGGGTCGGTGCATTTGGGAAATAACTGAAGCAAAGTGGGTTTTGCCTGCAGGTGGGATGGGCTGAGCGGTTTCACGGGAACGTACTGCCCCCCAGTGGCTGCTGGGAGAAACCCCAGGACATGACCAGTGGCAGTGAGCCCTGAGACAGACAGCGCTGAGCCAGCTGTGTGGATTCTCGTGCCTCCCCCACCCCCCCCCCACCCCCCGCCCGGCTCCATGCTCTGCGCTCAGTGGCAGAGGGGAGTATTCCAGGGACGAGCCAGACCCCTCTTACCCACAAAGTGCTCACAGTGTCCCCCACAAGACCTGCGAGTGTCCCTGCCTTCCCCAACTCCCAAGTCACGGGGATGGACACAGACCTCTCCTCTCCACTCAGTCTGTTTTCTGACCTCTGCAATGACTTTTCACTCTCCCCATTTCCCTCCCCACCATTTTCATAGATACCCCCACCACACAGCATGTTTCCTTCTGGGCATGAAAGTTGATCTGTTGTGGTTCTTTCAAAGCTAGCTAGCTTGCTAGCTTCCTTCCTTCCTTCCTTCCTTCCTTCCCTTCTTTTTCTTTCTTTCTGTTCTTTTCTTTCCTTCTTTCCTTCTGTTTATTTGCTTGTTTGGGGACCACACCCAGCAGTGCTCTGTGGTCATTCCTGGTGGGCTCAGGGGACCCTCTGGGATACCAGGAAATGAACCCAGATCAGCCACTATAAGGCCAGCGCCCTAACCATTGCACTATCGCTCAGGGCCCCTCAAAGTTCGTTTGTTTTCCTGGGGAGATAGTACAGAGGGTATGGCACTCGCTGAGCACTGCTGAGAATGACCCCGAGCAGAATAGCCCCTGAGCACTGGTGAGTGTGCCCCCCCCCATTGTTTTCTTGCTGCTGGACCAGTTGGCTGAGCTTCTCTGACAGAGAGGCCCACAGGGGCCTGAGCACTGCTTAGGAGTCTCTCCACTCACGCCCACAAAGTGCCACCTGACCCAGTGCAGCCAGAGTTCCCCAGAGCAGGGGTAGGGAAGGGGGAGTCTCGGCCCTCCCACAGCCACAGCTCAGTGACCCCCCGCCCCCGTGCTCGGGGAGCCAGTGCGGAGCCCGTGCAAGCCACGCGGAGCGCAGAGGGGCCCCTCTCAGGCGAGGCAGGAGGCGGGGACGCCGTCTGACCCCAAACCTCAGCAGGCTGACACGGCTGCCCGGGAGAAGCCACCGCACCGACCACTGGGCGCCTGGCCTGCGTCCACGCATGCCACCCCAAGAACCCCCCGCACCCACCTAGCTGTACGGGGCAGGGGAGAGAGCGAAGCCCCTGACCACTCGGAACTTGCTCCAAGGCCTGATGTCTCTGGTGATGTGGGGACCAGGCCTCCCGGTTCCCAGGGTCCCGTCTCCCCACCACACAACCGCCCCCAGAGTGGCTGGAGAACTTGAGTGGAAAACAGTTATCCAGGATTGCTCAACACTTCGCCACATCCACACATCCCAGGAAAATGGGCCGCAGTGTCCCCAGGTCCCAGTCTCTGTGGCCCCAGGTGAGGTGAGAAGAGGATCCCGGCTCTGTGACTCCGGGTGAGGAGAGGACCCCGGCTCTGTGGCCCTGGGTCAGGTGAGGTCCCAGCTTTGTGACCCAGGTGAGTTTGCATTTCCTGTCTGTGCAAAATGGAACCCTCTTGGCAGCCATCTGTCCCTTCATCCTGGCTGCTCTCACCGCACAGGGCCACCTGAGAGGCTCATTCGTGGCCCGTTATTGCTGAGATGTCTGTACCAGAGGAAGGGGGTCAAGTATCCGTCACCCAGCAAGGCATCTTGACATTGTCAGCACCAAAGTGGATTTTCCTGCTGGTGGGTTCTTGAGAGTTGTATGAAAGGTTTGCATGCAAACTCCAAAGGCTAAAAGTTTCCTGTATGGGTAGACGGGCCCGGACCTCCCCAAATGCCCAGGTCTCTCCTTTACCTGTTGCTGAGTCTCCCAGCTGTACCCCAGGAACTCCTGCCGCCCCGTCCCTGCTCCGTGTGAGCGGGGGAAGAGTCCTGTGTTCAGCCCCTTGTCACTGCCTGGGCATCCCGGCCCTGCCCGCGCCTGAGCCCCCCTGGGCGTCCGAGCCTTGCCTGTATTCTGCCCGTCTGGGCCTATTCTCAGCATCTCTCTGGGCGCGGCCCTACCTGATCTGGTGGCCTGCTGATGAGCGGGTCCAGAGAGAGAGAGAGAGCGTATCAGGGAGAAATGGGCCTGGGGCTCCTTTTACCTGCTGCCATATTCCCCCCCTTCCCACCACCATTCCATTATCTGTTCTGATTGACTGGCTACCTGCTCCATGAGCAAGATTTAGAGTGACTGACTAAATTCACCTGATGCCCCCCACTTCCACTCCTGCTGTGTCATTATTGTTTCCATCTGTGCTGAGGTGGGTGTTAAGCAACTAAGCACATTTTCATTTAAAAAAAAAAAGAATTTTATGTATTTATTTTTGAGGGGGTCACACCCGGCAATGTTCAGGGGTTACTTCTGGCTCTGCACTCAGGAATTACTCCTGGCAGTGCTCAGGGGACCCTATGGGATGCTGGGAATTGAACCCGGGTCGGCCGTGTGCAAGGCAAACGCCCTCCCCGCTGTGCTATTGCTCCAGCCCCTAAGCACATTTTCTTTGTGCGAACCTTTGGATGGGCATATGGGTTTTGGGAGATGAACATCACTTTCTGGGAGTGAGCCGCTGGATCCCATGGCCAAGGTTGTTTTACTTTTGAAGCCTGTGAACGGGTTTTCCAGGCACGCCCTGGGCCTTCCCGCCGCTGTGTGAGGGCTTCCAGCTTCTGCACTTTCTCCTGGGCAGGTCAGAGGAAGTCTTGTTAATTCCAGGTTCGGCCTTGTTGATTCCACGCACCTGCTGGTTCCCATCTTCCTGTCTCTCTGAAGATACATCTTTTCACAGGTGGATTGAACATCTTGGGTTTTCTTGGGAGAAGCAGCTACTAAAATCTTTAGCCCACGTTTTAATTGAGTTGTTTGCTTTCTTATTGAGCTAAGACATTTTTATTGGGGTGTAATTGACCTATAAAGTTATACTGGTTTAAGGTGTACAAGCTGCTGAGTCAATATCTGCAGACATTGTGAAATCATCCCCACAGTAAGCGCAACCACGGCCCACCACCACACCAAGCTAGCTTTTAGGATTTTCTCTCTTGCTAACCGTAAGCCTGTTCTTAGACCCAGGAGATGGTATAGCGGGTACCACCTTGCCCGCGGCTGACCCAGGCTCAACCCCCCCGGCATCCCATAGGGACCTCAAAACCCTGTCAGGCGTGTTCTGAGTGCAGAGCCAGGAGTAATCCCTGAACATCGCCGGGTGAGGCCCCAAAGAATAAAAACAAGAACAAAAGTGTAGAAGTCGGCTCTAGGGCAGGAACGATAGCAGAGCGGGGAGGGGTGCACCTTGCTCGTGCTGACCTGTGTTCGATCCCTGGCGTCACATAGGCTCCCCAGAGCAGCGCCACGAGTGATTCCTGAGCTGATCCCTGAGCGTGGTGTCCTGTCCTTCGTTGAGGCCAAGGTCCAGCCACTGCCACGCCTGCCCGCAGGGTGCCTGCATGGCTTGTGCCCCGTCCAGAGGGGCTGTGGCAGCTGGGTGCTTGTGCACATGAGTGTTGGGGTCCTGGCCAGTCGACTCCTGCACATGGGAGTATGATCCCCCGAAGTCGCCGGACTTACTCCCTGTGGGAGAGGGAGTGGGAAGGGGAGAAGCCTCTGCCCTGGCCCTCTGCTCACTGCGGGATTCCTGCCAACTGCATAGAAAGAAACCGTGAAGGAACACCAAAGAGGGGGAGAGTTGGTGGCCAAGCAGTTCTCTGCTTATTGACTCTTACACAGGGGTTTTTATGCACACAATTGGGGGGCACTCCACGCATGTATCACGCTTATCTCGTCGAGCTCAGTACAGATGGTAGTTAATGATTTGTATTCCCCAATCTCGGGGCCGGATTAATCAGCTCAGGCAAATGTGAACTGTCACGCCCCTCATCCCATTGTCTCCTCAACCAGAATGCCTGCATGTGTGGAATGCTGGGGCAAGCCCCTGGGCCCCAGTAAACAGGGCCGGCTCTTGCTATCGGGGGCAGGGGGTTTGGTCAAAGTCTCAGGCTGGCTGCTGAGACCTCAACACATGAGCACGCTCAGCCGCGCTGCCCTGCGCCCCCGACCACTGACGGCCCCTGCGGAGAATGACAGCGGCATTTCTGAAGGCCCCCCTTCCCCATTGTTGCAGGGCCCTGCCCTGAGCCTGAGACCAAGCCGGCAGGGGAGACCCTGCTGGTAGCAGATCTAGTTTGGCTCCTCGGTGTATTGCTACGGCAACCACCAAAAGTTGACCCCTGCCATGCGTCAAAGGTTCCCAGCACCCCCAGTTTTGCTAACGGGCTCACTTGAGATTTGTTTGATCAGCCTTGAAGCTTCTGTCTCTTTTATTTTTCATTTATTTATTTTTCCTTTTTGGGTCACACCCAGCAAAGCCCAGGGGTTACTCCTGGCTCTGCACTCAGGAATTACCCCTGGAAGTGCTTAAGGGACCCTATGGGATGCTGGGGATGGAACCCGGGTCAGCCGCGTGCAAGGCAAACGCCCTACCCGCTGTGCTATCGCTCCCGCTCCGGCCCCGCTTCTGTCTCTTTTAAAGACCTGGAAAAGGAGTCCCAAGAGATGAAGTGGACTGCTTGCCTAACCACCAGATAGAAAAGTGCGGATGGAAAGCAAGAGCTTGGCAGTTTCAGACTAACTGCAACTGTGAAAGCCAGAGCAAGCGGTTGCTTTTGTTTGGCTTTATTGTTGGGCCACACCCGACGATGCTCAGGGCTTACTCACAGGTCAGCACGCTCAGGGGTCACCCCAGCCAGCAGCTCACCGGCTTGTCCGGTCTGGTCCCGAAGTGACTGCTTCTACTGACACAGGATAATTCATGTTAGGTGACCTCCAGGTGCAGGTGTGTGAGCAGGATCTCCCTCACCCTGGAGTCCACCCGCCCCAGTGGGGGGGTCTGGGGTGTAAGTAAAATTCAGGCCGACTTTTGTCCAAGCATCAGAAAAGGGGCTGCCCAAGAGAAGGCTCAGTGAGCTAAGCCTGTCCTTTGCATGCAGGAAGCCCGAGGTCAGTCCCCAGCACCGCATGGTCTGCCCAGGTCCCTGGGAGCAGTCCTTGAGCACTGCTGGGGGTGCCCCCAAGGAACAGGGTGACCCATAGAACTGTGCTTCATGGAGCGGGTGGTACTGCCCCTCCCAGGGGTTGCTGAGATGCTTGGGGGGTTCAATCAGGTAGCTTCTGGATGTTTCCCAAAATGGGGGTCTCTGTCATTGGGCCAGTGTGGACCACGACTTTGAATCCTCCAGATGAAGCCCCGATCTCTCAGGCGGCTGCGTGGACGCATGAGGCTGAGTTCAGGGGTGACTTGTTTTTAATTGAATGATACACAATGGGTGAAGAGATCCACTTATTTGGCCCTTGGGCTGTGGAGGTGCTGGGGATCGAACCCAGGGCCTCGTGGATGCTAAGCACCAGCTCCACCACTGAACTACACCCCCTATGGGACTGGAGCGATAGCACAGCGGTAGGGCGTTTGCCTTGCACGCAGCCAACATGGCCGACCCGAGTTCAATTCCTCCGCCCCTCTCGGAGAGCCCGGCAAGCTACCGAGAGGATCTCGCCTGCACGGCAAAGCCTGGCAAGCTACCTGTGACATATTTGATATGCCAAACACAGTAACAATTGTCATAATGGAGACGTTACTGGGTCCGCTAGAGCAAAAAACGATGAACAGCGGGAGGACAGTGTCAGTGACAGATACACAATGGACGAAGAGATGAGGGTCCACAGAGAACAGGCCTCAGGTGATGCAGGGGCCATGGGAGCAGGCCAGGAGGGGTCATCACCCCTGGGCACTGAGTGTTGCCTGCCTGAGCACTGCGCCCCCCCACCCCGCCCTGCATGCCCGAGCACTGCTCAGCGTCACCGCCTGTGAACATCAAGAAAATCTCATGCATCTACACAGGTGGTGGCCTTGCCAGGGCCTTATAATCTTGGGGGGTACAGAGCGAGTGATTTGGGGGGGACAAGACTGGGTTCAGAGGTCACTATTGGAAAGGGCACACTTGGTTCCCAGGACACAGATGAGATCTCCAAGCAGAAAACACATTTTCTTCTAATGTCCAGCAGTGCCCAGCCTCTCAGGGCAGGGCTGAGGGGTGACGGGATGAACTGGGGGGTCACTGAGCTGTGGGGGACGGGGATGGGCCGTGGGGGTGCCACAGGGGATTGCTGGAGGCAGTATGGGCTGCAAGAGCAGCATGGAAGGAAGATCTGGACCCAGGGGACCAGGGACTGGTCAGGTTGAGTCAGCTGCTAGACTGGGAAAGCTTCTTTTTTCCTTTTTCCTTTTTTTTTTCTTCCTGTGATTTTTGGGTCACACCTAGGGGTTACTCCTGGCTCTGCACTCAGGAATTACCCCTGGCAGTGCTCAGGAGACCATATGGGATGCTGGGAATCAAACCTGGGTCAGCCACGTGCAAGGTAAACACCCTACCTGCTGTGCTATTGCTCCAGTCCCATCCTTTTCCCTTTTTTTCTGCTTTTTTTTTTGCTTTTTGGGTCACACCTGGCGATGCACAGGGGTTACTCCTGGCTCTGCACCCAGGAGTTACTTCTGGCGGTGCCCAGGGAACCATATGGGATGCTGGGAATCGAACCCGGGTCAGCCGTGTGCAAGGCAAACGCCCTCCCAGCTGTGCTCTCGCTCCGGCCCTCCTTTTCACTTTAAAAAATTTGGGCTCACATCCAGCAGTGCTCAGGAGTTACTCCTGGCGGTTCTCAGGGAACTATATGGAGATGCCGGGCATCGAACCAGGGCTGGCTGCCTGCAAAGCAAATGCCCTCCCCGCTGGACTCTCTGGCCCTGGGAAAGTTTCTTTTAAAATGCAGCAGCCATGGGGGCTCAGACAGAGGTTTGAGGAAGGGGTTCCACCCCCGTCCATTCCCCATCATTGGCAACTTATGACCTAGGCCAGAACTAAGCCGGCTGGACCTTCTGGGTGTGAGGGGACAGGCCAAGAGCCCCCTTATCCCCGAGACCCTCCCAGAGACGGGTGGGGCGGAACCCGGGTTAGAAGGCAGTTCCCCGCGCGGGCACCGCCTCTGTGCTCTCTGCTGCAGGTTCCGGAAGCTGCACCCCGTTTCTCACAGCGAAGATGCGATTTATTTCCACAAACGTCTTGCCCTGGGTCTTGGGAATCACCAGGTAGATGTAGACGGCCGTAAGGAAGCAGGTTCCCGTGAAGACTGCGATGTGTTTCTGGGAGCAGACTCGGAAGGTGGAGTCGCCCCAAGGGGACACACTCAGAAAGTGGGGGCCCCTGGGGGATAAGGGGGGTGTCCCCGGGCCACGCTCCAGGACAGGTATGGAGGCGGAGGGGCTCCAGTCTGGCCTTGCAGGGTGAGCTCGCTCCCTGGTGGATGAGCAGGAGGAGCTCACCTGGGTGGACGGGAACGCGAAGCCCACGAGGAAGGTGGAGAGCCAGTGCTGGGCTCTGTCCACCCTGAAGGCAGCCGGCCATGAGGACTGCAAGAAGGTCTCAGTGCGCACCACTGACGGGACAGGGCCTGGGGCACAGGATGAGTGAGGGGTGGAGATCTGCTCTGGCCTCTGACCCTCGCCCAGGGGCAGCCAGCCTCCCTCATGACCTCAGTACGGGCATCTTCCCGACCTGCACCCCGACCTTCCTCCCGGACCTCCCTCCCGGGCCTCTCTCCAGTCTCCTCCCGGCCTCCTCCCAGCCTCCATCCTGGGCCTCCCTAGGTCTCCATCCATGCAAGTATCTTCCCAGACCTCCCTCCTGGGCCTCCCTCTCGACCTCCCTCTCGGCCTCCTTCCTAGGCCTCCAGGTCGCAGGAAGTCTCAAGGTCACATGGATCACCAGCTCCCCCGCAGCAGCGGCAAGGTGGGCTGTTGTGGGCAGCCCCCGCCAGAACTGGAGCAAGAGGGAGCGCAGCTCTGCCCACAGAACCAGGGCGGAAGCTACAAGGTGCCGTCTGGAGGGGAGTCCCAAGGTCCTTGGCAGGGGCGGGCAAGGAGCTCCTCTGAGGTCAGCGGGGATGAGTCAAGGTGGGCCAACGGGAACTGGGAAACCTTGGGAACAGGGAGCGCAGGGGCCTGCCCCTCCCTCACAGGTGCCAGAACCTTGTGCAAACTGATTTTCCCTGGGAAGCGCAGAGCAGCGCGGGGCTGGGGACGTACTGCCCCCCTGTGATTGGTCTGGGGAACAGCAGCACTGCCCTTTCCTTTGCCTTGGTGGTGGCCGCTTGCCTCTCTAACCATCTCTGCCACCCAGTCTGTGTCCACGGTCCCTGTGACCCCCACAGTAAGAGGCTGTCCCTCCACAACCAGCTCCTGGCCGGAGCGTGCTGGGGGAGACAAGATCATGACTCTGGGGCCCCCAGCCCTGGCCTGCACCCTGGTCGTGCCTGGCGGGCCCCGCTCACACGAGCAGTCTGTCCCTCGTGTCTGCGACCCTGCACCCCAACCCCGCAGTCTGGGGGTGCTTGGAGACTTGTCCGGAAGACACCAGCAGGAAGGCCCGGTCCACTCCGCACACCCCCCCTGAAAAATACTGATAACCCCACCAGTGTGAGGGGGTGGCAGAAAGGAAGGTCCTCTCCAGACTGTGGGGAAAGTTCTGGTCTTGGGGACCCCCGTGCCTTTACTGAGGCAGCAAGAAGGGGGTTTGGGTCTCAGGAACCTGGAGGGGTGACCCTGGAGTGCAGAGGCTCTGGGGAGGTGGGCCGGGAGGAAGGGGGCCGCTGGCACGTTCGCGTGGGGAACAGGGCACCCCAGGTTGTGCAGGTCTGGGGACAGCGACAACTGAGCTGTGGGGGTACTGGGAGGTCGGACACGGACGGACCCCCCACGCCATGCATACTGCCCACCCACCCCGCTCGGGAGCTCCCTTCCCTGCAGAGGTGCATGTCACTGATGGGTCCTGGGCACAGACAACAGACCCCTGGCCTGGTGAGTGTTGCCCTGGGGTCGAGCCTGTGAATGAGTGAAGGTAAGCTGGCAGGGCCTGCGGAGAGGCAGGCTGAGTCCCTGAGGGGGTGGCTCTGGCAGTGGGGGGGGGGCCCAGACCGGGGCCCAGGGCCCAGGGGGCCCGCTGGGGGCAGGGCTAGACTCCCTGGGTCCAATGGAGTGTCCCACGATGTACGAGAAGACGCAGACCATGCCGAGGTCCGACAACTCCTGGACCTGGCTCTGTGGGGAGACGTGATGGGGGTGCAGGAAGTCCCCCCGGATACCCCCAGGATCCCACCTTGCTGACTCGGGATGCTCCCAGCTGCTCCCGGGAGTTCCTTGCACCCTGTGGTTCTCTGCACCCCTGAGGAATAACCCCCCTTGGTCTCCCTGACAAGGGAATAGCTGGAGTCTTGGAGTCCTGCCAACAGAGAGCCTCATGGCCAACTACGGGGCACTCGGGGAGCCCTGGGCTGGGGGGTCAAAAATGACTCCACTGAGACCATCAGCATCCCCTCTGCCCCCACTGTCACAGACCTCCCCCACCAGGGGACCCTTCACTGGACAGTAGGGGGCGCCCCACCAGCTGTGCAGAGGCCCTGTAGGGTGAGAGGGGGCGGGCTCTCTAGCAGGGGGTGCCTGGGGATCCCCGGGCTCAGTGCCGAGGCTGCTGGGTTGGCACAACTCGCAGCCCTTCTCTCCAGAGACCACCCTGCGTGGAGGGGGCCATTCTGATACCCAGAGCCTGTAGCTGGGATCTGCCTGGGGCGGGGGTGGGGGCGTGGGCTGTGCTTGTCCGATGCACCCCTGCACCCCCAGTCTGTCCCTGCCGCCCTGAACTAAATTCTTTTTTTTTTCTTTCGGGTTATTTCTGGATTTGCACTCAGGAATTACTCCTGGCAGTGCTCAGGGGACCATGTGGGATGCTGGGAATCGAACCTGGGTCGACTGCATGCAAGACAAACACCCTCCCCTTTGCGCTCTCACTCCAGCACCCCTGAAGCGAATTCTTAAACCCCGCAGACAGAGTCCGTGATGTTTCCCGGAGGCTGTCTGCATGGATCCCGGGGGCGTGGGGGGTTCCATGCACCCCACAAAGGGAATGACTTTGCTGCTCACTCCTCCTCCATCTCCCTGCCTGCGGGACTGAACGGAGCATGAACCAAAGGAAACTTGCTTCTCCGTGACACCGTGGTCCGGCCACGAGAGCCACCAAGGCCACGTGTGTGAACATGGTGGGGACAGGCTTCCCTTTTGGAGGGGAGACTTCGAGGTCCTCGAACTGGGAGGGGTGCAGGTCCAGGGGGAGCCGGGCCCTCTCCTGCTCCAGGTGCCCTGCCGCACCCACCTGAAAGAGCAGGGCCAGGGTCAGCACCAGGCATGCCGAGCCGCAGATGCTGTAACCCACCAGCAGGAGGCACTGTCTTCCCAGCCACTCCACAGTGAAGGCCTGCAGGGAAGGGGGCGAGTGAGGCGCCCTCTCTCCCTCCACACCCTCTGCTTGCTTCTGCCCCGGGACCTCACAACCACAAGTGCCAGGAATCGAACCCAGGGCCTCACACAAGCACGGCGAGTGCTTGACCACTGAGCCACATTCCCGGCCCTTTCATAGAACACTCTGGAGCAAGTTTCTCTTTGTTGGTTGGTCACATCCAGTGGTGCTCAGGTCTTACTCCCAGCTCTACGCTTAGGTGTCACTCCTGGCAGGGCTCAGGGGACCAGATGGGATGCCAGGGATTGAACCCATGTCAGCCTTGTACAAGGCAAGTGCCCTATCTGCTGTACTATTGTCCTGGCACCTCTGGGCAAGTTTTACATCATGCAAGTACCACCTGGCAGGAGACTGTGATGGCCACATGGGAAGCGCTTTATGAGGGAGGACTTGGAGGGGAGGTTAGTCACCTTGGACCACATCGGCCAGGACCCGGGACAGAGCCCTGGGGACGCTGATCCTGTTCTGAGTCACTCACTGAGACGACGGTCATCACGATGTTGACCACGCCAGCGCCCACGGTCACATACTGCAAGTGCGTGGCCCCGATGCCCGCAGAAGTGTAGATGAGGTCAGTGTAGTAATTGATATGAAACAGGGGCCCAGCCCATGAGTGCCTCCCCCCCCCCCCCGACTCGGCCACTAGCAGCCCTGGAAGCTGGGCGGGTCGGAGGGGTGGTGACAGGAAGGGGGGACGAGCCCCCAGGGCTTTGCGTGGTCGGGGTCACGGCCAGGCAAGCACCCCTCCCTCACCTTTCCCTCTGCACAATGAGCCCTGGGCTCAGTAGGTCACAGGCTCTGTAGGTCACAGCTGCTGCCGTCCCTGGTGGCCACTGGACTCTCCCGCTGGGACTTCCCTTGGGAAACTGGCTGTGTGTCCCCAAGGTCTGATGTCACTTCCACATGACCCCTTTTCTCACCCACAACTGGGCAACCTGTCCAGCTTCCCTCGGGGCTACGGGGACCGGGTAACCGCAGTTCCCCCCCAAGCAGAGAAACCCGCCTTCTCCCCAACCCCACGCGGCTCTCGACTGAGCTGTCTGTTCTTCCTGCTTTGCAGGCAAAGGGCTCGGGAGGGGACGGAGAGGGGGAAGCCTGGCAGCCGGAGCAGCGGAGGCGGAATGAGTGGCGAGCTGTGACCTCCCGTCTCCTCCTTGGCTCTCCGGCACGACCTCCTCTGTGTGGAGATGACGTCTGTGGTGGCCTCAGCTCTGCAGGCCTCCGCCCCCCCCCCCCCCCCCCCGTGCTGTGCAAGCCAGGTGGGTGCGCCAACTGCCTTCCCCTTCCTGCCAGAGGCGGGACAGGCACGGCCAGCTCTGAGCTACAGGAGTCGGTGCTGAGCACCGGGCCGAGCACTGTGAGAACCACTGATGCGTTTGACGGTTCCAGTGGGCTGGGGTGCGGGGGGGACAGTCACCCCTCTGGCAGCCACAGCCACTGCCTGTGGTCACGCCCAAGGCCATGGCCACGCCACAGCGACACCCGTGCCCACCCCTCTGCCCGCCCACCACGGCCACAGCCACAAAGACACCCGTGCCCACCCCGCCCTCCCACGGCCGTGGCCACGCCCACCACGCAAAGCCACGCCCGCCACATCAGAGGCCACGCCCACCGCATCAGAGGCCATGCCCACCGCATTGGCCACGCCCACAACTCCCCCACCACGCTCCAGCTGCACATGGAGCGCCCCTTGGCCTGCTCACTGTGTTCACCCTTGATAGCTGCTGGCCGGCCGTGAGCACGATGATGGAGATGAGCTGCCAACCGAGAGGCCGGATGGTGAAGAGGTTCCACACGGACAGGCGACCCTCGGTCCTCTCAGTTGACAGTGCCCTCAATTCACCTCAAGGTCATTGGGCCAGATTCCTCCTTGGCGCTCACCTCTCCCCACCCCTCCTAGAACCCCCATCATCCTCCTACCTGCCCGCCAGAGCCCCACGCCCTGCGCCCGCCACCCCTCCACTCTCCCGGAGTCAAGCCCTGGCCCACGAACCCAGCCCGGAGCCTGGAAGCACAGTCGCACAGTCTCTGCACAGAACCCAGAGAAGGTCATAGCTGGAGACTGTTCCTCTGGGCTGCCCACTGTCCGCGTGCCCAGGCCCTGCCCAAGCATGTGCTTCTACCGCAGCTCTGTGGCTCTGGGTTTTTTTGGGTTTTTTTTTTTTTTTTGCTTTTTGGGTTACACCCGGCAATGCACAGGGGTTCCTCCTGGCTCTGTACTCAGAAATTACCCCTGGCAGTGCTCAGGGGACCATATGGGATGCTGGGATCGAACCCGGCCGGCCACGTGCAAGGCAAACGTCCTACCCACTGTGCTATTGCTCCAGCCCATGACTCTGTTTTCACCACTCAGAGCACCAAGTGTTCAGAAGAAGGCGCAAAGCAGAACTCAGCAGAGCTCTACGTGTTTGACTGGTCAGCCCCTGCTTCATTGACAGGAGTTCACCAGGAACTCTCTAGACCCCTCTAGAATCTTCTGGCTGGGCTCTGTCATGGTGGCGGTTTCTGAACCCGTGTGGAAGCCCCTTTGCCTGCACCCACCTCTGGCTGGGCCTAGGATCAGTCCCTGCCGAGAACTGATTCTGCCTTTCACACGAACCCAAACCACAGCATTTTATTTTTGCTCTTATTTTTTTCCTCTTGGCTACACCTGGCAGTGCTCAGGGCTTACTCCTGGCTCTGTGCTCAGGGGTCATTTCTGACAGTCTCGGTGTGCCCAGGGATGGCACCCAGGTCAGCTGCACGCAAGGCAAGCGCCCTACCTGCCGTGCTATCTCTCCAGCCCCCGTTTTGTTCTTTTTTTGAGGGCGCTTACCCAGAGCTTCTTGGGGTGCTGATGAATTCTTTCACACATAACAAGTCCCACAACAGAGACGTTACTGGGCCCACTCGAGCAAATCGATGAACAAAAGGAGGACAGTGCTACAGTGCATCATTACATATTTGCTCTGTGATGGTGACGATGGCCCCAATGGCACAAGCCCAGCACGCGTGTCCTCCGGCTGGGCGGATGCCCCACTCGCTCCACCGTGCCCCCTTGGCCCTCCCGGCAAGTCTCTGCTCTTCACCCACAAGGAAGCAGCCTTGCAGGGCGAGCACCTCGCCACGGAGGGAGGCAGCCCTCACTGCTCGTACTATCTCTCCGGCCCTCTCATTGGTCACTTTATACACTTCTGGGAGGCCAATTCTTATTCCGTGATTGAAAAATTGGGGAGAAATATTGGTTCTGCTTTTACTATCCACACTATAATTCATAGTCGTTCCCTGGTTACCTGGGGCTAGAGTGGCAAATAGCCACAAACTGAGTGACTTAAAAATCCAGAAATAGGCTGCAGAGAGTTTGGTGGGCTGAACATGTGCTTTGCATATAGGAAGCCCAAGTTTGATCCCCAGCACTGCTGGGTCCTCGGCCACTATATCCGAACACAGAGCCAGGAGAGGTCCCTGAGCACTGCCAGGCGTGGCCCCAGACCACAGCAAAACCAAACAAACTGGGCAGGGGAGCTACATGTGTTGTGGGCACATACTTCGCCTGCCTGGGGCCTGCGCGGCCTCGTGATCATCACTGGATGTAGCAGAGACCCCGAGTACCACCCACTGTGGTTCTAGAGGGCCCTGAGCACCCGTGGGCCTGGTGCAAGCCTGGTGGTCCCTGGTCATGGGTCTTGAACAGCTCTGCCACCTCAGGCCACTGTACTGAGCTGTTTGGCCTGGTGGGCCGAGGACTACCAGGAATGGCCCTGGTGGCTCCGAACACTGTTTGGCAGACCCCCCCCCCACAAAAAAACAAAACAAACAAACAAAATAACCTGTCACTGTCACTGTCCTCCTGTTGTTCACTGATTTTGCTCAAGCGGGTCCAGTAACATTGTGAGACTTGTTGTTACTGTGTTTGGCATATAGAATACAACAAAAAAAAACCTAAATAGGAATAATTTTTTTTCTGTTTGGAAGCCAGAGCGGGCCGTGAAGGTGAGGGGTAGCCTGATTCTTGCCTGGCCTGGCTGCTGGAGGGGCTCCTTCCCGCACCCTCCTGCTTCTGAGGCTCTTACATGCCTTGGCTTGCGGCCACGTCCCTCCCATCTCTGCCTCTTCTGCTCATCACCTCCTCTTCTCTTTTCAGCTGACAGGAGACACAAGCCCGCTTGCTCCGTGCCAAGGATGCGGGGGGGGGGGGGAGGCTTACTCTCTGCACCCAGTTCCGTGCCCTTGCTCGCCCCTCCGCCACCGGCTCTGCTTTAGGACGGACAGAGCTTTGCAGTTGCTTTGCGGGAGGAAGTGAACCACCTGTGGGTACCGCTGGGTCTCCTGGGACCCCAGCATAGGCAGCGGAGGGCCCCTGAAGCTGCTGCCACCCTCTCTCCCCAGTCTGTCTGAGCCCTGGGGGGGGGGGGGCTGTGAGGGGCAGGGCAGGGCAGCTGGGGACCCATAGGCATCTGGGGAGTTCTTGGTTCCAAGGAGCAGTTGGCCTTCAAAACCACGAGCGGACACGCTGTTTGTCAGTCGCAAAACGGAAGTGGTGCGGCTTCTACTCTAAATAAAAACAGTTTCTTCTTCCCAAGGGTAGCCTGGCCTGGAGTCCAGCACCTGGGCCGGGCCGGGTGCATGGCTGCAGAGGGACCAGCGTCCCGCAGGTCCCTCAGGCCTGTCTGGGCAGTGGGCGAGCCGACCCAAAGCAGGCCCGGAATGAAGCCCCAGGAAGGGCCCGTCCCTAGGGCCGCCCAGTGCACGAGGAGCGAGGCTGAGGAGCCCCGTGTCCGGTCTGCAGGTTAGCCAGCCGAGTCTCGCTCTGTAAACATGTATTATCTCATCGCAGCAGAGCCCGGAGTCTATTTCTGGATGGCCATTGTGCGGAGAACAATGCTTTGCTCTCAAGACACTTCCCCGGCTTCTGATGCCAGCCACAGCCGGCCTGGTCCTCGAGAACTGTCTGGAAGGCAGCGAGAGAGGATGCCAGTGGGGAGGGGCGCATGGTGTCCACAGTGAACCCCCAGCGGGGAAGGGGTCGTGGTGTCCACAGCGAACCCCTAGTTCCTCCTAGGACTGGGGGAGGGGAGTCTGCCTGGCCCCTAAGATGCATGTCACATGTTGCTCAGAGGATATTTGGGGAAGGACAGGGTGGGAGCAGCGCTCGGCTGCTGGGTACCGGGGTGACCACAGACCCAGGGTGGCGACAGGAAGTTGTGGTTTAGTGGCTGTGAGGGCAGATGTAAGAAGGCTCCGACCCGTGCCGTGGGACAGGACCGTGAACGCAGCAGCTGTCGGTAAACGGGTGGGAGAGAGGAAGTTCTGGGTGGCCTCCCACGAGGACCCAGGGTTACTCAGAGTCTCTGCACCCTCCCCACCCCCCACAGCACCCGTCCAATAACCACTTACCTTTCACTGGTTCCCATACCACCTCCTCCAGGAAGACTTCCTTCACATGCCTCCTGGCTGCCTGGCCCCCAGGCTGGGGGAGACCCACCCCTACTCACTGCCTCTGCGCCCTCATTGTTCTCTCGGGCGCTGGGGCCCCTGCCTTCCTCCCTCGCCTGAACCCTATGGACAGGTGGACACTGCCAGAGATTGAGCTGGTCACAAAGCACAGACGGGATGTAGCCCCGCGGGTGGGAGGTCCCCAGAGTCATGAGACTGGAAGTATGCGGTGTGGGGGGTGGGGGCGCAGCTGGCCAGGGGCGGGGGCTGGCCAGGGAGTTTTATTTTATTTTTATTTTAATTTTTGCTTTTTGGGTCACACCCAGCGATGCTCAGGGGTTCCTCCTGGCTCTGCACTCAGGAATTACTCCTGGCGGTGCTCAAGGGACCCTATGGCATGCTGGGGATTGAACCCAGGTCGGCCACGTGCAAGGCACACGCCCTCCCCACTGTACTATTGCTCCAGCCCAGGCCAGGGAGTTTTAGTTGGGTCAGATGGGGCTGTAACTCGTCATCTCCCAAGACACGAGGTAGGAGAGTGGCCAAGGCGGAGTTCAATTGCCATTATGCTGTGGCCAGTGGGTTCATGGCTCCCAAGAACGAAGCCCCCTATAAGAACCGACTGCAGCTGTGGGGGGCTGGACTGGGGGGTGCAGGGGGCTGAGGGAGTATTCTGGGAGTGGCATGAAGGGTCCTGGAGGCAGGCTGAAGAGGGTGGCCTGGGAGGTGGCATCTTTGCTGATTAAGAAAGGAAACTGCAGCTGGGGTGACCACTGAGGCGACCAGAGTCTCATGGCTCTCAGACTGACTCAGAAACAGGCAGCATCCCAGCTGGCCAGTGGGAGGGGTGTGGAGTACAGCGAGAGCAAACAGGGAGGGCCTGGGGCCATGCAGGCACCCCGCCAAGTGGGCACACAGGGTCTGGGAGCTCAGAGCTTCCCCTTAGCCACAAAGATGCCTCCCCAGGGCAACCCGGCCGTCTGCTCCTGACCAAGAGCACCTGAAAGTGCAGCCACGGGGATGCTGGGCTCAGTCACTCTGCCTGACTGCTTCCATTTTCAATTTTTCTGAGAAGTGACAAATTTAAATTTTTTTAAGTCTAAGCACCAGGATTTCCAGAGTTGTTCATACTTGAGTTTTAGATGCACAGAGTTCTAGCACCGGAGCCGTACTGCAGCAGGCAGGGCACTGTCCTTGCACGTAGCCAACCGGGGTTTGACCCCTGGTACCCCATATGGTGCCCTGAACCTGCCAAGAGTGATCCCTAAGCACAGGGCCTGGAGTAAGCCCTGAGGACAACTGGGTGTGGTTCCTGAAAAAACAACCAACCAACCAACCAGAGCTGCTTTCCTCTACCTGTTCCTAGGGTCCCTCCTGAACTGGGAGTGACTCCATGACTCCATTTAGTTTTTTTTTTTTTAACTCTTTGGGTCACACTCAGCAGTGCTAAAGGGTTACTCCTGGTTCATGAACTCAGGAATTACTCCTGGCCGTGCTCAGGAGACCATATGTGATGCTGGGAATCGAACCTGGGTTGGTTACGTGCAAGGCAAATGCCCCACCTGCTGTGTTATTGCTCCAGCCCTCTCTGTGATTCTATTTAGGCTGAAGCTTCCCTCTGCAGTACCAAGACTGGAGGTTGTCCCTGGGCGACATGTGAAAAGGCATCCGCCACCCCCGCCACTCCCCACACTTGGCAGTGACCCACCTTCTGCGTGGCAGGCACTTGGCAGGGACTACATTCTGGGTGGTACCGGGCAGCTGCGCCAGTCCCCACCCGGCTGACCGTGCCACTCAACATTCCTGCTGGCGCTGCCCAGGGCTCCGATTTCCCCACCTGCTCTGAGTCCATTTGCCAGCCCCACACACTGGTGCCAGTGCCCTGCAGGGTCACTTCCGGGCCCACTTCCCTCTGTCCCTGCTGCCAGCCCACACCGTGTATGTGTGTGTGTGTGTGTGTGTGTGTGTGTGTGCGCGCGCGCGTGCATACTCAGACACTCTTGGTGGGGGCGTGCTAGAGGGACACTGACTTGGGGGGTGCCGGGATCACACGTCCCACAGCGGGCAGCAAGAATGGGGTCCCCGAGCCATGTCCAGGCCCCATATCCTCATGATGCTGATGGATGTGGTCACCTGTGTTTCTCCTTTGAAGAAATGTCTGCTTGATCCTTGTCCCCTGCCCCCCACCTTGGTGGGCCACTTGCGGTGGAGCTGTTCCTCATACACTCCCCACACTAAGTCCTCAGTGGCTAACGACTCGCAGACATTTTCTTCCATCTTTTTTATTATATTTTTTTAATTTTTTTATTTTTTGGGTCACACCCGGCGATGCACAGGGGTTACTCCTGGCTCTGCAATCAGGAAGTACCCCTGGCTGTGCTCAGGGGACCATATGGGATGCTGGGAATCGAACCTGGGTTGGCTGCGTGCAAGGCAGACGCCCTCCCCACTATGCTATTGCTCCAGCCCCAGGTCCACTTTTTCTTAAATAGCCTGGGAGTTTGCAGTTATTGCCAAACCTAGAAGCACCAGGCTCTCCACCCTTGGCCCCGTATCTCTTAAAAAGAATTTTACTTAAGACCTAGAGATTGTGTTTTTACTGGGCTTGGAGGCCACACTTCTCAGAAGCTGCATTCAGGATAGTCTCCGAGTGCGAGAGACAGCGTGAAGCAGGGCCTGGCACCGCCTAGGATCCCCAAGCCCTGCCAGGAGCGATTCCCGAATACAGAGTCAGAAGTAACCCCTGGGCACGGCTAGGGCATGGCTCCCAAAGAAGAAAAATGTCTCGAGACTCAGTTCTTTCCCCCTCTCCTGAACCCTCGTGTCCAGGGTGAGAGTTTGGCCCAGGGGATAACCGTGCCACTCTACTGGCTTTGTGTGTGTGGCTGTCGTGGGTACCACTTCTTACAGTGCCAGGGACAGAGCCCGTATACAGGGCTGAGCTGCCACCTGGCCCCCTCCCTGGTCCCCTCCCTGGCCCTGAGCTGGTTTAAGGGTGAGGCAAGTCAGGCGGGGAACTGGGGCCCTTCACCCCAGCACAGTGGGGCAGAGCCTCCCCTCTGGTACCCACCGGGAGGTCTCTTCCCTGCACCTTCCCACCTTTGAGGGGGGCAGGATCCCTTGTTCCTGCTTGAGCCTTCCCCCCACACACACACCCTGCCCCTGCATGGTTGGAACAAACAGGAAGGAACTTCTGGGGATGGGAGAGGGCATGGGGATATCCAGACTCTCTCCCACTGTAGCCTCCTGGTCACCACCCCGGCACCCAGGGGACACTCAGCCCTGCCCTGACCAGAGGGCTCTGAGGGTGACTAGGCAATGTGAGAGTGCTGTCCTTTGATGTAGGCCTCTCCCAGGGCAGGGGCTGAAGGTGAGGGCTGTGCAAAGGCATTCAGGTCTTTGTGGTCAGCCGCTGTGACTCAGGCTTGTCAGGGCAGATGGAGGAAGCCAGTCCGGGTTCTGCAGGGCCCAGCAGGCTGGACAGGAGGAAGGAGGCTGTGGCCCGGCTCTGAAGCATTCTGGGCTTTTAAACTTTGGAACCAGTGAGTGGAGCTAGGGAAGACTCTCTGGGACCTCCTGGGTGTGGGTGACCCCGCGCCAAGGTGGCCTCTGGGCTGGGCGGAGTCGGGAGACACTGAGCACTGGAGTCTGCCTGGCTGGACCAGGATGGGGGGGGCGTCCTGCCCCTTGTCCTGCTGACAAGTGGGCGGCGTTAGCAAGCAGCACTGCAGCTTTCCAGCCGCTCCCGCAGCCTTTCCGGGAGGCGGCATCGGGGGTGTGGATCGCCGGCCTCCGTCCCACTCCGCACTCCAGAGCGGGCCCGGGCGCTCGTAGAACAGAACGTCCCAACGCCCGGGCTGCGCGGCCACACAGCAAACTTCGACCGCCTTGAGTGAGGCGGTGGGGGGGAAGCCGCACCTGCCGGGACCCGGGGCCGGCCGAGTCAGCTGCGCGCGCATACGCCGCACCCCCTTAGGAAAGAACGAGCCAATCGCGTCCCGGCCCGCCCTAAGCGGTCCGCCCAGGCCCCGCCCACCTCCGGGCCCCGCCCCACAGCCGCGAAACCCAGTTCCAGCTCTTCACCAGCAGGTCCCGCCCACTAGCCCCCGCCCCCCAACAAGGCCCCGCCCCTCAAGGTCCCGCCTTCCAACCCGGAGCCGTCCTCCGGCCAGGCCCCGCCCCGGCTCCGCCCCGGCCCGCCCGGGCCCGCTGACAGCGTTCGCGGGCCGCGTTCCCGGCGGACGCGCGGGTGCGGGGCGGCGGCGGCGCGGCGGGGACGCGGGGCCCCAGCGGGCGGCCGGGGGCGCCGCGCTGCCATGGCGGAGGCCGCGCCGCAGCTCCTGTCGCCGCCGTCGGGGCTGCTGGAGCTGTGCGCTCTGCTGGGCCCGGCCCGCGACAGCCTCCGCCGCCTGGAACAGGTGAGGGCCGGCCAGGGAAACTGAGGCAGGCGGCGGGAGGGACGCGGGCGGGGCCGGTGCGGCTGCAGGGGTCGGCACCGGGCTCGCCGGGCGGAGCGCACCCGCGTCCCTTCCGCCCGCCGTCCAGCGTGCCCGGAGGGGGTGGCCAGCGACCGGACGATCGCTGCCCGCGGGACCCTCGGCCCCCCGATCGCTGCCCGCGGGACCCCCGGGCCCCCGATCGCTGCCCGCGGGAACCCCGGCCCCCCGATCGCTGCCGCGGGACCCCCGGCCCCCCGATCGCTGCCCGCGGCGCCCTTGATCCCCCGATCGCTGCCCTCGGGACCCCCGCCCCCCCCCATCGCTGTCCGCGGGACCCGCAGCCCCCGTGCACGCGCAGCCCTGGACGCACGTCGCCGCCTGACCAGCGCCCGGCGGGTGTCGGCCGCTGCCCGGCCCGGGGACAAAGAGGTCCGGACGCCGGAGGAAGCTGTGGGGGCGTTTCCTCCCCGGGCAGAGATTTATTATTATTTTTTTATTTTATTATTTGCATTTTGGGCCACACCCCGCGAGGCTCCTGGGTGCCTCTTGGACCCGCGCTCAGGAATCGCCCCGGCTGGTGCTGCGGGACGGAACCGACGGCCACGTGCAGGCCAGGGCCCTTCCTGCCCCACTCCGTAACTCCTGTCCCACCCTGCCCACTCGCCCGTGCCCCTCACCCCCGTGGCCGGGGCTGCCCCCTGACCCTGGGACACCACCGCTGGCCCCAGGCCCGTTTCCTTCTGCCGGTTTCAGTTGTGGCCCCCCTGCCGCATCTCCGATGCTTGGGCGGTTCCGACATGCCCACGGGTGACCTCACTGGTGGTCAGCCGGATGAGTCGATGGGAATATTTATGGTGGTGCTTTCCTGCAGGCCAGACGGCTGCTCCCCAGGCCATGGCGGCTGCGGCGCCACCAGTGACCTGGGTGGCCACCAGTGTCCCCTTTCTCCTGCTCTGCCTGCTGGGCCGAGGACAAGAAGGCTAGACAGAGTAGGAAAAGCAGCCTGGGTGGGGGTCTGCTGCAGAGATGCCTCTGAGGGACGCACCCCAGACCCCAGATGCCATCCCTGGCACTGCCCCGGTGCCCTGCTGGGGAGGCCCAGGGAACAAAGTCAAACAGAATAGTCACCAGAGAGACTGAGTTTTCTTGTAGAAATCCTACTTTCATTTTTAATTTTTTTTTTTGTTTTGTTTTTAGGTCACACTCAGCAGTGCTCAGGGCTGACTCCTGGCTCTCTGCTTAGGGATTCCTCCTGGCAGGGATTGGGGGATGCCGTTCCAGGGATGAGCTGGGGTCAGCTGCATGCCAGTCAGGTGCCCGACCCACAGTACCGTGGCCCAGAAGCTTGCTTTTAAAATACCTACCTTAGGGCCTGGAGAGATAGCACAACGGGCAGGGCGTTTGCCTTGTACGCGGCTGACCCAGGTTCGATTCCCAGCATCCCATAGGGTCCCCTGAGCACCTGCCTGGAGTGATTCCTGAGCGCAGAGCCAGGAGTAACCCCTGAGCATCACCGGGTGTGACCCAAAGAGCAAAAATTTGAAAAATACCCACCTTTAAAAAGTGAGATAAATGCACTTTTTTGCTTGTTGTTTGGTTTTGGGACCACGTCCAGCAGTGGTGCTTTCCTGAGTGCAAAGCCAGGAGTAACCCCTGAGCATCGCTGGCTGTGACCCAAAAAGAAAAAAAAATTGTTTTCCCTCTCCTTTCTCTTTCTTCCTGAGGCAGCGTGATTTGTCGTTCTGTTGATGATCCTTCATGGATGCATTACCAGCTCCTGCCCACACCACATACCCGTCTCTCTGGTTATGTGTAGCAGTTCTGTTTTGACTATCCCAAAGCTGCTTAAATACATTGAATTTTGTGTTTTATTTTTTTAAAAATTTGAGGGTTTGGGGGGGGCCACACCTCGCAGTGGTCAGTGCTCAGAGGGACTTTGTCCTGCAAGTGCTCGGGAACCATATGTGCTTGGGGGCCCGGGGATGGAACTGGGGCCTGCTGCAGACTAGGCCAGTACCTTAGCCTTGTCTATTCTGCCTCCTGTTTTATTTTACTTATTTATTTATTTTTGCTTTTTTTTGGGGTCACACACGGCGATGCACAGGAGTTCCTCCTGGCTCTGCCACTCAGGAATTACTCCTGGCGGTGTTCAGGGGACCCTATGGGATACTGGAAATCGGACCCAGGTTGCCCGCATGCAAGGCAAATGCCCTACCCGCTATGCTATTGCTCCAGCCCCCTCTAGCCCCTGTTTTATTTATTTTAAAATTCATGTTTTCAGTTTTACACTTTCTGTAACTGTGGTTTACAAGGTTGTCACAGGCATTCAGTATTCCAAGCCCAGTCCCCCCACACCACTGCACCTTCCGTCTACCGTTGTCTCCAGTTTTCCCACCACCTCTTATGTCTGCCCCCACGGCCTCCTGTTTTACTTTTTTATTATTTATTTATTTATTTATTTTGCTTTTTGGGTCATACCCGACGATGCACAGGGGTTACTCCTGGCTCTGCACTCAGGAGTTACTCCTGGCGGTGCCCAGGGGACCATATGGAATGCTAGGAATCGAATCCGGGTCGGCCGCGTGCAAGGCAAACGCCCTACCCGCTGTGCTATCTCTCCAGCCCCAAGGCCTCTTGTTTTAAAGATGGGTTTTGTTTCGGGACACCCCCAGAGGCCCCGGGCTGCTGGCCAGTCCTGCGGGGGTGTACTGGACTGAGCTCCCACCTCCAGCGTGTGTCCCCAGAGCTGACACCGCCTTCTAAAATCGCCGCCCCCGCCACACACTGTGGTTCGGGCATCCCGGTTTGGTGGCAGCTGGGACGAGCAGCCCAGAGCATGTGGCAGCCCCGGGTCACCTCAGCCTGCCTGCTGGGCAGAGGACACGAGAGCTGGCATCCAGGAACCACGTCCTTCGTGGCCAGGTTACCTTCCCGCCTCTCCTCAGTTGCTATGGGGATGGGGGACAGGCGGTGGCAGGCGGCTTCCCTCAGGTCAGCACCCAGGGGTGTGGCTGCTTCCTCAGGCAGAGCTCTGGTCCGTGCTGAAGGCCCGTTTGGGGGGTTGTGGTGGAGTGTCCTGGCTGGGAGAACTTTCTAGAAAAGCTGGTAAGGTGCCACCAGGTAGGGGCGTGCCCTGGTTCAGGAATGGTGCAGAGGGTTGCTGTTTCCATTTTCACCTCTCTGGTCACACTTGGCCCTGCTGGTGGCTCCTCCCAGCTCAGTGCTCACTCAGCAGTGCGCAGGGGTCACACCCGGGGTGCTCCCGCCTTTGAGCCCTTTTCCAACCCTGCGCCTGCATCATCACTTTTATTTATTATAGTTCTGGGAGAGTCACACTGGGTAGTGCTGGAGACTGCTCCTGGCCCAGTGCTCGGGGTCGCTTCTGGCCATGCTTGGGGAACTGTGCGGTACTGGGAATGCAGTCCAGGGCTCCCCCACACAGCGCCGGGCCCGGGGATACTCAGGGCAGGCGTGGGGGACAGGTGGGCCAGCGGCAAATGAGGAATGACAGGATGCAGTGGACTGAGCACTGCCACCTGGTCGAAAGCCAGCGTAGAATGCTGGTTCCCGGAACTGGAGCAATAGCACCGCGGGTAGGGCATTTGCCTTTCACGCGGCCGACCCGGGTTCGATTCCCAGCATCCCATATGGTCCCCTGAGCACTGCCAGGGGTAATTCCTGAGTGCAGAGCCAGGAGGGAACCCCTGTGCATCGCCGGGTATGACCCAAAAAGCAAAAAAAAAAATAAAAAAGAATAGGGGTCCCAGTGCAGCCCCGCCTCCTCTCAGTCTCAGCTCTGATGGCTGCAGTGTCCTGCAGGGGGGAGGGCGGGTGCAGGGGGTTCTGTGGGAGGAGGTTACCCAGGAAGGGCGGCTGAGGAGGTGATGGGGAGGAGGCTGAGGAGGCTGCCTGGGACCTGGCTTTGCTGCTTGAGGGTCTGCCCAGGCTGCATCGTGTCCCTCCCGGCCAGTGCCGGCCGTGCTATGGGCTCTGAGTTGTGGGGTGGCAGCCCGGGGCCTGAGCATGTGAGGGGCTACCCCTGTGGGGATTGTGGGTGCAGAGGGGCCCGGGAGGAGCCTGCGCCCAGCACCCGTCTCTGCCCCCTAGGCTGCCCAGAAGAAGGGAATGCGGGCCACCCCACTGGACCCCGAGGTGCTGTCGGTGTTTGTGCCCCCGTTTTTCTGCAAGGAGGACGGCCCCGAGGCCAGTGGCGCCCGCGGGACACTGGCCAAGACCCGGAGACGCTCGTTCCGCAAGAGGAAAGACAAACCCAGGATGGAAGGTGGGCACCCAGGGGGGCACCTGGGGCCAGACCTCGAGGACGTCAGCATCCCAGATGGTGTGGACTTACTTGCCCTGCCGCAGCTCTGCTTCCCAGGTACCTGGTTGCCCCCGTTCAGCCCTGGCCCCCTTGGCATGGGTCCCTGACAGGCCCGGGGGGGGGGGCGGGAGATGGGGCTACTGCTCCTAGGGACAGAAGCCGGGGGGCTGGGGGGATCTTGACTGACCTGCCAGGTCTTCCCCGGAGGAGGCTGAGATTCAGGGTGGAAAGGCTTGAACAGTGCCACAGTGGCACCCCCCAAGGCCCACACAGACCTTTGTCACTCCAGTAACACACAGACTTTTGTCACCCCCAAGAACATAGACCTGTTTAACCACCCCCCCACACACACACACCGGCCCACAGACCCGCATCACCCTCAGTACCACACACACCTGCATCACCCCCTGATAACACACAGACCTATCTCTCTCTCTCTCTTTCTCTCTCTCTCTCACACACACACACACACACACACACACACACACACACACACCAGTGCCACAGTACTGCCGTTGTCTGTCCCCTGTGTTGGTACCCATTACCTTGGTGTTTTGTTTTTTATTTGGCTTTTTGGGTCACACCCGGTGATGCTCAGGAGTTCCTCCTGGCTCTGCATTCAGGAATCACTCCTGGCGGTGCTCGGGGGACCCTATGGGATGCCGGGGATTGAACCCGGGTCGGCCATGTGCAAGGCAAATGCCCTCCCCACTGTGCTCTCGCTCTGTTCCTCCATTGACCTTAGTCTTGGTCTGACATGGCGAGGCTGCCAAACACCCCGTTTTCTGGTGGGGTTTGGCTGATGTAGCCCCTTCTGCCTGGCTCCGAGGCTGCCCCAGGGCCCAGCGCTCCCTGAGAGTTCGGGGGAGGGGACCGTACCCCTCTCCCGCCACTGTCCCGGGGAGGGTCACGGGCAGGAGCTGGCCCAGCCTGGACACGCAAGTGCCCGAGGGGGACACCGCGGGCCTGACAGCCTCCTCTCTGCTCTGGTCTCCAGGCGGCCTGTCTGTATCCGTCGAACCCCAGCAGGACCGCATGCACTTCCTCGTGCTGACAGACGTATGCGGGAACAGGACGTATGGCGTGGTGGCTCAGTACCACCGGGCCCCACAGGTGAGTGGGACATGCTCGGGGTGCAGGTAAGTGCGGGGCACAGTACTCAGTACCCCAGATGAACAGGGCACACTCACGGCGTGGGCTCAGTACTCAGTACCCCAGGTGAACGGGGCACACTCGCGGCGTGGGCTCAGTACCCCAGAGGAGACCCCGACCCAGCCCTTGCCCAGACCTGCCCCCCGGCCCACTTGGCCCCTCCTGCTTTGGGGGCCAGTGAGGGCAGCGGCCGTGGGCTGCGCCGGCAGCTTCTCTGCTCCAGTCATGTCCATCCTGTCCGGTGGAGCCACTCGGGTTCCCCTGCGGTGCCTGAGATCTCGGGAAGCGTGAGGGTGGCGCGGGCTTGGGTTCCAGGGTGAATCCGCCTGTGTGCCAGGCTGACCATGCGGTGCTTCCCAGGACGGGTCCTGCTTCTACAATGGCAAAGCACAAGGGGACGCAGCCCGGCCCAGTGCCAGCACCAGTGGCTGCTTTGTACCGTTCGCCGTATGCGTGATCTCCCGGTTCCCGTACTACACGGCGCTCAAGGACTGTCTCTCCTGGTGAGCGCTGGGCCCTGGCCATGCCCTGACCCACAGCTGTAAGGTCACAAGCCCTTGAGCCGGAGTGCGAGCCTCCCGCGGCTCCTGATCCTACAGCCGCCTTAGCTGACCCCATAGTCCCCCCTCAGCTGACCCACAATCCCCCTCACCTAGCCCACAGCCCCCAACCTGACCCACAATCCCCCTCACCTGACCCACAATACCCTCACCTGACCCACAACCCCCAATCTGACCCACAATCCCCCTCACCTGACTCACAATCCCCTCACCTGACCCACAACCCCCAACCTGACCCACAATCCCCCTCACCTGACCCACAATACCCTCACCTGACCCACAGCCCCCAGCCTGACCCACAATCCCCTCACCTGGCCCACAGCCCCCTCACCTGATTCATACTCCCCCCACTGCACCCGACCATTCTGGCCTGGTCCAGGGCCCCGGGATGTCCAGATCCTTTGGGCAGTGGTGCTGCTGGCCGTGGGGTGGTGATGAAGGTTGAGTAAAGCCCAGCTCTGTGCTGGGGACTAAGTATTGGATGGGGAGACGGGCAAAGGGCCGGGTGCCTTCTCTGTGGGAAGCCCCGGGTGTAAAGCCAGCAGCAGCCCAAGGTCCTCTGAGAGCCCCCAGGTCCGGCGGTCACCCCCGGGCACCCTTGGTGAGACTCCAAACCAAATGGTTAGCATGAAGAGAAAGACACTGGGGGTGTAAGTCATGCATGTGGGAGGCGCTTTCCAGGCTCTGTGGGTCTTTGGTGCTGACAGGTGTGAAGGTCCGAGGGCATGGGCCTGTGCCGGAGGGAGGCCCCCTACACGGACATGCGGTCCCTCTGGGCCCCTCTCTGTTCACAGGTTTGCCTGGACCCCTCTGGAGCTCCGGGCCAGGTCCCAGAGCATCTTGCAGCTGTTTTTCTGGTTTGGGGTCACACCCACTCCGGGGTCACTCCTGGCGGTGCTCGGGCACCCTCTGGGGTGCTGGGGATGGAACCACGTGCCAGGCCGGCGTCCTCCCCACTGTACTATCTCTCCGGCTCTTCCTTGCAGCCTCTTAACACACCTGAAGCTCTGTAAAGACTTTGAAGTCAACAACCACATCAAAGATTTCGCTGCCAAGCTGGCCTTGATCCCGAACCCGCCGCCGGGCCCGCTGCACCTGGTAATTCAGTCTCGGGTTTGTCTGGGTCTCGTGGCTGCCAGGGAGCCTCAGGGAGGATGGCTGCCGGTTCTGCCTCTGAGCCACCTTCTCTGGCTCCCCCCAGAAGCATCTGCCGAGGTGCAGGCTGGCAGTCAATACATTAGAGGATGGTCTTCTCACATGGCCAAATTGAAAACGCTCTTCATCTAAGTCGAGTTTGAGGCCGGGCAGTTGCCGGGATGCGTTGAGTAGTCATTGTCCTGTAGTCGTTGGCGCGAGTTTATTGCTTGCTGGGCAGACAGTGTAGAACTCGGTTAAACTTCCTTTTTGTTTCTGATCCTCCCTCTGGTGCTCAGGGGACCCTGGGCCTCTCCTGGCACCTCTTGGCCAGCCAGGCAGCGGTTTTAATGCTCAGGTTCGAGACTGGGTGCTGCTCGGACTGTGGTGCCCAGGACTCCCAGGGCCACCCTCCAGGGCTCTGTCCAGAGGTGCTTAGAGGACCCCGCGGTGCCAGATGGAACCGGGTCAGTGTGTCAGAGGCGGCGCTCTGACCCTCGCACCCTCTCTCCCTTCCCTGAACTTCACCTTCATGTGCTTGTCTAGAATAATGGGGCTTTAGATTTCGTTTCCTTACATTTTCTCCTCTGTGCTGTGATGAATGAAAAAGAACCACTTTTATTTTATTTTATTTTATTTATTTATTTAGCTTTTTGGGTCACACCTGGCAATGCACAAGGGTTACTCCTGGCTCATGCACTCAGGAATTACTCCTGGCAGTGCTCGGGGGACCATATGGGATGCTGGGAATCGAACCCGGGTTTGCCGCATGCAAGGCAAACGCCCTACCCGCTGTGCTATCACTCCAGCCCCGAAAAAGAACCATTTTTATATGTCACTATTCACCGAGCCACGGGGCTTGTTCCTCAGTTAGAGGCGCATTTCCCTGGCTGGACACATGAGATGTCAGTGGTGTTTAGTGACCTGAGGGTTTCCAGAGGCGGAGACTAGACACCCACATTGTCCTGCCCAGGAGCAGGCTCAGGCTGTTGAGCTCTTCAAGGAAATGCATCATTTCACTTGAGTTTCCAGACAGTGTGCCCACAGGAGACGCCTTCCTTAGCATGCCCACAGTGCCTTGCACTCACTCGAATGTGACTTAGACACAGATGGCAGGGCTGGTGTCAGCGTGCCACAGACTGAACCCCACAGTCAACGTTCAGAACCGTGCAGTGGGCCCCAAGGGAGCCACGTGCTCTGAGCCCAGTTCTCTGCCGTTTGTCCATCACTGACCACTGAGTGGTCAGCCTCACCATCAGGAGATGGGGTGAACCTTGTGGGGACAGTTAGGACTACTGATGATTTAAACAACAACAACAAAAATTTTGGGGGGGCCCACATCTAGCAGTGCTCAGGACTTACTCCTGGCTCTGTGCTCAGGGATCACTCCTGATGGGCTTGGGGACCATATGGGGTGCTGGGGATCAAACCCGGGTTGGCCACATGCAAGGTAAATTGCCCCACCCACTGGACTATCTCTCCGGCCCCTTAAATTTTTTTGTTTGTTTGGTTGGTTTTTGGGTCACACCTGGTGGTGCGCAGGGCTCATTCCTGGCTCTGTATGTGGGACCATATGTGGCCGGGATGGAACCCGGCTTGGCCACATGCCCTCCCTGCTGGTTTTCACAGCAGAGGTGGGAAAGGGCGCCGGATCGCTGCTTTGGGCTGCAGCTTGAGACCTGCTCTGGGCACAGCCCCAACGGGCTGTTTATGCGGCTCCAGGCCAGGCAACATCCGAAAAAGTCTTTAACAGTGTCCCCCCAACCCTGCGTTCTCAGGCTGGTCTGCCTGAGGCCCCCTGGGGCAGAGCAGGTGGCTGTGACCTTGGTCCTCTGAGAAGCACTCGGTAGTGGCCGCCTGCCCCTGTATTCTGGTCGTTTGGCTCCGGCCGTGCGGCTGAGGCCTCTCCTGCTCCACTCAGACACTCAGACCCTCTGCCCCAGCCTGTCCCTCGGCCGCGCTGACCAGCCTGTTTCCAGCCGTTACCCCCAGCTCCTCCCTCCTCCTGGCATTGGGGACCCCCTAGTCCCACCTGCTGGTGTTGGGGACGCCTGCTCTGCCTGCTTGTCTTGGCGGGGAGCCGGGAGCTGACATACCTGCCTCCTCTGTGGCTGCCGTGGTGGGGGCCTTAGCTGGTCGTGTCCTGCTCCCGTCAGATGCAGGGTCCCTCTTGGCCTTAAGGAGCTTCCCTGTGACCGGAGTCCCCCAGGATGCACGGGGGACTGCCGCAGGCCGAGCGTGAGGCCAGCTGACTCGGGGTCCTTCTCCCGGATGCACCAGAGGCAGCTGGCGTCACTCTGCCCCGAAAGCTGATCGTGGGGTCTTGGGGTCGGATGGAGCAGGCGCCGCCCATGATCCTGGGGACCACTGGGGGCGGTTCTGCGGGGGCTCCCTCTGCCCTCCTGGGCTCTGGGATGTGAGTGTCCCGCATCCAGCGCCCGGGGTTGCGGCCCTCTCCAGTCACGGCGCCCCCGGCCCCTCACAGGTCTTCAACATGAAGCCACTCCAGATCGTGCTCCCGTCCCAGGCGGACCCCGAGAGCCCCGTGGTGGACCTGGCCCTTCACCTGCCCTTCCTGAGCTTCACGCCCGAGAAGGTGCTGCAGGTGCGAGTCTGTTGCGGGCTCGGGTGGGGGGCCGGGGGGCCGTGCGGGGGGCTCACGCGTGCCGGCCTCCGCCCCGCCCACAGATCCTGGCCAGCCTCCTGACGGAGCAGCGGCTCGTGTTCTTCTCCTCCAGCTGGGCGCTGCTGACGCTGCTCGCCGAGTGCTTCCTGGCCCTGCTGCGCCCACTGCAGTGGCCGCACACCTTCGTGCCTGTGCTCTCAGCCCAGATGCTCGACTTCCTCATGGCGCCCACTGCCTTCCTCATGGGCTGTCACCTCGACCACCTCGGGCAGGTCAGCAAGGTGAGCGCACATTGGTCTATCTGTCTGGCTCCCCGTCCAGCCGAATTCCCGGGACCCCGGCCAGGACTCATGCCTGGGGATGGGGGAGGCGGTGGGGGGCGGTTCCCGGCCTGTTCTTGATACACGCACACACGCAGTGACAGAAACACACAGACACACACATGCAAACGTGTGCACGCACAGGCATGCACACAGTGTGCCCAGTCCCCATTCTCGTTCCACCATCACAGTCTTCGCTATGCTCCCGCCTCCACTGTGCTCCCTTCACTGTGCTCTTGGCCTCCTCTGTGCTCCTGGCCTCCACTGTGCTCATAGCCTCTGCTGTCCTTCTGGCTTCTGCTGTGCTCATGACCTCTGCTGTGCTCCCTTCACTGTGCTCCTGGACTCTGCTGTGCTCCCGGCTTGACTATGCTCCCTCCACTGTGCTTCCGCGTCCGCTGTCCTCCCGTCACTGTGCTTCTGGCCTCTGCTGTGCTCACGGCCTCTGCTGTGCTCTCTCCGCTGTGCTCCCAGCTTCACTGTGCTTAGGGCTGTGTGTGTTCACAGCCATGCCGAGGGTCCGAACCCCACATTCCCCAACACAGGTGGGTCAGGTGAAAGTTGTGTAGACGTGAGGGCCGGGAGCCAGGAGCCCCATCAAGTCTGGCCTCTGCTGCTCACTGAGCTGCTTCCTGAAGCCTCCGTCCGTCTGTCCTCCCCTGAGACAGGGTGGGGGACACACAGTCTCACAGACGGAGTTCTGCCTTTAGACACATACGAACACATAGGAAAGACATGCACAATCATAGACATAAACACATATGTGTGATGCATATACACAAGGCAAGACACACACATCACGGATATGTGTACACATACTACACACATGTACAAAACATGCATGTATATGAGGTAATGCAGTACACACACCCACAACGCACACATATGGAATATAATAAGGCAGCCTGTATACACTCATATATGTACATGCACGCACAACACAGAGACAGGTAAATGCATGTACACAATACTAAGGTACACGGCAATGTATGACACACGTGTATACACATACACAAGGCAGTGCGTGTGCACACAACACATATGCAGATATGCACATATTCATAACACAAGGTGATACATGCACATGTACAGAATAACACATAGTGATACGTGCGCACACATACTGGATACTTTTACACAGAACACACATGTGCACAACTATACACAGACACATGCATGTAACACACAGCACAGCGCAGCGAGCGTCTTTCCCTGGACTCCTGTTTGGGCAGGTATAAAGGTGTGCAGCTGTACAGGCAGTGGGCAGGTGGGCATTTAGGCGGCCAGACAGGCTGGCACACAGTCTCGCAGGACCCCTTTTGGCGATGTGTCAAAGCTCAGGACAGGTCATGGGTGTAGCTGAACATTTCTAGGTGCGTCCGATGGTGGGGCAGAGGCTGTGGAGGTGACCCCAAAGCAGCGCTCAGGCGCCATGTGGGCTGCTGGCTCCAGGGGCTGTGCCGGCCACTGGCGGGTTTGTCCCTGCCTGTCTGATCATGGGACGTGCAGGTGGAGGTGTGGACAGTGGCCCACAGAGTCTGTCCCGCAGAGCACGCAGTTGTTGTCCCCGTACTTCAGAAATTCCAAGTGTGAGCCTAGCCTGGCCCTCTGACTGCAGTGCTCAGACATTGGGCAGAGCCACGGAGCCGCTGGCAGACAGGTCGAGTGTCGGGTGTTGGCGGTGCTCTCATAGATTCTGGAATGTTCTCTCCAGCCTTCTTGAAGCCATACAAGCCGCGTTTGCACCAGGGTGGGGAGCCCCGAGAGGCACTGGAACGTGGGCTCCAAGACGAGCAGCCCCAATGGGCTCCAGTGATGCCTGCTCGGTGGCTGTGCAGAGCCCTGCACTCAGCACCTCGGGCTGCTTTGCAGGAAGCCGAGGGCTTGGTTCTCGTCAACATCGACAGTGGGAGTGTCACCCACTGCAGTGATGACGCGGCCATCCCCGACATCCCCCTGCCGGCAGCACAGACCTTCATCCAGAGGTGGGTATATGCAGGGCTGCAGCCCTCTCCCTCCTGGGCGCGGCCGGGGTCCCACTCACTCACTCGGGTTAGGATGGGTGGTCCCGAGAGCCAAGCGACAGTCACTCCCCCGGCTTATCTGAGGCACTGTGGCCCCTTCCCCCTCCACACTGCCGGCCCCTGCAGGCCGCGCTCAACCCGTGTCCATCCTCGCAGGGTCCGGAGGCTCCAGCTGCACCGAGAGCTCGACGAGGCCCACCTGGGTGCCAGCACGGACCTGAATGAGGCCCGCGCCCGCCGCCGGGCCTGGCAGCAGACGCTCAACAGCGAGGTACAGCACCTGGCACTGCAGCTGCTCGTCAGCATTTTCAGGTGGGTGAGGCCTAGCCCTGGGGCTTGCGCCCCAAACCCTATCTCCCCGTCCAGACCACGTGGTGGGGTGGACCCTGGAGTACATAGGTGGGCGCTGTCTGGGGTATGGGGGGTCTCTCCTGGGCAGGGGTGGGGCAGGCAGGTCATTCCAGGTGGAGGAGAGGGCCCGGGGTTACCTCATGGAAGGCGCCTTCCTTCTTCCCCTTCCAGTAATTTCCACCATTCGTGTCCTGCCTCTGCTGGGGGCCGGCATGTGAGTGGGACTGGCTGTGAGACAGCATAGGTTTTGATTGGGGTAAGCGGCACCGGGTGGCAGGTATGGCGGATGTGACGCAGGAGAGAGGAGACAATAGATCGAGCGCGATATACATGTGATGCGATAGAGACAGGATGCCATGTAATGTGTATGCTGTAACATGACATGCCTGGAATGATTCAACAGACACAGCGTGACACAATAGATTTAGCGTGTAATTACGTGATGCAATCGATGGTACATGACGTGATAGAGGTAGTGTGTGGCATGATAAGGTCATAACATGATGGGGATGTTCTATGGGATGATATGATGGGTACAAGAGAGCATGATGGAATATGTGGAATGAGGTGAGATTCACGTGGTGGGGTGATGTGTGGTCTGAGGTGATAGAGCCCATGTGATGGGTGATATGTAGTAATAGATACCACGTGATGTGATGTGGTGATATGTGGTGAGAGGAGATAGAGCCCTCGTGCTGGGGTGATGTATGGTCTGAGGTGGTAGAGACCACATGGTGGGGTGATGTGTGGTCTGAGGTGATAGAGCCCCCTGGTATATAGTAATAGATACATGATGTGATGGAGTGATATACGGTGTGAGGTGATAGAGCCCTCGTGGTGGGGTGATGTGTGGTCTGAGGTTTTAGAGACCACGTGGTGGGATGATGTGTGGGCTGAGGTGATAGCTTCACATGATGGGTGATATATAGTAATAGATACCATGTGACGTGATGAGGTGATATGTGGTGTGAGGTGATAGAGCCCTCGTGGTGGGGTGGTATGTGGCTTGAGCTGGTGGTTCTAGTATAGCCAGGACGGTGTGTAGTATACTGTCCTCCCATTGTTCATCGATTTGCTCTAGCGGGCCCAGTAACGTCTCCATCATGAGACTTGTTACTGTGTTTGGCATATTGAATAAGTCACGGGGAGCTTGCCAGGCTTTGCCGTGCGGGCAAGATACTCTTGGTAGCTTGCCGGGCTCTCTGAGAGGGGCAGAGGAATTGAACCTGGCTTGGCCGGGCTGGCTGCGCGCAAGGCAGATGCCCTACAGGGACAGATATGACAAGTGATAAACCATGTGGCAACACATAATGGGCAGTAGATACAGTTCGGCCGCTCTCTCTCTTGCACATTGTCTTTCTGTCTCTGTCTCTGCCCTCCCCTTTCCTCCATCCTCTTACCTTCCCTTTGTCTCTGCTTCCTCCAAGTCTCAGAAGTGGCTGCACACACATCCCCCCTGTGCTGGAAGGCCCCGCCCCAAGAGTCAGACCAGGCCTGTTGGCTTGGCAGCACTGTTTGTTGCTCAGATCGCCACTTAGCGCCATGTTCTGTGGAGAATTCACCTCAGGACCGGGGTGGTGTGTTGGAGTCTGTGTGACCCGGCAGCCTCTGTGTGGAGCTGCGTGTGGCCCTGGTGCGCAGGCATCAGCCTCTGTTCCAGCCCGGGCCGAGTATGGCGGAGCCCCCCACAGGACTGCAGGCCTGCGTAGCTAGATGGTCTGAGCACTGCTGAGAGTCCTCCGCAAGACAGTTAGTTTATTTACTAACTGGTTTTGGGGCCAGATCCGGTGGTGCTCAGGGCTCACTCCTGGTGGGGCTTGGGGACCATATGGGGTGCTGGGAATTGAACCCCGGCCAGCCACATGCAAGACAAACGCCCTTCCCACTGTCCTTTCACCTGGCTCTGGACAGTTTTATCTAGGTTATTTTCATTCATTCTTTTGAAACAAGCTCTCATTCATGCTCCCTGTTTCCACACTCTGCTCGCTTAAATTCTCCAGAGCAGAGGGTAAGGACCACGGGGCGCTTCTGCCCCCTAGAGGTCACTAAAGATTCTGCAGCGGCTGTGGCTGTGGCCTTGATGCAGGGAGCAGATCAGAGGCCCCTGCTTTGGAGCAAGCACCAGGGGCCCGGGGCTGGCTGGTATTGAGCTGCTAAGTGCTCAAAAGCGCCACCTGGCTAGGCCCGGGGGGCTGAACTCAGTTCTGCCGTGTGGATAATGCTGCAGCCATGCTTCCCCTGGCATCAGGAGCTTGAAGGCAGAGGTGACAGCGCCCTCACCCGGGGGCCGGGTGGGGCAGGGCAAGGCTGAGCCACTCACCACACCGTGATACCATGGAGCCCTGCACTGGGCATGGTGTGCACTGCTGCATGTGCGTGTAGATTGCTGCGTGTGCGTGTACACTGCTGCGTGTGCGTGCAGATTGCTGCGTGTGCGTGCAGATTGCTGCATGTGCACTGCTGCGTGTGCACTGCTGCATGTGCGTGTAGATTGCTGCATGTGTGTATGCACTGCTGTGTGTGTGGACTGTTGCGTGTGCATGTGGACTGCTGTGTGTGCGTGTAGATTGCTGTGTGTGTGCACTGCTCTGTGTGGTTTAGACTGTTGCGTGTGTGGTGTGGAGTGCTGTGTGTGGTGTGGACTGCTGCGTGTGCCGTGTAGACAGCTGTGCTGGGCGCTGTGCGGAGCGTGTGGCCTGCCCGTCTCTGACACCACCTGTCTCCTCAGGGACGTGAAGACTCACCTGAGCTACGAGCATCGGGTGTTCCACAGCGAGGAGTTCCTCAGGACGCGCGCCCCGGGGGACCAGCGCTTCTACGGGCAGGTGAGAGGTGCCGAGGAGCGGCTCCGGGCCCTTCTGGGCTCATTGACCAAGTGTGCCCACCCCCCTGAGACCCTGTGTGCGGGGGTGTGTGCTCACCAGCCCTGGGTAGCTGCTGGTCACCCTGCCCCCTTCTGTCACCTCCCCAGAGGGTCTCCCAGGTGCAGCCACAGGTGTGCTCAGAGGGTCCTTCCTCTCGGGCTGCTCCATGCCCAGCCCCTGCAGGGCTCTGGGCTCTGGGGAACCAGAACTCTGGGCTCTGGGCCTCTGCAGGACTCAGGCTCAGGCTGGCGGGTGGCTCACTGTCAAGCCCATGTTTGCTTTGGAGGCGGGTCAGCCTTTCCCTGGGGTAGGCTCTGCGTGGAGGGGGCCATGTGTGCCAACATCCCGTGGCGGCCATGCCGATGTCCCGTGCCTTGCAGGTTCTAGACACCTACATGTTTCACTCCTTCCTGAAAGCCCGGCTTAGTAGGAAGATGGACGCCTTCGCCCAGATGGACCTAGACACGCAGCCCGAGGAGGACAGGTATGGCTCTGGGGGTGCAGGGATCCCAGGTCCTCCCATCTGTACCAACAGGGCACCCTCATGTGCTCCTGGGACCCCCTGAGCCACTGACCAACACTGGCCTCCCCGCTTGGGCCCCTCTTGGGCTCCCCGGCCCCGGAGCTGGGTCTCTGCCCTTCCCAGCCTCAGCCCCAGCCCCCCGCCAACCCCTGCAGCCAGCATCTGCCTTGTCCTTGGCAGCGGGGAGATTTGGGGGAGGCCAGGAATGTGGCTCTGAGGTGTGGCTCTGCGCAGGCTTCCTGGCATGCTGATCAGCCCTCGGAGGCCAACGGCGGGGAAGCTGGCCTCCCGCAAGCCCTCGCCGCTGCGTGCGGCCCACAGGCGCATGGTGGTCAGCATGCCCAACCTGCAGGACCTCGCCATCCCTGAGCTGCAGCCCCGGAACGCGTCGCTGCGGAAGGCAGAGCCCGGGGACTGGGACTATGGCCCAGGTGAGTCCCCGCGGCAGCACAGCGAGGGCCCCGGCTCTGGGGGGTGCCCAGGCCGACGGGCAGGAACCCCAGGTCAGGCCAGAAAGAGGAGGGTCCCCGCATGCAAATCCGGGGCTAGCCACAGGTGGGAGTGATTCCAGCCAGGTGTGCCCTGAGGAGTTCTCAGCCCCCCGGGCCCTGAGGAGCAGAAGGCACCTCGCGGGACCCCGGGTGACATCTGTGGCAGTTGCAGGGCTGACACACTGGTCCCAGCTGGCTCTGGCCCCAGGGCTATCTGGGATCGGGGCCGAGTGTAGGCCCAGCCCCCGTTTCCATGTCTGTAAGGTGGGAGCCCGTCAGCCTGCTGGTCACAGTCACTCGGATGGAACTGTCACTTAACACTGTGTGCCAGGGTAATTAGCTTAGGCCCCTACTTCTACTTCCATTTGCACCCAAAGATGACATCAGTTCGTAGTCTCAGGGGACACTGTGAGCACATGGAGGCTCCCCTCATTCTGTCCAGGGTACGTGGAACTTTCTGGAACTTTCTGGAAGATGCTGGTGCCCCCCCCCCCATGTTGATTCCAAGGTCCCTGCATGCTTTCCCTTCTCAGCCCTGAAGGTGGCTCCGAAGTCCACGTACACCTTCAAGATCCCAGAGATCCACTTCCCGCTGGTGAGCCAGTGCGTGCAGGCGTACCATGCGGAGCTGGTGGCGCTGCTCAGCAAGGCCATGGGGCTGCTGGGCCCCGAGCACGCGGCCCTGCACGCCCGCTACCTGTACCTGCGTGGCCTCGTGCGCCTGCGCCAGGGCCAGCTGCTGGCCGCCCTCCTGGACTTCCAGAGCCTCTATAAGACCGATGTGCACATCTTCCCCGCCGACCTGGTCAAGCAGACCGTGGAGTCCCTGCCGGCGGCCACACGTGCCCAGGCCGAGCACATGCCTGAGCTGCGCAGGCTCATCAGCGAGGTCACGGAGCAGCCCCGGGATGCTGCCAAGGCCGACGAGCGCGTCAAGAACTTCGAGCTGCCCAAGAAGCACCTGCCGCTGGACGACTTTATGAAGACGGTGCAGGAGTCGGGCATCGTGAAGGACGCCAGCACCATCGGCCGCCTGTTCGAAGCGCTGACTGTGGGTGAGGCCCCAGGCGAGGGCTGCCAGGCCCTCCACGGTTCCTCCTGCGCCCCGTGTGGGACATGGGCCAGGCAGGAAGGGGATGCCTGCTCTGGAGATCAGATGCCCACCAGCTCTATACTGACTACAGGGGCACGGGGTGCAGGGGTGCAGGGGTGCATGGTGTGGGTATGTCACTGGTGTGTGTGTTACACTGGTGTGTGTGTGCTTTTTTTTTTTTTTTTTTTTTTTTTTTGCTTTTTGGGTCACACCCGGCAATGCACAGAAGTTACTCCTGGCTCTGCACTCAGGAATTACTAATGGTGGTTCTCAGGGGACCATACGGGATGCTGGGAATCGAATCCGGGTCGACTGCGTGCAAGGCAAATGCCCTACCCACTGTGCTATTGCTCCAACCCCGGTGTGTGTGCTCTCTGGTGTGTGGGTATTACACTGCTGTGTGTGTGCTGGTGTGTGTGTTACACCAGTGTGTGTGCTTGCTCGTGTGTGGGTTTTACACTGGTATGTGTCCATGCTGGTGTGTGTGCTTACCAGTGTGTGTGTGCATGCTGATGTGTGTGTTACACTGGTATGTATGCATGCTGGTGTGTGTATTACACTGGTGTGTGTGTTACACCAATGTGTGTGCATGCTGGTGTGTGTTACACTGGTATGTGTACATGCTGGTGTGTGTGTATGCTGTTGTGTGTATTATACCGATGTGTGTCCATGCTGGTTTGTGTGCTTACCAGTGTGTGTGTGTGTTGGTGTGTGTGTTACACTGGTATGTGTGCGTGCTAGTGTGTGTGTTGCACTGGTGTGTGTGCATGCTGTTGTGTGTATTACACTGGTGTGTGTGCATGCTGGTGTGTGTGTTATACCAGTGTGTGTGAGTGCTGGTATGTGGGTATTACATTGATGTGCATGTTAAACTCATGCGTGTGCATTACTCTGGTATGTGTACATACTGTTGTGTGTGTGTTACACTGGTATCTATGTTATTCTGGTGTGTGTTTGCATGCTGGTACATGTGTTACACTGGTATGTGTGCATGCTGGTGTGTCTGTTATGGGTGTGTGTTACATTAGTGTGTATACATACGGGTGTGTGCATGCTGGTGTGTGTGTTACTCTGGTGTGTGTTCCTACTGGTGTGTATGACACTGATGTGTGTGCATGTGTACTGGTGCATGTGTGTTGCACTGGTGCATATGTATGCTGGTGTGTGTTACACTGGTGTGTGTTGGGTGTGTACACTAGTTTATAGTGATCCTGGACATGCAGTGACCATGGCCATGGGCATGTTCTGTGCAGCCCTTTTGGGCTTCAGGTCAGCTGCTGATTGGGGTCAGCTCTGCTTCCACTGTGGGTGCTTGTGTCCCTGTCCCTGGCCAGAGCTTTCTGGTCCCCTTTGCCCCATCTCCAGAGCCCGTGAGGCTGCCTGGAGTGTGCACGCACACATGTACATGGGTGAATGTGCATGCTTGTGTGCTTGTGTGTGGGCATACATGTACATGTGAGTGTACATGTGTGTGTACATGTGTGCAGGAAGTGGTTTGGGGCTCTGAAAGAGGTGCTGCCTGCCCAGTTGCTGTGGGACCCAGCCAGTGGACACTGTCCACCTGCTGGCGGGAGAATGACTAGGGTGCCTGGCTCAGCCAGGGCCTGTGTGGGGCGTGGGGCCCGGCAAGTTGGTTGAGAGGGTGGTGCCAGGGGACCGCTGTGGCAGGATGGGACATTTCCTGTGGGTGTAGAAGGATAAAGAGGACTATTTTGGGCACATCAGGACGGCCCAGGCTCGGCAGGAATCCCCCAGTCTGCTCTGGGACACATGTGGCCTCGGGAACAGGGGCTGTGAGGAACGAGGTTCCTGAGGTGGGTGAGCCGTCGGACTTGGCTGGGGCTGGGAATGCCAAGGGAGGGACGCAAGAGTCCTCGCACAGGGTGGAGCTGGAGACAGCGGCGCGGAAGGGGCCCACGGCGCAGAGGTGGGCAGCCTGAGGGCCCCATCCCAAGCCCATCACAGCACTGCCCCAAGGCACAGGAACTAAGCACTGAGGGGACAGCACCTTTAGGGTCGCTGCAGCTGCAGAGGCAAAGCCCTTTCCTGTGGGTCCACCCGAGGGCAGGCGAGGGCAGGAACAGGCAGATAGGCACGGCGGGTGGGCACAAGGGGCAGGCATGGGGTGGGCTTGGGATGGGCGCAGACAGGTGGACAGGCCAGGGGATGGCACAGGGGATGGGCACAGGCAGGCACAGTCGGCAGGCACAGCTGTTGGGCATAGGCGGGCAGGCATAGCAGGTGGCACAGGTGAGTGGGCACTGGGGAGCTCTGTCAGTCTGCGGGCGGGTCCCAGGTGCCCCTATCCCAGAGCTCTTGCCCGTAGCTCAGTGGCCCCCGAGGCCCAGTCAGTGGTGACCATGACTGACATTGGAGGACAAACTTGGCGGGGCCGTGGGTCCCCGCTGGGGCGCGGTCCCGCAGCAGCCCCCGTCTCTCTCCGATGCTGCACAGGGCAACAGAAGCTGATCGACCCCGACACCTTCCGAGACTTCTACATGTGCTGGAAGGAGGCGGAGGCCGAGGTGCAGGAGGTGAACCTGCCGCCGTCGGTGGTCGAGTACCTGGACAAGAACGAGTGTGTGTACAAGCTGTCGAGCTCCATCAAGACCAGCCGCGGCGTGGGCAAGATCGCCATGACGCAGAAGCGCCTGTTTCTCCTCACCGATGGCCGGCCCGGCTATGTGGACATCACCACTTTCAGGGACATTGAGGTGGGCTGGAGAGGGGGAGGTCGGGAGGGGGCCTGGCCCTGGCCACGCGGTCTGAGATGCTGGGGGACCCTTCTCCGGGATTGCCCAGGAGGGTGCCTGGCCGATCTTCCCCCTGAAGGAGGGACGCGGTTGTCTCTGGGCCTCTGTGCTGTCCTCTGGGCACAGCCATGGCAGGGCACACACTGGCCCTGATGGTCACACACTGACACCGAGACCCTGCTGCCAGCATACAGCGAGCCTGGGTGAGGGTGGGGTCCCCTCGCCCGGGCCGGATCCCCCTTGACCAATGCGGTGGATTGAAGCCCCCCCCCCCCAGGTGGAGGAGGTCTCCATCACCCCATCCCTGCTTTACCTGGCTCTCAGACCAGACTCTGGAGGCTGCCCCCTCCCCTCCCCACCCACCCTCTGGGGTACTTTGGGACCTCTGTGCAACCCGGTCCCCACCAACTCTCTGGCTCCAGTTCTGACCCCAGCCTGCATGGCTCTCCCTGACCCACAGGGCTGCCTGTCCCGGCCCCGCCCCTCATGATCCCGCCCCCTTTCTAGCCACGCCCCTTTCTAGTCACGCCCTTTCTAGCCACGCCCCCTTCTGGCGACACCCGCTCTCGCCACGCCCACCCTCACCCTGCTCCTGAGTCCCATCCCTGACCGAAGTCCTGTCCTTGACCTTGCCCCTCTCACCTCACCCTGCTCCTGACCTTGCCCTGCCGTGACCTCACCCCATCCCACCCTACCCCTACCCCTGCCCCACCCAACTCTCCCCGCCAGGCCCCGCCCCCTGCCCACCGGCCCTGACCCGCCCACTGTGTGGCAGGAAGTGCGGCTGGGCACCTCGGCTTTCCTGCTGCTGCGGGTCCCCTCCCTGAAGATCCGGACTCAGTCCCGGAGGGACGTGTTCGAGGCCAACCTGAAGGGCGAGTGCGACCTGTGGCACCTGATGGTGAAGGAGATGTGGGCCGGGAAGAAGCTGGCGGAGGACCACAAGGTGGGTCCCGGGAGCCCTTAGGTGTTGCGGGCCTTAGGGCTGGGTGCCGCCCGGTAGGGGCTCAGGGTGAGCTCACAGGAGGAGTCCCAGGCATTGGGGGCAGCCCAAGGACAATCCGGTTGGATGGCCAGGAATGTTCAGAGACCGAGAGGGTGGTCCAGCACGAGGCAGGACCCCAGGGGCCAGGTGGACCTCGAGGCTTCACCACCCACATTGCCCAGGGCCTAGGCCACCTCCGTCTGGGACTTCAAGACAAGTGGGAGGAAGGCCAGTTCCATCGTGTCTGGTGCCCTCACTCAGGACCCTGCACCCCCAGTGCCCTGCCACCCTGACACAGGCCTGTGTGGTCTCTGGAGGGCAGTGAGGGGGAGGGGGTGACTGGAACCCACACCCGCCTGGCCTGGGGTGCCAGTGTCCCAGGTGGGGCCCTGGGAAGTGGCCAGGGGGCACGTGCTGAATTGGCCGTCTCTGCTCAGGACCCCCAGTACATCCAGCAGGCTCTCACCCATGTGCTGCTGATGGATGCAGTGGTGAGCACGCTGCAGTCCCCGGGCGCCGTGTACGCCGCCTCCAAACTCTCCTACCTCGACAGGCTGCAGCAGGAGGGTAAGGGAAACCATGGCCCGCAGGGGCCTGTCCTCTGTGGCTGCCCAGGGACAGTTGTGTCCAATGGGAGGCAGGCCCCCAGCACACACACACACGCACACACACACAGATACACACACTCATACACACTGACAGACACACACACTGACATACCGACATTCATACGCTCTAACACACACACTGACACATACCGACACACACTGACACATACCGACACACAGACACACACTCACACACTGACACACACTGACACATATACACACTGACACTGGCCTGGGGTGCCAGTGTCCCAGGTGGGGCCCTGGGACACACACACAAACACAAACACAAACACTGACACACAGACACACACTGACAGATACACACACTGACACACAGATGCATACTGACACACACACCAACAAACACTCTGACAGACACTCTCTGACACACACTGACAGATACACACACTGACACACAGATGCATACTGACACATACACCAACACACACTCTGACACACACACACTGACACATACACACACTGATAGAGACACGGACACACACTGACACACACATACTTACACTCACTGACACAGATACACACTGACACACACTGACACATGCTGACATGTACTCATACACACTGACACACACTGACACACTCTGACACATACACACACAGACACACTGACATACACTGACACACACTGACACACTCTGATACATACACACTCAGACACACTGACACACACTGACACAAACACACACTCACACACACTGACACCGACACATATACACTCTAACACACACTGACACATACTGACACACACACAAACACAAACACTGACACACAGACAGACACACACCAAGACACTCTGACACACACACTGACAGAAACACACACTGACACATATACACACTGATAGAGACACTGACACACACATACTTACACTCACTGACACAGATACACACTGACGCACACACTGACACATAGTGACATGCACTCACACACACTGACATACATACTGATACATACACTGACACAGACACACAGATGCTGACACATTGACACACAGACATAGAGACACATGCAGACGCACACACTGACACACACATGCACTCACTCACAGGGTGACACAATTGCCCTTGCAGTGCCCTTGGGAAGCGTGGGCCTCTTCCCTGCACGGGGAGCAGAATCACACTGTTCCACACCCCTCGGGGCCACCCATCCCTTCTGCCGTATCTGCTGCCTCCACTCTGGGGCACCCAGCATGTGAAGAAGGGGGGTGCAGTAGAGACCGAGCCCCCCACAGACACGGAAGCTGCTCACACGGCAGGGCGCCTTTCCCCAGCACCCGTGCCTAGCGTTCCGAGGGGCCCCGGGAGAGGTGGGGCGAGGGGGTCGGCCCACCAACTCCTGTGTTCTCAGCGCCCATGGCTGTTCCCAAGACCACCTCGGAGACGCTGAAGCACAAGATCAACCCGTCAGCTGGGGAGCCGCTGCCACAGGCAGTGGATGTGCTGCTGTACACTCCAGGTAGCCCCCGCCCCCCGCACCTGCGTCCCCCCCAGACAGCCCCCCCCACACCTGCATCTGCCCCAGGCAGCCCCCCGCACCTGCATCCTGGGAGAGGGCGGACAGTGAGGGGGTGAACACGAGTCTGGTCACCTGAGCACTGGATGCTGGGACAGTCACGCCTTAGAAGTCGGGGTGGGGGGCCGGGGAGATAGTACAGCAGGGAGGGTGCTGGCCTCGGATGCAGCTGACCTGGGTTCCATCCCCGACACCCCATGTAGTCCCAAGTCCACCAGGAGCGACTCGTGGGCACAGAGCCAGGAGTAACCCTGAGCACACACTGCCAGCGGGGACTCAAAAAACAGAACCAGACAAATAAACAGAGTCAGGCGGCAGAAGGAACAGGAAGCTGAGGCCCGGGATGTGCCTGGTCCCTTGGAGCTTTCGGCTGAACATGGGGCAGGATGTGGGGGGAACATAGGGGCTGCTAGGCAGAAGCAGTTGAGGGTGGCCAGAGCATCACACGGGCTCTCGGGCTGTCACTGGAGTCCTTGTCCACACACTGTCCCCAGGAACAGCCACCTGCACCCCCCAGCCCCGCACGCAACCGAGCTGGATGCACCCGCCATGTGTGCGGGGCTCACCTTGTCTTGGGGACCCTCTTCCCACCAGTCACAGAGCCTGGGCTGGAGGGTTGGACCCCCGGATCACATCCTTCCCGGCCCAGCTCTGGGGGGTCCCACCCTCCGTGAGGCAGCCCCCCCCCGCCTGCCCCGATTACCCAGCCCCTGCACCCCTGCAGCCCGCGCCGTGCCCCGTCCGACTCCACAGCCGAGGGGGCCTGGGGTGACGGGTGCGGGTGCGGCGACTTCCCCAGGGCACCTGGACCCCGCGGAAAAGGCCGCTGATGCACACCCGAAGCTGTGGTGCGCGCTGGGCGCCGGCAGGGTGGTGGTATTTGACGCGTCCTCCTGGGCCGTGCACCAGCACTGCTTCCGTGTGGGCACCGCCAGGCTGGTGAGTCCGGGCACACGCCCCCTGGGCCTCCGTTGGTGGGAGGGGGGCATTCTTCCCTGCAGTGCCCAGGGACTCAGACCTCACTAGAGCCGTCTTCACCCCTGGGCCATGCTTACGGGAAGTTGCTGCCTGACTGGTCCCCCCAACCCACCCCCGCAGCCCCCTGACCCCCAGATCCGAGAGATGCTCAGTCCGTGTCTCTGTGTCTCGTGGCTGCGTGGGCCTGGAGCTCTGAGATCTGGGGCCTCGGTGTGGGGGACACAGGCCACCCTGCGGCTTTCTTCCTGCTGTCCAGTGCCACTCTGGGGCTGCGCCCTCACTTTGCACGTGGCCAACCCTGCTTTGCACACGTTCCTCGGTGCCCCACGAGCAGTGATCCCTGACTGAGCACAAAGCCAGGATTCAGGCCCGAGCACCGAACCAATGAAGAAAATACAAAAGGGCTGGAAACCTCCCGCGGGATTGCACGTCCTTGTGCCCGCAGGTGCCAGGGTGCTGCCCCGCCCTGTGGGCGCACGGGCACATCACCACCGTCTTCCCCAGACATGCCCAGCCGCGTGCCCAGCGCGGGGCTGGCGGGGGCTGGCGCAGGCTGGGCGGTGGCAGTGGCGAGCGGCTCTGCCGTGTCTGCGCAGAACTGCATGGTGATGGCGGAGCAGAGCCAGGTGTGGGTGGGCTCCGAGGACTCGGTCATCTACATCCTCAACGTGCACAGCATGTCCTGCAGCAAGCAGCTCACCGACCACCGCCACAGCGTCACGGGCCTGGTGCTGCAGGACAGCTCGCAGGGGACCAGGTGTGGGCACTGGTGTGCGCACGTGTGCATGTATGCGCAGGGGTTGGGGGGGGCTAGGTGCGTGCTCTGGGAAAGGGAGGGCTGTGGGGTGTGTATGAACCAACATGTGTGTGTGCGTGCACGCGCGCGTGGGGGCTGGGTGCAGGAGAGCTGTGGGGGGGAGGGGAGGGGGTGCTGCCTGCTCTGCAAGGACAGCGCTGTGACTGGCACGGCAGGAACCTGCCTCAGGAGCTGCCCATGGGGGTCCCCATCCACCTCCTAGAAGGACCCGGAGGACCTTTCCCCGCTCTGCAGCCCAGACCCCCTCCCCTCTCCACCTGTCTCTGGGGGGCACCGCTGAGACAGATGAACCCCGGAGGGAGCGGGAACTCAGTGCCTTCTGGTCCCCGCAGCGAGGTGTACTCCTGCAGCGTGGACGGGACGGTTCTGGCCTGGAACGTGCGCTCCCTGCGCGTGACCCGACGCTTCCAGCTGCCCTGCGGTGGCCTGTCGTCCATCATGCCCTGCTGGGAACACCTCTGGTGCTGTAAGTGGGGTCCAGCCCCGCAGGGCCCTCTCTGCCCCGCCCCTGCAGGCCTGCTCCCCGCCTCACCCCTGCAGGCCCCTCTCTGCCCCGCCCCTACAGGCCCCTCTCTGCCCCACCCCTGCAGGCCTGCTCTCCGCCTTCACTCTTGCAGGCCCTTCTCTGCCCCTCCCCTGCAGGCCCCTCTCTGCCCCTGCCCTGCAGACCTGTTCCTCGCCTCACCCCTGCAGGCCCCTCTCTGCCCCGCCCCTACAGGCCCCTCTCTGCCCCACCCCTGCAGGCCTGCTCTCCGCCTTCACTCTTGCAGGCCCTTCTCTGCCCCTCCCCTGCAGGCCCCTCTCTGCCCTTGCCCTGCAGGCCTGCTCCTCGCCTCACCCCTGCAGGCCCCTCTCTGCCCCGCCCCTACAGGCCCCTCTCTGCCCCACCCCTGCAGGCCTGCTCTCCGCCTTCACTCTTGCAGGCCCTTCTCTGCCCCTCCCCTGCAGGCCCCTCTCTGCCCCTGCCCTGCAGGCCTGCTCCTCGCCTCACCTCTGCAGGCCCCTCTCTGCCCCGCCCCTACAGGCCCCTCTCTGCCCCACCCCTGCAGGCCTGCTCTCCGCCTTCACTCTTGCAGGCCCTTCTCTGCCCCTCCCCTGCAGGCCCCTCTCTGCCCCTGCCCTGCAGGCCTGCTCCTCGCCTCACCCCTGCAGGCCCCTCTCTGCCCCGCCCCTACAGGCCCCTCTCTGCCCCACCCCTGCAGGCCTGCTCTCCGCCTTCACTCTTGCAGGCCCTTCTCTGCCCCTCCCCTGCAGGCCCCTCTCTGCCCTTGCCCTGCAGGCCTGCTCCTCGCCTCACCCCTGCAGGCCCCTCTCTGCCCCGCCCCTACAGGCCCCTCTCTGCCCCACCCCTGCAGGCCTGCTCTCCGCCTTCACTTTTGCAGGCCCTTCTCTGCCCCTCCCCTGCAGGCCCCTCTCTGCCCCTGCCCTGCAGGCCTGCTCCTCGCCTCACCCCTGCAGGCCCCTCTCTGCCCCGCCCCTACAGGCCCCTCTCTGCCCCACCCCTGCAGGCCTGCTCTCCGCCTTCACTCTTGCAGGCCCTTCTCTGCCCCTCCCCTGCAGGCCCCTCTCTGCCCCTGCCCTGCAGGCCTGTTCCTCGCCTCACCCCTGCAGGCCCCTCTCTGCCCCGCCCCTACAGGCCCCTCTCTGCCCCACCCCTGCAGGCCTGCTCTCCGCCTTCACTCTTGCAGGCCCTTCTCTGCCCCTCCCCTGCAGGCCCCTCTCTGCCCCTGCCCTGCAGGCCCGCTCCCCACCTAACCCCTGCAGGCCCTTCTCGGCCCCACCCCTGCAGGTCTGCTCTCCCCCACCTTTGCAGGTAGCTTCCTGCCCCAGCCCTGCAGGCCCCTCTGCTCTGTGCGCCACACTACCCCTTCAGCTCTGCTTCCTTCCTGGCCTCAGCTGCAGCCCTGCCTTCCTCCTCCTGAGCTGCTCTCCGCCTGCCCCGGTCCGTGGGACGCCTCCCCTGCGCGGCTGCTGGGATGCCCGTCTCCGTGCGGTGGGTCACAGCTCCCAGGGACGGCGAACTGCTGGGGGGGCTGGTGGGGAGGTGCCCGGTGGCAGGTTCTGTTCCTGGGTGCTTCTCTGTGCTGCGCTCGGTGGGGCGACAGGGCTGCGTGCTGCCTTGACCCCTCAGACCCCTCAACCCTGCAGTGTCTCGCCTCACCTCTGCTGCACACACGGGTCCCTCCTGTTCCCGTCTGCTCAGAATGTTAGCTCCTTGGGCCCTGTGAGCACTTTAGAATGGCGTGTGCTGTGTTCGTTGGGCCGTCAGCACGGCGCTGGGCCTGAGCCTACAGCCCCCGACCTTTCCTCTTCGTGCCTGTGTCTGTTGGCTCGGCACAGCCTGCCCCGTCCTCCACAGCACTCCCGACAGTGCTCAGGACTGACTCCTGGCTCTGTGCTCAGTGATCACTCCTGCCAGGCTCAGGAGACCCTTTAGGGTGCAGGAATGGAACCCAAAATGGCCACATGGGTACTTGGCCTTGGCGAGGTGGCCACACGTCGGCCACCTGCACACGGCCAGCCACACTTGCCTCTGCGGGCTCCTCTCAATGTGGGGGGCTCTGCCAAGATCTCGCTGCGGGTCTCCACACTGGGGCCCCCAAAACAGCCCAGGAGCACCACGTCTGTCGTCGCCCGCTGCTCCATGCCTCAGCCCCCTGCCTTGAACCTGCCTTTAAGAATCCCAGGCGGGTGCCTGTCCTCCGGGGAACCCCACTGTCTGCTGTGCACGCCCCGCCCTCGCTGCAGCTATCCCTTTCTCCTTCCCCCGGGCCGGAGCTGGTGACTGTCACGGCATCTTCCTGGGCATCTGGTCTGCTCACCTGTGGCTGTGTGGCCAGCCAGGACCTCACCCTTCTGGTCTTGTGCGTTCCTGACCATCAGCACCAGCTCCACTCTCTCTATGCAGCCCTACCCAGCCCTGCCCAGCCTTTCCCAGCCCTGCCCGCCCCTGCTGGTCTCCTCTGTCCCTGTGCCTGTTTCTCTGTTCTCAGCCTCGCCCTCTGCTCTCCAGCAGAGGGTGCTGGTGGGGCTTACCAGCGGGGTCACCTCCTGGGAGCAGCAGGGCCCCGAGCTGCTCCTCCGGGGGCTTCCCTGACACCAGCGCCCGCACCCGCGCAGGCACCTCCAACAGCATCCTGGTTGTAACCTCGAAGGGCTTCCTGCGCCAGGAGCTGCGGATTGATGACACCTTCAAAGAGACCAGCACCTGCTTCCTGGCCTTCCAGCTGCTCCCCAAGGTAGATGCGGCTGGCGTGGCAGGCACCGCACTGTCCCGACCCGCGGTACCCGCCAGCACCACCCTCACTGTCTTTTCAGCAGGAGCAGCTGTGGGCTGTGTGCTCGGGCTACGCCTGCATCTACATCTGGAGCCTCCGGGACATGAGCCAGCCCCCTGAGCGCATCCCCCTGCAGGACTGCGCCGAGATCCGGTGCATGATCCGGGTGAAGAAGCAGGTGAGAGCTGCGGTCTGTCCTCTGCCTTGGGCACCCCTCCCTGGCCGCCGCCTCAGACCCTTCCTCCTTGCAGATCTGGGTGGGCGGCACGGGGCTCTCGCAGGGCCAGACCAAGGGGAAAATCTACGTGATCGACACGGACAGGAGGACAGTGGACAAGGAGCTGGTGGCGCACGCTGACACCGTGCAGACTCTGTGCTCAGCAGAGGACAGATATGTGCTGAGCGGCTCCGGCGCACAGGAGGGGAAGATCGCTATCTGGAAGGTGGAATGAGGAACCGGGGCGGAGACCCCCACCGTGCCCCCGCCAGCAGCCCGCAGCCGGGGCAGTCCCCTGCACTGAGTCTGGAACGTTCCAGAATCCACCACCAGGGGCCGCACCAGAGTCAGTCACCCCACTGACACTCCTGCCCCGTTCACGCATTCCCTCCCCAGCTACTAACAAGATCAGGTGTGCTCCATGCCGGGCAGATGGTCACTCTGTGGCCGGCACAGGTGGGACCCAGGGTCCCAGGGACCAGGGGAGCCTGCACGGCCGGGGCCTCGCAGCCAGGCTAGGCCTGCCGAGCCAGCGTCAGTTAGCAGCCGACTGGTCACAGGCCAGAGTCCCAGTGGAACAGCGTGAAGGGGCCAAGCGACTGTACTGCAGTGCCCCGCCGTGGTGGTGAGGGTGCGCACTCTGTGGATATGTAGATGGTGCTTTATTTAACTGAAGATCTTAGCAGCAAAAACATGTTTGTAATAAAAAAAAAATCTTTGCACAGTTTGATGACACCATTGGCATTTCCAGGCTGGGGTACAACTCAAGGGCTCACATCTTGCCAGGTGAGGCCCTGAGGTGGAGCCCCAATGCCACGAGGCACTCAGGGCATGGCCGGGGGTGGACTCCACAGCGGAGAGTAAATGCCTCCCGGTGCCACGGAAGGCCTGGCGAGTGCATGGGTACAGCTGCCTGACCCGTCCTTGGTGCTGCAGAGTGGGCCGCTCACAAGGACGTTTCAAGGGGACGATGATGATGCGAAGGGCTCAGAGGCACAGCCACCTGCTTGCCTGGTGAGCAGGAGCTGCAGAGTTCAGCCCGGCTCTTCCTATGGGGTGCAGAAAGAGGGACACCTTGGTCGCTGTGACCGCGGAGGGCTGGAACAGGGATTCAGCTCAAACCAACTGAGGGCCTGGGGCCAGAGTACAGCAGGAGGACACCCGCTTTGCACGCACCTACCCCCGGGTTCAAGCCCTGGCACCACTTATGGTCCCCAGAGCCCATCAGGAGTGATCCTTGAATGCGGAGCCAGGGTTAAGCCCTGAGCACTGCCAGGTGTGGCCCCCAAAACTATGAAAAAAAAGAGACAGCTATCAAGGAGACTGAGGCAGTGAGACCTGTGTTGTCAGGGCCCATAACGTGGACATCGGATGTGCCCTGGTGCCGAGGTGGGGGCGAGTCGCTCCTGGGCAGTGATCTGACTGCCCAGCTGCCGGCCCACGGGGGAAAGGGCCAGTGCTGGACTCTGAGGAGGCCCCTTCCCGGACGAGGCAGCCAGAATGGTGGCGTGCAGGGGGCACGGGGATGGGGGCTGTGCAGGTGGGCCACCAGCTTGTGCTGCGGGGCGGCATGGAGGTGGGAGCACGGCCCCAGGACATCCGGGCCACGTGGCCCCAGGTGGTCAGTGCCAGAGACGGGCGTCGCAGGAGGCAGCAATCAGGGACGCCTGCACCAGGCGGCTAGGGACGGTCCCCAGGGCAGCTGCTCCCGGCCACGGATGGAAGTGTGCATCCCGGGAAACTGCATGCAGAGATGCTGCGCCCCGGGCCGGAAGCTGGTGCCTGTGGGGGCGGGGCTGGTGCCCCGGGGGGGCAGGGCCTCAGGAGTTGGTGCCACTAGGGGGGAGTTGGTGCCTCTGGGGGCGGGGCTGGTACTCTGGGGGCGGGGCCTTGGGAGCTGGTGCCTCTGGGGGCGGGGCCTCGGGAGTTGATGCCTCTAGGGGCGGGATTGGTGCCTCTGGGGGCGGGGCCTCGGGAGCAGGTGCCTCAGCGGGGCAGGATATATCCACCTCTGGGCCTCGAACAGCCCAGAACAGTCCAGCCCCGGCCACCTGCTGGACTTCCTGATGAGAAAGCCGTGCTTCCGTGACATGGGCCCGGCAGTGACAGGAGTGACGGTCAATGCTGGTGGTGCAGGGGATCCAACTCAGACCTCACACAGGGAGGGCAGCTACTCCTTCCCTGTGACCTGTCTCCCAGCTCTCTGATGAAAGAGAAGATGCGGGAGAGCAAACAGGTCTGGGGGTCCCGCTCAAAGGCCCAGAGCACAGGGTTTAATTGCTGGAGACCCAGGTTTGACCTCAGTATCACAAGGTCGCCCGGGCACTGCCAGGAGCAACCCCGAGCACAGAGCCGGGAGCAGTCCTGGGTAGCACAGAGCACAGTTCCTCCCGGTCCCTCCCCCTAAAGAAGCCATCTGCAGGGGGCCGGGCAGGGCCTCACAGCTGTCTTCATTTGGTTCATTTGTTTGGGACTGCACCTGGCAGTGCTCGGGCCACTGTTGCCTCTGTGCTCAGAGGTCGCTCAGAGGTCACTCCCGGCAGTGCTCCAGGCGGGGGCAGAGACCGACCCTGGCTCTGCAGCCCCCTGAGCCCTCTCCAAGGCCCGCTTAGCAGAGGAACTTGCCCCGAGGATGTTTCAGGGCCATGCTTGGCCACTCTAGCTGGAGACCAGTGAGTGTTGCTGCTCGGCTTATGGGAAACACACCTGAGCACTGCTTGGTGTGAGCACTGGGTGGTCCAATAGGGCCTGGGCCCACTGCAGGTGGCCCCTATCAGGCCCCTAACAGGAAAGCCTCCTGAGGGCCATGTTTAACAAATGCAGGGTGCAAGAGCAACGAAGGCTTTCTTGCTTCCTGTCCTTGTAGGGGCCACACCTGGCGGTGCTCAGGGCTCACTCCTGGTACAGCTCAGGTTGGAGTCCCTTTGGGTTCCAGGACTCAGGCGTGGGCCAGCCGCCTACCTGCTGTACCCTGCTCTGGTCCTATACTTCCTGCATCTGCCTAGGGCGACAGCTGGACAATGGAGATGCAGTCAGAACAGCAGCAGACACAGGTTCTCACCGAGCCCACCCCTGGTCTGCACGCATCTCCGGGGCTGCCATGATGATGAGGTGATGCCAGGTGAGTGAAATAGATGAGGTTTATGATGGGACTTTCTCCCGATGTCGCCGTCCTGCCGTGTGGGCCAGTGGCGAGGAAGATGAACGACATTCCCCTCTGGGCTCATCCAGGGTACCTCCAGGCCTCTTCTGCCGGCTATGGCTGGGAGCAGACACCAGGGGGCGCTGCTGGCTATCTTTGCAGGGCAGGACCCAGCCTGCGGGACTGTGGGATGCAGGCAGGGCCCCGATGGGGGCGCCAGCAGCCAGGATCCAGGCAGGGGTGTGACAGGTGGCTGGGTGGGGAGGTGAGGTTCCAAAGGTGCGAGCTTGCTAGCAGCAGGAGAAAGACCTCCAGGTGATGGGCTCACTTGGGAACCAAGTGACTGTGGCTGCCCCCAGCCCAGCCTAGCCTCCCGGCACCCCCATCCCCAATTCTTTCCAGGGCCCTTCAGTGGATGAGACAAGTCCCAGCCACTGGGTCTGTTCTCATTCTGCTTTGGTCGGCCAGCCCCTGCCCACCCACCTGCACTCCCTGGGGGCGGGGTGTCTCCATTACCCCCCAACAGGCCTCACACTGACTTTCCTCAGCTGGGGCTTCCTACTTGCTCCCCCAGGCAGAGGGAACCCAGGAGGGCCAGGGACAGAGCCAGACTACCAGGTTAACAGGTTGAGAGGGTGCGCCCCCCCCCCCATTCCAAAAGGGCAGGGGAGGACAACCTACCCCACACCCGTGACTGCGCGCAGACCCTACGTGTGCTGTGCCCTCCACCCACCAGGAAGCCTGTAGGGCTAATTCCAGGGCGGTGCTCCTCCTCCATGGGGAAATCTCCCGTTTCAATAGCCCACAAGGCCACACCCATCACCACAGGAAGTACACAGAAAATTCAAGTAATTTATTTAAAAATGGTTGGTTTCATCCTGAAATATATATTCGTGTCTGTACATTTGCTCGGACGGTCACACTGCAGCATGATTCTCCGCCCTCCCAGCTCACTCTGAGGGTGCCGACTGTGCGGCAGGTGGGACCCTCGGGCTCTCGGTGGTGGGGGCCCAGCGGAGACGGGGGGCCTGGGAGTGGGCACTGGGTGGAGGGACAGTGCATGGCACGGGGGCAGCAGCTCCCCCGCGCCCCCTGCCGTCCCCGCCTGTGCTCCAGTGTCCAATGGTAGGCAGGCGAGAGGTCAGATGCGTCCAGGGGGTGCCAGCGGGGGCTCCGAGGTAGGCCTGGTGGCAGGATGGGGACAGGGACTGGGGCGCTGCTCTCCCGAGGCCCCCAGAGGCGGTGGAAGAGGCTCAAAGTGCAAGAACAGAATTAGCTGTTGGTGAGCCGAGGGCTGAGGGCAGGCAGCCCGACCCGACGCCACGGGTGTCTCAGCCCGTCCCCAAAGCTGCCTGTTCCCCGAGACCCAGGGGTACTGCTCCCCAGCTTTGGTGCGAGGCGTACGGCCAATCTCACGCGCGCCAAGAACAGGAGCTGCCGGGCTCCGGGAGAAAATCTGTCAAAAGGTCAAGAAAACTAGTCTCTGCAGACAGCACCCCAAAAAGTGCGGGCGCCGGTCACACACGGCGGGCAGCGGCCCAGGACGGGACCTGAGACTCAAGCGGGGGGCAGGCTCGTAAGAGGGCAGATTCAGGCTCTGCTCCACGGCCGCACTGCAGACCTGGCTCACAACGGAAGAACATGCAGAAGGAGACCTGCCAATAAGAGGCCCGAAGTGAAGAGATCTTTCTCAAACATAAAAAATATTTCAAACTGATTAACTGCAGAAAAAGTAATTAGTGTGGTACTTCTGCCTACTGCTGGGGGGGCGCTGGGGGACAGGCAGGAAGGCCTGCGTGCGCTCCCCTGTCCCGCCGCGCCCTCGCCCGGTGCAGCTCCTGCTTTGCGCCCCCCGCTTGCGTCCCCCCCCACCGGCGCTCACACCATGGACTCTGTCTCCACCAGCCCTGCCCGGGCCGCGCCCTCCTTGCCCGCCAGCCGCAGCACCATGGGCTTCTCGCTACTGCTGTCGCCCCCGGCTAGGCCCGAGAGGCCCTTCTGCTCGTCCTTGGTCTCCTCCGACGTGTCGGGGTAAATCACCAGGAACGTGGCTGTGAGGAAGCCCAGGAAGGAGCCCACGGAGGCCACCATGGGGATGACACGCACGGTCCCCACGGCGTCCACCACGCCCCCGAGGGCCGAGGCCACGAGGATCTGCGAGATGTAGACTTGGCAGGAGAGAATGGCGCAATCAATGCCGAAGCCGCGCTTGGAGTTCCCAGGGCTGTGGTGCACGTACTGCAGGGGAAGACGACAGCAGCGTCTGCAGAGCTCTCGCAGCCAAGCTGCACCACGCCCGCCCTGCACCTGGCCCCGCCCACCAGTGGAGCCCCGCCCCTCAGGCCCCACCCCTGCCGAACCCCACCCACCAATCGGAGTCACACCTTTGTGCCCTCGGCCTGCTCAGCCCCGCCCACAAAGAGGAGCCCCGCCCCTCAGGCCCCGCCCCTGATGGACCCCACCCAATTAGAGCCACGCCTCCTGGTCCCAGCCCCTGCTCAGCCCCGCCCACAACACGGAGCCACGCCTCTTTGGTCTCCCGTCCCTGCCCAGCCCCACCCACCGATCGGAGCCACACCTCAACCCAGATGGGTTTGGGGGTCTAGGTGACAAAGGAGAGTCTGAAGCTAACAGTGGAGCTCCAGGGTCGGGCGTCCCTGCAGCCTGAGGGCCGGGTGCCCTCCCACATGCGCGGGGCTAATAGCCACCATGGCCCAGGGCAGGGCAGGTGGGTCCGCAGAGCACACACCTGGGCACAGGGCTGCTCAGGGCACTGTCTGCTTGCCCCTGAAGGCTCCTGTCCACCAGGACCACAGCAGGCCAGCTTCTGGCCTCAGGAGGGGCAGTGAACCTCTGGACAGCGCCAGGGGCAACACTAAGAGCTGGTGGCCAGGTCCTGACCTCCCACCCCCCAGAGCCCAGCCCACCCGCCCGTACGCACCTCCTTGATGTCGTGGTACTGGCCCAGCAGGGCATAGGGGCAGTAGGAGATGCTCATGGACACGATGCCCATGGTGCTGATCATGACCATGGCCACGTAGACGTTGGCGAACATGGCCATGACGGCTGTGCCAATGGAGAAGCCCAGGGTGCCCAACACGTAGATGACCCGGATGCTCAGATCGTAGTTGTCCAGGTACTTCTGCAGCAGCGCTGGTGAAAGGATGAGGCCAGTGGGCACACCCAGGGCCCTGGCCACTTGCCCGCCACCTCCACACACAGGCCCTGCCCACATGTGCCGTGGTTTGCCAACACCCCCAACCATGGCTTCCGGGGCCAGCAGGGAGCTCACTGCACCCTTCCTGGCCCGGGACCAGGCTGGGCCTTCCCCGGAGCCCTCCTGGCCATCCCTCGTGTGGACAGCTGAGCACTGGCCAAGCCTCAGGTCTTCTCCTGTCATGGCATCTCTGCCTACAACACCCGCCCGCCCTCCTGGCTGGACCCCTGTGTGGATGCCCAACCCCGTCCCGTCCACAGGGGCTCAGGACAGTCAGGTTCATGCCCGACCCCGAGGTTCAACCGGGAGACGTAGGGCTCCCTCGCACCTGTCCCCACAAGGTCACCCACTGGGTCAGGCCCGCTTACCGGAGCAGATGGCGCCAGTGGCCGCATAGATGACCAATCCCCAGCAGCCCATCTTGACCCCGTCGTTGTAGTCCTGCCACTCGGTGGAGTTGGAGGGTGCCTGTTGCAGAAGCAAACGGAGCTCAGGAGGATGAGGTGGGGGGCACTGGCCCTGGAAGGGTGGGCTCCACGGCACCACCCGCCAGCGGGCGAGGGGCGGCTCACCTTGGGGTCCCCCTCGAAGATGACCTGGCCCATGAAGTCGGTGTAGAACACGGCCTCGGCGATGACGGAGAACCAGGTGAGCAAGTGGCAGAGGCACAGGCGCGTGAGCTCGCGCGGCATCTTCAGCATGGACAGCCACAGCAGCCGCACCGTCGTCTCACCCTCGCCCTCCTCACTCTCCGTGTCGCCGCTGGATGTGGTGGCGCCGCTCTGGTGCCTGCGGCGGCAGCGCTGCCGCTGGCGCTTCTGCAGGTCGTAGAGATCGCTCATGCTGCGCGACGGCTTGATGAGCACCACGGCGTTGGCCCGCCGGAAGCGGTAGCGGTGTGAGCCCAGCTTGCCGTAGTAGGAGAAGGTGCTGGATGCCTGGCGGCGGAAGGCATGCCGCCGCCGCCGCATGGAGCCCGGCACGGCGGCCGTGGGCTTGGCGTCGATGCGCGCATAGTCCCCCAGGCCGTCCCAGGCCTGGGTGCCGCCCCCGTTGGGCACCTTGGCATCATCCGGGTGGCCCTCCAGCAGCGTCTCGTCCTCTGTGGCGCCGTCCCCGGGCGGGGGTTGCCGGCGGGGAGGCCGGGCCGGGGCCAGCTCCCGGCTGGTGCTGCGGGGCGTGCCGGGGCAGGAGGCGTCGTGGAAGATGGACGGCTCGATGCCGTGCAGGAAGAGCGTCTCGGGCTCCAGGGCCAGCGCCGCGTCCGGCACATGCAGCACCGAGTCGCTCTTGCTGCGCACCAGGTCCGCGTCTGGGAAGTCCAGGCCCAGCTCGTGCTCCGACTGCACCTCGTCAGGAAAGGGCGCGGGCAGGCGTGGGACAGCGGGGCCGTCGGGCTCGGCGCGGCGCTCCTGTGGGGGGCTGTACTGCTCCTCCTCGATGCTGAACAGGTGCAGGGTCACCGACACCGAGAACACGATGGCCGCGAAGAAGAACAACACCTGGTTCTGCGTCCGGAACCAGGCGCCCAGGAAGGTCTGCGTCCAGTCCAGGCCGCCCAGCACATAGCCGATGGCCCCCCCGAGGCCTGTGGGCGGGAGGGAGGGCTCAGAGCGGGTGCGGGGGCGGGGAGCAGGACCCCCCTGACTCGGTGGGCCGGGGCGCGGGCTCACCGGCCGAGAAGGCGTGGATGTTCAGCGCCATGTCCTGCTCCTCACTGTCCACCACGTCCAGCAGGTATGCGCGGATGGGCCCCTCGGTGGCGTCGGCGTTGAAGTCTAGGACCACTACCCCCAGTACGGTGAGGACGATGCCGATGGGCTGCCGATTGGGGGCATCACCGAGGGCCAGGCCTGGCGAGCACAGCGAGGGTCAGGGGAGACGCCCACACCGACCGCGTCTGCCACCCTTGCCCAGGAGTCTCCTCTGTCCCACCCAGAGGACTGGGGACCCTGCCCGAAGGGACTCAACACAGGCCCAGTCCCTGGCTTCGAAGTGTCCCATGGCCAACACAGAGCAAGAGGGCGAGCATCCCGGCCAGAGGAGGCCGCGCTGGGCAGGCACCTGCGGTCCCTGCTCCTCGGGCCAGGCCTTGCAGGGAGCACTGCTGCCTCCACGGCCCCAGGTCTGGGTGCTGCCACCCCCCAGGACAAAGCTGGACCAAGTGACGTCACCTCCAGGCCAGTGGGAACGACCTGCAGGGAGCCGGGACAGGAGCCCCCGCCCGGGAGGCCCCCACGGGCAGGCTTTGTTCCCAGACTGCTGACGGGCACCACTGGGGCAAAGATGGGTGTCCCACGAGAACGCCATTCTTCCCAACACCCCAAACACAAAACAAACGTGAGAAGCGGCAGCAGCGGGTGCTGGCGTGGGGGGGTTTCAATACAGAGCCTGAGAAGACGGCAGAGCGAAGGGACGCCCGGCAGGACGTGGGGGACAGGCAGGAAGGCACAGCCACAACAGGAAGCGTTTCCCTGTGAACAGGGTCCCGTGCAGTTCCCACGGGGGCCGCCGGCACGCCAAGCAGGACCCCGAGCCGGGGCCGCGCCAGGCGGCCACTTAGCAGGGCCCCCCCCTTCGTCAAGCGGAAAGCTGCCCCAGCTGGGACTTCTCGGGGTCACTCACCAATGGCAGAACCGTTCAGGAAAAGCGCGACGCCGAACAGCACGCCCACACACAGGGCGAGGATGAAGGGCCGCCGGCGGCCCCAGCGAAGCGTGCAGCGGTCACTGGCAGAACCGATGAGTGGCGTGAAGATCAGGCCAAGGATGGGGCTCAGAAACCATGTCAGGCTGTAGTACTGCTCCGGGAGGCCTGCGGGGACACGACGTCAGTCAACAGCACGCACGGGCACACACACACGCACTCACAGACACACAGACACACACGGGCACACACACACACTGACACGCATGGGCAGACACTCAGACATACAGACACACATGGGCACACACACTCAGACACACATGCACGAGCATACACACACACTCAGACACACGCACAGGCAACACACATAGACACACACGGGCGCACACACACGGGCACACACACTCAGACACATGCAGGGGCAACACATACATAGACACACAGACACACGCACGGGCACACACACACCTACAGACACACAGACAAACATGGGCACACACACTGACACACAAACACACTCACGGACACACACACACTCACAGGCACACAGACACGCACGGGCACACACTCATAGGCACACATGCATGGGCATATACACACACTCAGACACATGCAGGGGCAACACACACATCGCAAACACAGATACACACATGGGTGCACATACACACTCACAGACATATGCACAGGCACACACACGGGAACATGGACACATACAGACACAGGCACACATGCACACACAGACACATGGAGACACACACAAACATACGTGCAGACGGGCACATTCCCAGACACACATGCAGAGAGGAACAGTCACGTGTGTGCAGACGCGCACACAGACATGCACCCTCACAGCTGACAGTGTTGAGGGTAGTGGAGTGTGGGCACCAGGACCACCTGCTGGCACTGTGCAGCGCCCAGGTCTCGGGGCAGCTTGGTACCATCCTGGGCACACCAGGCACTGAGCCAAGTGGGCCACAAACAGCCCCTCCGAGGACACCAAGGCCACGGCAGCCATGCTGGAGCCCCAGTGGAAGCCCAGAACCAGGGAGACTGGGACAGCCATGGCCAAGCTCAGGTGGCTGCCTCATCTGCAGTGGCACGAGATGGCAGCCCTGCGCCGGAGCAGGCCACCGACGGGACGGCTCCAGGGGCGGCTGCCAACTGTGCACCAAGCCCCGTGTTCTGCGCCCATGCCAACTGCACTTTCCAGATCCCAGGTGCCCTGGTAGTCGGGCGGCAGGTGCTGGGCCCCGGAGCACACACAGGCAGTGCGGGCAGCTCCCCCCGCCAGGCGGGCCAGCCCTGCCCTCAGCAGAGGAAGCAGGAGCTCCTGAGCGGGTTCCGGAATACCGCGAACGCACCAGTTCCTCATCCATCACCCCAGCCCGTCTGCAGGCCACAGCCGGGTCGACACAGCAGGGCAACCGGGAGAGCCCCCAAGGGACGCCCAGACAGAGCAAGGAAGGGCCACGTGTGGTTTCAGGGAGTACCACCGCGTGCACAAGCATGCGGCGCTCACACACATGCACACATGTGCATCCACACGTGCGAACACGCACACTGTGGATGCACACACGCTTGTGCTCACACAGGCACTCGCACACAGCACGCACACTCGCGCATGTGCACATGCTTGCACGCAGAGCGCTCGGCTGCCTTCCTAGGGCCCACCTTCCCCTTGGAATCCTGGACAACTCCGGGGGGTCCCAGGGAGACTTCACAGTGGGGCACCTGCTGCACTTCCGGGGAGTGCAGCTCTCTGTGGGGTGACCAGGCAGCCACGGGCTGAGCCCAGACTCTGGACGAGAGGCCCCGAGGCCCCCGGAGCCCCTGAAGCACCCCTGCCCACCCCCAGCCGACAGGACAGGGCGGCCTCTGGAACACACCAATCCTGAGCTCAGGCCCAGATGGGCTGCCAGCCCTGGGTCCCCTCTCAGCACCCGGCCCTCACCCCCAGGAGGACAGAGGCACCTCCTGCCTGGCATGCCAGGTGCACACGTGGCATGGCCTCCCCTCCCCCAGCCAACCCTGCACTGGACACGTGCGCGGGACCCCGCTCCTGTACCCGTGCCCCCCCACCTACACAGTCAGAGCAACTCTGGGTGTGGGCATGGGCACCTGGGGAGGACACGGAAGGGCAGTGCCTCCTCGTGCCCACACCCTGGGGAGGGGTCACATCAGAGCCCAGGTCGGCCCCCTCAGGCGGAGAGGACACTCGGGATCCAGGGTTCCTGCTGGACAGGCTACACCCAGGCTGCTGCTGTCCTCTGGCAGGAGCCGAGGTCACAGACGAGTGAACAGCTGAGAAGTGACCACCAGGGCAAACGCCTTCCACATGGCCATGCTTGGTACCATGTGCCAGGCCTCGTCAGCTGACGGACTGCTGGGCCCAGGAAGCTCAGGGGAGGGGGAACTGGACTCTGCGCCCACAGCCCCCACCTGTCTGAGCAGGGGGGCAGGAAGCTCCCGCGGCCCCCAGGAGGTTCATTAGGGCCCCCAGAGCTCAGGGTGGAACTGCTGTCCAGACACCAGGGGGCGAGTTTGGGCATCTGTGTCCAAGGTCCCCAGAGCAGCAGACACAGAGTGTAACCCCCGGACACCACAACGGCCAGGCGTGGGGAACAAGGGGAACCCCCCACCCCTGACCCCATGGAACCCAGAAACCAGCTGCCTCTGGGGACAGGGGAGTGGGGGATGGTGGGCCCGGCCCCGTGACGGCCCCCGGAGCTGCTGTGCTCAGCACAGGGCATGGGGCCGGGCTCCGGAGCCTCTGCCCAGCCCAGCACCCCCTGGGCTGGAGCGTGGGTCCAAGGGCCGCCCCTCCTGCCGTCCTACCACCCCAGCCCCAGGCCACCATCCGGCCAGCCCAGACATTCCCCGGGGCCATCGTGAGCACCAAGTCAGGTCTGGAGCCTGCCCCAGAGGTGCCCCTTTCGCGGCCACCAGCCTGGCCCTCAGCCCGTCCCTCCCCCAGCTGGAAAGGCTACCCCTCGAGGGACAAGCAAGGCTGGCTGAGACCTCGGCAGGGGGGCAGGGGCCACTGGTCCCGACGGCGCCCAGAGCCGGAGCCCCGGCACCGGGAGGTCTTGGCACCGGAAGAAGTTGCTCCCCTCGCGCCCTCTGCGACGAGGTGGCCGGGTGGCGCTGCTGCCCGCAGGCCGCGCGTTTCCCAGCCGTAAATACGGTTTGTTTTCTTCCAGCGACAGCCGGACAACAATGGTGGGAGCCGCAGCCACAGGAAACGCGCCGGTGTCACGCCGGCGGGGGCGGGGGGAGGTCATGGGCCACGCGGCCCTGCCATCACGCCGTGGCTCCCGTCCAGTCCCGCGTCTCTGGGTCAGGACAAAGGGCCTGGCTGGGAACTGGGCTCACGCGCACGTGCTCAGACAAAGCGTCCACAGCCAGACGGGCTCGGCCCGAGGCTCCTCCCGTGAGAACCGGGTTGCGGGGACCCTCACGTCCAGTGCAGGAAACAGTCCCTCAGGGACGCCAGGCTCCAGCCTGAGGCCGGGCACGGAGCCGCCGGGAACGTTCCAGAACCTGCCCCCTGGGGAGACTCATGTTAGAGAGAGGACAGGGCAGTGCAGGGCCTAGGGGGTGGGGGTGGGGGGGCGGCACGGCAGGTGGGGGTCAAGGTCGTGGCCTCCTCACACATCACAGGACATCTCCGGCCACTGCGGGTGTCTGCCTGCTGCTGGGGAGGACAGGCAGGAGGGACCAGGGGGTTCGCAGTGGGGGCACAGAGCCACGAGAACCACAGGCCTCCAGATCACGCGACCCCTGGAAACCACAGTGTGGGCCACCCCCACCCCCCCGGGCACTGGGTGTGCTGGTTACCCATTGGGAAAGGTGTCTCCTGGTCGTCCCAGCCCTCCCGACCGGCTGCTGCCGCATCTCCATTCCAGAACAGCACATGTACAGCCAAAACGGAACCATCCCCACGAAGCTGCCCTCCGCCCCGTGCCCAGAGGCCCCTCGAGGCCGGTGGCTCCACCCATCTCTGGCCTGGGGCTCTGCGGAAGGCACCCCCGCAACCCCCCACCACCCGCACCTAGCTGAGAAGGTTTGTACAAATACACCCCAACTCCCTGGCCCGGGCCACCTTCACAGTGCCACCAACTGGGGGATTCCCAGAGCCCCCCACGGCCCCTGGGTGGCGGAGGGTGAGGGCCTGGAAGTCACCACAGCTCTGCAGCGGGCTTGGCGGGGCTGTGGCCTCCTGCATGGTGGGGACTGGGCAGAGGGTCTGGGGGTGTCCGCAAGAGAAGGGTGGGAGAGCCAACGGGCAGGCTCAGGGGAGAGGGCTTCCTGTCCCCCAACTCCAGAGGGCCAGCTCGGCCCCAGGCCTCCAGCTCGGCACCCAGAGGTTCTGGCCCGACACACAGAGGGCCAGGGAAGAGCTCCAGGCAGACGGGCAGGACTGACTGCCACCGCACATGTCCAGCCCGGGGCTGCAGGCCCAAGAGGGGCAGGCAGGGGTGCTCCAGCCCCCAGGCAGGTCCCCCAGGGCTTCCAGCACCTCAGGGAGCAAGGCAGAGACACGGGCGGGGCAGGGTTCGGGCATATGGCTGGACCTGAGGAGCAGTGGCGGGCAGAGCAGCCAAGCTCCGATCCTGAGCCCAGCCACTGTGTCCACACCCGACTCGAGAGGCAGAGCCTCAATGCAGGAGGTGACGGACAGGGACACGCCCCAGCTCCTGGCTTGGTGGCAGTGGCAGGGTTCGGGGCCCCACCAGGGCCAAGATCCTCACAGCCCACCTGAGGGGAAGCCAGGCTGGCCCTGAGACCCCGTGAAAGGTCAGGTCTGCTTCTGCAAGGCCGCAGGGGCGGGGGAGGGAGGGAGAGAGGAGGGGTGGGAGGAGGGGCGAGAGGAGGAAGGAGGAGGAGGGGGAGGAGAGAAGAAAGAGGAAGAGAGGAGAGGGAAGAGGGGAGAAAAGAGGAAGGGGAGTAGAGAAGGGGAAGAGAGAAGAGATGGGCCAGGAAGGAATGAGATGGGGGAGGAGTGAGAGAACGAGGGAAGAGCGGGAGGAGGCGGAGGGCCTGGCCCCAGCTCGGCACCCAGAGGTTCTGGCCCGACACACAGGCCAGAGGACGTGGAGGTGGGTGCTGGGTGCTGAGGGGCCTGTGTGCAAGGTGGGCCGTGCCTGTGCCCATGATGCCCACACTCTGAGACTTCCTGGCTGGAGCCACGGGGCCAGTGGTCTGCAGGAGGCAGCGGGGAGGCAGCAGTCATCAGGGCCTTCCTCAGTCCCAGACTGCGTGGACCCCCGACCCCAAATATGCTGGCAGAGGAGACTGTATCTGAACTCCAATGTCCATGCACCCAAGGGTGCAGGTAGCCCAGTCTTGGAGCAGAGACATATTGGAGGGGGCTGGCGGCAGTGGGTGGCAGGACCGAAGGAGGCCTCGGGTACCAAGCCCAGCGCGCAGCGGGGACTGGTGGGATGAGGGCAGAGGTGCAGAGAGACGCAACCATGAGGGGAAAGGCAGAAAACGGGGGCCACTGGCTTGAGGGGGCCTCCAGACACTGACCAGCACCTGGAACCCCAATGTGAGACAGGCCCATCGGTGCCTGGGGACAGACTCAGGGCACAGCCACTGAGGCAGAGAGGCACAGAGACCCTAAGTATAGGGCATGGAGTGTGGGGGACCCCAGGTATGGGGGTGCGGGGCATAGGGACCCCAGGTATGGAGGCTATGTGTGAGCACAAGGACACAGTGACCCTGAGCTACGGGAAGTGTCATGTGAGGAGCATTCTGGAAACCCACCGTGGTGGGCCTCTGGTGCATCCCTGCCTCCTGGTGGGAGTGTCCAGCCCACACCCAAGGCTGAAGAAGCTGTTGGCATCTCAGGCCCCTGACCTGTTCAGGTTCAAGGTACTTGCTAGTTCCGCCCCCAGATGGGCCACACCCAGATGGTCCTGCCCCAAGAAGGAACCACGCCCACAGACGGCCCCACCCCCAACGGAGCCACGGACCACACCCTCAGATGTCCCCGCCCCTGATGGAGCAGCCCCGCCCCAGATACAGCCCCGCCCACAAATGGAACCACACCCTCAGAGAGCCCCGCCCCAGCTGGAACCATGCCTCCAGGTGGAACCACGCCCCCAGATGGAACCACACCCTCAGACGGCCCCAGCTGCAACAGCTTCTTCAGCCTTGTATGGGCTGGACACCCCAGATGGAGCCACGCCCGCCCACAAATAGAAATCACGCCTTTGGACGGCCCCGCCCCAGATGGAGCCACGCCCACCGGTGGCCCATCCTAGGTGGAGCCACGCCTGCTGGTGCCCCGCCCCCAGATGGAGCCACGCCTACTTATGGCCCCACCCCCAGGTGGAACCACACCCTCAGACGGCCCCGCCCCCAGATGAAGCCACACCCACCGGCGGCGCCCGCCCACCGTGGCCCCGCCCCACCGGCGCTGGTGCTGACTTTGGGTGCGCCGTGGGCCCTGTTCTCCCTGGTGGGGAAGCAGCGGCGTTGTGCGGGTAGGCGGGCGGGCCGGCGGGCAGGAAGGTCCTCGAGGCGGCCCGAGTTCGCGAGAAGCCGCACGCGCCTGGCCCCGCACTCACCGATCTGCAGCAGGATGGGCGTGACCAGGGCCGTCTCCATGGCGTAGCAGAACTCGCGGCCGAACATCACGGCCCCGTGCATCACCCAGAGACGCACGGGGATGCGGTCGATGGAGCCCTCGCTGGCCGCGTCCTCGCGGGCCTCGGTGCCCGCGGCCTTGTGCAGGGGCAGGCCCACGGGCAGCTCGTGTACGTGCATGGACTCGGAGTCGGCATTCTGCGGGGCCATCCTCATCACCGGCGCCCCCGGCACGCGGCGCTCCTCGGCCTCGGCGCTCCGGCCTCCCGCGCACGCGGCCCGGCACACGGCCCGCACCTCTCGCTCGCACAGCAGAACGGGGCAGTTCCGGTTGGGCTGTGAGCATGTGGTGCTGGTTACTGAGCGTCAGAGTTAAAAATCCATGAGTGCCATTCAGTTAATACCAGTTTCATCATTACTACTGAGCAGGTGCGAAAGCAGCAGCTCTGGCGACACAGAGGCGGGAAGGTGACACCAAGAGGGGGTCCACGGTTGCTCCCCATCGAGTGACTGGTGGGTCTGTGAGAGGAAATCGAGCAGCAGAGTCAGAGGCGGCCACCAGCCCCCACCCAGCCCTGGGTCGAGGAAAGGGGTGGGGAGAGAGTGGGGAGAGAGGTCCCGCAGGGTGCTCTGTCCCTGCAGCAGGGTGCTCTGTCCCTGCAGCGCACCTGGGTCACAGGCGAGGGAGCAGGTGGGGGGAGGGGCAGGAAAGGTGATGGCTGGACACCAGGTGCGTTCCCGTGCGGCCAGACAGCTCTGGCGGGGACAGAGGCACAGCCCCTCTCTGGAAAAACCACCACCCCGAGCCAGACTTCAGAGGCCCCTTCTTGGGGCTCAGAGACCCCCGACCCCACGGGTCCCGTGTCCCTCCTGACTGGCCATGGCGGCCAGGTCACAAGTCCCCACCTGCACACACACAGGAAAACAGAGGGCACCAGGGAGCTCAGAGCCACCCCGCACCCCGAGGGTGGGCCCCACAGTTGGGGCTGTGGCTCATCCTGCCCAGGAGCCCGTGGGGAGCTGACAGTCACCAAGTCCCGCTCCCTAAGAATGGACCCGGAAATGGGGGACACCACCTACTCCCCAGAAAGGCCCCAAGACCTGGAGCCCCCCGAAGCTGCGGAGGGCCCTGCTGCAGCTCGACCTCCGTGGGTGATCGAGACCTCGGAGCTCAGCCGTGGGTGACAGCAGCCTCTGGAGCTCGCTCCTCTGTACATGGATGGCAAGAGTGGACAGCAAAGGTCGTGGGATCCTGCCACAGCCCCAACCCCCTCCCACAGCCGCTTCGGGGGGAAACATGCCCTCAGCCTTGGGCATATCCAACTCCCGGGGTCACTGCTGGAGCGCCAGTGTACGAGCATGCAGTGTGTGGACAAGCACACACGTGTGCACATGTGCATTTATGTGAATGTGTGCATGCGTGTGCCATATATGTGCACGAATGCAGGCACTTGGAGAGGCTGGGAGGAGACAGCTGGTAGAGGCGGCTTCCACTGGAGCCTGAGGGGTCTGGCCTCGTCCTCGCGGCCACAGCACAGGTTCTTTCCAGTCATCTGATGATGCGACTGACCGTGGGGTGAAGGTGGGGGGGGGTGCTACCAGCCGGCCCAAAGGTCACGGCGTCAAAAGGGAAGCGTCTCCTTCAGGAGGGCGGGGGTCTGGGATGCTCTGCAGGTCGGCTGGGAAAGGGGCAGTGTACAGCTGTACAGCGGGACTCGAACGCCCCCCCCTCCCAACTCCTGGGAAGTGTCTGTTGTTCCCGCAGCCTTCTGAAAAGGCAAAAGCTGTTCTGGGCAAATCCACGCCGTGCACCCAGGACCACAGCTGGTGACCCCTAAGATCAGGGGGTCCCTGGGGTGTAAGGGCAGGCCCAGGGCTGACGGAGTGGGCACTGCTGTGCTCACACCCCCATTTGCCTTCACTCCAAGTGAACATCCGTCACCTGGCAGAAGCGGAGATGGCAGTGAGTGGGGCGGGTGACTGAGAAGGCGGGGCGCAGGCAAGGAGGACTGGGGGCGGGGCGAGGGGCACCGCCCAGAGGCTGCAGAGACACCACAGCCTCCCCGCATCCACTCAGCCGCAGCATCTGAAGCCAGAGGCCGGCCTGAGGGAGCATCATCTCGGCACGGCACTGCCCACTAGGTCTGGCCTTGGCAAGCGAGTGAGGAGGAGGGATGTGGCAGGTGGGCTCAGGCCCACGGTCCAGCGGGATGCGGGCGGTCAGGCCCTCCCCAGCTCCCATCAGGGGCTGCCCAGGGCTGGGGAAAGCCTGGCCCCATCAGGACATGAGAGGCTGCGGGGCAGGAGCCGGGGGGGGGGGGGGGGGGGGCACGGGCAGGTTACCTGTTATCCGAGTCGTGCAGGCATGGACACAGCCACGTTCCTCCTCCAGCCGGGCAGGGCCGCACGAGCTACTCGGCGGGCGGCCCTCTCATCTACGGACAGAAAGCAGCCGGTCAGCACCACCAGCAACGGGCAGAGCTGCTCCAGCACAGCCCCGGGGCCTCTGCGGGCCTCCCGGTGACGGTGCTGGGGCCAGGTCTGCGAGACAAGTCTCAGCTGGGGACATCCGCCAGAGACAGAAACAATGAGCACAGGAGCCAGAGCCTGCGGGCAGCTGCACAAGGGATGCAGGGAATGGGGGGGCCTCTGCCCTGGGGGGTCTGCTCGCAGGGAGGGGCAGGCTGACAGGCGCCCACCCAGGCCTGGTGCCCTGCACTCAGCCGGCTGCTGGCTCTCCATCCCGGGATGGCTTGGTGCAGGGAGTGGCCATGGGCGGGTGCCGGGCGCCGGTCACTCCTCTGCTCGCTCACTCCCAGGCTCTCGGACTTGCCCCCGCTGACCCTGCACCCAAGTGCACGCCCAGCCGTTGCATGCCACATGGCCCTGTCCAAACCCCATCACCTTGGCCTTTAGCTGAGTGAGGAGAGATTCCGGAGACACTACCTGTGTGCTGACCCTGTCCACCCTCACGCTGTCCCCCAAAACCTCCTGCAAGAGGCCACTGCATGGGGTCACACAAGGGGACACAGAGAGGAGCAGAAGCACTTGCAGGGGTGAGGCTGGGGCTCCCCACCCCGCACCATTAGCCAAGTACCCCAACCCCCGCACATCTTCACAGTTGGGGTCCCACTGCCTCAACATGCTCCAGAATGTGATGCAGGGCCCAGCGGGGAGCCCTGGCCCCGGGGTAGGGCCCGAGAATCCCCAATCCTCACACTCGTGCCCAGTGTAGCGCCCTGGCCCGGGGTGAGACCCGGGAAGCTCCTCTCACAGCACAGACCGTGTCCCCGGGCTCTGAGGATGCATCTCACGGATCCCTCCTAGCGGGAAGGGACCCCCACCCCGCACAGCGGGACACGCTGAGGGCTAGAAAGGGTCTGCGCCTCTCTGGAGTCCGGTCCGCCACTGCCTGGCTTCCCGATTGACAGCACTCTGCTCAGGATTTGAGATTCACCGAGATAAGTGAAACCACAATTGTCCCAATCAACGACTTCCTCTATTGTCCTGTTTCTAATTTAAGGGTGGCCCAGGCCAGAACACGTGACTTCCGGCCATTCGCCATGTGGGAAAGCTGCTGGAAGCGGACATCCCAAAGGGCACTGCAGAGAGGCCACCTCAGCGCAGCCGCACGCTGTAGCCGACCCCCTTCCCTCCTGGGAGACGGAAAGGAGACCCCGGGCTCCCACAGATGCTGCTGCCTAGGGACATGTCAGGGACAAAGGTGCTCATGGCCTCCCCATCCCAAGACACCCGCCAGCACTGCGGGCACTGGCCTCTGCACGGGGGAGTCACCACCAACCCATGCCGCCGGGGACCCAGAGCGGGACAAGGTGTCAGACCCTGTCAGCAAGTTCAGGGGTGCAAACAAGAAGGAGGAAGAGCTTTGGCAAGTGCTGACCCTGCAGAGGGTAGGGAGAAGCCCATTTCCGGTGTTACCAGCAGACAAACAGAACAGGCGGTGGCCAGACACAAGACTTTCAAAGCAGAGCAGGAGTCACTGATCTGAACGCGAGCGCTATCGGCGGACAGCAGAGGGGCCCCTGGGGGTGGTCTCTCTAGGTATCACAGACCCCGTACACAGGACCAAAACACAGCCTGGGCCAGGGGACTGCAGGTCTGACACAGGCACTGCAGGGTGTTCCTCACACGTGGATAGACTCGCCACTGTGGAGTGTTCCTCCCACACGGACATATGTGCCACTCCGGGGTGTTCTTTCCACGCGGACACATCGCGCGGGGTGTTCTTTCCACGCGGACACATCGCTGTGGGATGTTCCTCACAGATGGATTCACCACTGTGGGGTGTTTCTCACACGTGGATATACTCGCCACTGTGGGGTGTTCCTCCCACATGGACACACCACTGCAGAGTGTTCCTCACATGTGGATACCTTGCCACTGTGGGGTGTTTCCTCCCACATGGACACACCAGCCACTACAGGGTGTTCCTCACACACAGTCACACTCACCACTGTGGGGTGTTCCTCACACACGGACATATGTGCCACTCCGGGGTGTTCTTTCCACACGGACACATCACTGTGGGATGTTCCTCACAGATGGATTCACCACTGTGGACTGTTTCTCCCATATGGACATACCCTCCACTGCAGGGTGGTCCTTATACATGGACACTCGCCACTCTGGGTGTTCCTCACACTAACACACCACTACAGGGTGTTCCTCACAGACAGACATACCACAGCAAGGTGTTCCTCACACATGCACACACTACTGCAGGGTGTTCCTCACAGACAGACCCACCTGCCACTGCTGGGTGTTCCTTATCCACAGACACTGCCACGGATAGCAGGTTGCTCCTCACACATGGGCACATTCACCACAGCCCTCTCTCAATGTGGGGGCATGGAGTCAGTACCCACCTTCCCTGCCAATAGGGGCAGGAGAGGACCTGAACTGCTCTCCATGGGCCTGCTGGCATGGCTACATCCCCCTGCCTGCTCCCCAACAGTGCTGCACTCCCAAGGTCACAGGTCCTAAGGCCTCTCAGCTGAAAGCACCTCGGGTATCCTGCAGGCTCATTCAACAGTCGCTGACTTCTCCGGGCTCAGTGCTGCCCTTTGGCACAAGTCACCTCCATGGTCTGCACTCAGCACCAAAACACAGCTGGAAACAGCCAGAATACAGCCAGGACAGAGTGAGAAAACAGTCAGAACACAACCGAAAACAGCACCACATTGCAGGAAGCCAGGCAAAAACTGCAGAGCACCACCAGAACACAGCTGCAAAAAGCACAGACATGGCCAGAAGAGTGAGGGAAAGTCGGACACGGTCTTAAACAGTCGCAAAACATCCAGGGGATAGATAGATGGAATCTGGTCAAAACACTATCAGAAACAGTGGGAGAACAGAGCCACGACAGCCCAAACCAGCCAGGACAAAGGGAAAACCTACCCAGGAGCACAGTTGATACGCAGCCAGAATACAGTCAGAAACAGCCAGAAGCACAGCCAAAGCACATCTGGAAAACAGCCAGGACAATGGGAAATAGCCAAGAAGAACGGAACACAGTCAGAATGAACCAGAACAAAACCTGAACCACAGCCAGAACAGCTGAGACCACAGCAGAAAGAGCCAGAACACAGCAGGAAACAGCTAGATCCCAGTTAGAACCATACCAGAACAGCTCGAATACAGTCAGAACAAACTGGAACACAGTCAAAGCTACAGCCAGGAGACAGCCCCAAACAGCTAGAATTCAGCCAAACATACCTCAAACGTCAAGGGAACAGAAAGAGCCTGATCACAGTTGGCGGAAAGAAAAAAAAAACCATCAGGAAACGGCTCAAACCTGACAGAAAACACTGAAAACAGAGATGAGCTTTGCGGAACACGGATGGAAACACCCATCACACACCTGTGGGCAAAGAGCCCGGGACGCCCGGCACCTAGCAGGGATGGCAGCGTGGGCAGGACTGCAGCCGGGGACCACCGTCCATCCCCACCCCTGCCCGGGGCACCAGGCTCCTCCAGAGCCCAAGGGGACGCGGGAAGTGGAAACACTCCAATGGGGCGAAACTGCAAGGGGCACTTCAAGACACCACACTCCTCCTGGGCCTGCCGAGTGCCACAACAGCCGTGTACACCTCCACATGCAACACAGTCACACACTTTCACACACGCACCATCACACACTGCCACAAACACACCAGTCAGTCACACACCTCCACACACAGCAGCCACACACTTCACACACACACAAAACAGTCACACATCTCCACACGCCAGTCACATACCTCCACACACAACAGTCACACACTTCACACACACATCTCCAACACACCACGGTCATATACCTCCACACATAGCAGTCACACGCATCTCTACACATACCTGTTACACACTGCCACACACACCACCCTACTGGGCACACCTCCACGTGCAACACCCACACGGGCACACCTCCTGTGCTCAGTGCCCATCAGGATGCCTACACACCTCCACGTGTCCAGGCAGTGGCTCAGCAACTGACCAGGAAGCACTGACCAGGGGAACCCTCCGACTAGGACAACTATTCAGACATACTGAAAATGTTTGGGATGGTGAGAAAGTTCTGGAGGACAATGTGGTGACCGCACAGCAGTGAGTCCTTCCTGCTGCAGACACACACGTGTCCTTCATGCTGCGGGACGGGCACGACAGTGCTGAGGGTGGCAGGTCTGTTCACCAGGAGAGTCGAGGAATCTCTGCTCAGAACAAAAGGGAAGGACCCTGCGAGGCGAGTGGCAGAAGGCAAGGCTGCCGGGCTCCCAGCACCCCCGACAGTCCGGCCGCTTCCTGGGCCACGCTGTGGGCAGTGTGAGGAGACCAGAAGGGGGTGCACCCCAGCCTCCAGACTGCAGTTCAGCACGGCAACAGGCGGCGGGCACAAGGGACCTCAGGGCAGCCAGCAGACAGACGGACAAACACAGGCAGACTGAGAGACAAGGGAGAGGGAGGGAGAGACCAAGTCCAGAGGGCCGGGAGGGGGGTGTCCTGAGGTCTCTAAAGGAGGCTGGCCGGGCCCTGCCCTCTGGCCAGTGGCACCAGCCCTCCGGGTCCCCAGGCAAGCATAAGGTGCTATCCAGCCTTGCACCCTGACCCGCTGCCCTGGGCAGTTCCTGTGTCCCAGCCACACCCCTCTCTGGGCCTGCAGGTGCTGCAGCAGACCCCCACCACGCTGGCAGACCCAAGGCTGGGTGAGAACAGGCCATGGCCCCCCGGCCTGTGCAGCGGGGGATGGAGCGCAGCTGAGAAGGGCACCTCAGGGAAGGTGGCCCTGTGCTCCCACCGCGTCCTCCGCCTTGCTCTGGTGGGCTTCCCTGCACACATGTAAGACCCGGGGGACCAGCCTGCCTGGAAGGAGGCAGCCCAGCATGGCCAGTGGCCAGCGGTTCCGGTTCCTGGAAAGCCACCAGGAACAAGCCACGGAGCAAGCAAGAACACCTGGAGGGCTGCTGGGACAAGGCACCGCCCCTCTGGAAAGCGTGGGCCCCTGGTGGGAGGGCGGGCGGCGGAGACAAAGCGCTCTTCACGGGAGCGGGGTCGGGCACAACGTGGCCGGTGGGGACAGTGCCTCAGTTTATCGCCCCAACAACAGTCCTCTGTCAGAGGCCAAGAGAGCCCTCCACAAACACGCAAGCTGGCATTCTTAGGATACTTTGCAGGATAAATATTAGCTTGGGGCTTGCCCACACGCAACGTGGAAGCTGCCACAGCAGCGACTTCAGAACGAAAACGAGTGAGGCAGCTGTGGGAGGGGGCAGCTGGCCATCTGTCACCCTCTGGGGCCTGTGTCCTGAGGGGAACACAGCCAAAGTCCCGGCCAGCAGAACGAGGAGTAGCCGCAGGAAACAGTGATGTGTGTGGCTTCGGGGTGGGGGGCGCCCCTGGCTGGGTTCGGGGCACCCCATGGGGTGCTGCTCCCCACCGTTCTGGCCCCAGGTGAGGTGAGGTTTGAAGTTGCAGCCTTGAGAGCAGAGGATGGGGCAGGAGAAAAGCAGCCACAAGCCGAGCAGGGACCCGCCACCAGCCCACGCCAGCCGCCCCCCTTCCAGGTCCGACTCTGGGAGCAGCAGGCGGCCGGAAGGCCCCGGCACCCGGTGCAGGCGGGGAGTCAGGCAGACTCCCTGGACACGGCCCTCAGAGAAAACGGGCAGAAAGGAGGACCACGTCCGGCCAGCTCGGTGGCACCCAGGTGGGGAGGCAGGGGCCCGGGTCCCAAGCCCAGCGCCCCGGGTCCCTGCCCTGCATCGCAGGGCAGAGCATCATGTGGAACAGGGAGAGGCTGAGCTGGGCGGAAGCAGACAGGATGGGGCACAGCAGGATGCGGGGGGCTCGCAAGGATGGTGGCAGCCAGGCCACAGCAGCACGTCCGGTCCCAGGGCTGTGACTGGAGAGTCGCATACACACGCGCTCCTCGTGGCTACCCACACCCACCTGCTACACCATGCGAGCCATGGACAGTGTCACAAGGCCCAAAGCGTCATGCCGGGACAAATGGGGAACCCGAGGCGAGCAGCTGATGTGGCGTCTCCATCTGTCACGGGCGCTGAGGGGTGCGGGGTCCCCACCTGACACAGGTCCTGGGCTGGGCAGTGTCGGCAGCGAGGTGGAAGCCAGACTGTACTGTGGAGCTCCAGGGATGTCCCTGGAAACAGGTCTGAGGCTCCAGGCCAAAGGAGGCCCAGGGAGGGGCCCGAAGGTCCTCCTCAGAGCTGGGCACCCTGTCCTGAGGGTGGCTCAGGGCTGGACATTCTCCTGCCCTGAGGTGACACTGGGGCTACCGTGGCCAGGGGTCACCACGGCTGAGGTGACAGGGAGCAAAAGCCAAGCACAGGCTGACCCCTTCAGCCACACCCCAGCGCTACTGGCTGACCCTGAGGAGCCCGCTCCTCGCCACACGCCCAGCCATGGGCACCCGCCTCATTCAGACTGCGAACCCCACTCTGGGGTGGCCCCCCCCAGCAATGCCCTCTGACCCTCGTGGTTTGTCCCTGCAGCCTGCTGGGACCACAGGGGCCCTACAGGTCCCTGCCCCGGGTTAGATGGAGAATGCCAGGGACAGAAGGTCAGTGCCAGGGCACAGCGAGCAATGGACACCCTGAGGGCCGGGATGGACGGTGAGGGCCAGGGGTAGGTAGTCAGTGCTGGGGCTTCATGACGGTCAATGCGGACAGCGGGGGTGCCCCAGGCACTGGAGGCCAGGGTGGGGTGGTCAGCATCAGAGATGGGCAGTCAGTGCTGAGCCACGAGGTCTCCCTGGCTCTGACCTTCCTGGACTCAACGCCGTGTCCTCCCTCCGGAGAGCTCCGGGGGGGTCCACAGAAGTAGGAACATCTCAGTGAGCCGAGGGCACCCCAAGGGTGTGAGAAGGATGCGCTCGGCAGGTGCGGGCTGGGATCCCGCAGGGGGCGGCTGGGGGTGGCTGACGCGCACCCAGAAGCTGGTGTGGAAGTTGGCCGAGCACACAAGAGCGCCTGGTGTGCATAAACGCGGCCCGGGAGGCTCTGAAGCGGACCCACCTCTCATTCTTCTCCCTTATTTGCCGTGGAGCAGCCGAGCAGGGCCTGCCCCAGGAAGGGCTGCAGCTCCAGGCCCTGCACCGGCCCTGCTGGCTGCCATGTCCCACGGGGCAGGGCTGCACACACAGTCCCGGACAGGCCCACGTGGTGGCCCACACTCCCATCCTTCCCGATGGCCAACAGGGGACCGGGGAGGGGGCACCCACAGAGAGCCACACAGCACATGCAGTATACACAGTACACTCAGCACACAGCACACAGTATACAGAGGAACAGCACACGCAGAAGACACAGCACACCTAGCATACACAACACACAATATACACAGTACATGCAGCACAGCACACACGGTATATACAGTATACTATATACAGTACACGGAACCGTATACACCACGCACAGCACACACAGTATACACGGCACACCACACACACACACACACACAGCACACGCAGTACACACAGTACACATAGCACACACAGCACACAGTATACCAGCAACAGCACACGCAGTATATACAGTACACGCAGCACACCTAGCATACACAGCACACAATATACACAGTACATGCAGCACAGCACGCACGGTATATATGGTATACTATATACAGTACATGGAACCGTATATATCGCACACAGCATACAGCACACACAGTATACATTGCACACCGCACACACAGCACATGCAGTATACACGGTATACACAGCACGCAGCACATGCAGTATACACAGTACACATAGCATACACGGCACACACAGCACACGGTACCCACAGCACGCAGAGCTCCCATACAGCACAGAACAGGCTGCCGACATCCCGCACTCAGACCTCCAGCATCTGCAAAGGCTCTTCCGACCACTGCCCTGTACAAGAGGAGCTGGCATTGGGCTCAGGAGGGTGGAGGCAGGGAGGAGCGCCCTCCAAGTTCTGACCCCACAAATAGCTTCAGGTCCTGATGCGGGGAGCAGACAGCCGGGGCCCAGCCTCTGTTCAGCGCAGCACTGGAGCCGGCAGGAGGTCTGAGACGGACGCCTCAGTGGGCCGCACTGGAGGATCGGGCACCCCCAGCCATGGAAGTGCAAGGGGAACACCCCCATCGGTCTCCTCGCCTCCAACCAGGCCTAGCACTCTGTGACCCCTCAGTGGCACACCGACACGTCCAGAGGTCTTGGGAGCAGTCCTGTGCACCCGTCCAACACCCACCACGGAGCAGACCAGACACAAACTGTATCCCGACACACACACACACACACACACACACACACCGCGGACACATGCACAGACGCACAGAGACTCACAAACACACACACATACACACAGACACACACAGACGTATACACAGACACAGACACACGTATACACATGCGCGTGTACACACACATACACACACACACACCCATCCAGGCTTCCCAGGACACCCCCAGAAGGCGACAGGGGTGGGGTGTCTGCAGGACCCAGGTTACAGTGGGGGTCACACACCTTCCACGCCCTCCCCCTACCCCAGCCCCGCACCTCCCACCACGCAGCTACAGGACCCAGCCTGGCCCCAGACCACACACTGGGGACATGGGTGGCAGGTACATGAGGAGTCCCTGCAGCGGGCATCCCCAGCACCGCCCTGCAGCCCTGCTTACAACCCTCCCGTGTGCCAGTCGCCAGACAACTCACAGCAGCAGGCCACCCCCACAGGGGACCCCCCCCTCAGCAAAGGACAGAGCCAACACTGCCCACGCCCCCGGGCAGATTCTGATAGAGGACAGATGCCGATGCCCAACAAGGGAGAGGGATGTTGGGGGGACAGGACCTAGGGTGGGAGAGAGAACAGCGGACAGGGTGCTCGCCTTGCACGCCAACCGAATCTCCAGACAGTCCCCCCAACCCCACCAGGAATAAGTCCTGAGCACAGCCGGATGTGACCGCCAAAAACACACAGACCAAAAAAACCAGACCAGACAGTGACACTTGACCTGGGAGTGTATCCCAACACAAAACAGATCCCAGAGTCCAATATGGGATAGATCCCAACACAGAACTGATCCTGACTCCTGACACAGGAGCAGATCCCAAAAGAGAACAGACCCCAACACAGAACAGGTTGCGACCTGACACGGGAGCAGACCCTGACATCCAAACAGACCTGGGTCCCCAAACCCGAGCCCCCAGTGGACGCCAACACCCACAATGGCTGGCGGTGGGGGTGTCCTTTCAACACGGCCGCAATCCTAACGCCAGAGCTCAGGGACTGCTCCAGAAAGCCCACACCCTATGGGTGGATACGGCCACCAGCGGCTCCGGGGGACGGCAGTTGGCCAGCCTCAGGGCTTCCTCGGAGCTTGTCCCTGTCCAGACTCACCCCGTGACCCTGCCCTCTCGTCTGTCACTGGCCTTGGGGGGGGGGTGTCCCCTTCCTGAGATAAGGGGATGGGCAGGGACACAGGCGGGGCGACAGGGCCAGGCCTGTGGGGAAGGCAGCGCAGTGCCCGCGGCACCCTCATGCCGGGTCGCGCTGTCTCTGCAGGAAGATGGACAGGGACAGCTCAGGACAGAGCCACTGGCTTCCCTGGCTGGGGGCTGCGTGCCCGAGAGAGCCAGGATTCCGGGCAATGGACATGAGCCGTGGGCCTCTGACCACCCATGGGCTCCATGAGCACCCATGAGCAGGAAAGCCCAGTGGTAACCTCTGAGGGCAGCCGGGCCCTGAGGGGCACTCCGGTCCCGGGCAGTGGGTGGGGACCCCCAGGTCCACGTGCATGGTGCCACTGTGGACGGAGATGGCACAGTGATCCCACTATGGTGGCACCCAGCCCAGCAGCAGCTGGACACTGTCTGCCCCGAGCCTGGTCCAGCCACAGCTGGCCCGCAGTCGGCTCCTGGTCTCAGCCCGGGCAGCTGTCCCGCCGGGTGGCCTCTCGGGGACGGCACCAACCAAGGCCGGCTTCCACCGGCCAGGGCCCAGCCCGAGCCCAGTCTGACATTGCCTGCTCTTGGCCAACCTTGACTGCCGTCACTCCCGCTAATTTTAACCACCCTCCGCGTCCCCACGGCGGAAGAGGGCACTGCCAGGCCCATCCCACAGACAGAGCCGTGCCCAAGGCTCACACCAGAGGCACTGTCAGGCAGGCCCGGGGCACGGGCTCCAGCCTAGCGGGTCTCCAAATTTCAGACGCGCCCCCCCCCACCCAAGGACCAGGTGCAGACACGGGTCTGACCCCAGCGCCGCCCACATGCCAGGCACGTCAGTGGCCTTGGCGTGACCTCTAGCACCTGGCCACAATCGGCCGCAAGCACGCTGGCTGCTGGGCTGGGCTGGGCTGGGGGTCCGGCATCACCTGCTCCTGGACAGTCAGGGAAGGCGAGGCTCGTGGGCAGAAGGGGTGGGGGTTCCTAAGCTGCAGGGTGTTCCAAGGGGAGAACTTTCTGGAGTGCCGGCACTGAGTGACGTCAGAGCGTCCTCCCCGGGCCCCGCCCCTGCAGGGTGGTCGTGGTGGGGACGGAGGCGGGGAGCGGGTGGGGCGGGCACGTGCTGGCCCCCGACCAGGCCTGCTGGGCGCCCTGGCTCCGTAATGAGCTTGTTTTGAACCTCCTGTGCGTGGGATTAGCTCATTCATCTGAAAGCGACCCAGGACTGCCGAGCTGAGGAAAGTCCGAGGGAGGAAAACAGGTCAGCAAAACATGGTCTCACGTTTCATAAGCCAGCGCCAGCCGGGCCCAGCTAAGTCCCCGCCTGCCAGCCACGGCCGGCCCCTCTGGAGGGCCAGGGAGCCCAGACAGACAGCCGGCCTGTCCTCACGTCAAGTCTGAGGTCTGGAGGGTCCGGGCTGGATGGGGCATACCACCCCCCCCCCCCCCCCGGGCCCTGGCGCCTACCCGTAGCAGACTCGGCAGCGGAGAGGCCAGTGACCACCAGAAGGCTGATGTGAGCTTAGGATTTGGCCCCACTGTGGCCCCACTGACCACCTCTCTGCCACCCAGAGCTGGGGGCGGCCACCAGCCAGGGAAGCCCAGTGCGTGTCTCCCAAGCGGCTCCTCTGGGCTGCTACGTGCTGAGATGGCCCCTGTGTTCCCCCTCTGCACAGATGTGCAATCCCCAGCCTGGAGCCCTAGAGTGGGCGTGCAGGAGGGACGGGGCCCTGCCCAGCAGGGGCTCCCCATGCAGGGGTGCGGGGAGCAGGAAGTATGCTCCGGGGCACCCCGCCAGGCCGCAGAGACACCCGTGATTCATCCGGAGCCATGCGGCCCCCAGACAGAGCAGCTCACCGCACCCACTGCGCCCACCACCTCTGCCAGCCTCGGGGGTCATGACGGCCGCAATGGAATAGACCCGCACACGCAGACACGCTCGCCTCACGCCCTGGCGCCGCACAGCTGCCCCGCGGGGTCTGGTCCCAGAGAGAGCAGGAGGAAACGGCGTGCAGGCCACGGTGTCAGAGGCCACTGTACGGTCACTCCCCGGGCCCGGGACCAGCCCCAGCAGGGGCTGTGGAAGTGCCCCCCGCCAGTATTCACAGAGCCCATCCCAAGGCAGAGGGGAAATAGGCAGGCAGGGTGGGGAGTCATGGCCTGATTGGCCAGGGCCGGTGTCCCCCAGCAGGACAAGTGGCACCCCCACCCTGGGGCAGCACTCCAAGGGAGAAGCTGGCAAGGCCCTGCAGACCCCCGGGGACTCTCAGAAGCATCCAGCCCCGCCCGGGCCCACGGGGCAGCAGAGGGCACAGGTGCCCGGCTCCGAGCTGCCCAGGCCGCCAGCTACAGGACTCGGCTCAGTCCCTCTGCCCGTCCCAGGGCACCAAGGCAGCTCAGGGAGAGGCCCGGGTGTGTGGTGAGGTCCGGCCTCTCCCTGACCCCGGGCACGCAGGAGGGCGGGCAGACCCTCTACAAGGCCTGTCTGCAGCTGTGACACAGCCAAGGGGGTCCGGGGTGACCTCCAGGGTGGGGGAGCCCCGCAGGGTCCGGGCGCCGCGCAGCAACCGGGCCAAGGTCTCCCAGCACCATACTCAAAGGCCCGCCTGCCCCGTGTGTGCCTGCCGCTGGGGTCCGCCCGCTATGACAAAGCCAATCCAGCCAGCCAAGAGGTGACCCGCCACACCCCAGCTGACTGTCCCCTAGGCTCCCTCCGGGGCCTGGCTCTGAGCCTCCTCCTCAAGAAAGTCCCCCTGGACTGCCTCGGTGACTCCCTCCAGGCATCACTTTCTAACAAACATGTTCCCCACACACACACACACACACAGGGAACCCACCCCAGAGGGAGCTTACCATCTCCCAAAACTGGAACTGGGTGGTCAGTCCTCCCTGGCACAGACCCAAGGCATGGCTAAGCCGTGAGCCCAGGACCTCACAGAGGCCTGGGAAGGGAGTGGGCAGCCGGGTGCCCCCGATGGCCCCAGGAGTGGGCTCAGCACCCACCCCCAACCCCAGGGAGGGCCCGTTCTAGAACCTGCTCCCAGCCCCACCCCTGCCCACGTGTCTCCCGCTTATCTGTACACAAGCAGCCCGCGGCCACACGGGGGCTCACCCGCCCGCTGGGCATGAGCCAGAGAGTCAGCAAGTGGTCCCCTGCCCCAGCTGAGCCCCCAGACCACGTGTGGGGGTGTCACGGGGCCCGTGTCACCCACGAGCACCCTCGACACACGGGGACCTGTGTTGTAGGCAGAGGCATGGGCACTGGGTCCGTCTGCGCGAGTCCCCAAACTCCGGCCAGCCCCCCACCCCATCTCAGCCCTGCCGGGGTCCAGGCCCACACCCTCCCACATACCCCACAACACCCCCCCCCCCCAATCCCACTGTCTCCTCTCCAGGCGACGCTAATTCCTACTTGTGCTTTAAAATTCACCTCGAAGATGAGCGGAATGTCCATGGCTGTTGGGCGGGGGCCCGGGGCCAGGTGGGGTGTCTGAGGCTCACCAGCCCACCCCTGCCTCCCTGGGGACCCTGCCGGCTCCTCACTGCTGTCTGGCCGAGGCTGCAACCGAGGTCTCCTGCTCGCAAAGCCCATGCTCACGGGCAGTGCACGCGGCCTGCACCCCAGCTCAGGTGGGCACCGGAGCTGCCCGGAGAGGAAGGGGGACAGAGGACCAGCCCAGATGGAGTGTGGCGGGAAGTGGGCGCTCCGACAGCCCACCTCTCAGTGAGTGCCGGTAGGACACCGCCCCAGAAAGTGGGGCGGCCAGGGCCCTGAGCACTGTCCCCGAGGCGCACTGCCAGCACCTGGGGACACAGCTGGGAGCAGCCTCCTATGTGCAGCTGGGGGCAGTGCCTGAGCCTCCCTGGCCTCCCGAGTGGCCACTGGGGCTTGTCTCAGGCGAGGCCAGCCACGGCCGTGGGGCCCGGGCTCCAGCCCGAGGCGCGGCCGCCCTCCCTGGGGCTCAGGCACTTTCAGTTCTGAATAATTCAGGGCCGCTCGCCCCCGGCTCTCCCCTGCGGCTGTAGCAAGACAGCAGGGTGGCACCACGGCCCTGGGACCTCTGGCATCTTCCCGCAGCTCCCCGCCCCCGCCCGAAGCTCCAAGAAGGGTCTGCGCTGTGACAGTTGGGCAGGGCGGGCCGCAGCCTCCCGCCCAGATAAACGCTCTTGGCCGGCGCCTATCTCCCAGGGCCCACGGAACAAAGGCTCGACCCGACCCCCCCCCACCCCAGACAATCCAGGCCCAGGGCCGACTCCCCACCCGAGCCCTAGAGCCGAGCAACTGCCCCCTCGGCCCAGGCCAATGGCAGGGCGAGGCCCGGGTCCCGCGATGCCAATAGTCAGCCGGCTGGGCACTACCTCTGACTCAGTTTCTCTCGAGCTGCTGTGGGACAGCAACAATGCCCAAGCCCCTTTGGCTCGAACACAGGCTGGCACGGAGCTGTGCACACCTTAACAGGTGCCCGGGGGGCCCGGGACAGGCCCAGGGATGCAGACCTGCCGGCAGCCGGTGCCCACGGACGCCGGCCCCTTCCCAGGCCACCTTTCCAGCACATTAAAGTTTAACTCCAAGGCACAATTCCACAGGCTTAAATTTTAACCTAGCCAAATAAAAACACAGACACACACTGACTCGCATCTCTGCAACGCGGCCCTCGCCCTCTGCGGCCCGCTCCGTGTCCAAGTCTGCAGGGCATGCCGGGGAGAAGAACCTGCATCCCCAAGGGAGGGGGGGGACACCCCAGGGGACCAGCGCAGGAGGGGCCTTAAGCCAAGTCACAGGCTGGACCTGCCACCGTGGGGGCCCTGCCCATGCTGCCTCCACCGCCCAGGAATGTTCCAGCACTCAGGGCATAGCTGGCACGGCCCAGCACTGCCCACCCAGCCCCAGGCCCACCCTTCGGCAGCCACTCACTGCAGCCACGCGGCTGGGTTGCCAGACCGAAGGAGATGAGCAGAAAAGGCGCCTGAGCCCAAGACTCCGCAGTCTGTGCTCAGTCAGTGAGGGCCCGGGGGGGCGGGGGGAGGACACACACGTGCGAGGACCGAGGCACCACCATCGGCTCCCCCCCGCGGTCCTGAAACATCAATTTAGCTACTCGGTGGCAAAAAAGGCCCCATGGGGCAGCTGGGCGTAGGGGTAGGACGCGGGGTCCCGCTAGCAGCAGCCTCTGCCAGGGTCACTCCCCAGTACAGCATGATAACGACTAGATACATCCACGAATGTCAAGGTCGTCCCACAAAGCCGGTGCAGAAAAGCTCCAAGACAGGGGTGAACACAGCAGCCGCCCCCCTCTCCCGTGCCTCCCCGAGCCCAGCCTGGCCCAGGGTGCGAGCAGGACCGAGGCACTAGCCTTCCCTGTGCCCGGGGGCAGTGCCCGGCCGAAGCCGGGAGCCGCTTCCTCTGCACGAAACGCAGCGCTCGGGCGCGGGCTCAGGAATGCAGCTCCCCTCTGCCAGCAAAATCCTTCAACAGGTTTGGGAGGATAAAAACACCAACGAGCGAGGCCTGAACAATGCCTCTACCTGGGCCCCGGGCCAAGCAGCAGGGGGGCATGGGCCCTGCACCCCACCTCTGGCCAGGCAGCACCCGCTGCAGCAGGGGCTCATGGCAACACGGACCCCGGGTTTAAGAGGCAAGACCCCCTCTTCCCTCGTGCCAGGTTGCCCTGCCCCCAGCCCCGGGTCTCAGAGCCGGGGGGCCCAGTGGCCGCGTCTGATCCGAGTGGCTAAGTTGGGGTGCAGCACTGTGGGAACAGAGCTGAAAGGAAAACTCTGGCAACGGGGAAACAGTAAGTGGATTAGGCCGAGCCCTGCAGTCGGGGCCAGGCTGTAATCTCCTTTACCGCCCTCCTCTGAAAGTCACCTGCAAGGAGGGTTCAGGGGCCCCCCAGCAGCTCGCCACCCCCCTTCCCCCAGTGCCCAGGGCCACAGTCTGTGGACAGGGATGGAGTGTCCCCCCGGAGGGCAAGCCAGGCTTTCGGAGCCCACGAAGTAAGGGGTCCCCGGGACCCTCGTTCTCTGGAAGTGCCACGTCACAAAGGCTTCCCCATTCAAGAACTTTTAAAAAAGGAAGGGGAAAAAAATGCCACTCGAAGCCCATTTTGAAAGTTCTTGTTCAAAAAGATCCTTGTTCATTGATTTGGGTGAACAAGTCTAACAGGGGGACCCTGGGCCCCACACCCTGGGCCGCCCTTCCGGAGGGGCGCCAGCAGGGGCTGCCTGCCACCAAGGGTGCTGTGTGTCTGGCCAGGGTGAGAAGTCGGGAAGTGACCGCTTGAGGCTGGGCTGGGGAGCAGTGCACAGGCAGGCAGGGCGGCAGTGACCACCAGCAGGACATGGGGACAGACGGGCTGGGACTCAAGCCCCTTTGGGGGCTGGGAGAGTCCCCGGCGCAGAGCAGCGGCCAGTCAGCCCGGCTCCTGCCTGGGGGCCACCTCCCCTGCCATCAGCCAGGTGGGTCCTCAGCACTCCCCAGCCCCCAAGATGGGCCCATCCCTGCTTCTGGTGGCGACCGCAGCATCCTCCTCCTGCGCCAGGAGAGCTGACCCCAGAGGCCTCCCCAGGGGCTGCCCCCCACACCCTGCCCGCACAGAAGACCGGATCGGCCTCCCGCATGCAGGCCCAAGACGGCCACTGCGCCCCAGGCAGCCGCAGCCCAGGAAGGCAGGCGAGCCGCCCCCCGAGTGGCCAGCCGCGGACCCCCCACACACGGACACCCCGGGCCGCAGCCCCGAGTGGCCAGCCAGCCCCGGACACGCGCGCCCCGCCGGTCCACACGGGCTCCGGCTGCCCCCCGCCCGCCCCGGCACGGCCCCGCGCGGGGCAGCCCGCACCTGGGGCGGGCCGGGGGCGCGGCGGGCGGGCGCCCACCTGCCCAGCCCTGCGCCCGGGTCGGCGCGACCGGCGGGGCGGGGTGCGGCGTGCGGGAAGCAAAGGGCACGGCGGCCACGGACTGACTCACCGCTCCCGGGCGCGTCCTCCGTGCCCGCTCCACGGGGGCCCCGGGGCCCGCAGACACCTGCCCGGGGACGCGGCCGTGCGCCCGCGCTGGCCCGGCGCGGCGGGGCCGTGCGGGGGGGGCGGCGGCGGCGGGGGGCGCGGGGGGCGGCGGGGGGCGCGCGGGGCCGCGGGGCGCGGCAGGTGCGGCGCCAGGTGCAGGCCGGGGCCGCTCACCTGCGAGTGTCCGCGGCCGGCGGCGGCGGCGGCTGCTCCTCGGCCGGGCCGGCCGGCGGGGCGCGGGGGCGGGGGCCGGGCGGGCGGGCGGGCGCGGACCGAGCGCGGCGAGGCTGCGGGCGGCGCGCGGGGACAACGCCGCTTTATCGGGTCGGAAACAGCCGCTGCGCGCCGCTTCCGCTGACGCAGCGCCGGCCCCGCGCTTCGGCTCTGCAGCAGCCGCGCGCGGGGGGCGGGGCGGGGCGGCGGCGCGCGCGCCCATTGGCCCGCCGAGGCCCCGCCCCCGGCGCCCCGCCCCGAGGCCCCGCCCGCCCGCTGAGGCCCCGCCCCTCCTGGAGTCCCCGCCCCCTCGCGGCGAGGTCACGCCCCTCCCGGGCGGGGCGGGGCCGCCTCGCGCCCCCCCCCCCCCCCCCGCCATCCCCCCCCAGCGGCCCGCGCCGCTCGCAGGCGGCTGCAGTGCGGGCGGCCCCTCGCGGGTCCCCGGTTCGGTCTCTGCTTTCCCCGCTGGTCGTTTTTTCTCTCTCTCCCTCTCCTGGCAAACACCTTCCCGCGTCTTCTCCTCCGCCCCGCCCCCAAGCCCGGGTGGCTGGCGAGTCGGGGTCCCCTCGCACCCTCAGCAGCCCCGCCTCCCTCAGCCCGGGAGCAGCCGGGGGGCGCTGTTGGGTGCCCCCTGCAAGGTGCAAGGGAACAGGGTTGGCGCTGCAGGCCCCGCACGGAGGGCTCAGACGCAGGCAGCTGGGCTGCAGGAAGCAGCACAGATAACTCCCCGCTCTTCACCTGTTTAGGGGTGCGGGTTGTGCCACGTGAGATCTGGGCCTGGGGCCGCCTGGAGGTTCAGCAATGAGGCTGCAGGGGGAAGAGCTGAGGATGGCAACTGTTGCAAGAGGGTGGAGCGACTGGAACTCTCATGCCTGGCTTTAAGGGAAGGGGGTGCTGCATGCAGGCCCTGTGACCTCTCACACTTCCCCCACTCTCTGTGCGACCTCCGTGACCCGGTCTCTGTTCATAGCTGTGCCGTGGGTAGCAGCCAAAAGCTGGGTGCTCTTCGTGCCTGTCAGTCCTAGAACGGGGGAGCACGTTTCGATAGGTCCCCACTGAGGAACGACAGCAGAGAGGAACAGCACGTGATGTATGTATGTTGTATGTATGCCTGTGTTCTACATTGGTCCACATGCAACAGCCGTGACGCTCATAGTGAGAGGGAATCACATGCAGCCACACGTAGTTTGGGTGGATTTGGTTTTGCTCAGAGGTGAGCTGTGCCACATCGGCTGGGCGGGGGGCAAGCTCAGGGTGCTCAGACGCTTGGCGTGTGCTCTACACTCAAGTCATATAGCTGGCCCCCCCAGGAAGATTTTTGAGAAAAATAAAGACAGCCGTAAAGCATGCAGTTCTCATGCCTATAAAGTGGTCAGTAGTCGTGTCTGAGCCTTAAGCTTGCAGGGAGGGGTCACGGAGGGAAGAGTGGGGGTCCGGAAGGGTCTGTTTGTTTATTGGGAAGGTGCTAGTTCCAGATGGCGACCTTCTCCCAAATTTTGCACCCAGGTAGCCGGTGCGCAGCAGGCTGGACAGACGCACAGAGCACACGCCACATGCGGCCGCCTCCTCCCCCACCTCAGCATCTCGGCTGCGAGCTCCCTGCCACCCAGCCCGAGCCGTGACCTTACACCTTCCCCACCATCACCATCGCTGAAGAGCCCGTCCTCCTGCCCCCACCCTCCCTCTTCCCACCTTTACCCTCTCCCTCCCCCATCCCTCCCTCCCTCCTCCCTCACCCCCACTCCTCCCTCAAGGTGCTCTCTAGCCAGTGACCCACACTCACCCACACGAAAAGCAGGTGTTTACTCCCTCTAATTACTCCTCAGCAATAAAACACTCGCGTTTATTGAAACTTCATTCTTATTCGTTCTTCTCTGTATCAGATTCTGGAGGGCAGCCGGGAAACAGATCCACCCTTCCCTGCGGGCTCGGAGACAGGCTGGAAGGACCTCGGGAAGGGAAGGCTCAAGAGGGGCTCGGAGACAGGCTGGAAGGGCCCCGGGAAGGGAAGACTCAAGAGCTGCTCAGCCCGGGGCCTGTGGAGTATCGGGCGAGAACCCCCCCTCCCCCAGGAAGAACGGACAGGCATGTGCAAAGGGTCACAGAGTTTCACAGATCCTATACCGCAAAGCACTTCCGAGCCTTCAGAAACATCTTGATTTCCTCCAGCCGGCTGGAGCTGGGGACAGCAGGTCACAGGGTCCCGGGTACACGTGCTTGGCACTCCTACGCATGCACACGTGAGCATATGTGTGCCTTGCAGGTGCTGTGCTCGCACACATGCATATACATGTGTATGTGCTGTGTGGGCACTGTGCATGCTCACATGTATACACCTGTGCTACGTAGGTGCTGTATAAGTACACGTGTGCATATGTACATCTCTAGGGTTTATCTGTAGGCAGTTCATGTCTACTTGCGGGTGCCCATATGTGTTCATGTACATGTGTGGTTTACATATGTGCCCTGGGAACCCTGCCAGTGCTCCATCCTAGTCAGAGCACCTGGTCGGACACCTTTGTGCCCCCAAGTTCAGTAGGAGCACCGCCTTGCAGTGGGGAGGTCTAAGGAGCTGGTCGGGTCCTCTGGGGGAGCGGTCAGTAGCAGATCCTCCGTCCTCCCGCCCCCACCCTCCCTCCTCCCACCTTTACCTTCTCCCTCACCCCCACCCCCCTCCCTCCTCACTCTGCGTGTCCCCACAAGGACCATGCTGAGGCTCTGTCCCGAAGAGGCCTCCAGCGGCCCCCCCAGGCACTCTAGCAGGTGCGCTTGTGCGGGGGGGGGGGGGGGGGTGCGGGCGGGGACTGTGAGAAGTCAGGCCCCAGCGGAAACAGAGCGAGCAGACTGTGGTCCCAGCATCTGCCACCAGGGCCCCCAGGCAGCCCCTCATGGCACCCAGCCCTGAGGACAGAGCCCGGCACCCCTGGCAGCCCTGGAGTGAGTGAACTCTGTCCTGCGCCCCAGCAGGGTGTGGCAGGACTTTCCTGGGCTCGGCCCTCCCTGTCCTTCAGAGCCTCCTGGTCCCTAGCAAGGGCCAGGACCCAGCACTGATCTCTCTGCTCTTTGGGGAGCACTGAGCAGGAGTCTGTTGTCGCCCTGTAAGCACTTTGCCTTCTCCCTCACCTGTGCACTCAGAGAGGGCGGTCCCTCACCTCTCAGATTACCGGAGCCTCAAAATTGCTAAGCAGTGAAACTGTTTAACCTGATCATTTCTGTAGAGCTGCCAGGAAACTCCTCCTCCAGGAAGTCCTCATGGGTATCGAGTCTCAAAGAAAGAGCAGCCCCTTCCCACGAGCGCTGAGGCACTGTGCCCTTCATAGGTCACCCCGAATTGCAACTGACCATTCTGTTCTGGGCCATGGGGGCTTTGCCAGCCCATGCCAGCGTCTGGTACCAGGCCAGGATCACTGCTGCATTGCAGAGTCAACCCATATGGGGACCGGTAGGTGGAGCAAGAGAGAGAAAAGGAGATTCTCAAGGAGGGTGCAGGGGTGGGCTGGGTGAACATGGCACATGGACCCGGGAGCGATCCCTGAGTTAACTCGTGTGTTTGCTCACTGAGCCCTCCAGGTCATGAGGCTGGTGCTGGCGGGGAGGGGGCGGCGGTGGGGGGGTTGGCATGGTCCCATGGTCTCAGGGGGGCTGAGCCCAGTGCTGGCACCCCCATGGTCTCAGTTCAAGGGGCTCCTCTGTGTTGTCTGCAAATGGCCTTCGCTGCTTAAGCAACACGCTTTTTGCTTTTTGGGTCATACCTGGCCATGCTCAGGGCTGACTACTGGGTCTGCACTGAGGATTATTTTTTTAATTGAATCACCATGAGATACAGTTAACAAAGCTTTAATGTTTGAGTTTTAGCCATACAATGACCTAACACCCAGCCCTCCACCAGTGCACATTCCCCACCACCAATGTCCCCAGTATCCACCTCCCCTTTCTACCCTTCCCCCTGCCTGCATGGCAGACAATTTCCCCCATATTCTCTCTCTACTTTGGGGCATTATGGTTTGCAATAAATATACTGAGAGGCCATCACGTTTGGTCCTTTATCTACTCTCAGCACACGTCTCTCATCCCGAACGATCCCTCCAGCCATCACTAACTTAGTGACCCCTTTTCTATCCCAGCTGTCTTCTCCCCCAGCTCATGAGACAGGCTTCCAACTATGGAGCAATACTTCATACTTGTGTCTACTGCCCTTGGGTGTCAGTCTCATACTATGATATTTTATATTCCACAAATGTGCACTCAGGAATTACTCTTGGCGGTGCTCAGGGGACCATATGGGATGCCGGGGATCGAACCCCGGTTAGCTGCGTGTGATGGCAGTGCCCGGGACTGATGCTGCAACCCCAAGATACACGTTTAAAAAAAACCCTTGCCAGAGTGCCAGGGTCCCCTCCATTGGCTCAGGGACCACCAGGCCTGCCCAGAGGCTTGCGGCCTTGAGAGTACCCCACCCCGTTCCTCTTTTGGGTCAAGGTCTGACCAGAGTCCTCAGAAACATGATGAAGGCAAGTGACCTGGGGGCAAGTTCCTGCCCCCAATCGTCCATCTTCAGTCCCACCCACCCACTGGCATGAGCAGCAGCCGCCTTGGACCCCTGGGTCCACTCTTTTCCCTCCTGCCTTGACTGACAGTTTCTCCCTCCAGCAGGGCCCCCTCCTCCAGGAAGCCCTCTCTGATCACCTGGCACAGGCTAGCCCTACCTCCGCAGCAGGCAGCAAAGCCAAACCGAGCTTGGGTAGGCCCTGCCTCCCAGTTTACAAAACACGGGGCCCTCCCCGGAAGGCTGGGCGGCGCCGGCTGGCTCAGCCTTCTCTCCCGTCAAGTACCTGCCAGCACCTCCCGGAGCAGACGAGGGAAGCCCAGGGTGAGGGGGTGAGGGTAGCACCCCTCTTCTTCCACAACTCCTGCCAGGGCCCCAGGGGGGAGGTGTCACACGCTGTCAATCCCAGGAAGGAGGTGGCTGGGGTGGGACGGAACGGGGGCTCAAGAGGGACTGTGTGGAAGGGGCTCAGGGGGCAGCCCATTTGGGGTCCTGGAGGTGAGTGTGGTGGAAGTCAGAGCCCTCTGACCTTGAGGCAGCCGAGCCCCAGAGAGGTTTCTGGGGAGACGGAGGTGGAAGCCAAGAACGACCCCGAGGGCGCCGGGTGCCAGGATCCATTTCCCGTGGCGCGGGCTGGCCCAGCTCTTCGGCTCCAAGATGCCGAGTGTCTGGGCCGCGTTCCCAGGGTCAGCCCTCAGCAGCAGGCTGGCAGGCAGGGAGGGGTGCAGGGGTGCGGGGGTGCTGCCCTGAGCCAGCACAGGAGGCCTGCACCCTACCGGTCACAGCCCACGAACCTCCCATGAGCTCTGCGGAGCTGAGCTGCGCACCCCCTCAGGCCGCCCGGCCGGGAAAAGTGGGTGACGCTCGGGGACCGGAGAGATCTGCTCGCATCAAAAGTCGTGGGTCCGGGCCTCACAGGTCACTCGACCCAGGGACAGAGGGGGACCGGACAGAGGGGGACAGGGCCAGGGTGTGACAAGGTCACAGTGTGACAGGGTCTGGATGTGACGAATTCAGGGTGTGACAGGACTCACGTGTGGCGGGGTGTGATTGGGTGTGACAGAGTCCGCGTGTGATGGGCTCCGGAGTGGCCCCCCTGCCCAGGCTTGCAGGAGCCCAGAAGGCTCATGGTTGCGTGTCCCTGGGACTGCTGGATGGAGAGGCCTCCTGGGGCAGCTCTGTGGGGCCCCACGGCAGGCCAGGCACTGCTTCAGGGGGGTCAGAACTGAGACGGGGGGGGGGTGTCATGCAGTTGGTCCCACCCAGTGACTAGTGACTAGTGATGACCAGGGGACTCCCTGCCAGACCCATCCCCCAGGAGCTACACAGATGGGAAGGAATGAAGGGCAAGGGAATGAAGAAATGAATGGCAAGGATAAATAAATAAATGAAGGAATGAAGGGCAGGGATGAAGGAGTGAAGGAATGAAGGACAGGAATGAGGGAATAAAGGGCAGGGATGAGGGAATGAAGGTCACAGGAGAGGGAATGAAGGGCAGGGGTGAGGGAATGAGGGAATGAAGGGCAGGGGTGAGAGAATGAAGGGCAGGTGTGAGGAAATGAGGGAATGGAGGGCAGGGATGAGGGTGAGGGAATGGAGGGCAGGGGTAAGGAAATGAAGGGCAGGGGTGAGGGAATGAGGGAATGAAGGGCATGGTGAGGGAATGAGGGAATGAAGGGCAGGAGTGAGGGAATGGAGGGCAGGGGTGAGGGAATGAGGGAATGGAGAGCAGGAGTAAGGGAATGAAGGACAGGGGTGAGGGTGAGGGAATGGAGAACAGGGGTAAGGGAATGAAGGACAGGGGTGAGGGAATGAGGGAATGAAGGGCAGGGGTGAGGAAATGAAGGTCACGGGAGAGGGAATGAAGGGCAGGGGTGAAGGAATGAGGGAATGAAGGGCAGGGGTGAGGGAATGAGGGAATGAAGTACAGGGGTGAGAGAATGAGGGAATGAAGGGCAGGGGTGAGGGAATGGAGGGCAGGGGTGAGGGTGAGGGAATGGAGGGCAGGGATAAGGGAATGAAGGGCAGGGGTGAAGGAATGAGGGAATGAAGGGCAGGGGTGAGGGAATGGAGGGCAGGGGTGAGGGTGAGGGAATGGAGAGCAGGAGTAAGGGAATGAAGGACAGGGGTGAGGGTGAGGGAATGGAGAGCAGGGGTAAGGGAATGGAGGGCAGGGGTGAGGGTGAGGGAATGGAGGGCAGGGATAAGGGAATGAAGGGCAGGGGTGAGGGAATGAGGGAATGAAGGGCAGGGGTGAGGGAATGGAGGGCAGGGGTGAGGAAATGAGGGAATGGAGGGCAGGGATGAGGGTGAGGAAATGGAGGGCAGGGGTAAGGAAATGAAGGGCAGGGGTGAGGGAATGAGGGAATGAAGGGCATGGTGAGGGAATGAGGGAATGAAGAGCAGGAGTGAGGGAATGGAGGGCAGGGGTGAGGGAATGAGGGAATGGAGAGCAGGAGTAAGGGAATGAAGGACAGGGGTGAGGGTGAGGGAATGGAGAACAGGGGTAAGGGAATGAAGGACAGGGGTGAGGGAATGAGGGAATGAAGGGCAGGGGTGAGGAAATGAAGGTCATGGGAGAGGGAATGAAGGGCAGGGGTGAAGGAATGAGGGAATGAAGGGCAGGGGTGAGGGAATGAGGGAATGAAGTACAGGGGTGAGAGAATGAGGGAATGAAGGGCAGGGGTGAGGGAATGGAGGGCAGGGGTGAGGGTGAGGGAATGAAGGACAGGGATAAGGGAATGAAGGGCAGGGGTGAGGGAATGAGGGAATGAAGGGCAAGGGTGAGGGAATGGAGGGCAGGGGTGAGGGTGAGAGAATGGAGAGCAGGGGTAAGGGAATGGAGGGCAGGGGTGAGGGTGAGGGAATGGAGAGCAGGGGTAAGGGAATGGAGGGCAGGGGTGAGGGTGAGGGAATGGAGGGCAGGGATAAGGGAATGAAGGGCAGGGGTGAGGGAATGAGGGAATGAAGGGCAGGGGTGAGGGAATGGAGGGCAGGGATGAGGGTGAGGGAATGGAGGGCAGGGGTAAGGAAATGAAGGGCAGGGGTGAGGGAATGAGGGAATGAAGGGCAGGGGTGAGGGAATGAGGGAATGAAGGGCATGGTGAGGGAATGAGGGAATGAAGGGCAGGAGTGAGGGAATGGAGGGCAGGGGTGAGGGAATGAGGGAATGGAGTGCAGGGGTGAGGGAATGAGGGAATAGAGGGCAGGGGTAAGGGAATGAAGGACAGGGGTGAGGGAATGAGGGAATGAAGGGCAGGGGTGAGGGAATGGAGGGCAGGGGTGAGGGTGAGGGAATGGAGAGCAGGAGTAAGGGAATGAAGGACAGGGGTGAGGGTGAGGGAATGGAGAGCAGGGGTAAGGGAATGAAGGACAGGGGTGAGGGAATGAGGGAATGAAGGGCAGGGGTGAGGGAATGAGGGAATGAAGTACAAGGGTGAGGGAATGAGGGAATGGAGGGCAGGGGTGAGGGTGAGGGAATGGAGGGCAGGGATAAGGGAATGAAGGGCAGGGGTGAGGGAATGAGGGAATGAAGGGCAGGGGTGAGGGAATGAGGGAATGAAGGGCAGGGGTGAGGGAATGAGGGAATGAAGTACAGGGGTGAGGGAATGAGGGAATGAAGGGCAGGGGTGAGGGAATGGAGGGCAGGGGTGAGGGTGAGGGAATGGAGGGCAGGGATAAGGGAATGAAGGGCAGGGGTGAGGGAATGAGGGAATGAAGGGCAGGGGTGAGGGAATGAGGGAATGAAGGGTAGGGGTGAGGGAATGAGGGAATGAAGGGCAGGGGTGAGGGCTAAGGGCATGAGGCTGGTGGGAAGGGGAGAAGTAGGGCAGCTTTCAGCAGGATGGGGCCCATGTGAGCCCCACGCTGGCAGGGACATGGGCTGGGGCTGGGAGGCCTGAGGAGTCAGGGGTCCTCGTTTCCCTCCTTTGGGAGCTGAGGAGCAGCTCACCCCCTGCCCCAGCGGGGTGGGCCGCCCAACAGCACACCACCTCCCAGAGCCTGGGGTTCCGGTACCCGTTCCACACCACCGGTCTCAGCATCCTCAGTCTAACTTCTGCTCCCCCACCCACAGTGACTTCAGAGGAGAGGGAGCATGCGTATGTGTGTGTGTGCACATGTGTGCTTGCATGCGTGTGTGCATGCGTGCATGTGTGAGTGTGTGCATGTGTGTGCATGTGTGTGAGCATGTGTGTATATGTGTGCATGTGTGTATGTGTTCATCTGTGTGCCTGTGTGCGCGCATGTGTGCATGTGTGCGTGCATGTGTGTGCATGCGTGCGCATGTGTGCATGTGTATGCATGTGTGCAAGTGTGTGAGAGTGCGTGTATGTGTGTGTGCATGTGTGCGTGTGTGTGCACAAGTGTGCATGTGTGAGCATGTGTGTATGTGTGTATGCGTCCATGTGTGTGCATACATGTGCGTGTGTGTGTGCGTGTGCAGGGCTGGGCATCAGACTGTGCATGTAGAGACCCCACGGGGGGGCCCAAGGACCCTCATTCCTTTGTTTGGTTGAGACAGACGCAGCACATCCGGAGGTGGGAGGCCCAGGGCACAGGGACCCCCTCAGCTGTGGAGCATCGAGCCCCACCCTGCTAGAAGCAGCGAAGCAGGACTGGGGGCCCAGCTCTGAGGCCTGGACAATGGGGGCTGGCCAGTTGTCTCTCGCCACGTGGGTAGAGTGGCACCCGCATGTTCCCTCTGCATCTAGGCTCAGGTTGTCTCAAGGACCCAGAATAACGTCACGGTCCTGCCACCGAGGTGGGGTGCAGGGAGGGGACCAGGCCCACCCAGTTCCCGATGGACCTGCTGGGTCAGTTTGTCCCTGCCAGAGCCCCAGCCCAAATGGCCTGTGCCACCCTCCCCGCTGGCCACTCCTCAAGCAGGGCCTGCCCACCTGGCTGGGGTGCCAGCCCTGGGCACTCACTCTCTGGGGATGGTGCAGGCCCCCCAGGCCTGTGAGGTGGACAGGTCTGGCCCCAGGGGAGGTCAAAGCGCAAGTCTGGGAAGCAGGCCTGGTGCATGTGGTGCTGGTCTTGGTGCCAGCGAGCGTTTGGCTTGTGGCCTGAGGTGGGGGGTCCAGGGGCCCAGGGGAGGGACGTGAGGCACAAAACCCTGAGCTGCGCTGGACAGGCATGAACGCTGTGCACGCTGCGGACCCGAGACCCCAAAGTGCACGCGCACGGCCAGCCCCTGGATGCGCACAGACCTTGGATCCCCTGCAGAGCCCCGGGGGCCAGAGCGGCGTCAGATTTTGTCCTTTGTCTATTCTCTGAACGACTGTACAGACTTTCCTGCAGCTGCAGTCTGAGCCATGATGAGCCTCTCAGAGCACACAACGGGGGTCACTTCTGCCCACCTGCAGAGATGCCCGAGCACTGTCAGGCTGGGGGGCACCTCTCAGGGACCCCCATCACACCCGGTCTCTACCCCTGGGGACCCCATCACACCCCTCCTTTACCCCTGGATTATCATCCATCTAGGGCAGCCTCCACTGCATCCCCCTTCTTGGGAGAACAGGGGGGACCTCGGGGTCCACCCACTAGCTTCCTCCCCGTGCAAAGGGTCATGACTGTCCCCACCTGGGGCTGATGGCCATGTGGCAAGAAGCTGGCCACACCTGGAAGTCCCTGGATCCTGGTGTTTGGGGTGTGGACTTGACTCAGAGAAGGGTCCGCGGTCGCCCAAAGGCCTCCCTCAAGCACCTCGTGCCCACCCCATAGCCACATGTGGGGATCTCTGCCCTCCCTCATTCGCTTTCTCTCCTATGACACGGCCTCCAGGCCTGTGGGGACGACAGGAGGCCCTTGGGGGTTGAGGCCATCTGCATCTGCATCCCAGGTTCCATTCAGCTCCTTCCAGAAGCTTCCCCTACCCTTTGAGGCTGACAGGTATGTGAGTGTCTCCTGCCCCATCTGTGTTGCGTGACTCTGTGTCCTGACACAGCCGGGGCCCCTCTGAGGAAGGGTCAGGCTGGCACGGACAGGACACAGGCACCATAGCCCCCCACAGAGCCGCCTGGCCGCGGGGCTGGTGGTGGGTCCCGTCAACACCCTTCCCGCCCCCAGCTGTGGGAGGACGAGGCGGGCAGAGGCTCAGAGGGGCAGAGGTGAGTGGGTAGGGCCTGGACCCTTGGTCACGGCTCTTCAGCCTGGGGCTCTGTCCAGGCCCGGCCCTGACCACCCTGGGAGGTCAGTTACAGCCTGTCCTGTTCGTCACTGCAGGGAGAGCTTGGGCAGAGCCGGGCAAGGAGGGGTGAAACCAGGCCAGGAGGACGGGCTGGGCAGGGCTGTGTGGACCCTCAGGCCTGGAGCCCTGCGTGGGGCCTGTCAGGCCCTGGCCAGCCTGAGGCTCTCAGAGTGTGAGTGTGTGTGAGTGTGAATGTGAGTGTGTGAGTGTGGGTGAGAGAGCAATAGGTGTGTGTGAGTGTGGGTGAGAGAGCAATAGGTGTGTGTGTGAGTATGTGAGTGTGAATGTATAAGTGAGTGTGTGTGAGAGAGCAATGAGTATGTGTGAGTGTGTGAGTGTGAGAGTGTGTGAGTGTATGAGTGAGTGTGTGTGTGTGAATATGAGAGCAATGTGTGCGTGAGAGATCAATGGGTGTGTGTGAGTGTGTGAAATGAGCAAATGTGTGTGAGTGCGTGAATCTGTGAGTATGTGAGTTGTGAGTGTGTATACTTGTGTATGTGTGAGTATGGATGTGAGTTTGTGAGCATGTGTGTATGTGCATGGGAGTTTGTACGATTTTGTGTGTGATATGTGTAAGTGTACATGAGTTTGTGATTGTGTGTATGTGACTAGACGAGTATATGTGAGTGTATAAGAGTAAGTTTGTGAGTCTGTAGGTGTGAATTGAGTTGTGTGACTGGGAATGTGTGTGAGTGTGTGTGTGAGTCTGTGAGTGTATGTGTCTGAGTGTGTGAGTGTTAGTGTGTGTGAGTTGTGCGCACGTGACTGTGTGTGGAGGGGGTTGCCAGGGCGGTGGAAAGTACCCTGTAGGTGCCATAGTGATGCCCCGGGGGCTACACCCAGGCCCATCACATGCCCAGTCCATGCATGCCCTGGACAGCTCAGGGCCCTAGCTCTGCGGGAGCTACCGGCTCCACCCCCGAGGCCCTGTGCCCATAGTGGGGTTTTGCAGGAGCCACCGGGAGGTGCTGGGGTGGGAAGGCAGGTGCCCTGCTGGCTCTCACCAGCCAGCTGCCCCGAGGGACTCCGAGTAGAGAAGTCATAGGGTGCTGGACCGCCCCGCTCTACAGGAGTCACCGAGGGCAGCACGGGAGAAGGCTGGGGTGGCCTCAAAGGTAGGGCGGGTCTGTGGGCCGTGGGAATGGTCCCGGGAGCTGCGGAGGAAATGGGGTGCCTGGCACCCCAGCCCAGTCTCGAGGGGGAGGCTGTCGCAAGGCCCCAGATGTTGAAATGTGGTGGTGACAGCCGCCAGTGAACTCGGTTCACCCCCCCAGCCGGGAGCCGCCCTCCGCCCTCCGCCAACCTGGCTCCGGGGCCACACGCAGGCTGTGTGCTGGCTCGAATCCCCCAGTTCCGACGACGGGGCCTGGGTGTGTGTGGGGGGGGGGGGGCGGGGCCTGCCGCGGGCGTCCCTGGGCCTCGGCCCACACAGTTCGGGCGGGGTGGGGCGTGGATGGCGGACGTGACGGGGCCACGGGTGCTGGAGCCAAGGCAGCCGGGAGCCCGCTGAGCTCCTACCCTGGCGCTCGGGAGCGCTGGGCACAGCCTGGCAGGCGGGCACGGGCGCCAGAGGCGTGGGCGCGACATGAATATTGAACAGGCAGCTCCTCCGAGCGTGGCGGGCAGCTGCCAAGGTTGGCATGGGCTGCGGCTGCGGCTGCGACAGAGTCGAGTCTGTCTGACGGCGGAGGCTCAGGGCCCCTGGGGACTCACTCGGACTCTTTGCCTCAGTTTCCCCGCTGACCGTTGCACCTACCACCAGGCTTTCCCCATGCAGAGGCCAGCCAGCTGCCTTCCGTGCTGGGAGCTGCGTGCTGAGGTGAGGGGATGTGGGGACAGGGACACTGACCACAAGCGTGGGTCTCCTGCAGCTCTCGGGTATCAGCCCCCCTCGGGACCTTCCTCAGCCATACTCGGCTGTGGGCGCCGCCCTGGCCAGTCGGCATGGCTGGGCCCGACTCGACCCCATTGCTCGCCTACCTGCCTGCCAATTAGGGCACCCACAGCTCCACAGCTGTTAGGAAACCACCAGGAGGGGCTCCTATGACCCTGTCACTGTGTCTGGGACCCCCTGACCCTAGGGTCCGGGGGGGCCACAGGTAGGGTGGCCCGGCCACACACCCATCTGGCAAGCCCCAGAATGCAGGGGAAAGGGCTGAGGGACAGGGGCTGCCAGGGCTCTGAACTGGCCCCACATTCCCGACTCACCCCTCCACACTCCCCCCTCACCCCTCCTCCAGTGCTCCCCGACTCAGCCCTCCGTGCTCCCCAAATCAGCCCCCACACTCCACAATTCACACTCCGTGGGGTGTGCAGGGGGGCGGTCTCACCCAGCCATGGAGACAGGCAGGGAATGGCGTGCAGGGAATGTGCCCAGCGCTCCCGAGCGCCAGGGTAGGAGCTCAGCGGGCTCCGCCGTCAGACAGACTCGACTCCCGTAGTCAGACAGACAGCGGAGCTTAGGAGCAGGAACTGCTGCTGAGTAGCCGACAGGCTCGGAGCGAACAGTTGCCCCCGTAGCCTTTTGTAGAAAGTCGGAGATACTCGTTGGAGATACTTGGAACTTCCTGCCTGCACACCAGGACCATGGTGTCAGGAACCTGCCCTGACAGAGCCCTCAGGGCCTGGAAGGTGGAGAAACTGTCAGGTGACGGGCGTGGGGTGGGCACAGGTCACAGGGCTGCAAGTGGAGGCCACAACCCAGAGGGCCACCGGGCACGGGGGCTCCCAGGCTGCCTTGCAGTGCCAGTCAGGCAGTGCACACCGAAGGGCCCATGCAGCCCAGAGTGCAGGCGGGTGTGGGCAGCAGAGCCACCAGAGCTGGTGTCAGCCTGGACAGCTGGTGCCTGCAGCTGCCGGCCGGCCGCAGGCCTGTCCACCCCACCCCCTGCACGGCTTCCTGTCCCGTGGCAGCAGGGCCGAGGCTTGACCCCGAGCCCTGGCGGGAGGAAGCCTCCTTGATGGGCTGGCGGGGTGTCCCGGGGGAACCCTCGGAAGCCCTTCACACCCTGCCGGGCGCCTGGCCAGGGCGGCCCCCCGCAGCGGCAGGAGGCCCGGCCCGTGCACCCGTGTCCCCGAGGGGCTGATGAGAACGGGCCAGCCTGCTCACTTCCTCTGCAGCCCGGGTCTTGCCCCAGGCCAGAGCACATCCATAAACCAAAGACGTCCACGGGTCAGGGTATGTCCATGTGCTGTCCAGGTGCCCATGGGCCAGAGGGTGTCCTGGAGTGGGCTATGTCCACCAGCTGTGCCCATGCACCCGAGCATATCTCAGGGGCTCTGTGGCCACTGTCTCTGTGCAGAAGTGTGTGGAACCAGGGGAACCCCGCCTGTCCATTAGTGCCCATGGCATGGCAGGCAAGTTCCTGCAGTCTTTTGTCCAATGCACAGGTGCCGTCCACTCAGCTGGACCCTGTCCTGGCATGGGGCGCTCCTGACCCAGGCCGACCCTCCCTGGAGTCAGGTCTGGGTCCTCCTCCCACCAGCCCCTGGGGTCAGGTCTCCCCTTTTTCCCACACCCACATGGGGCCTGACCGACCCCCTCTCCTTCCCGCCCCCCCCACCACCCTGCCACCTGCACCCATCTGTTTTTATGGGGCACCGACTCTGCCAGGTGTCTTGAATTTTGAGCTGAACAAAATCTCAAAGGGATGCTGCAGGGGGCGGGGCCTTCTGCAGCACAGAGTACCCTGGAAAAGGGGCCCTTAGGCCTTGGGGGGGCACCGTTTGGCTGTCACTGAGCGGGGGAGCAGAGGAGGATGGAAGGAGGTCCTGAGGCTCAGGAGATGTGAGGTGTGGGGCCACAGCATGGACAGAGGCTGTTGAGAGCCCCTAGGTTCTGTGGCAGGGAGGTTCTGGCCACGTCCCCTTGGTTCTGGGGCCACTTCACTGGCTGCGCAGGTCACGTGGATCCAGACAGGGCAGGACACCCCAACATGGCAGGGGTGTCCTAGCTGTGCACCCCAACATGGCAGGTGCAGTCCCCACAGTGCTGAGGGCTGCAGTGGGCCTGTCTCCAGCCCTTGTCCAGCCGCGGGTCAGCTGTGCCTGTGTCCAGCCAGGGTCAGCAATGCCCATGTCCAGCCCGAGGGCCAGAAGTTCCCGTGTCCAATCTGTGCTCGTGTCCATGTGTCAGCAGTACCCATGTCCAGCCTGTGGGTCAGCAGTACCCGTGTCCAGCCCATGGGTCAGCAGTGCCCATGTCCAGCTGTGGGTCAGCAATGTCCGGGACATTGATCCATCTGAGTGGTCGGCACAGCTGAGCCCAGGCGTTCTGCCAAGGTGGGCCAGGGTGTGAATCAGTGCCCAGACACCTGTCCATGGCACCTGGCAGAGGTCCCCAGCTGTGCTGGACGCTAGGCCCAGCGTCCAGCTCTGGGGGAGGGATTGTAGCACTGCGGAGCAGATGTGAGACTGTGACGACTTTTCGGGGTCCCAGCTAAGTGCCTGCTGCCAGCCAGGCCTCCTGTGGGGTGACGACCAGCTGGTCCCTCGCGGGGCCCAGAGAAATAGGTAGGGTCTGGACCAGGTGGCCAGGGTGACGGGCAGTGTCAGCTCCCCCTGGAGGCCAGAGAGGGAGCTGCAGCCCCCACTGCCTCAGGGTCCTTAAAGCAAAGCCCCTTGCAGCTCCAGAGCCCCTTTTCATGCATGGGCCAGGCTGATTCGGGCTTCTTCCCACCCTCAGGGGCTGGGGGCTGGACCCCTAGTTTCTCAGAGTCCGAGACTCACTGAGATGACAGTCACAGCGTGGTGCCCTCGGCCAGTGGCGTTTAGAGGTGCCAGACCTCCAGGTCAGTGCTGAGCCCCACAGTTCTGAGGCCCTGAGCTGCTGGGCTACAAAACGAACACGCCTTAACCCCCCCCCCACCCGGCCCGGCCCTGCCCACCAGGCAGCCGCCCCCCACCCAGCAAGGAACCCGGACAACTCCCGTGTCCACCATGGTTTGCTGAACCTCTCCTGTCCCGGCCGGCAGTGCCCATGGGGACCTGGCTCCTCCTTGCAGCCCAGCCGGACCATTCAGCACCGGCACCAGCCCTTCTCCGCAGGACCCAGTCGGGTTCCCTGGGGTGTTTGATCGCAGGAGAGAGGCAGGAGGTGTGGGGGTGTAGGGCAGAGGCGGGGAATGTGGGGGTGCAGCATCTGCTCTGGGTCTCCTCCCCACCCCGGGGGCTGTGAGCTGGGCTCCGCCCCCACCCTGCATGCCCCGGCCTGGGACCCCTGAGCCCTCCCAGGTACCTTGCCCTGGGCACCCACTTCTCCCCACTTCCTGCTCCAGCTCCCGAACCAGTTCCTAGAGCCCCTGGAGATAAGGCTGCTCAGGTTCCAGGATGGGGAGCCCCCCTGCACACCATGGTAGGTCCCCTGGGGACACACAGTCCTTCCGACTCATCACACCTTCCTGAGTGTCTTCTTCCTGAGGACACCAGCTCAGGGTCACCCAGCAAACAGCCCCACTGGCAGGGAATTCCTGAGGCTCTGGCTCTGTGCCCCTCGCCCTGTCAGCCCTGACCCTGTACTTCCTCATGCCTGGGACGCAGTGGGCACCCCCCTCCCTCGTCTCAGCAGGGGTCCTCTTCAGGGTCAGCTGAGAGCTCCTTGTGTGTGGGATGGCCAAATTCTCACCCCTTGGGGGTCTCAAGGCCTGGGGCTCCTCCTGGGAGCCATAGGAGCAGTGAGGCCGCTGAGCAGGGACACAGGGGGTAGAAGGAAGGTTCTAGAAGCAGGCACTGAAGGAGGCCGCAGTGGCACACTCCCAGCGTTGGCGTGCAGGAGTCAGCGCAAGGGTTTGGGGTGTTTCCACCCTAGCCTGGGCATGAGGACACTGAGGTCTGGGCGGGGCTGAGGGACCGCCGGGTCATCTGAAAGCAGAACAGGCCCAGCCAGAAGCCTCCCGGTCATGACCTCATGCTGGGGTCAGAGTTCAGCCCTCCTGTTGGGAACTCCGTGTCTGTATTCCCTTGGTGCCACGGCTTGTTGTGAGACTCAGGTGAGGGTCTAGCCCTCTCTGTGCCCATTACCCGCCAAAGGAGGTGACCCTGGGTGCCCACAGGGTCCCTGTCCCCTGCGTAGGTAGGAGAGAGCCAGGGTCACTGTCTGTCTTCCTCCCTCTGATGCCTCCCCCAGTCTCCTGCCTGCAGATGGGAAGAGCTGATTGACCGGCTTCCTTGGGGGTAGAACTGGCAGCCAGAGCCTCAGTTTCCCCCCTGCAGAACTGGGGTTGGGTGGGGTGGAGGCCAGCCAACAGCCCGGCTCCTCCCTGGGTCACAGCGCCCCCTGGTGGCCAGATCCAGAGGCACCTCAGTCCGGCAACCTGACCCCACCCCCAGCGAAGGCTCCCCCAGAGCAGGCTGGCAAGTGCCTGTGTGCACTCAGTCCTGCCCCCACAGGTCCAGGGACAGGGGAGGCTCGGGATACATCAGCCCAGAGGAGTGAGAGAGCACGAATGGTCTTGGCAACCATGACCATGGGTCGGGGAGCGGGGCTTAGGGCACCCCAAGTCCCTCAAAAACTTAGTGCAAACATTGGTGATGGGCACATGAGTACACACAGACAGAGCACGCCATGCACATCCATGCGCGCAGAACATACACATGTACACAGAACACAATACACACACGTGCACACAGCAACCACACCTACAGGTGCGCACAGAACTCCATGCACACAGCAACCACGCACACCTCTGCACACAGCACAGCACGAACACAAAGCACATGCTAAGCGCAAGGCATATAGATCAGGTGTTCACATACATGTACATGCGATGCTCACATCCTAGCAATACACTCGGAGCACATGTCACACACCACACACACACACACACCCCACATGTACCCACACTAGTACCAGCATCGGCCACACACAGCAGTGCACACGCGTAGAAGCACAAGCCGGCCGGGAGGGAGCTCGGCTGTGTGGTACGTGCCTAGCCCCGCCGCAGTGTGGCACCCAGAGGCCGCCGGGGGCCTCTCCCCTGTGGACAAGCATACTCAGGGGGCACCCTGAGTGGAATCGGGAAACTTCCCCCAAAGAAGGAAGAGAATGAGGCACCCGGATGTGTTAGCTGCCCACCTGATGGAGGGAGAAACTGAGGCTCCCAGTGGAGAAGCTGGTGTGACGAGGGCTGGGGTGTGGGGACACAGTGTCTGGGGGTGGGGTGGGAGGGTAATGACAGGGGCAGCGTCTGCTCCTTTGGGGGGGCCCTGAGCCCCTGTCCTGAACGATAATGGGGGGTGATGGGCCGGAGGCCCGAGAGCGAGGGTGACGCTCCTGCCCCCCTGCTCACTCCGGGAAGCTGGGGCCGGCGCCAGCGTGACACTTCCTGCTATTAATGGACTCTAATCTAAACAGGCCCCAATATTTACCTCCAGACGCCTCCGCCCGCTGCCAGACGGCCAGAGTGATGGTCCTCGTGCCTGCAGCCCTCCCCATCCCTTGGGCGGACAGAGGAGGCAGGAACCGCCCTGGGGGCAGCCAAAGCCTCAGTTTCCCCGCCTGCAGATGGGGGCGCTCCACCTCAGGCTTCCAGGTGGGCTCAGCAGGCCTGAGGGTTTCCCTCCGGGATTTTTCAGGCTAACCCCTGCTCCCTCGGCCTCCTCTGAGGGCGAGAGCCACGCGCTGTGGCCTGACCCTGCTGATAGCACTGCGGCCGGGGACGAAAGGTCTGCAGCGCCCCCTGCTGGAATGTGGACTCGGTGCACAAGGAAAACAGGTTTAATTGGGCGGTGGACAGATACATGCATCACTCAGCCTTGCCCGACCCAGGGTCGGGGGAGTCCTGGTGGGGTGCAGGGCCTTCTTGACACCCAGGCCCTAGAGGGACTGGTCACTGTCCCCTAGGGACAGGGGTTGTGGGACCCAGACGAGGTCACAGGATGAACCCCAGTCCCACAGCTGAGGAGGGGGGAAACTGAGGCCTGCCTGGCAAGGTCAGATAGAGTTCTCAGATGGTCCCCCAAGTCCCCTCGCCTATAGGGCAGGCGACCCCCTCTGGGCCAAGGAGGGGCAGCCACTCTGATCCCTCACCCTGCCCTCCCAGCCCTCTGGAAGCCTGTGGGTGGGGGAGGGGTTCAGCCCTCCCAGGATGGGGTCCCCGTGCCCCCACAGCCTTCCTCAGGGAGGCCCAGTCAAGACCCCCCAGATGGGCTGTTCTCGGAAGTGCCGCTCCCACACAGAGGGTCTGGAGCACCCCTCGCCCCACAGGAGGGTCCTCCGGGTATATCAGGGTCCCTGCTCAAGGCCCCCGCCATGCCAGGTTCGCACACAAGCCAGGGGACAATGGCGGGAACTGACAGTTGGGAGGCCCACCGAGCCCCGAGAGCCGAGGGTGGCCATGGCAGGGCTGGGCTGGAGCCCGCCGGCCCCTGTGATCCCCACACCCCGCCCCACTGCTCATGCTGCTCAGCCCACACGGCGTGGCAGAGCCTAGACCGAAACCAGTCGCTTGCTCTGGGCAGGGCAGCGGGAGGTCGGGGACACTGGGCACGCCCGCAATTGCTTCTACCTGGTCCTCAGGCCATGACCCTCATGGGAGCAGATTCTTGGGTCCTGAAACCTACCCACGTCCGTTTCACCAGGCCCTGGGGCAAGCAATCGCTACCCCGACTTCTCAGCAACACACTTGCAGGGCGGGCAGCATGGTGGACCTCCAGTCCAAAGTCACTGCAGCCAGCGGCCGGGGGCGTGGGTAGCCTCCGTGCCGCCGTCCATGCCAGGAGACACAGTGTGGTGCTTGTCCCAGTCCCGTCCGGCTAGCTAAGCCTCAGGCCCGTTGGCCAGGGCTGTCGGGAGGGCGCGGGGGCTGGGGCTGTGCTGCTCCCCGGTGCCCTTGGAGGTCTTGTGCAGGCCCACCACGTCCCCGCTGCTGGGCTCGCCATCTGCACCCGGCCGGCCCAAGAGGCCACGCACCATAGCCTGGAAGCCGCTGGTGACGAAGCAGTAGACGATGGGGTCCAGGCAGCTGTTGAGGCTGCTGAGGGCCACAGCCACATGGTAAGCCACGAGACTCAGCGGCCGAGGCACGTCAGGCCACAGCACCACGGCCACCTGGCGGGCGTGGAAGGGCGTGAAGCACAGGAGGAAGATGACCAGCACGGTGAGCAGTAGCTGCATGGCCCGCACGCGGCGCTGCCGGCCCTGGGGCAGGAGACCGGGCCTGGACAGCGCGCACACCATGCGGCCCGTGAAGGCGCTGAGCACCAGCAGTGGCAGCAGGAACTCCAGCACGGTCAGTGCCACCACGCGGAAGCACAGCCTGTCGCCGGCTGCCACGCCCAGCACTGACAGGGTCACGGTGCCCGCCGCCAGCCACACGCAGGCGCACACGGCCCGAGCACAGGAGGGCTGGCGCCAGCGCTGCGAGCCGTCGGGGCGCACGATGGCCAGGTAGCGGTCCACACAGATGCAGGTGAGGAAGAGGATGGAGCAGTGCATGTTGAGGAAGTAGCCGAACACATGCGGGAAGGCGCAGCGTGGGCAGCCGGGCGCGCCGTAGAACACCAGGAAGCGCGTGGGCAGCGAGAAGTCCACCAGCAGGTCGGTGACCACCAGGTTGAGGGTGTAGATGACTGAGGGCGTCTGGGCCCGGGTGCGGCAGCAGAACACGTACAGGGCCAGCCCGTTGAGCACCAGCCCCGCCAGGAAGATGACGCCGTGCACGGCCATGAGCGCCAGCCACAGGCCGGGGTAGGCCGCATGCAGTTCTGCGTCCAGCTGCGCGAACAGGTGGAACAGGGACGTGCTGCCGTTGGCCGTGACGTTGGGGGTGGCTGGGGCCGTGGGCAGGGCGGGGGCCATGGCGGCGGACCCTGGGGCCTGTAAGGAGAGACACACTCACTGGGGCACACACTCACTGGGGCACCCTCCGCCCTGCCTGGGGGGGACCTGGGACCTCTCCCTGCTGTGTCCCGCTAGCTCTGCTGACCCCAATGGGTGGGAGTGGAAAGGGTCTGAGCCCGCGGGTCCCAGGCGCAGGGGGGCCAGCCCCAGGGGCCTGCGTGCGTGGACGGGGCCGCTCACGTGGCATCTGAGTCTGGAGCATCACAAAGGCCTGACGCCAGAGGCTGGGGTGAAACACCGGGGGTGAGGGACCCAGGGTGAGGGACCCGAAGTGAGGGGTGCTGGGATGAGGGACCCGGGGTGAAGGGCTGAGGGGTTAGGGGGTGAGTGGCTGTGGGGTGAGGGGCCCCGAGTATGCTGGTTCAAGCCCTGGACTGTCTTTGCTGCTCTTGCAGGCCCTGGGGTCTTGGCTCCCACAACACTGAATTCCAACCTGCCTCAGAGATGTGCTTTCCTGCCCGTGTGGGTCCGAGGGCCTCCCGTCACCACTGGCCCTGCCATGTTGGCTGTCCGGGACTAACCTTGAGCCCAGATGTCAGTGCTCTGCTGCCAGAAACTGAGTTAAGAGGGGGGGTGCGGGGGGATAGCTCCAGCTTCTGGACCTAGCCTGTGGGGGTTGCTGGGTGTAGGAAGCATCTAGCGTCTTTTGTCCCTGTGGCTAAAATGATCCTGGTTATCCAGCTTTCTTTTTTTTTTTTTTTTGCTTTTTGGGTCATACCCGGCAATGCTCAGGGGTTCCTCCTGGCTCTGCACTGAGGAATTACCCCCTGGCAGTGCTGCGGGGACCCTATGGGATGCTGGGCATCGAACTTGGGTCGGCTGCGTGAAGGCAAACACCCTCCCTGCTGTGCTATGGCTCCAGTCCCAGGTTATCCAGCTTTCATCCCATCCTCTCTCAGTTGCAATGCCTCTTTCTTCAGAGAGCCCTCCCTGATTGCTCCAGTAGGCTGCTGCCTCCTCTGCATGGCCGCAGTGACCACTGCTCTGCACAGTCTGGCTTGGACCCTCTTGCTGCTCCCCACGGGTTCCCCAGAGGGGAGAGTCACATGGCCACAGCCGGAAGATGCTGGTCTGGGGAGAGCGCAGGTGAACTCGGCTGGCGTGGCTCAGAGGCCGCATGCTCACGACCCCCCAGGGCGGCTGCCCTAGTCAGGAAAGCACCACGGGAGGGCAAGTCTCCTCACACGTACCCTGGCCCATGACCTGGCAGGGGGGTGTCAGGTCTCCCTGTGCCACCCTGGGGTGCAGCCGTGAGAGGGGAGTCAGGGTGGGGGGGCCCGTTGGACTCAGGCATGTCCAGGGAGAGGCGCGCAATGCTGGACACAGACCCGGGGACTTGCAACTCGCCCGTACGTCCACTGGCCACAATAGACACGGGGGCTCTGCCCACACGGCCATGGGGATGGGAGGGTGGACATGGGGGGCTCTGTCTGCATCCTCCCGGCCACCCCGAGGGCTCCTCTGTGATCCTGCGCAGCACACAGGGCCTGGGCAGTGAGGGCCCCCCCCAACTGATCACACGGGCTGCAGCCAGGCCTCTTCCCTGTGGTGGCTGCTCTGCCCCCGCGCCCCAACTCTCCCCGCTCACACCCTCCCCGCACTCCCGCCCCAGCTCTGCGGCCTCAGTCTGAGACCCTCAGTCCTGTCCATGCCCCCTCTCAGCCACTGTTCCTCGTGGGTGTGGTGAGGACCCTGAGGCCCCCAGCTCTTCGGGAGGCGGATGTCTGGGGAGTCCCGGCCATCAGCTGCAGGAGCATGATCACCAGGTACTCAGACACACGCAGCCCGGTCACACCTCAGTGTTCCTGCGACACCATCCTCTGCAGAGCCATGTCAAGGGTCCTCCACAGGCACCTCACTGCCCGTTCCCCTCACCGTGGGACGCTGCCTTTACCCACGCAGCTGTGCCACCTGCTGAGGGCCCCTGCCCCCACGGTGCCCCCACAGCTCCTTGATCCCACAGGCCCTTCCGGCAGTGCCAGGCCACTCACTGCCTACAAGGCATGGAATGGGGCATCTGGGGCTTTCACGGTGGGAGTCGGAGCCAGGGGAGCCACTTGAGCTGGCAGTGGGAGTCCTCTTGGGAGGCTCTGGGGCAGGGTGCTTGCAGTGGTGCCAGTGCAAAGGCCCTGGGGTTCAGTGCGGACTCACAGACTCTGGGCAGGGGATGGAGCCAGCTAGGACACCTCAGCACTTGACCCTACCCCAGCCTGACCAGTAAATGAATCCACACCCCCTGCCCAGGCTGTTACCCCCAACCCCATGATTTGAGACCACCTCAGTCTGTTTGCCCACCGGTGAAATGAGGCCAGAGTCACCCGCTTGCTCACTGCCTCAGATGACCCCAGAACAAAAGGGCCTCACCTCGGCTGCAGAAGGTGCTCAGAGACACCGAAGGCCCCTGCCCACTGTGTCCTGTCTGCGGCCACACAGCTATGCCTCGTTCACTCGCCTGCCTGCCCGGCACCTTGGCCCCTGGCCAGTTCCCATCCCGCCTGCTCCTCTGGGGAGCCTGTTTCTCACAGAGCAGCGAGCACCCGCAAGAGCCAAGCAGGGCGGGCAGGGCCCCTTGAGGGACTCTGCTGGGGGACCTGGGCACACCTGATGCCCTGGGCCTCAGTTTCCCACCTCTGACGGGGCAGGAGGGGCGGGTTGGGGGCAGCAGAGGGTCTGTGTGGCAGGACGCAGCACTGACCATCCTTCAGGGCGGGTCCCCCTCTTAACTCAGGGGCTCTCCCCAAGCCCTGCCCCAGCCTGGGTATAGGGTGGCCAGGACCCGATGCAACTCTGGGGCCCCCTGGCCTTTCACTGACCTGTCCCCAGGAGCCACCAGAGCTTTGAGCAATGGGGAAATTAAGACCAGCAGCAGCGGTACCTGGAGGAGAATGAATGAGTGAGTGAGTGAGTGAATGGAGGGATAGAAGAATGAATGAATGGGTGGGACCTGAGCACCAGGTGAGGGTATCCCGGGCCCCGGGGAGGACCATTTCTTCCCACTGCAAGCTCCCTGCGGGCCTTGGTGGGCCCACCTGCACGGCGGGCCAGGGACTCAGGCCCCCTTCCCCCTCCTCCCGCCCTGCCCGGCCCTGCCCGGCCCTGCCCTGCGCCTCCCTGGCCACCCGCGGGACACTCACCGCGCCTCGCACCTGGCGGGTGGGCAGCGGAGACGCAGCGGCTGCGGGACCCCGCGCGGCCTCGCAGTAGCACCGGACCCGGACCGGACCGACCCGGGACGCTGCCCTGGGCCGGCCGCGCCTTCCCGGCCTGACGTCAGGCGGCCGCGGGGCTGCTTTTGGGCAGAGGCGGCGGCGGGGCGGGCCGCCGGGAGGAGCCGCGGGCGGAGTCCCCAGGGCCCCGCGCGAAGGAAACTGAGGCCGGGAGGGCGGGGCTGGGCGGCGCGGAGAGGCGGGGTGCGGGCGCCCCGGGGAGGGCGGAGGGGTGGGGGCACCCGGGGAGGGGACAGCGCGCCCCTTCCCTCCGTCCTACCCCGCAGACCTGCGGCCTGGAGTGGCCCTAGGGGGCTCGCAGCCTGCATGCGGGGGTCTCCCTCACCCCGGGGGAGGGGGCAGGGTGGTCTTGAGAGAGCAGTGGGGGGCGGTGAGGCTCAGGGTCCGGGGCCCTGGGTCAGAGGTCGGGGCGCTGTCCCCGGGAACCCCCCGGCACCCCAGTGGTCTCTGGGGCCCTCGGGGGGGGCCCTCCGGACAGCCTGGAGCAGCCTCTGCCGCAGTGCAGGCCGAGCTGTGGGGGTCTGTCCCAGAGGGGAAACTGAGGCCCAGAGTGTCACGGGAGCCTCGGGCACCCAGGTCTTGCCGAGGTGGGACTCAGGCGGCTTCTGCGTAGGCGCCTGAGGCCACTGGGCGGAGCCAGGCAAGGCCCTGGCCGGGTCGCACCTGACCTCACCTGACCCTCCCCACCCCGGCACTCTCTGACCCCTCACCTTGTCACTCTGACCTGTCACCCCTCACCTCGTCACTCTAACCCCGTCACGTCACCGCTCGCCCCGTCACCCCTACCCCCTCACTCTCTGACCCCGTTATTCTGACCCCGTCACCCCTCACCCGTCACTCTGACCCCATCACCCCGCACCCCGTTACTCTGAACCCCTCACCCCGTTATTCTGACCCAGTCATCCCTCACCCCGTCACTCTGACCCATCACCTCTCACCCCCTCACTCTGAACCCCTCGCCCCTCACCCTGTCATTCTGACCCCGTCACCCCTCACCCCGTCACTCTCTGACCCCGTCACTCTCTGACCCCGGCACTCTGACCCCATCACCTCTCCTTCATCTGACCCTGTCACCCTTCACTCCTTCTCTCTGACCCCCTCACCCGGCACCCTGATCTGGTGGAGCGCAGTGTCCCGCGTGGCCCCCGCGCGGGAAGAGGGGGCTGCCTTTGGGCCACAGCTCTGGGGGCAGGACACAGCCCTGGTCCTCCGAGGACCCGCCAGCCCCGGGCCAGCCCTGCCAAGCCCGCGGTCCCGGAGAGAGCGCTGCGGGGCGTGGCCCTCCGCCAGTGGGCGTGGCCACCCGCCGGGGAGTGGCCTCATAGGGTGGGCGTGGCCTCACCACCTGAAGAGTGTGATCTCGGTGAGTGGGCGTGCCCTGTCACCTGGAGGGCGTGGTCTCCACGAGTGGGCGTGCCCTCACCTCCAGGGCGTGGTCCCGGTGAGTGGGCGCGGCTCTCAGACGTCCCAGGACTGCACGCTGCCCACCTTCTGCTTCCAACAGGTAAGTTGTGCGTGGGTGGGGGCGCGCTGTTAAGCAATTTAGAACCCTTTTGTTTCTCGAGAGGCCGGCTGAGCCCTCTGATTGTGGGGCGCTGGCTCCTGGAGTGGTGGTTTCAGTGGTATGACCCCCTAATGTGTGTGCACAACACAGCAAGAGGCTGGGGCCGCGCCAGAGGGCACCAGGGTGTACCCGCGCTCTGCAAGAACTGGTTCAAGCTACACAGCAAGGCACCTGAAGGTGGACTGCTGACCCAGCGGCCGGAGTGCCCCTCTCCTGCTCAGAGCCTCCAGTGATTTCTCGGCCTTGGGGGAATGGCAGGAGACACATTGCCCCCCACTCTCACCTGTTCCCCCCGATCCGATCCGCGGGACACTGCCGGCAGGGCACTTTCCTGGCAGTTAGCCAGGACGGTGCTCACTTCCCTCCCTCTTTGCACCCTTCGTTCCTTTCACAGCTTCTTCCTTTTTTTTTTTGTGGGGACACCCAAAAAAGACATAGTGCCCAGGGCTTGTCTGGCTCTGTGCTCAGGGACTGCTCCTGGAGGGGCTTGGGTGGACCATACAGGGTGTCAGGATTCAAACTGGAGTTGGCTGTGTGCACGGCCTGGGTAATAGCTCCCCTACTCAGGAAATTTGAGTTTTGATAACTTTTTTTTTTCTTTTTGAGTCACACCCAGTGATGCTTAGGGGTTACTCCTGGTTCATGCACTCAGGAATTACTCCTGGCCGTGCTCAGGGGACCATATGGGATGCTGGGAATTGAACCTGGGTCGGACTGCGTGCAAGGCAAACGCCCCACCCGCTGTGCTATCGCTCCAGCCCTTTGATAACATTTTTATTTCAAGACGGGAGGTCAGGGGGGGATGATGGAGGAGAGCCATGCCATCAGAGCCTCGCTAGCCAACCTGCTTCAGGCCCCATATCTTTGTTTTCGGTGAAAGGAACCACACCTGGTGGTACTTAGAGGCTCCTCCTGGCTCTGTGCTTGGGCCTTGCTTGGGCAGTGCTCAGGTGTTGGATATTATCCCTAAGTGTTTTCAGCTTCATCATCAGTGAATTGCCCTTTTTCCTCCTCCCAGCGAAGCTTACAGTGCTCTTATGAGCATTCCTAATCCCCTGAGTTTATCTTTAACCTTTCCTTTGTGTTTTACCCCTCGTTGTTACAGTTCCCCGAGTCAGTCTTGATTGCTTATAAGCCGAAAGTTTTTGGTAACTGTGGACTTTGTATTTGTAGTGTTATATTTGTACCTGCTTTTCTATTTCCCTTTCAGACCTTTTATATTTTACTATAGAGCAATGCTCTTTGCTTAAACACAGAAAGGCCATTAATGCTGTGCCCCTGATATTTGGGAGTTGATTGACTCTGAAATATATCTACTCCTGGGCATCTGTCATAATTACTTGACTCAGGCTTCAGTTGCTGTAGTTGCCAACACCCCAAAAGGGAGTCCCGCTGTGGGACTGGGATGGACCCAGGGCGAGTGGCGAAGGTACCCAGCATCGAAATGAGACAGTCTAGAAAGCATAAAAGCACAGTCTTGATGCAAGCTTTTATGACTTAAGAGACAGGACCCCCATGGGGAAGGACAAGCCGAACTGGCCAGTCTGGGATTTACAGTAAAAGTCTTGCTTGCTCTCAGAGCCCAGAAAACAAAGTTTTGGGAGTTTTATCTCTTACTGTTTATCTAAACGACTGCAAGTATTGGTAAGAAATAGAATTAATTGTTTGACTAATTGTATGACTTGTATGATACATAGGACTAGAAGGAAAGAGAAAAGCATTATAGATATCCCTGGGAGATGGCATCTCCTTGAGTTTATCTCCTCCAGAGAATTGCCTCTGATGGAATGTTTCACCTCTGTAAATCACACGGATGTGCTGTCCTACCCCTCTGACCCCTTCAGATGTTCTATAAGGATGCAAGCAGCTCTGCATTAAACAGACCATTTTCACCATCAAGCTGTGGTCCCTGACTCTCTCTCTGCTGGGGAAGTCTGGGGAGGATGGGAGGTGCCTCTTGGCCACCGAACACACATGCCGTCACAGCACCCACACATGATTTTGTGAACTTACACTTAGGGACCAGGTATTGAGGATAGAACCAAGCCTGAGCGGCAGCCCCTTGTCTGGAGTCGTTAAAAGGAGCCTGAGTTCATCTATAAACAACTCAACCTGTCCTTTCCCCCTAAGGAACATAAAAAAAAACCTCCTTTCCCCAAAAAGACACAGGAAATAACCAAACACGGGGCGAGCACGGGCTGATTCGGGGCAGCAGGAAGCAAGTCCCTCAGCCTCTTCCCGTCTCTGTTTGTTCCTTTCCAAAAATAAAGCAGGATTTTCAATACAGAAACAACCCTTTGGATTCAGGTCCTGTGGCCACTCTGAATCACCACCACAGCCACACACCAGTCGTCAGAAATTTGTAGGGTTTGTTGTTTTAGGGCCACTCCCAGCGGGGCTTGGGTGGATCAGACAGGGTGCCAGGATTCAAACTGGAGTTGGCTGTGTGCGAGGCGAGTGCCTTAACCTGCGTACTAGCTCCCCTGCTCTAGAAATTTGAATTTTGATGACTTTTTTTCAGGAGGGTGATGGGGAAGAGCTGTGAGGGTCCTGGTGGCCAGGACTTGCCAGCCACCCGGGCTCTTCCGGCAGTGCCCTCGCCCCACACTGCCCTGCAGGCAGCAGGCCAGGTGGGCCAGCAAAGTGGGCACACAGCCCCAGCCGCCTCTGGCCCAGGTGCTGTGGCCGACAAGGAAGGCAGGTGAGACAGGGCCTGGAAATCATGAGTCCTTTGTAGGCGCAGGGCCGGCCTGGCCTGCCCCGGGGTGGGCATTTGCCAGCTCCAGGCTGAGAGCAGCTTCCTCATGCTGCGTGTGGTTGTATCTGGGTGAGGCGGCTCATGTGGGCATGAGAGCCCTTCCTGTCCGTCATGGACACTCCCCCCAACAGGACCCCAAGACCCACAGGGCCCGAGAATTCCCGCTCTGGAACCTGAGAGGAGGCAGCCCCCCCCCTCAGATGAGGAGACTTCTCAGAGATGAGGGGACCTTTTAAAGATGAAGCAGCCCCCACAGAGATGAGGGGGTCCTGCAGAGATAAGGGGGGCCCTGCAGAGATGGGGGGTCCCACAGAGATGAGGGACCCCTGCAGAGATGAGGGACCCCTGCAGAGATGAGGGGGACCTCACAGAGATGAGGGGAGCCTGCAGAGATGCATGGGGCAGAGTCAGGACTCGAACCCAGACTCACAGCACCATGTCCAGTCCCTTCCCTTTGGCCATGGTGTCGAGGAGCAGCAGGATGAGGGGTGAGCTATGGCCTGGGTTGTGGGGGACGATTCCCAGCCTGAGCGGGCAGAGGCGGGCCAGCTGAGCCTGAGGGGGCAGGAGCAGCATCCAGGGTGGCTGACAGATCTGGTCTCCGACGCTGACCCTGCTCTCTGCAAGCCACTCAGCCTCAAGTGTCTCAGTTTCCCCAGCAGCAAAAGGAGGACAGAGACACCGGGGCCTGCAGTGAGGATCTTCAGGGAACAGATGGCTTCGGCTCTTGGTCTTGTGGTGTCCCTGGGCTATGCTTTCGGTGGGCATGGGGAGGGTGTGCCGAGGGCCAGAGCTCCTGGGGGCTGGGGGGGGGGGTGGCACTGCCTCCCCCCAGCCCCCTTCCAGCCAAGAGCACAGGCTCTCCCGCACCCAAGGCCCAGGAGAATGCTGTCTTCCCTCTGTAAATCTAGTCCTGTTTAAATCCCACTTCCGCCCTCCCACGAGGGTCTGTCCCTCATCTCCGGCGCAGCTGACGGCGGGACAGGGGAGGGCCAGGACCCAGGAGGCTTCAGGGAGGAGGTGCCGTCTGAACTGGTCCTCTGTAGCGCTGCAGGGAGGGGCGTGTGGGTTCTGTGCCCGCCTCCTGAACTGAGCTCTGGCTCCTTACTTTCCTGCTCTTGTAGCCTTGGGTACTTGACCGTCCTTCTCTGAGCCTCCATATCCTCATTACTGGAGGGAAGAGACAGTTGCATGAACCCTCTGGGTCACCCAAAGATCCTCTGGGAATGCTCAGGGGGTGGGCACTGAGGGGAGCTCTGGCAGGGGCAGAACCTTCCCTGGAAGTGGGAGGTATATCCCCAGGCTTCTCACCTCCAGAGTTAGTGACGGTGGCCCTGCGGACTCCCCACCAATCACAGGCTCTGGGAGGGCAGGCCTAGGCTGACTTGTGCCAGGGAGAGGAGGCCAGAGGCCACTGGTGGGTTCTGCACTCTCTCCTATCCCTGGATGAGCATGAAGCCTTTTTGTGTGTGTGTGTGAGTGAGGGAGCTGGCTGGAGGATGCCAGGAAAGTCGCTCTGGGTGTGACTGCCCGGCGTGTGGACTCGCACTGCCTTTGTGGTTCCTGCCGGGTGCTTTCAGAAGCTTGCGGACTCACGCTGCTTTTGTGGCTCCTGCTGTGTGCCCTTAGAAGCGTGTGGACTCACGTGGCCTTTGCGATTCCTGCTGTGTGCCTTCTTACATGTCTCCTGGGAAGCCAGACAGGCTTTCCCTGCATGCTGCGGGGAGTCCCGACCTCCTGTCGTGACTGGTGCTGGGGCGGGTGCACATGTCTGGCATGGGCGAGGCCTTGGCCTTCATTCCTGGGCCACATGGTCCCTGAGCACTGTGAGGTGCATCCTGGCGGTCCCCCAGACCTTTTCTGTGTTGCCCTGGCCTCGGCCCTCTTTCTCGCTCAGGGCCTCTCAGGCCAGAGAAATAGCAGGCAGGGCCTCCTCCACTGCTGCGGCCCTAGGGGCCCTGGGTTCCACGCACAGCACCAATGTCCTTCACGCGGCCACTCTCCCTGTCCCAGGCCTGACTACGTCTCTCAACTTCTGCGTCCTATCACTTACTCTCCTCCCTACCCCCACTCCTATCCACAGACGGGGCTTATATACATCATGTATCCCCGCCCCTTAGTTAGTTCTGCTGTCTGATTGGTCATAGCAGATGTGGTCATCTGATGGAAAGACCAATCAGGTTGTGTGTGCCCTTATAAGGGCTTGTAAGATGATCTCCGGCCAGCGGCTGCTAATGAGCGCTTGCTGGGGACCCAGGGGCTTCTCATGCCCTAATAAGGGCTGCTCCAAGTCCTGGCCCGCAAGCCCCCCACAGTGCTTTGCGGGTCTGTCCGCCCAGGGAGCCCCCCATCCTGGGCGGGAGTCAGGCGACAGGGGCCTGCTGGAGCCCGGGCTCTCCCAGGAACGTTCCCTGAAGGAATCCAGCAGCTGCACGCACGCCGCAGGCTGGCCCCTCTCCGACTGCCCCCCACGCCCTCCCTCTGCCTCAGGAGCTGGCAGCAGGGCTCTGATGCCTCTAAAGATGGGGGGCACACTGCCTCGTTAAAGATGGCTCCGCCCAGGAACGAAGTAGGCTCTGCACAGCGACCCCTGCTGGATCTGCTCTGTCCTGCAGCCCTGGGCGGTCTCCCCTTCAGCCCCGAAAGGCGTGCCCGGCCCTCCGTGTGACCCCAGTGTGCCTGAGCCCCCTGCTTGGGTCTGCGCAGGTCACCCTCCCCTCCGTGGGCTCCCTCGGTGTCTGGGGAGTGTGGCCACAGCACCCGGGAGCATGAGCTGGTGCCCAGCGGGTGGCCGGCAGCTGGGGGTGGAGTGCGTAGGTGGGTGCTGCTGTTTGCACCCTGGGTCGGCGTGCCCGCCGCTGCTGAGGCCTCCCGGTCTGCAGCTGCAGTTCTGGGCTTGAGGCTCCCCCGCCCCAACTCCGGGACGCCCAGCTGCTTGGGGCCCTGCAGAGGGTTTCAGGCATCCTGGACCCTGCTCCCCAGAGCGGCTGGCTGTGCTGCCCCCTAGTGACCGCTGCTCGCAGGCGCGGCAGCTTACAGAGTGGCCGCCGCTGGGAAGGCAGGGGCAGCGCGCTGCTGGGGACACCCCCCAACCCATAATGGAGAGTCAGGAACCTCCGTCCAGCAGGTTTCCTTGGCTTGGACGCAGTGACTTGGTTGCCCCGGGAGGCATCGCCACTGGGGGCATGTGCTTCCAGGTGTGTGTGGGGGGTGACTGGTCTGTGGCTATGCTGTCCACCCCAGACTCTCCAAGGGGGCTTCCTGCAGGGTAGGCACCTGCCAGACTCCGGACAGTGTGGCTGGGCCGAGCCCACTCCCTGGGCTACTACTCGGCTCACATGCAGTCTCAGGCCGGCCGCTAGTGGCCCTGCCCAATCTCTGGTCAGCCAGGCTCATCTGGACACGCGGCACCGTTCAGACCCCAGTAGCTGCCTCCTGCCCACTCTGTCCACCCCCCAGACTAACCTGCGCACCCACCTGGGAGGTCAGGGACCAGGGAGGGGCACCCTGGGGTCTCTTGAGCCCCCTTCCCCCCCAGCTCTCCAGCGTTCTCCTTCCCACTCTCCTCCGGGCCCTTGTGACCTGAGGGGCAGGAGAGAACCGGGCCATGTCCTGACTTGCTGCCAGCACATCCCTCATCTTGGCTCCTTCTGGGCGCTTGGCCTGGGTAAGGCCCGAGTTCCACCCCGTACTGTGAGAGAACCAAGCAGACATGCGCATGGGTGGTTGGGGTCTGTCCAACAGAGGGGCAGGATGAGCTCCTGCCAGATACCTGGGGGTGCAGGACCGAGTCAGGTGTGGGCTGTGCAGTGTCACCAGGCAGCAAACGCTCACCTTGACTGTGAAATCGGCCACCAAGGCCCTGCAGCCTCCTGAGGGGCCACCCCCGGCCCCCATGCAAGGGGGTTTCTGGGTGGGCGGGGGAGCTGGCAGACAATCTGGGGTCTCCCTCCTGGTCCCCCGTTCACCTGCCAGTTCCGCCCTCTTGCCTGGGACCCTGAACCCTGCTCCCCCAGAGTCCCGGGTCGGGGCCCCCCGCAGCCACCTCCCTCTGCCCTGCGCCTCTACCTTGCACCCTCCGGGGCTGGCCCGGGGCTCCCGTGTGCCTGGACTCTGGGAAGAGCTTCGTGGGGAGCTGACTCTGACACTCAGTGGCTGGGTGTCCTGTGGGGTCATGTGTCCCTGGGGTATGCCTCGCTCCAGGGGTCTCAGGCAAGGCTCCAGGGACACCCCTATCTTGCTGGTCACGGTGGGGGTCTCCGTGGGGGCAGCACAGCTCACTTCTACGATCTAGTGCACAGTGCAGAGCAAGCCAGGCTGGCGTCAGCACAGTGACCACGAGGGGGTGGCTTGCCTGTGGCCTGCAGCCTGTGTCCAGCCCTCTCCCTGAAATGGTCTCCCGGGGGTCCTGGGTAAAGCAAGCGGATATGTGGATACTAAGGGTCAGGAGGAGTTGCACAGTCTGGGGCTTCTTGGGGGAGCTCTCTCCTGAGCCCTGAGTGAAGGGGTCATTGTGAGGGCTGGGGAGCTGTCAGGGAGGGTGACAGCTGTTGGTTAGGGGAGGCAGCTTCTAGTGCAGCTGTCCTCACCCGGGGCCTCTGGCGCATGTGCCCCCAGCTTCTCCCCAGGGGCCACTGGGCCTTCCCTGGGCTGTGAAAGCGGAAGCCACTTCCTCTCCCTATTGGGGTGCAGGGCCTGTGACTCCTGAGGGGGGTCAGCCCCTGCTGAGCACCCCATGCTGACCCCTCCCTCAGAAGCCCTCCACCCTGAGCCCCCACCCTAAGCCCCGGCCCCGCTGAGCCCCGCTCCTCCCTGTAAGACCCCCAGCTTAATCACTGGGGTGGTGGAGGGACGGCTACAGGTCTGACTTCCGGTTTCCTCGGGGTGCCCAGGGCCCACCTGGAGCATGTAGTTGGACTGACCAGTAGCACTGCACTGTCCTCCCATTGTTCATCGATTTGCTTGAGCGGGCCCAGTAATGTCTCCATTGTGAGACTTGTTACTGTGTTTGGCATAGCGAATACATCACCGGGAGCTTGCCAGGCTTTGCCGTGTGGGCAAGATACTCTCAGTAACTTGCTGGGCTCTCTGAGAGGGGTGGAGGAATCGAACCTGGCTTGGCTGGGCCAGCGGCTTGCAAGGCAGACGCCCTACCGCTGTGCTATCACTCCAGTCCAAGTGTCATTAGAAGAAGAAAAGAAAAAAAACAAAACTGACCAGTAAGAACAGGAACTTGGGGCCTCCAAATGGGTCACTGGCTGGGTACGGAGGCCTGAAGGGGGCCAGACGGTGGCCAGGGCAGGATTAATGGATCTGGGGACCACCAACTTCCCAGGGTCATGCTGCTGCCAAGGTGACAGTCCAAAGGGGCTGTTCCAGGAAGAACGAGGCCACAGGGGGACCCACCAGGGACACTGCTATGGGCTGCTGCCCACCCCCCTGCACTCTCCTCCTCAGCTCCTGGTCTCACCGCTCAGCTGCTGCCAGTTCTAGAAAGGGGAACCCCTCTCCTCCCCTGGAAACCTCCTCTGGGGCTGGCCAGTGCCCGGGGTAGCCTGGAACGGAGTGACCCCTTGAGCTGGCCACCCTGGCCATCACTGTGTGTGGGCATGCTCTAGAATGTTCTGAGGTGGGTGGGGCCCTCTGGTGACTTAGGTGAAGTGGGGGGTCTAGAGGCAGCAGTGGCCTTCTCTTGAGTCACCCATCTCTGGGAGCCACGAGGATCTAGGCCTGTGAGCTGCCCTGGCAGGGGAGGAGTCAGTCCGAGACATACCCAGGCCTCTCTCAGGAAAGAACTTCAGAAGATGAGCAGTGAAAGAGAACAGATTTGGGAGTTTTGAGGAAGGGGGCTGTGTATGTATAGAGGGAGAGAGAAGGAGGGAAGGAGGGCGAGAGAGGGGGAGAGAGAGAGAGAGCATGTGAGCATGAACTTCTCCAGAGTGCAGAAGGAGCCCTAGCGTGTGTGTGTGTGTGTATGCGGGTGACACACATGCTCGGGGGCCCCCATGAGCTGGGCAGCACCCGGCAGCGCCTCCTTTGTCCCAAGCAATTTTCCCAGGGTCCCCTGGAGCTGCCCCTGCGGGGCCTCTGCCTGGGCAGGGTCGAGGCTGAGGTGGTGGCCAGAGGGGGCAGGGCCGGGCGAAGCTGACTCTCCTTTGGGTTCCCCTTGGGGCCTTGGCTCCCTTGGAGCGTCTCTCTCGGGGGGTCTCTGGGCCTGAGCTGGCCCCAGGTCAAGGTCTTCTCCGACCGCCCGGCGGGAGTCCCTGTGTCCACAGGTGGGGCCAGGCCGCCTTTGGGCTGTGGGCTTCACGGCTTCCCAAGAACTCGTTGCCACGCGGGGGCCCTTCCCTCTCCGCCCGCAAGCCTCATTCAGTTGCAGGGCTCCTCGCACCCTGGAAATCTGGAGCCCCTTGAAGCTGAAGTTATTTTTCAGCGGTGCGGTCACACCCATCGGCGCCCTGGGTCTACGTGGAGGTGGGGGAGGGGCTTCCGAGCCCGCTCCAGGCCCACGGCCGTGCCGGTGCCGGTGCCGGGAGCTGGGGCTCCTGGGCCTGGGCTCCAAGCCGCACGGGGGTCCTGGGGAAACTCAGGCCACAGCCGGGCCCGGGTCCCGAGGCCGGGGGACCGCGCTGGAGGCCCGCTGGCCTCCACCGGACACCGGGGCCCCTGGCAGCCCGCACACCCCGCCCTCTCCACCCCGGAGGTCCAGCAGCCCAGCCCCCTCGCCGTCTGGCCGGGCCTCCGCGGCTGAGGTCAGCCCCCCATGCTCCCGCAGGCCGCGCGGGGACGCGCTCCCATTGGGCGGCGCCGCCCACGTGGCCGGCTGCGCGCTCCGTTCGGGGCCGAGCCTGTGCGCGCGCGTGGCCGCCCTCTCCGTGGAGCCGCGTGGCGCCCGCTCCCAGGTCGGTCTCCGCACGCGCGCGCGGGTGCGTGTAGGGGCCGGGGGCGCGCGGGGCCGGGGGCGCAGGGGTCGGGGGCGCGGAGGGGCGGGGGGCGCGCGCGGGCACCTGGGCCCGGGGCGCGGAGGGGCCACGGGCGCACGGAGGGGCCCGGGGCGCGGAGGGGCCACGGGCGCACGGAGGGGCCGGGGCGCGCGGAGGGGCCGGGGGTGTGCGGGGCGGGGGGCGCGGAGGGGGGTGGGGGCGTGCGTGGGCACGTGCGGCGCGGAGGGGCCGGGGACGCAGGGGGCCCCGGGGCGCGCGCGGGCACGTGGGGCGGGGGGCGTGTAGGGACCACGGGCGGCGCGTAGGGTCCACGGGCGCACATCGGGGCCGGGGGCGCTTGTGGGCATGTGGGGCGTGTAGGGCTGGCGGCACGCGGGCACGTAGGGGCCGGGGGCGCACGTAGGGGCGGCGGGGGCGCAGGGGCTGGGGGCGTGCAGGGGCCGGGAGGCGCAGGGGCCGGGGGGGGCGCAGGGGCCGGGGGGCGCAGGGGTTGGGGGCGCGCGGGCCGCCGCCCGGGGGCAGCTCGGGGGCGCGCAGTGGGGCGGCGCCTCCCCCTCGCTCCCGCACTCCTCTCCTGGCCCGGGCCAGGGTCCCGTTAAAAAACGGGGGTGGGAGAGATCTCGGAGTTCGCCCAGTCCCAGGTTCCCCCGGGAACAAGACTCGATCCCGCCCCTCCTTCTGTCCAAGTTGGGGCGCTTGGCCCCCGGCGCCCCTCCCCGCCCCGGGGCTGGGTTTGGGGGTGGGGTGCGGTGATGTCCCGCCTTGGGGTGCCACCACGGCAAGACCAGAGCGCGGAGCCCGGGGCTTGAGGGTGGAGGGCTCTGGACCAGGCCCTCCAGGCTGTGCCGCGGAGGCCGGACACGGCTCACAGGTGGGCAGGGCTGGGCCCCCTCCCCTGGCCTCGGGCCTGCGTCCGCTCTGCTGCGGGACGGGGCCAGCTCGGGTGGAGGTGTTTCGGGGTGTCCCGGGAACCCCCAGGCCACGGACTGGGCCTCCACGGCAGCCTCCGGACGGGTGTTCCAGAAACGGGTGGGGGTCCCGTGCCCCCAGAGGCGGTTTGGCCGGGTTGGCACGGGGCCCAGGGACACGGGGTCCCACGTCCCCACCGCTCGCTCTGGGCGGTGTTCTGGGAACGCTGCTCCGCCTCCCGTTCGAGGCCTCGGGGCCCACAGGAGGGGGGTGGGTCCTTGCCACACTGTCCAGGCCACCAGGAGGCGCCACTTGGGCAGCCTGCTCAGGCTCTGGAAAGTGGGTGGCGGGTGCAGGGTTTGGCAAGACCTTGGGTGGGCAGCGGGACTGGGCCAGGGCAGGGGCCAGACTGAGTCTGTGAGTGTGGACGAACGCGGGGCGGGGGGGACCTTCGTGAGGCCTGGTTTGGACAGACGTGGACATGTGGCCCCTTGCAGCAGCTGCTGGTGGGCAGGGCCTGGTGGGCAGGGCCTGGTAGGCGGTCGGCGGAGGAGGAAAACGGGGGCTTAGGCCTGGAATGCGCAGGGCGCCGGGCCCGGGACAAAGCTGCACGTCTGGGCTGTGTCCCTGGGTCCTGGGCCTTTGGCTGGAGCTGGACCCACGAGACTTCCTGCCTCTGGCCACCCTGCCCTGTACCTTCTGCCTGGGGTGTCCTTGCCACCAACTGCCCGTGGCCTTCCTCCTACAGGAAGCCTTCCCAGACCACCCGAGGGAACTTTCTTAGCTCCCACTTTACCCTTGGTCCCCTGGGCTCCTGGTGCCCTCGCTTCCCGGGCTGGCGTGAGGGGGGGAGGGTCCTCCGTGCATACACTGGTGGGGTGGGGTGGGCAGGTCAGTGCAGGCTAAGAGCACCGAGGTGCTGGAGCCCAGACTGGGACGGGGCTGCGTTCCAAGCGCAGGACTTGTTTTCTGGGTGGGACCCGGCCGGGGAGCGGCCTTGGGTCCTGGGGCCCCTCGACCAGCCCCATCCACTCGACGCCCGCGCGGGCCCCTGCACTGTGGCCTCGTTGTCGTCTGTGCTCTGAGTTGTGTGGGAGCCGGGGGCCTGGCCTACCGCCCCCAGAGACTGGCGGGGCTCTTCCCGGGTCCCCCCCCTCGAGGCTGGCGGAGGCTCTTCCCGGCCCCTCAGCTCCCCGCCCCCCCTGCTCCTCCTGGGAGCGGAGCGGTTCCCACGGCCTCCCTGGCAGGGCTGAGGCGTCTGTGGCGCGGGTGGGGGGGCTGCCTGGCCCCACACTCCCCGGGGAACGGAGCCCCCGCCACTCCCGGCCCGGCCCCCCGTGACTCAGGTTTCCTGGAAGAGGCGTGGAGAGATCCCCCACCCCCACCGGGCCCCTCGGCCCAGGCCCATCCCCGCCCCAGCGACCCGCCTCCCCCTCCAACCCCCCCCCCCCCCCCCCCCCCCCGCTGGCACCCCACCCCAGACAGCTGCCCCGCCCGCGGGCCGCCCAGGCGGAAGTCTCCCTCCTGGGGTCAGCCGCGCGCGCCTTCCTCCCGGCTGCGTCTGGCTGTCCGCCCAGTGCCGTGTCAGCTGGGGAAGGCCCCTTGGAGGCTGCCCAGGGTGGGCCTCCCCACCACGGCCTCCCTGTCCCGTCCACTCGGCCTGGCCCCGCCCTTCCTCCCTGGGCCTCGGAGGCGCGCGCTCCCCGAGAGTGGGGGGCCAGCCAGGCCGCAGACTCCACGGAGGAGGCCCCGGGCGGGCCCAGACGGTCAGCAGCCTGTGGGGGTCGGGCTAGTGCCTGCCTCAAGCCTGCATCTGCGGTCTGAGCAGCCCAGGGCGGGGTGGGGGGAGGCTGGCTGTGGGGCCTCAGTTTCCCTGCGTGTCCGGCCGGGCCCCCTGCATGGGCTCTTTGGGGCTTTTTTCCTGGTTTTGGGGGCGCCTGGATGCGGCGTCTGCTGCCGGCTCCGAGCTCCTGGCCCCTACTGGCCACGGGATGGTGACCCACCCTCGGCCCTCAGCCCTCTCATGACCGTCCTCAGACAGGCCTGTCCACTTCGCATGGACGGTCGTGGACGTCTCAGGCGGCATCTCCCAGTCCCCAGGGCGGAACTCTGCACCTCCTGGCCTCTGTCCTGCCCTCTCCGTCTGGCCCCCGCATCCTGGCTGCCAGCAACTGGGCCAGGGGACGGGGAAAGATGGACAAGGGAGGTCCTGTTCCCAAGGTGGTACCAAGAAGTGGACAGAATCCACTGGAGGTGGTCACCCTCCCGGAGCCAGAGTTTGTCCTAAAGGGAGGATGTTGTCAAGGGGCAGGAAATCAGTCAGGGTGGGCTTCCTGGAGGAGCTGACCTCAGGCCTGGGCTTAGATGAGAGGGTCACCAGGTGCCTGGGTGCGGGGCTCCTGGAAGGGGGTTCCCCCTGGGCACTGGCCTGATTGGGTGGCATCAATCACCCCCCACCCAGGCACCGTCACCAGCCCCTCTGGGTCTGCGGTGGGGGGGCGTGAGACTGGGGTGGTCCCGGCAGGGCGGCCTGAGCGGGTCTTCCCCGTGAGGACAGAGGCGCCTCTATGTCTGGGTGCCCTGCGCAGTCCCCCTCCTGCTGCAGGGTGGGGGAGAGCAGATGGACCCCAGCTGGATGCAGCACCTGTTCTCTGGGCTTTGCAGGACGTGCCAGTCCGGCTGGGGCAGGGGTATGACGAGGAGGCGGAGAGACCAGGGGCAGGGCGGAAGATAGCTGGGCCCTCACCACGGGGACCTGTGGGCCTGAGACCTTTCCCAGTGGCGGGGGTGGGCAGGGGGGACAGCCCGACTGAGACTGGGGGTGAGGGGCAGCCCCCCTCCCCATCATCCTGGACACAGCCTGCTGTCCCCCAGCCCTGGGCAGCCCCATCTGATCTAGTCCACCCCGCCTTGCTGGCCTGAGCATGGGGTGTCTGGGCCGTCCCCGGGGGAGACACCGTGCGGGCCAGTCCGTCCTCCTGGGGACCTGGGAGTGCCAGGTACAGCCCACCCCCACCATGTGCTGGGCTGGGCAGGCCAGGCCCTCTGCGAGGGTCAGCAGCGGGCCAGGAGCCTGGCTGGGCATCACGCTGGGGACTGGCTGGCATCACGCTGGGGACAGGCACTGCCCAGGGCCATGCGCTTTGTCTCCGCATGTGCCCATGCGGTGCCAGACCCTGCTCCGACCCAGCCCACAGCCCCCTTCCACGCCAGTGCGTCCCCCACGAGAGGGGCCAGGCCTGAGCAGTGGGGGCCACAGGCGGGGTGTGTGTGTGTGTGTGTGACCGTGTGAGTGAACCGTGTGTGCACTAGTGTGAATGTCTGTTTCCGTCTGTGGGAGTGCATATTGGGTGAATGTGTGGGTTTAGGTGTGGATGTGAGCTTACGCGTGTGTTAGTGTGTATCTGTAAACATGTTTGTGGATATGAGGATGTGGGCACGTGAGTGTCTGTGAGAATGTATGTATGTGTCTGTGTGCCTGTGAGTGTCTGAGTGTATCTGTGTGAGTGTGTCCGTGAGTGTGTGTCTGCATGTGTGAGAATGTGTGTGTCTGCATTTGTGTTTGTCTGTGAGTGTATCTGTGAGAATGTGAGTGTGTGTGGTTGTATGAATGTATGTCTGAGTTTATGTATGTGAGTGTCTGCTTTGTGAGTATCTGTGTTAGAATGTGAGTTTATGTGAGTATATGAGTGTGTGTCTGTGAATGTGTGTGTGTCTGTGAATGTGCCTGTGTATGTATGCCCCGTGTGTCTGCGTGTTTATATGAGCGTGTGAATATATGAGTGTGTGGCTATGTGTGAGTTTATGTGAGTGTGTGTGTATAAATGTGTTTGTGTGTCTGTGTGTGCCTGTCTCTATGTGCATCTCTGTGTGTGTGCCTGTGTGTGTCGAAGTATATGTGAGTTTTTGTGAGTATATGAGTGTGTGTCTATGTGAGTGTTGTGTATGAGTGTGTGTGTGTCTGTGTGAGTTTATGTGAGTGTGAGTGTATAATGTGTTTCTGCATGTCTGTTGTGTGTGCCTGTGTGTGTGTCTGTATATGAGTATGTGTCTGTGAGTGCCTGTGTGTGTGCTGTATGTCTTTGTGAGTGTGTGTGCGTGTGTGTGTCTGTGTGCTCCTTGGGCTCTCCCCTGCACTCCCCAGCCCTATGGCCCAGCCCCTTGTGGGTGGTCAGGAGGGACCCCAGTTCCTGAGGCAGGACTGAGGCTCTACTCAGTGGGGGCTTGGAGGGGCCGGGTAGGAGCCCCAAGTCCAGGTCATGCCGAGTGCTGCCCACAGGCCAGGTGGGCGCAGTGCCTGGCTGTCCCCTGCGGGACCCCTCCCCCTGCTCCCACAGCCCCTGCCCCCGTCCTGCAGAGAGGGGGGTCTTCGGGCCTGGGCGGGGGTGCCGGGCAGTACTCAGGGCCATTCCTGGTGGTGCCCAGGACTGAGCCCAGGTGTGTCAGCACTGTTGCCCGAGACCCGCCCAGAGATGTTCGGGGGTCCAGGCCTCCCCAAGGCTGCGATCCGTACTGTCCTGGCCCCCTCCCCCCCCATGCCGCTGGGACATGGGGGGTGGGAGCAGGGCTCGGGGCCTTCTCATGGGCCCAGCAGAGCCTGGACACGGGCCAGGCACCCCGCCCACCCCAGCGCCATCCTGGCCCCAGTGGCCTCAGGTGAGGCCAGTGGTGGGTCCCCGGGAGGCTCTGGCACTTGGGAACTCTGCCCTCGACCTGCCCCCGGCCCCTGCGTCCCTCGAGGGGTCTCTCAGGGTGCCTCGGGCCTGCTTCTCGCTGCCAGGCTGGCCCAGAAATAGCTGTGCCCCCTGGCCCCGCCTGGCTGCACCCGGGGAGCCTACGTGCGCGGCGTCCAGCAGCTGGGGACGGGCTATTTTGGACACGGCCTCCCAGGCCAGGCCAGTGCCCTTTGCAGTTGCGTCCCTGGGCCCCGCTGACGTGCGTCCTGCCCCCTGCTCCCCGCGGCCCGAGCCCTGGGTGGCACCCAACATGTCTCTGAGGCCTGGGCCTCAGTTTCCCCTCAGGAACCCGTCCAGAGAAAACGCCGAGACTGCACCCCAGGGCCGGCCAAGTCCCGGCTCAGTTCCTGGGTAGCTGGAGGGGACACCAGCCATTGCAGGACACAGGCCAGGCGAGGCCTGGGAATCCTGTGGGGTGGGGGTTGGGCTGGGGTTTGTCACCCATGCTGAGATGTAGCGCTGGAGGGCTCTGTTGGGGCACATTCTCGCCCCCCCACAGCACCCCCGGCCCACCGCGCGAGGGCGTGGCCTCCCTGCACCGTCCCCACTCCCCCAGGAAGAGGTTCTCGGGACTGTCTCTTAGACAGCTCCTGCTGGGGGTGCAGCCCACCGTCAGGGGGGACAGGGAGCCCTCAGGTACCAGCGACCACTTGCACCCAGGCTCTGCCACCTGGGACGCTGCATGTGGAAACAAATACACACAACTGTGCACACACGTGCCTATGCCTGTACACACATAGATGTCCCTGCTCATCTGTGTGTGCACGTCGATTCACTTGTGTGCATGGGCACAATGCACGGAGCATTGTGTTTGCGTGTGGATGAACATGTGAATGTGTGAATGTGCATGTGAGTATACATATGTGTGCATACAATCTGAGTGCATGTGTGAATGCATCGGTATACATGTGTGTAGGTCTGTGCATGTGTGTGAGTGCTTCAGTACTGTGGACATGCGTGTTATATGCGGCAGGGGCGGGGCTCCGAGGAGGCAGGAGCAGGATCCCCCCAGGCCTCCATAGTCCCAGCAGATGCTTGTGTTGGGGGCTGTGTGAGGGGCTCCGAGCCACACGCTGAGTGGCAGGGATGACGCTCGTCTCTGCGGGCCTCGGGTGTGTGCCCGGAGTCAGGATCAGCTGTCGGAGGGCCAGGAGAGAGGTGCCCGGGCATGGCCACCAGGCCTGAGCCCAGACGAGGCTGGGGTGGGCTTCCAAAGCCCCTTCCATCGGGCAGACCTGAGGCCGCAGAGGCCAGCCTGGTGCCCCGCGCTCCACAGTGGGCTCTCGGAAAGACCAGGCTCCTCACGTGAGTAACCTCCAGCCTGGGGCCCGCTCCTGCTCCACAGCCCTGGGTCGACGGTATGTGTGTGTGAAAGCGTGTGAGTGGGTGTGGACATGGGAGTGTACATGACTGTGTCACATGTGAGTGGTTATTGTGTGTGATTGTGTTTTTGTGAATATGTGTGTGTGATAGTTTGCATCTATGAGTATGTTAGTGGGGTGCACGTATTTGTGTTTGTGAGTGTGTAGATGTGTATATTTGAGAAGGATTGAGTGGGTTTGGGTATATATGTAAGTATGTGTATGAGAGTTTATGAGTATGAGAGTAAGTGCATGTGTGTGTATGTGTGTATATGCATATGTGAGTATATACACGTGTGAGCAAAAATACGAATTTGAGTATTGTGTGAATGTGTAAGTGTGAATGACAGTGTGAGTGACAGTGTGAGTGAGTGTGTTGGTGAGCGAATGTGTTATATGAGTGTGAATGTATGTGCCTGGGTGGAGGAATGTTTCTGGGTGTGTGAATTTGTACTTTTTGTGTGTGTGTGAATGTGAATATATGTGTGTTAAGTGTGTATGTGTGTGAGTTGAGTATATGTGTGAGTGTGTAAATGTGTAGGAGTCTGAGAAAATGGATGTATATATGTGAGTGAATGAGTATGTGTTTTAGTGTGTGAGTGAATGAGTCACAGTGAATGTGTGTGTCAGTGAGTGTGTGTGTGCATGTGTGTGAATGTGATGTGAGTGTGTGTGAGTGAATGCAAGTCTGTGCATATGTGAATGAATGTGTGACTGTGTGTGTTCTTGTAAGGGAATGTATGTGAGTGTGTGAACGTGTGTATGTGTGTCTATGAGTAAATGTGACCATAAGTGAATAGGAGTGTTTGAATGTGCACGTGCGTGAGTGAATGAGAGTGTGTGGATGAGAGTGTACATAGAGATGAGTGAAATGTGTATGGATGTGAGTGGGCATGTATGTGTGTGAATGTGAGTATGTGAGTATTTGAGTGAGTGAATGTATCTGAATGGGAGCGTGTAAATGTGTGAGTTTGAGTGAATGTGAACTTGAGTGCGCACGTGTTTATAGATGTAAATTTATGGATGTATGTGTATATGATTGTGTGTAGTGTGTGGATGCATGTGAGAATGTGTGTGTGACAGTGAATGTGTGAGTGAGTGTGGTAAATGTGAACGTGTGAATGTGAGTGAATACGTGTGAGTGAATTTGAGTGTTAATGAAAATGTGAGTGTGTATAAATATGTGAATGAGTGTATATGTGTGAATGTGTATGTGTGTGAGTGAATGAGTGTGTGAATGTGTGTAAATGTGTTCGTGTACAAGTGGATATGTGAATATGTTTATGTATGAGTGTGAGAATGAGAATGTATGTGAGGGGGCTGGAGCAATAGCACAGCGGGTAGGATGTTTGCCTTGCACGCAGCCAACCTGGATTCGATTCCCAGCATCCCATAGGGTCCCCTGAGCACTGCCAGGGGTAATTCCTGAGTGCAGAGCCAGGAGGAACCCCTGTGCATCGTCAGGTGTGACCCCCACCTCCAAAAAAGAGAATGTGTGTGAATGCTTGTGTGTGTGAATGAATGTCAAAAGTGTGTGGGTGTTCGGCTAAGTGTGAGTGTGTATGCGTGTTTAAGTGAATGTGTGTATGTGAATAAGTGAATGGGAATGAGTTAAGTGCATGTGGGTGTGAATGTGTGTGTGAGTGTGATTGTGTGAGTGGATGACAGTGTAAATGAATATGTGTGTGGCATAGTGCTGTGCCAAGGGACTGCGGTCTCCTCCATTTACAGGGGGCTCCGCCTTTCACTGTGGGGTCCCCACACAAGCTGCCCACGTCTGGCCCATGGGTGGTGCTGGGATGCAACGCTGCTGTGGCCGTCTGAGGCCCAGCAAGGGACCCAGGGGAATGCCGGCTATTTGTGGGGCAGTGGGGTGGGGTCTCCAGTTGGTGGGTCTTCAGGCAGTCCCTGGGGAGCAGGACCGGCCTCAAGGCTGGACGGGTGGGGCACTTGCTGGGGGCCAGAGCTGAGTCCTGGTGACAGGAAGGACGTGGCTGGGGGTCCTAGGGATGACCAGTGGACCTGTGTGTGTTGGGGGGGTCTCTCCGGTGAGGGCCAGTGCTGGGCAGTCCCCAGCCCCTAGGGAGCAACAGGGTGGGCCTCCTCTTGTCCCGAAGGCCCAGCTACCCACCGGGAGAACCTTCCAGCAGTCCTCAGAGCTGGGGGGCTGCTAACTGGCCTGGAGGCTGGGTTTGGGGGGCAGCCCTGCAGGGACAGGCCCAGGGCTCTCCCTGGAGGGGGGTCTCTTCAGGGACAGGCCTGGGGCTTTCCCTGGGAGGGTCCTTCCAGGGACAGGCCCAGGGCTCTTCCTGGTGGGGGTCCCTGCAGGGACAGCCCAGGGACTCCCAAGAGCAGGCTGGAAAGGCTCTGGGCATCTGCCTGTGAGGGTGAGGCTGTTCCTAGGTGTTGGGGCTCCGAGAACCTTCCAGAAAGTATAGGGCCCAGGGACCCCCCCCCCCCCCCACCTGTACCAAACCCATGAGAGTCCCAGGCTGGGCCCATCCCCTCCTCCAGCGCAGAACCTCAGTGCCCTCCTGCGTCCCCATCCCCCGCCTCATGCCTTCCGTTTTGGATCAGTGCCCCCTGCTCCGCCCCCCACCCCCCCCACATAGGGCCCTGGGGACAGTCTTGCCCTGGGCCCTAAGCCCAGCCTATGTGGGGGGGAGATGGGTCCTCTGGGATCTGCACAGAGACCTCAGCCCGTGTCCTGCCCTGTAGGCGACAAAGTGCTCGCGGAGGTGGCCGCCCGCTGGGACTCGGTCTGGGCCTCGGGCCTCGGAGCTCCCGGTGCTCAGCCCCTCCCTGCTGTGGGTTGGGGGCGCGGCCGGGGACTCTGGACTCGCGGTGAGTGTTCCTGGGTGCTGGGCAGGCTGTGGGCAGAGGGGAGACCCCCGCCAGCTCAGCGGCAGAGAGACCCCTTCCTCTGGAATCCAGGCTGGCCAGTGGGGGCTTGGACGTGTCCGTCCTGATGGCAGCAACATTGCCCCTGGGGCCCGCGTGCCACCCACCCTGTGGGTACCTCGTGCCCGAAAGGGAGGAGGAGTGTGGGCAGGTGTCCACAGGACGTGCTGTCGTCGTGGGTCAGGCTGGGCGGAACCCCACCAGCACCTGGGTGTGAATGGCACCGGCATGGGCAGACGCTGAGATCAGCCTCCTGGGAGCCATGTGGGACCATGTAGGGACCATGTGGGTCTGTGTGGGGCCGTGTAGGGACCATGTAGTGCTGTGTAGGGACTATGTGCGACTATGTGCAAACATGTAGAACTGTGTGGGCCATGTGGGGACCATATGGGGCCGTGTGGGGCCTTGTGGAGCCATGTAGGGACCGTGTGAGGCTGTGTGGGGACTATGTAATACTATGTGGAAACATGTAGAACTGTGTGGGGCCATGTGGGGACCATGTGGGGCCCGTGTCGGGGCCACTAAGGCCATGTGGGCCGCCGTCTCAGCAGGAAGCCCCATGGTGCTTGCCTCAGTCTCTCCAAGCCCGCGGCTATGCAGAAGGGTTGGTGCTGGGCTCTGAGGTGGGGTGACTGGCTTCCAAGTTACATTTGCAACCCTTGGCCACGGCAGAGGTGGAGGATGTGATGGGGCCCAGGGCCCAAGTAGCTCCTTGAGTCTGCAGGCATGGCTGAGGGAGCTCCCTGTCCTGGGAGACTCATGGAGGGGCTGGCATCTTCCCTACCTTTGGGGCCTGAATCTGCCCAGACACCGCCTCCCGAGAGCCCTCTGTGATTGCCTCCTTCCCCTCAGGGTTAACTTCTGAAACCCGCTGCCTGGTTACTGAGTGTCCCCACCCCCCCATCCAGAGCTCCCTGGATTGGACTCCCTGGGCTGTGGGGACCTTGGTCGGGGGGTGTGGGCAGGAAGGCGGGGCTCGCTGACACTCAGTGATGATAGCACTGAGCACTTGGTGTGGAGCTACCTGGCAGCTGGAAACCCTGGCCCTGAAGCAGTGCAGAGGGGGCTGGACCCCGCCCCCATGGGCCACAGTGGAGGTGGCACTACCTCTGGGGTGGGGGTCACTGACAACGTGTGCCCTGCGGTCTGCCTGGAGCCCCGGAGAGCACGAGATGGGAACAGAGACCCCGAGACCCTCCTCACGGCCTCGTGTGGGCATGGCATGAGCCCTCCATCTGGGTCCTGGCTGCGTGTGGGGGTGCGTGGGCTCCGGGTGTCCCTGCACTGTCGGGCAGAGGCTGCCCCACCTGGGATGAGGGTGTGGGGGGAGGGGCCGCAGACCCTGAGGGGGCGCAGGGTGGGGAGGGTCTTTGGAGTGGCGGAAGCCCAGTGTGCACAGCCGTGGGCTTAGACTGAGGCAAGTACCATGGGGCTTCCTGCAGAGCTGAAATCTGGGGCCGGCCCGTGGGCAGTGTGGGGGTGGCCACATGTCCCCGGGGAGGCCCTGCCCCATGCCGGCGACAGGAGGGCCTGGGCTGCAGAGACCCCTGCAGGGTGCCTGGTTCTCCCCCCAAGCCCTGACACTTGTCCCTTTGAGCTGCCTCAGCTCCGAGGGGTCGGGTCACTGGGGGTGTGAGGACCAGTGTGGGCCTGGGCTGGACCTGGAGGGCACGTCTGGTCTCTGCCCGGGACAGCCTGAGAGAGAGCGCAGGGTGGACCTGGCACCTTGCTGGAGTCCCGACAGACCCCCTCCCACCTGGTCTGGCCCAGGTGCTTTCCTGGGTGCCACCCTGGAGGTGGCAGTTACACCCTGGGGCGAGGATCAGTATGGCCTCCTGGGGGTCCTGGTTGGCAGCAGCTGAGCCCAGGGCGGACCCTCCTGCCTTCCCTGGTTCCAGTGCCAGGCTAGGCGTGAACCCAGGCTGCAGCCACAGCTCTCCCTGGGCACAGTGGGCACCTGGACCGCCGGGGGCTGGCACTGCAGCAGGACAGGTCAGGCCTCGGTGCCAAGCTGTGGGTGCAGAGGCCCACCTGGTGACTGACGTGGAACATCCCAGACCTCCAGCCACCATTCTGCTGCCGGCCTCACTGGCCCTGGGCTTGCTGTCCAGGGCTGCTGTCCTACACGAGCGCCAGAGGGTGACAGGCCATCCCTGGGGTGGGGAAGGTTCTGTGTGTGTGTGTGTGTGTGTGGTGGGGGGCTGTTGGCCAGCAGAGGTGCATAGACAGGGATCAGGTGCGTGACCGTTGAGTGCTGCTGGATCTTGGGACCAAGATCTGTGAGGGACTCTGGTGTTTCCCGATGGCCCCCAGCTCAGGATGCTGAACCATCGTGACTTCTACTGCAAGTGCCGGCCACCCAGAGTCCCTCTGCACTGTGTCCTCTGGCGGGCGGGCAGGGACGGGAGCGCTGGCCCCCAGCAGGCTGGACCCTGTGAGTAGGGTGGGGCGGGTGCCTAGGTGCGGGCAGACTGGCCGGGCTCCCTGGCCCGGGAGGTTCCAGGAACAGCGCCTGCCGGCTGAAAATAGACTTCTCCGAAGGGCTGGCCCTGGCCAGGACAGCAGGTGCCCCCAGGCTGGCCTCAGCCCATCCCTCAGGCCAGGGAGGCGGGCCCAGTGCCCCGGGGGGGGCCCAGCAGGAGGGGAGGCGTCCGAGAGAGGCTGGCTCAGCCCCTCCCGTTGTCCCTGTGGCAGGTGGTGGGGATTCTCGGGAACAGGGAGACTGAACATGTCGCCACCCCACGGTTCCAGGACCCCCACTTTACTCTGGGTGAGGCTGGCCTTGGGGGCCATGCCCGTGGCCCCTGCACCATCTGCCCTCCCCCTCCTCGGGATGGAGAGGAAAGGGGTCCATGTGCCCCAGACAAGCCAGGCCCGCGGGAAGCTGGGCAGGCCCTGAGGAATGTGCTGGCAGATGGTCCCCCATGGGGACAGCTGAAGCCCAGGCACTGCCCAGGGCCTCTGGGATCCAGCGCCCGCTGTGGCCTTCCCATCTGCTCTGGGCACGGACAGAGCTGGCGATGATGGCAGTCTGCATTTGGGGGCCCTCAAGTCTGTGCTGCATTTTTTTGATGTTTTGGGTCACACCCGACGATGCTCAGGGGTTACTCCTGGCTCTGAACTCAGGAATTACTCCTGATGGTGCTCAGGGGACCCTATGGGATGCTGGGAATCGAACCTGGGTCATCTGCGTGGAAGGCAAACGCCCTGCCCGACCCACTGTGCTATCTTTCCAGCCCCTGTGAGGGGTCTGTGCTTGAGAGCCTGTGTGTGTGTGTGTGTGTGTGTGTGTGTGTGTGTGTGTGTGTGTTCATATGCCGGGTGTACACATGCGTGTGTGCATGTGCCAGTGCTGTGTGGGCCCCCGCATGCCTGTGTCGTGTGCCCGTAGCCTGTGTGTGCACCCGTGTGCGAGAGCTCCCGACTCTGAGGCCAGCAGCAGCCGCACAGGCCGTGGGGTGCTGGGGCAGTCGAGGGGTTCCCTTGTGAGGCTGGAGAGCTGGAAGAGCGGCAGGGGGGGCTCCCCTCTATCTGGGGGAAGTGGGGCTTGGGCCAGTGGTGGTCAGCGGCCTCCCCCCTGCTCTTGCATTTCCCCTTCCTCCACCGCTTCCTCTGGGCAGCCTCCGGCCCTTTGTTCACGCCTGGTTATATTTAGGCGACAGGTGTGGGCAGCGCTGGCCTGGCTCCAGGCTCTGTGCGGGGGCGTGCCGGGCACCCCACCCGGCCCAAACCAGCCCCTCCTGCTGGACGCTGCCCTCCCTGCCTGGGCCTGGACTCCTGCATGACTCGGGGTGGCTTAAACAGGCCAGCCTTCTCCCCTGTAAACGGGGACTGCCTGCCCCCTCGCTCCCTGTGACCCTGTGGGCAGCTGGACGGGGCCCAGTGCCTTGCGGGGCCCAGTAAGCCTGGGGTCCCAGGACAGGCCTGAGCAACCTCTGGGTGGGCGGGCAGTGGGCAGTGGGACGGACTGTGGTAGCCGTGCTGGGTACTCTGTAGAGCTGGCCGTGGGCCATGAGCCGCGTGGGCGCCTGGGGCAGGATGTGGGCGTCGCTTTGCTCTCCATGGATGGGGACACAAGCCAAGACTGTAGGCCAGCCTCAGCCCCACCTTGATACAGACCCCTGACCCCAGGCCAATTGCTGCACCACGTGACTCCTTCAGACACTGGTCAGGGTTCTGGCGCTCTGTCCAGTGACCCTCCACCCCGGGCAGCAGCTAGGGCCTCAGGCACACAATTGTGGTCCCATTTTCCTGGCTCAGGTGGTGAGGGTGTGCTGACCGAGCCCCAGGAGTTTTTGCTGGGCACATACAAATGTGCGTGTTGATGTGTGCACGCAAAAACACGTGCACACCCATGCACATAAAAAGTACAAACACGGATACATGCAAGCGCGCACATATAGACAGATATGAACAAACTCGTGCTCCCTTGGTGCCGCCCCTCCCCCAGCCTGGCTCTCCCGCTCATTCCCACTCACGCCAACCCTCCACCCTCCTAGGCTGGACTCCCTCGGCCTTTGTCTCGCTGCCCAGGACCCCCGGCGGGTGGTGCTCAGGGGACACCTTCTGGCAGGCAGCTGGGGTGGAGGCCCTCACCCCACCTGCTGCAGATGGGGAAGCAGGCCTAGATGGCCCTTGTGGGGTGTCTGCTCCCTGGGCGTCGAGAGGAGTGTCAGATGGAGGGAGCACCCGCTCCTTGCCCCCTGCCCGGGGTGGGAGGGACTCTGAACTGGGTGGGGGTGTCGCTCACCCGACTGCATCCTGGGCTCAGCCTCCATGCCTGGACCCTGTTCCCGGCCAACCCAGAGGCCCACGCCCGGGGTTCCACGGAAGCACGACTTTGCCATGACAGTGTGGGGTAGGGGGCAGGTCTGGGTTGGGGTTCAGGCCTCTGTGGCCACAGCTGGAGCCTGAGTCCGTGCATTGGGGCTCAGTGTGGCCCCCGGGGATGACCGTCCCTCTGCCTGCCTGCCTGGTGACCCCTCCTCTGTGCCTCTCCCTCCCCACAGAGCTGCTGAGGGTTGATGGAGCAGGTGTGGGGGCGCAGCGTGGAGCTCTGCTGAGTCCCCGTGTCCTGGCCTGCCTATGGCCTCTGCTGCCCGCCCGGACTCCCTGTTCCCCATGGGGTAACGTGACGGTGGTACCCCTGCACGTCGACTGCGCCCCACCCCTGCCCTGCGCTGCTGCTGGCTGCCTTGCAGTTTCCTGGTCCTCGAGCCTTGGACACTGAGCACGGGGGCTAGTGCCCACGCCTGATGTGCAGAGAGTGCCCCGGCTGCAGACCCCGCGCCGCAGCCCCCCGCCCCGCGGCCCCTCCCTCTCCGCTTGCCGGCTGACTCGCTTGCTGCCCGCCCCGGCAGCCCCGCACCCAGGCGCTTTCCCGGGTAGGAGCAGAGCAGGGCTGCGGCGCCCAACCTGAGCGCCCGCTCAGCGTCAGTGGGGGGACTGGCTACCTCGGAGGAGCGTCTCCTGGGCGGGGAGCGGCCCCGGGACCCGGTGGCGGCCCCCGCGAGTGTCCCCGCGAGTGCCCCGGCACCCCGAGGGCCCCGCAGCACGATGGCGCGCATGAACCGGCCGGCGCCCGTGGAGCTCAACTACAAGAACATGCGCTTCCTCATCACCCACAACCCCACCGACGCCACCCTCAGCAACTTCCTGGAGGTGAGGCGGGCATGGGTGCTGGGCTGAGCCCGGGGGAGGCCGGCGTGGGCGCTGGGCTGTCCCCGGGGAGGAGGCTGGGCACGGGCGCTGGGCTGTGCCCGGGGGACACGCCGGGCATGGGTGGTGGGCTATGCCCGTTGCTCCCTTGGGGCCCCAGCTCGTCCTGCTGCCCTCGAGGACCTGGAGTGCGGCCCCTGCAGCTGTGGGCACTGACAGGCAGTGCTTGGGCCAGTGGGGCAGGTGAGGGCGAGAACCCGCCCAGCATGTGCCTGCCCACGCGCGCGCGGGCACATTCCTGCGGCGCCCAGAATAGCTTGAGCAGGTGGGGGTGCCCGGCACGCGGCCCCCTGGGGCGCCCCTATAAATAGCTGGGCCTGACCTTCCCGCCTGTGGTCGCCCGGGGGTGGGCGGGGCCCTCTTGTGGGCTCAGGGATGCTGGGGGCGGACCTGAGCTGGCCCCCCTTGCCTTTCCCCAGGACCTGAGGCGGTACGGGGCCACCACCGTGGTGCGCGTGTGCGAGGTGACATATGACAAGGCCACCCTGGAGAAGGACGGCATCACCGTGGTGGTGAGGGCGGGGCGCAGCCACGTGGGGACAGGGCTCACGTGGGGGCAGGAGTCACGTGGGGCAGGGAGGGGGCGGGGCAGAAGTCACATGGGACATTGAGAAGGGGCGGGGCAGGACTCACGTGGGGGCAGGGAGAAGGGCGGGGCGGGTGTCAGTGGGGGTAGGGAGAAGGGGCGGGAATCACATGGGGCAGAAAGGGGTGGGGCAGGAGTCACATGGGACAGGGAGAAGGGGCAGGGCAGGAGTCACGCGGGCAGGGAGAAGGGGTGGGGCAGGGGGCAGTCGTGGACCCTCTCTGCCAGTGGTGCCCTGCGGGGCCAGATCTGCATCACCTTGGGGATGCCAGGCTGGGCAGCTATGGCTGCTGGGTGGGGCTGGGGAACAGCAGATAGTCCTGTCCCTCCCTGGGGCGCGCCTGAGGCCCTGAGCCACTGTCCAGCAGCGGGGACCGTGCGGGGAGGCGGGGGGGCCGGGCGCAGACGTCGGCCCCTCACACAGCCTCACTTCCTCTGGCCGTGGCTGAGCGGGGTGGGGACGTGGAGGGTGACGGCCGGGCCCCCCGCAGCGTGGGGTGCGGAGACGCGGTGCGAGGGCCACCCTGGAAGGCTTTCCGCAGGCGGGGTGCCCTCACGGCTGCTCCTGTCCCCAGGACTGGCCGTTCGACGACGGCGCGCCCCCGCCCGGCAAGGTGGTGGACGACTGGCTGAGCCTGCTGCGGGCCAAGTTCTGCGAGGACCCGGGCAGCTGCGTGGCGGTGCACTGCGTGGCCGGCCTGGGGCGGTGCGTGCGGGCCACAAGCGGGGCCGGGGGCCGGGCCGCAGGAGCGGGCGGGGGGCTCGCTGACCGCGCTGTCCCGCAGGGCCCCGGTGCTGGTGGCTCTGGCCCTCATCGAGAGCGGGATGAAGTATGAGGATGCCATCCAGTTCATCCGGCAGTGAGTGGGGGGCGCGCCCCATAGTGGACACACCCACAGCCCCCCAGGCCGCCCCTGCTGGACGCGGGGGTGGGCCCGGCGAGGGTCCCACCTGCCCAGCGTTCCCGGGAAGAAGTTGGGGTGGGGTGGGGTGGGGGGGCAGGCGGGCGGCCCCGTTACCTCTCCTGACCCCGGCCAGGCTGTGCCGTGACTCCCCCAGGCCTGGGCGGGGGTGCCGGATGCAGAGGCCAGAGGTCGGCTCAGAGACTGGGAACCACTGGCCTGGGTTGGCCCCGTGGAGGAGCCCCCCTTGGACCCTGTACCCAGGCCTGGCTGAGCCCTGGGCGCGGGAGGGCCCACGCTGGCTGGCGGCCCCTCGGGCCGGGGTCCCGGCTGACGCCCCCACCCTCCGCTGTCGCAGGAAGCGGCGCGGTGCCATCAACAGCAAACAGCTGAGCTACCTGGAGCAGTACCGGCCGCGGCGCAGGCTGCGCTTCCCGGACCCCGCGCGCAAGGCCCGCTGCCGCCTCATGTAGCGGCCACGCCGCCGGCCACGTGCCCGGCCACCCTGCAGTCCCCGCGCCTGTCTGCGCCCCGCGCCCCTGTCTGCGCCCCGCGCCCCGCCCCGCACTCTTTGCCGGCCCCGCGCCCCGTCCGCGCCCGTCCCGTCCACCCTGCCGGCCCCGCGCCCTGTCCGCCCCGCGCTTGTCCGCCCTGCAGTCTCCGCTCCTCCCCTGCGCCCTGCGCGGTCCAGTGCCTGCCCGCTCCTCCCAGGAGGCGGGGTGGTGCATTTTTTCGTCACCGCCCCATCCCCTGCTGCCCTCAGTACACACAAACATTTGGGGGCCTGGGGGCATCAGAGCTCTGGACCCTCGGAGGCAATAAATAAGACCGTGACTGCATTTGGAGTGTGGGGAGCCGGGCGTGGGGGGTGCGCAGCGAGGGCCCGCTCTGGGTTGTGGGGTGCAGGTCGGGGCAGGGCTCCCTGGGAACTGCAGGCTGTGTGCCCTGGTCCCCATGAACGGAGGGCCAGGAGGGTGGTGGGGGTGTGGAAGGCAGGCCTGTCCTGGGCTGCCCAGGGCCCGCTGTCCTGCTGCGACTCCCCTGCCCCGAGACCCACCTGCACCCAGAGGCAGCCCCAGGGAAACTGAGACTGATGGGTAGCGGGGCGAGGGGGCTGCATGCACCTCCCAGGGTGCCCAGCCTTGCCTCCACTCACCTATGCAGCCAGTTCTGGGGTCCCTCTTCTGCCCCAATGCCGGCCTGGGAACGGCCCCATCCCCCGAGTCCCTGAGACTGTCCCCCTGAATGGCCAGTGGGCTGCCTGCTCTCTGGGGAGGCATTCTTGCAAGCGCTTTTTGGACTGGCCCTGGAGGGTGGTGGCAGTGCCTCGAGCTGACCGCTGGGACACCTTCTGGAATCTAGATCTTTATTTAATGGAAAAGCCTTGAGCAGTGGGTTGTCCCGAGGGCCGGAGGGGCAGTGGGCGCTCACCGCTGCCAGGGGCCTGCCGTCTTCTTCAAGAAGGCCAGCTGCCGGCGGGCAAATGCCCGGATGCCCGGCTCGTCGTGGCTCTCCAGGTCCTCAAACGCTGGGGGTGGGGGGGGGGCGCCTCGAAAGTCAGCCACACACCTCCCTGCGCCCCAGCCCGACCCCAGGCGGTGGGGGTCCCGCTCTCCCTGCTGGGCCCGGAGACTGGGGGTGGTCCGCCTTACTGTGGAGCAGTAGGTTGGTGGCCTCGTTGTTCAGCAGCGGGGACATGGCCTGGGGATGGTAGCAGGCGGCGTAGCCTGCGGGCAGACGGGGCGCTGGCCAGCGGGGGCTCGGCGGGAGGGTCCCGGCGCCCCCGCCCGCGGCCCGCGCCCTGCGCACCTATGAGCAGGGCAGCCCAGGTGCGGATGCGGCCGTGGCGGCTGCGCAGGGCGCCAAGGGCCTGCGTCGTGTGCACGCGGAAGTCCTCCGGGCACCGCATCTGCGGGACAGTGTCAGCGGGTGCCCGCACCCGGCCCCGCCGCCCCCCACCTAGCCCGCCTCACCAGGTAGGTCCAGAGGAAGTGGCGGGCGCTGGGCCCGCGCCCCCAGGCCAGCGCGCAGAAGAGCGTGTGAGGGAGCCGCCAGCGCAGGCGCAGGGCGCAGCGGTAGAAGGTGAACTTGGCCTGCTGCGGGGACACGGGCGGTCACCTGTGCGGCGACCGGTGTGCCCCGAGAGAGAGACCCGCCCGGGACGCACCGCCCGGCTCCCACGGCACTGACCGTGGCCACGGCTGGGCTGGGGTCCTTCAGGTGCAGGAGCAAAGGCACCAGGCTCAGGTGCACCTGGGCACCCAGGCTCTCTGGGCCCCCACTCTCTGTCGCGGCCACCAGGTCCCCGAACAGGGCCATGGCCGCGGCCCGGATCTCGTCCCGCTCCTGCAAGGAAGAGCCTCAGACTCTGGCCAACCTGGGGGCACAGTCCCACCCAGCAGGGAGTGCCCACTGCCATCCTATCACAGTGGCCCAGTTTCCCTAGCAGAGCCTTCTCCATCAGACAGGCTCAGTACAGGGCTCTGCCCAACAGCCGGGCATCCAGGGTGGGTAGATGTGTCCTCCATCAGCAGGGCTCCTAGGACAGGGTCTCCACCATTTGACAGGGCTTTCAGGGTGGAGCTTCCACCGTCAGACGGGACTTCCGTGACAGGGCCTCCACCATCAGACTAAGTTACGGGGGCAAGGTCTCCCTCATCAGACAGGACTCCCTGGCAGGGCCACAGCGTGCTTACATGGTCGAAGAAGGAGCGGGTGTTGAGGGCCACCTCCAAGCTCAGGGGCCCGGCGCCGTGGCCGCCCAGGCGGTGCAGCACGCTGGACATGGTGCCCATGACGCGCACCACGGCCGACTCGCTGTTCTGGCAGAGGCCGCCCAGGAAGTGTGGCAGTTGGCCGCGGAGAAGACTTTCCTGGGGCGGCGGGGGCAGGTGGGTGCCAGCACTCAGCCTGGGTGCCCTGCCCAGGCTCTGCTCGCAGGACCCTGGTGTGCCTGGTCAGGGCTTCCCGTGCTGCCCCCTGCAAGCCCCTGGGGGTGCCCTGTGCTGTCTGCTGCCCCTCACCCAGCTTTCTCGGGGCTCACGGGGACGGGTGGGAACATCATGTAGGTGAGTCTGCGCAGCGCCAACCAGGCTCGCCAGCTGCCGTTGGGCAGCTGTGACAGGCACTGGGAGGGCTTCTCTCCCTCCCCCGTGCCCCTCCCTTCCCCCCGAATCTCCCTCCCCCTCCCATCCTCTGCTCCCCACTCTTCCCTTCTCTTTTCCTCCCTCCCTTTGCCTCTCTCCCCTCTACTTTTCCTTCTCTCCCTCCTCCCAATCCCTCTCTACCTCTCTCCTCACCCCGTCTCCCCCCTCTTCTTTCCCCCCTCTCTCCCTCCCCCCATCCTCTTCTCTCTGCCCCCGCCCCCCGTGAACTTGTTCCTGCTTTCCACTGATGGCATTTAAGGGACTCCTTTGTATTTCTCTTCTGCAAGTGTTTCGCTGGCATTGCGGGGTATCAGGAGACCCCTGCCCTTTGCCCCTTTCCTCAGGACCCCGTGGTGCCCTCAGTCTGAGATCTGCCAAGTGCCGCTGTTGGCTCCTGGAGCTGCTCGGAGCTCCTCCCGGGCCCCAGGTTCCATGGGAAGAGCTCGTCCTGCCATGGCCTTGCCCCTCCTCACCTGTGACTCTTAGCAGCCACCCCCGGCCCATCGACCATGCCCGGAATGCCGAGCTGTGACTGCCACGGCAGTGCTGGGGATGCCTCACTCAGGCCCCTGCTGGCGTGGGTCGTGCTGCTCTGTCTGGAGCCCAGGGGCCCTGCCCAGGGGCTTGCGGGGTGCTGTGGGGTTATGTGTGCGGGGATGCCCCCACTCCAGGCTCCTGTGCTGTGGGCTGTAGCTCACGGCGCTTTGGTTTGCCTCCCAGGCTTCTGACCATGGGCAGCTCCGAGAGCACTCATGCGGCCCTCCTGTTGAGGCGGCTGGAGGGGATGCACCCCTGCCCTGAATTTCATCCGCTGGTGGGTTTGGCAAGCTGGCCCTAGTGCCCTTTTCCTGGAAGACTCCTCTGTGGTGCGGCCACCAGTGGGCACCAGTGCCCCTCACACTGCCTACAGTGCCACGGGGGGGGGGGGGGGGGGTGCGCCAGTGCCCTGCATTGCCTGCAGTGCCGCCACAAGGAGGCGCCAGTGCCCCACACACTGCCTGCACTATAGGGGGGTTGCCAATGTCCCGCACACTGCTGCAGTACCGCCACCAGGGGGTGCCAGTGTCCCACAGACAACCCGCAGTACCACCACCAGGGGGCGCACAGACAACCCACAGTATGACCACCAGGGGACGCCAGTGCCTGGCCCCTTCTCCGACCCCACCCAGGCCTGCACTCACCTTCTCCGGGTGGAAGAGTATGTGGCCAAGCCCCTGCAGGCCCCACACGCGCACCTCGGGGCTGGGGTCCTGCAGGCTTTGCGACAGCAGCGTCAGGGCGTCCTGCTCGGACAGCACGTCCAGCAGGGCAGGGCTGTAGAGGAACTGGGCGTCCAGGGCAGCGGGTGAGGCCCAGGCGGTTGTGTGCAGGGGTGCGGCCCCGGGGGCTTCTCCGGATTGGCTGCATGAGCTCAGGGCCTGTCGTTCCCACTGTGAGTTCTGGGTCGTTTCAAGAGAACTTGTGCACAGAAGATTGACCCGCCCATCTGGTCTCCCTGTGTGAGTCCTGCCCCGGGACCCCCTTCCCCCGAGTCCTTCTGGGTCTGACGGGGTGACCTGGGGTCTTCCATGCTCCCTTCCTGCTCTTGACCCCACTCCTGGGTCTGCGTGAGATCACGGGGCCCCCACAGGGCTTTTGCCCGCCAGAGGACCCTGTGGGCCCCCAAAGCTTCAGGTGCCTCTGGACAGACTCATCACCGTCCTGGGGACTGAGTGGGCAACAGCATGGGCCCCCAGGAAACCACGGCTGGTCAGATGTGCCATCTGCCCCAGTGTGGCCACGCCAGGGTCCCAGGGGCAGGCACCCGGGCTGACGGCCCACGGCCCACTCCAAGCTCCCAGCCTCCCTGGTGAGCGCCGCCCAGCCGAGCCCGGTTACCTCCCCGAGGATCAGCACGGCCACCTCCCGCTCCCGCCGCTCCCAGCTGCTCAGGGCGGGCAACAGCTGGCACAGCACGGCTCTGATCTGGTCACAGTGGTCCTGCACCATGGCCCTGCGGGAGGGCAGCGGCCCTGCTCACCCTGTCGCCACCCTGGGATGCAGGGGTCTGCTCCCTGCCCTCGGTGGCTGCCCACTTGGGCCAGGGACCTGGACCAAGGGGGTCTCGGGTGGGTTGGGGGCGTGCCCTGGGCAGCGGGCCCACCTGGCGAGCAGGCCCACGCCCTGCGGGTAGCTATGTGGCTCAGTCAGCAGCGTCCAGGCGCCCTGCAGCTCCAGCTGTGCGAAGTCCCGCCAGTGGCCGGTGGTGGACAGCAGGCTCTTGAGGGCCTCCAGGGCCGTGCTGCAGGGGGAGAGTCGGCCTCGTGGGTGGGCGGAGGGGCAGCGGGCGGGTGCGGCCTTGGAGGGTGCCCTTGGAGTAGGGCCGCGTGGCACCGCATGCCAGGCCGTCCCTTCACAGAGCATGGTCTCCCGGAACATCTTTAAAAACACTTTCTGAAGGTGAGGGGCTGCACAGGACAGCGCCCCACCCAGGTGAGATCCCGGCACCCAAGCCTGCCAGGAGTGACCCTAGTGCAGAGCCTGAAATAAATCCTGAGCACTGCTGAGTGTGGCCCCCAGACAAACAGAAAAAAAGTAAAAAAGTTGAATCAGCGAATTGCAGCTATTTATGACTGTCAGGCCAACAGTGTCCCAGGCGCCCACCCGCCCCCGCTGGTCTCTGTTTCCTTCTCTTTTTCCATTTTTGGGTTTAGCCGACTCTCGCTGGCAGGGTGTGCTGTGGGCCACCTTCCCCCTCGGCACCTAGTCCTGGCCCAGAGTGACCTCTCTGCCCCACCATCGCTGTGACTCAGGCGTCACTGTGGGACTTTGGACACCGGGTCTGGGGCGCCCACACACCCCAACTCCCAGCTGCCATCAGAGGCAACCCACGGCCAGACTTCTCCCAGTCCTGGCCCCCTGGACAGGCGGGTCACGTTATCTGCATCCTTGCCACTGTCCTGCCGTGCTGCCCATGGGCCCATCAGCCCGGTGGGACACTGCAAACAGCTCCTGACTGGGGACGGACGCTTCCGGGCAGATCCGTGAAGCAAGTGTCAGCTGAGGAGTCACTGTGATGGTCCTGGTGGCCTCAGACCACAGTTTCTAGCTCACAGGACCCCGCTAGAGGACAGCAGCTGGTAGGACCCTGTGCCTTTAGCTGTGGGCAGTGTGGACAATGTGATGTGTGCTAGCTCACATGTCAACTTCCATGGAGGCGGCACACCTGGCAGTGCTCGGGGCTTACCCCTGGCTCTACACTCGGGGATCACTGCTTCTGGCGGGCTCAGGGACCACATGGGATGCTGGGGATCAAACCCTGGCCTGCCACGTGCAAGGCAACCTCTTTATTGTTTCTAACTGTGGGCAGCGATGTGGCTATCCACACTCAGTCACTCTGGAACCTTCTACTGTAGAAGGTTCCAGAGCAACTCCTATCCAGGCCCTGCACAGGAGACACTAGCGTCTCCGCCAGCTCAGCCCTGAGCCACCTACTTCGAACTCCACATGGATGGATGGATGGGTAGATGGATGGGATGACAGATGTGCCCTACCCACCTTGGCCAGGTGGTTTGGCTTAGGAGTGGCCTTGTGACCTACGGCTGGCCCATCCGAGCTAGGACCATGCCCGGGAGGGGGTGGGTACTGGTTTGTCAGGGGAGCCGCTCCCCTGGGGTGCAGAGTGCCGCAGGGGGCCGGCAGGGCTCACAAGGGTTATTTGGGAGAGGGGCGGAGGCCACCAGCCGAAATTCCAGCAATGAACTAGGGGCCCCGGCCAGGCCCTGGGCAGTTGGGCACCAGCAGGAGGCAGGATACGGGTCTGGGCGTCTGTCTTGGCTCTGATCTCAGTGGGAGCCCAGAACAGGGACCCAACATGGGCTGAGTAACCCCTGGGATCCCCAGGGGCTTTGCTTGCACGGGGCTGGGGGTGTCCCTTGAGCTGGGAGGAGGGCCGAGAGGGTGTGGGGAGGGGGCACAGCCTTGCTCTCAGCTCTCCCAGACCCGTGCGTCTGGGATAAGGAGGTTTTATTAGCTTATTAGGGAAGATGTATGCATTTTGCATGGTTGATCTGAATTTAAAAAAAAAAAAGAGAGAACTTTATGTCCATTCACATTCAGAAGCAATAGGAGAGGAAATGACATTTTTTCCCAGTGACACGCCCTGGGGAGAGCTGTCAGAGCTGAGGGATGGCGTGGAGCAACATGGTCATCAAACAAACGGGGTGCAGCGGGCCTCTGCAGGGGTGCATGGAAGGCTGAGCCCCCGTCTCTGGGACCACAGCTGCCCCGTCTGAGATGGGCCCTGCAGGCAAGATGGGTGTCCACAGCGAGGCCTCGAGGCCAGTGTCACTGAGCAGGCTGCCCGTGGCCGACACACTGCCTCGGTCACCCCTTACAGTGGCCCTGGGCACATGGAGGCTGGGACAGAATGGGGGCTGGAATCCTCAGAGATGGAATCTCGGGGGCAGGGCTGTCCAGGAGAGGGACCCCCCCGGGGGCTAGAACCCCCCACGAGGCCCCCCGGCAGCAGGCAGCCCCTACCTCTGGGGGCTGGAGGCAGGCCCCTCTGGCGGGGCCTGGGCCTCCGGCAGGTCCAGCTCCAGGATGTAGCGGATCTGGGTGAGCAGCGCCAGGAAGAGGCGGGGGAAGGCCTCGCGCACTGCGTGCCTGAACTCGCGGGCAAATTGCAGCTCCTGGAGCGTCACCATGGCCTGGGGGGCCGGGGGGATGTTGAGGCTTGGGACTGCCGCCAGCGCCCCCCCCCCACCCAACCGGCCGCCAGCTGTGGTGGACTCACGGCCAGCGAGCGCAGGTAGGTCTTCTGGGCTGGGGCGCTGGCTGCGGCGGGCAGGGCTCGGTCCAGCAGGCGGTCCAGCAGCGTGGCCAGCACGCGGCGGCTCAGGGGCTGCTCGGCCCCCAGGGCCCTCCAGGACCGGAAGGCGTGGCTGTGTGGGGGGGGGGGACAGGGACTGTTGGTTCTCCAGCGGTGGGCGCGGCGAACCCATGACAGCGGGGGTGCAGGGGGGCTCGGCTGGGGTGCAGGGCCTGTCTGAGAGGAACCCCAGCCCCTTCGTGCCCTCTCGAGAGCCTCGGGAGAGGCAGTGGCGGCCAGGGCCAGGCTTCTGGGGGCGCGGAAGGGAGCACAGAGCATTTTCCAAGGAGAGCTACTTTGTGCTCTGGCAGACACTTGTGCTTTTGTCCAGCCTCCAGGGCTCAGCTGTGGGCTTTGTGGTGGCTCTTGTCAGCACCCGCCCAAGTTGTGCTACTTCATCTTTCCAGAACCAGAAGCTGCTGCGGGTGAGACCCCGCTTAGACACGTGTGCACGGCCCGAGCCACCCTGAGGGGCACCTCGCCTCGACAGTACCCCAGGCTGTCTCAGCGCCACAGGGGGTGACTGCAGAGCTACACAGAGAACAAGGCACCTGTGCCATGGCTCTTGGCGTGGGGACGAGGTGCGGCCACCGGTGGCATCACATTCCTAAAAGGAACCCAGGAGTCCTGGAGCTGGTGCAGCCGGAGGCTCTGTGCCCGGCAGTGCAGGGGATGCAGGGATGACCCAGCGCAGAGGCACGAGGCACCAGCGCAGCCCGAGAATTGGGGCTGTGACCACCACTGTCCTCATTGCTCAAGAAGGGGGAAGAAAATGACCCAAATCAGGACCTCAGATTCTGTCCCCCACTTGAGTGTCATTAGCACTGTAGCACTGTCCTCCCATTGTTCATCGATTTGCTTGAGTGGGCCCAGTAACGTCTCCATTTGTGAGACTTGTTGATACTGTGTTTGGCATATCCAATACGTCACGGGGAGCTTGCCAGGCTTTGCTGTGTGGGCGAGATCCTCTCGGTAGCTTGCCGGGCTCTCCGAGAGGGGCAGAGGAATTGAACCTGACTCGGCCAGGCCGGTGGCTTGCAAGGCAAACGCCCTACCGCTGTGCTATCACTCCAGCCCGAGTGTCATTAGAAGAAGAAGAAAAAAAAAAAGACAAAACCCCCCTCCCGTCCCCGTACACAGGGCGCAGCCCCAGGGAAACGAGTGATCAGCAGGCACAGCTCAGGGCAGCAGAGCCGGGCGTGGGCAGGGGGCCCAGGCCCGGCCAACCCTCTCCCTGGAGCAGCCGCAGGAGGACCCACTCGCGCCCCCTGAACCCCCCTAAGTGACTGCGCTTGTACTTGATTAGTTAGACACAATTCCTCCAAATGCACATTGAGAAAGAAAAAGAAGCCCCAGTGGGAGACGAACTTTGAAAAATGGATAAAAATCCTTTTATCTGAGAAGTAGAACAGAGTCCAGGTACTCAGATGGATGTGGTTCCTGGGTGGCCAGGAAGGGTGGGAAGGTCGGGAGGAAGTAGCCTTGAGAGCAGGCGCTTGGGGAGACTTGGAGAGGGAGGAGAGGAAGATGGGAGAGGGAAATGACGTGTCATTTCCGCTCTGGGACATGGGGGAGGGCGGGCGCCTTGCGTGCAGCCAACCCAAGTTCAGTCCCTGGCACCACACACACATCAAACCAGAAGTGATCCCCGAGTGCAGTCAGGAGTAAGTCTTGAGAATGGCTGGTGTGCCCCCAGAGCAACACTGTGTGTATATATTTACTCCACAAGCAAGATGTTCAGCAGCGCAGGAAGTGGCCGGGAGGCAACTCTCCAATGGGAAAATTAACACGGAGTCATCAACCCGGAGATATTTCTCTGTAGAGCCATTTAGTTTAGTTCTTTTTTTCTTTTTTGGGTCACACCCGGCGATGCACAGGGGTTACTCCTGGCTCATGCACCCAGGAATTACTCCTGGCGGTGCTCGGGGGACCATATGGGATGCCGAGAATCGAACCCAGGTCAGCCGCGTACAAGGCAAACGCCCTCCCCTCTGTGCCTATTGCTCCACCCCCAGAGCCGCTTGGTTTCAATTCTGAAAATATCTTCACAGTCTCCAGGGAAGAAAGGTCAATTTACTTACCAAGGCAAAAGGGAAAAGAGAGCAGAAGTTTCAGAAACAGGACGCGAGAGACGGCTTGGAGGGCTGAGCTGAGCCCAGCAGCACTAGTCCCCTGAATGCTGCCCCCAAGCACAGAGCCA